>NC_064627.1:724502185-725127185 GCF_023864275.1 Schistocerca cancellata
AGCTCGTGGGCCTGATCGGATCCACAGTCAGATGATTACGAATCCCAGGTCTGGCTACAAATGACTCGTCATCTTCAACCGAATCTGGTGCGATGGCGTCCGTCCATCGCAGTGGCGGGAGAGTACCATCGATTCGGTGCTCAGACCCGGTCAATCACAGGGCACAGTCATGGGCTCTAGCCCACGGCTTCCACTTTTCAGATGCGAAGTCGTGTGTCATGAATTTCTGTTGGTGTCGCACCGTTCATCCAGAACCAGACGATCCATTCACTGTAGTGGAGACATATCGATTCTTAGGACTGGTTTTCGACGCCCAATTGGCTTGGCTACCTCACCTTTGTCAGCTTAAGCGGAAGTGCTGGCAGCACCTCAATACCCTCTGCTGCCTGAGGAACACCAACTGGGGTGCAGATCGCTCTAAGCCGCTGCAGCTCTACAGAGCCCTTATTCAATCCCGCCTTGACTATGGGAGTCTGCTTTACGGTTCGGTGGCGCCATCAGCGTTGCGTTTACTCGACCCAGTGCACCACTGTGGCGTTCGCTCAGCGATGGGAGCTTTTAGAACGAGTCAGGTGACTAGTGTCCTGATGGAGGCCGGAGTACCTCCATTGAAGGTTAGGCGTGCACAACTGCTCACCGGTTACGTTGCACACGTTCTTAGATCTCCTGCGCATCCGAATTACCGCCTCCTTTTTCCATCCACTGCGGTTCATATCCCGCGTCGGCGGTCCAGCCAGTGCTTACGATTGCGTTTCGCGTCCGGTCCCTTCTGTCTTAACTGGAGTCCTTCCCGTTACCATCTATACTCGAGGTCCATTCACGTACACCTCCATGGTGTTCACCTAGGCCGCAGATTCTTCTGGACCTTTCGCATGGCCCTAAGGACTCCGTTAACCCTGCAGCTCTCCGCTATCACTTCCTCGCGATTCTCGACAGGGTTAAACAGACGGCTCGATGGCTGACGGTCATATGAACTTTGCGTATGATCATGGAGGACACATGGAACAGCACTTTTTGGCAGATGGCTGCAGTTTTTTCACTGCAGAGCTGGCTCGTGCTCTTGAGCACATCCGCTCATGCCTGCTGTGTACTGACTCCTTGAGCAGCCTACAAGCTATCGATGAAAGCTACCCTCGCCATCCTTCGGTAGCGTCCATTCAGGAGCGCATCTATGAGCTGGAACCGTCCCGCCGTTCAGTGGTGTTTGTGTGGACCCCAGTACACGTGGAAATCCCACGTATTGAACTTGCCGACTGGCTGGCCAAACAGGCTACTAGGAAACCGCTTCTGGAGATGAGCATCTCCGAAACTGACCTGCGTTCTGTCTTACGCCGCATAGTGTTTCGGCTTTATGAGACGGAATGGTGTAAGAGTACGCACAACAAACTGCGTGTCATTAAGGAGACTACGAATGTGTGGATGTCTTTCATGCCGTTCTCTCGCAGGGAATCAGTTATCCTCTGACGGCTCAACATTGACCATACGTGGCTAACGCATTTTTAGGGTCGGGTTTTGATTTGGATGTCATTTACATTAATGTTACTGATATCTCACTGGGAGGTATTTTCACAACTACAATATCATGTGCTAATTATTTGATTTGTGCTTTCGTTAATTTCCTCTTCCAGAGACCACTGCATAAATTGATAAACAGCTGACATGAAACGAGTCTGTTTACAGGCTACCTTTACACGAGATGTACGTGTGTTTGGTTAAAAGCTAGCCATTTACAAATTTCGATATCTCACAGACGCTCAAACTCAATGAAAATTGACGTATTACTCATGTTAATCGTGAGACATACTCCCGCAACACAAAAGTAAATATATTTGTCATCTATACTACTTGCACTACTAAAGTTAATTAAAAATTCGACTATAAAACAGAAGTTTTATTGCAGATGTAAAATTTTCTCCGCTACATATCAGAAGTTTTATGGTCTTGAGCCTGAGATGGAAGATTTTTTGTGGCTGGAAACCGAAAACCTTTTTAAACCATTTAAAAGCTCATTAATAAGCAATTAATGGACTTTTTTCTTAAATTTGGAGCTTACTGTGAGAAATTATTCGAATGACTTATCGTTAGCGAACCTATAAACTGAAAAGGTTTCGTCACAGTACCTAAGTGGAGGAAGAAACAGCTGCAGGCAACTGTAGGTGAACGTAACGTGTTACTCTCACTCTTCGCTTCTGGACAATTAATACTCTCTTCCAAAATGGCGATGTCACACCCGAAAATTATTACATGAGACAATAGGTGGAAAAATTCAAAATATTTAAAGACGTTAATTGTTTTCGGAAACAACGAAAGTTATTTAATTACGATCCAGAATGAAATTTTCACTCTGCAGTGGTCCGACACACTTTTAATCGGCCAGGAAGTTTCATATCAGCGCACACCCCCTAAAATTTTTGCCACTGATCCATCACGATCTGTCAGTGGATATGGAAGACTGGTAACAACTGTGCCCATTCACACGTCACTGAATGTCTCTCATGTGTGGTGGCCCGAAACCAGTGTGACGTTCTATCACAAGGTGACCGCGCGTACTTGTTATTACCGATTTTTTCCAAATTGATGGTGTATACAGGGTTTGATCAGAAACAAAAGTGACAGAAGTGGGAACTCCACATGGCCAAGCATTTAGAGAAAATTCTAGTAACAGTTTTGGTGCTGGTCAGCCGAGGTATGGGCCATTTATACTAACGTAGTTTGCAGGCAGCGGTCGGCAATGCGAGGAGATTGTAGAATGATAATCCCAGGATCGTGGGTTCGACTCCCTGTGCGGAACCTTTCTTTTATCTTCAACTTTTACTTTACTTACACTTCAAACAGACCGAAATATTATTCAGTGTACTGTGTTTATTAATATTTTCATAAAATGCATGAAAAAGAAAGGCAATGAGAAATTTAGAATTTTCAAATAAATTTCAAGGATGTGACTGTAAAGTGTACACATGAATTACCTATATAAAATTAGATGATTTTATTATTTTAGAATTTATGATTTGCACGTGCTGCGATGATAGTCATTGTAAAACGAAGGGAAGGAGTAATTATCCCAGCATCTTGCACACATTATAAGCTCCGCATTTTTAGTTACATGGTTATTTTAAAGTTTTATAGAAAAACTTAGTTAACATTTATAAAATGTTCTCTCTTATCGCACAGTTTGGCAGCAAACTATGCGTAACACATCCTTTCGCCAAATATTGGAGAGGATAGCTGCCGATGTGCAATGGTTGCATTTTGTGGCAATCTTCACGGGATGCTACATCTTCCTTTCTCCAAAAGAGCAGTTTTGAAGCCTTTTGATCAAATTTTTCATTTGAAGACAAAACAGACTTCACACGGTATGCATTAAGGGAGTGCAACTGCGAAGGGGGGGGGGGGGAGGAAAAAGGGATTTTTTTTTTTTGGGGGGGGGGTTGGACCCGTTAATACTGCACGATGACAATCCTTCTTTATCTTGAAAATTGTCGTCGTATAATTTTGGTTTGTCCTCAAACACGAGTCGATTACCAGAATAAATTTGTTTCCTTGCACAGCGGGTTTTATTTGAAATCATAGATTTTCCTTTGCCTCTTCATTTCACACTTTTTATGGAAATATTAATAAATACTTTGAGCATTACGTAGGTTTGTTTACCATGTAAGTAAAGCAAAAAATTTCAAATACAAATTAATGAGCATAGGGACTTGAACTATGACCCTCAGATTACCGTTCTGTACCCTTTCCGCTACGCCAACCGCTGCGTGAAAACCACTGTAACAGAAGTGGCTCATGCGTCACTTGACCCGTGTCATAAATGCTAATTTTTTTCAAACGCTTTGTCATCTGAAGCTACAACTTCCGTCACTTTCATTTCTACTGAAGCCCAGCATGTACCAGAAATTTGTACGAAATCGGTGTTGACCAGAGGCGCGGACCTCTAGCCAGTCTACAAACGTTTCCTAAGCGATGCAGAATCAGTAATGGAACTGTTATCCGTTGTTCCTGGGACAAGCAAATCATGGCGAAATTCATCCAAGTACCGAGTCTCCGCATAAGTCCAGATGAGCTCTCGTTTGTCAGCAAACAGTTGGGAAGAGAGCGACGGGCACAGCAAAGGGACGGTGTCGATTACGATGGCTCGAGGAATGAAGAGAATTCTGCCCCTGGGAAATTACTGTGTACACGCGGCCGCTAGCCCCCTGCAATATGTTCGAGGGGATCCAGAAACTGCAAAGAGGGAGACGAAATTGCGTAAGAGGAAGCTTTGAAATAGGTGCCATTTTTTGACTGGGATTGTGAACTACGAGGTGCATTCAAGTTCTAAGGCCTCAGATTTTTTTTCTAACTAACTACTCACCCGAAATCGATGAAACTGGCGTTACTTCTCGACGTAATCGCCCTGCAGACGTACACATTTTTCACAACGCTGACTCCATGATTCCATGGCAGCGGCGAAGGCTTCTTTAAGAGTCTGTTTTGACCACTGGAAAATCGCTGAGGCAATAGCAGCACGGCTGGTGAATGTGCGGCCACGGAGAGTGTTTTTCATTGTTGGAAAAAGCCAAAAGTCACTAGGAGCCAGGTCAGGTGAGTAGGGAGCATGAGGAATCACTTCAAAGTTGTTATCACGAAGAAACTGTTGCGTAACGTTAGCTCGATGTGCGGATGCGTTGTCTTGGTTGAACAGCACACGCGCAGCCTTTCCTGGACGTTTTTGTTGCAGTGCAGGAAGGAATTTGTTCTTCAAAACATTTTCGTAGGATGCACCTGTTACCGTAGTGCCCTTTGGAACTCAATGGGTAAGGATTACGCCCTCGCTGGCCCAGAACATGGACACCATCATTTTTTCAGCACTGGCGGTTACCCGAAATTTTTTTGGTGGCGGTAAATCCGTGTGCTTCCATTGAGCTGACTGGCGCTTTGTTTATGGATTGAAAAATGGCATCCACGTCTCATCCATTGTCACAACCGACGAAAAGAAAGTCCCATTCATGCTGTCGCTGCGCGTCATCATCGCTTGTCAACATGCCACATGGGCAGCCATGTGGTCGTCCGTCAGCATTCGTGGCACCCACCTGGTTGACACTTTTCGCATTTTCAGGTCGTCATGCAGGATTGTGTGCACAGAACCCACAGAAATGCCAACTCTGGAGGCGATCTGTTCAACAGTCATTCGGCGATCCCCCAAAACAATTCTCTCCACTTTCTCGATCATGTCGTCAGACTGGCTTGTGCGAGCCCGAGGTTGTTTCGGTTTGTTGTCACACAATGTTCTGCCTTCATTAAACTGTCGCACCCACGAATGCACTTTCGACACATCCATAACTCCATCACCACATGTCTCCTTCAACTGTCGATGAATTTCAATTGGTTTCACAGCACGCAAATTCAGTAAACGAATGATTGCACGCTGTTCAAGCAAGGAAAACGTCGCCATTTTAAGTATTTAAAGCAGTTCTCATTCTCGCCGCTGGCGGTAAAATTCCATCTGCCGTACGGTGCTGCCATCTCTTTGACGTATTGTTAATGAATGCGGCCTCATTTTAAAACAATGCGCATGTTTCTATCTCTTTCCAGTCCGGAGAAAAAAAATCGGAGGCCTTAGAACTCGAATGCACCTCGTACAGTAAGTGAATGATAATCAACAAAATCTTGTTTTTAGTAGTTACAACTTCAAACGCATTTGATTTTTTTAAAAAGGACAAATGTTTCTAGAAGTGGTAGCTTTAAAAACGAAGGTATTTAAAATACGTCACTAATACTAATTGACATTTCATTGGCGAAATTGGACGTTATAACAGGCGTCATTTTACGAAGATTTGTTGTTGACATTCATACCAGCTGTTTCACATGGATGTAAAAAAATGTCAGGGAGACAGAGAGAGAGAGAGAGAGAGAGAGAGAGAGAGAGAGAGAAAGGGAGAGAGAGAGACAGCATGCGCTGCATGATGCAAATGAGATTCATGTTCTCTCCATTTTCAGTTTTCGGAGATTTACCTGTTCTCTCCTTCACTACCAATTGAGAGGGCTTAAATTTTCCATTCTCAGTTACTAAATAAAGTTGTTCTCACCACCCACTGTTCTGTTGCTTGGCTATGTAAACGGGGTCAGAGAACACCATCCATTTTATCTTGCCTTTGTCTCGCACAGGTGCAGCGTTGAAATGGTTATTAGAGGATTTGGCATGCTTAATGTAAGTGGTGGCGAGATGCCCTTACTGTTGCCACCTCGCGAAGGGAGATAACAATCTAACAGTCATAGGGGACAGGAACGCGGTTGTAGGGGAAGGGATAGAAGGTAGGTTTATGAGAGAATATGGGCTTCGCAGTAGAAATGAGATAGGAGAAAGAGTAATTGAGTTCTGCTAAAAATTTCAGATGGTAATAGCGAATGCTCTTTTTCGGGAGCCAGAGGAGAAGAAGGTACGCTAGGAAAAGATCCGGAGACACGAGGCTATTCCGGGTGGATTACACCATGATCAGAGAGAGTTTTGGAAATCAGATATTGGACTTTAAGGCCTACCCTGGAGCAGATATAGACTCAGACCAATGTGGTAGTTATGAAAAGTGGACTGAGGTTTAAGAGAACTGTACGGAGGAGTTAGTGTTGAAGGAAGTGGGATACTGAAATATTGAGGAATAATGAAGCGCGTTGAAGCTTGCTAAAGATGGGGATACTGTGATAAGGAATAACACAATATGCAATTCAGCTGAAGAGGCGCGCACATCTCTAATAAACAGCAAACACAGATGTTCTAAAGACAAACATATGCCTAATTGAGACTAAATCATGCATAACAATAGTAATTCTTCAACTGACCGAGAAAAGAAGGAACTAAAAAAATGTTCAGGAAAAGATAGGAATACAGTGATGAAAATCATTTAGGAATGAAATAAATAGGAAGAACAGGGAAACCAACGTGAAATGACTGGAGTAAAAACCTGAAGAAATCGTAAAAGGAATGGTTCAAAAATGGTTCAAATGGCTCTGAGCACTATGGGACAACATCTGAGGTCATCAGTCCCCTAGAACGTAAAACTACTTAAACCTAACTAATCAAAGGACATCACACACATCTCTGCCCGAGGCAGGATTCGAACCTGCGACCGTGGCGGTCGCGCGGTTCCAGACTGAAGCGCCTAGAACCGCTCGGCCACACCGGTCGGCAAAGGAATGGTAATCGGAAGGACTCACCCAGCGTATATAAAAGTCAAAACAACGTTCGCTGTAATTAAAGACAGGGGCGACAACATTAAGAATGCATTAGGAATTCCATTGTTAAAGGTAGAGGAGAGAAAGGATAGGTGGAAAGAGCACACTGAAGGTCTTCGTGAAGGGGAGGGATTGTCTTATGACGTGATAGGAGTGTAAGAAAGGATTCAGCATAATAATTTAAAAGAACTTTGGATCATTTAAGATCAAATAAGGCAGAAGGAACAGATAAAATTCTATTGGAATTTCTAAAATCATTGGGGGAAGTGGCAACAAAAATTTAGTCATCTGTTTACTAAGAACTTCGAGACTGGTGACGTATATCAGACTTTTGGAAAAAAAATCATCTACACAATTATGAAAACAGCACTAGAAAATAATTGCGAGAACTATCGCACAATCAACTTAACAGCTCATGCAGCCAAGCTGCTGACAAGGGTAATATACAAAAGAATGGAAAAGAAAATTGAAGGTCTCTTAGATGACTCTCAGTTTGGCATTAGGGAAGATAAAGAAGCGAAATTGAAGGAAATCAAGTCAAGTTAAAGAAGCAGAACCGAAGAAAAATCAAGCCACTTTCATAGGATTTGTCGACGAAGCCTTTGACAATGTAAAACGGTCCATATATTCGAAATTCTGACAAAAATAGCATAATCTGTAGGGAAAGACGGGTAATCCACGATATGTGGAAGAACCGAGAGGTTCAAAAACGGTTGAAGTGGCTCTGAGCACTTTGGGACTTAACATCTGAGGTCATCAGTCCCCTAGAACTTAGAACTACTTAAACTTAACTAACCTAAGGACATCACACACATCCATGCCCGAGGCAGGATTCGAACCTGCGACCGTAGCAGTCGGGCGGTTCCGGACTGAAGCGCCTAGAACGGCTCAGCCACCGCGGCCGGCAGAACCGAGAGGGTTCAATGAGATTGGAAGACGAAGGATGAAGTGTTTCGCCTTTACTCTTCGATCTATACATCAAAGAAGCAATGGCCAAAATAAAGGTTCAAGTGGGGCACTAAAATTCAGGGTGAAAGGATATCAAAGTTGACTTTCACAGATGACATTGTTATCCTAAGTGTAGATGAAGTAGAATTACAAAATCTGTTGAATGGAATGAACAGTCTAATGACTTCAGAAGACGGATTGAGAGTAAACCGAACTAAGGAGAAAGTACTCAAAAGCGTTAGAAATGTGAATAGCGAGAAATATTGTACTATCTATTTTCTCGTTATTTACAAACTGAAAACACTTTGGCAAAACATATTAAACATTGACCACAAGCAGTTTAGCAAATATTGACAATGTATTCGACTGATTATGTTCTCAATTATTTATGACGTTCATTGAGAGCACTCATTTATGTGTTGTATTGCCTGAAATCTAAAAGATGCCCAACCCAAACGTTTTTGCTTCTACAGACTTACTTAAAACGTTGTTTGGTAGAGAGAGTTAATTGTTACTCACAGTAAAATTTACTCACAAAATGTAGTGCACGAACTTTGTTTATGTGAAGAAAGACTGTGGCACGTAAAAGCTGTGATTAGTCACACTTTGAGGCGTTTAAAAGAAATTATTTAACATTTTGAATAATCTGCCAGCGATTTATAGTTGTCGATGGAGAGTCGACTCTGCAAAGGACTGCAATCGGAAGAACATATTCGTAAGCTACGTAAGACGTGCTGAACATCAAAAATGTTCAAATGTGTGTGAAATCTTACAGGACTTAACTGCTAAGGTCATTAATCCCTAAGCTTACACACTACTTAACCTAAATTATCCTAAGGACAAACACACACACACCCATACCCGTGGGAGGACTCGAACCTCCGCCGGGACCAGCCGTACAGTCCATGACTGCAGCGCCATAGACAGCTATGCTAATCCCGCGTGGCTTGCTGAACATCAAGCGACACTGTGAAAATAAGACTTGTTCAGTAAAAGACTCGGCTACGTAACACAACAGACAAACTGGATGCTGTCACAACAGACAGTGCTCACTTCCCGCCGCCGCCAGCCAATCGCCTGTGCTGTATGACGTTGCACTGCTTCCCGGGTCATTCATTGTAGTATCAACTTTACTAAATGCACGTGCATGATAATGTTTCAATGTTTCAGAGTAGTGAAGAGTACCGTGCGAACGAGGTTTGTAATTATTCTCTACGTATTTTATTACATACACCACATAATACTCTCTACTCATATACAACCCATAGTAGATAAGGAGATCATTACTTGATAACGGTACCAGTAGCAAACTTAAATATCGTTTGATGTTTTCAGTTCAAGTGTATAAATGCAGATATTAAAGTACTATAGATTATAGCTGTGCTAATGAAAGATTACCGTATGTGTTCTGTTTATTACTGTTTATTATTTTCGATTATTCCCTTTTAAGAAAGCGATTGAACTTGAGCAGTCATAATTTCTTCTTCTTTCTTCATTCTTCCCAAATTCTCTTCATACGTTCGCTGTGTTCTCTCTTGCGTTCTTCCGACCATCTTTTCCCCCTTCTGTTCTTCATGTGTTCATGTTTAAGCGTGTGTTTCTTTATGATGTTTCTAAACTGTTCGCTGTTGTTTATGTTGTCTTGTGTTATTCCCAATACTTTAATGTCTTCTTCTGTTTCAGTGATCCACTTTGTCTTGTTTTTTGCTCTTGTTTACTATCTCAAAGATTTGCCTTGTGAGCCTGGTTTTATTCATCGAGCTGATATGTCTATAAAATTTCATCCTTCTCTTTCTAATGGTGTCTGTTATTGTTTCTATGTCTTCGTAAATCTCTCTAGTTGGCCTCTTCATCCAGATTCCTTCCCGAAACACTGGTCCATTTATTTTCCTCAGAACTTTTCTTTCCCGCTTTTCAATCTTTGTGGTGATCTTCGTATGACCATGAATCACTGTCTCAACTGTTTATTAATTGTCTTATGGAATAAAAAATTCAGATTTTAAGTCAAACGGTATTTATTTGTTTTTACTTCTACATAAAAACTTACCTCTGCAATACAAAAAACGAAGAGTGAATGCACTGTACAAAAAAAAAATCTCGTTTTTAGGGTTCCGTGCCTCAATCTGTAAACACGGAAACCTTACAGGACCGCTTTGTTGTCCGTCCGTCCGTCTGTCTGCCTGTCCAACTATTTGGAACAACTGTACTCAGGAACGGGTAGACGTATCAAGTTCAGATTTATGTCACATACACTACTGGCCATTAAAATTACTGCACCACGAAGATGTCGAGCTACAGACACGAAATTTAACCGACAGGAAGAAGATGCTGTGATATGCAGATGGTTAGCTTTTCAGAGCATTCACACAAGGTTGGCGCCGGTGGCGACACCTACAACGTGCTGACATGAGGAAAGTTTCCAACCGATTTCTCATACACAAACAGCAGTTGACCGGCGTTGCCGGGTGAAACGTTGTTGTGATGCCTCGTGTAAGGAGGGGAAATGTGTACCATCACGTTCCCGACTTTGATAAAGGTCGGATTATAGCTTATCGCGATTGCGGTTTATCGTATCGCGACATTGGTGCTCGCGTTGCTCGAGATCCAATGACTGTTAGCAAAATATGGAATCGGTGGGTTCAGGAGGGTAATACGGAATGCCGTGCTGGATCCCAACGGCCTCGTATCACTAGCAGTCGAGATGACAGGCATCTTATCCGCATGGCTGTAACGGATCGTGCAGCCACGTCTCGATCCCTGAGGCAACAGATGCGGACGTTTGCAAGACAAAAACCATCTGCACGAACAGTTCGACGACGTTTGCAGCAGCATGGACTATCATCTCGGAGATCATGGCTGCGGTTTCCCTTGACGCTGCATCACAGTCAGGAGCGCCTGCGATGGTGTACTCAACGACGAATCTGGGTGCACGAATGACAAAACGTAATTTTTTCGGATGAATCCTGGTTCTGTTTACAGCATCATGATGGTCGCATCCGTGTTTGGCGACATCGCGGTGAACGCACATTGGAAGTGTGTATTCGTCATCGCCATACTGGCTTATCACCCGGCGTGATGGTATGGGGTGCCATTGGTTACACGTCTCGGTCACCTCTTGTTCGCATTGGCGGCACTTTGAACAGTGGACGTTACATTTCAGATGTGTTACGACCCGTGGCTCTACCCCTCATTCGATCCCTGCGAAACCCTACATTTCAGGAGAGTAATGCACGACTGCATGTTGCAGGTCATGTATGGGCCTTTCTTGATACAGAAAATGTTCGACTGCTGCCCTGGCCGGCACATTCTCCAGATCTCTCACCAATTGAAAACGTCTGGTGAATGGTGGCAGAGCAATTGGCTCCTCACAATACGCCAGTCAGTACTCTTGATGAACTGTGGTATCGCGCTGAAGCTGCATGGGCAGCTGTACCCGTACACGCCCTCCAAGCTCTGTTTGACTAAATGCCCAGGCGTATCAAGGCCGTCATTACGGCCAGAAGTGGTGTACTAGCGTCTACAGTTCGTTGGCGGAACAAAATTTTGTAAGTTCCTATGTCTATGTAATCAAAAGATGCGGCCATTCGTGTAAAGTATTTTGATACTCTAAGGCTCACTGATCAAAACCTATTGGGTGTTTCCCGTTGCCCTAGACTCGCGAAATTTTGCTTGTAGCAATATTTTACAGTACAGTAATTGTCAGGTTACGATTATATAACACGAAAAAATATTTTTTTATCAATTTTTATCCGTCTGTCTGTCTGTTCGGCTGTTAAGATTCTCTGGAACATATTAGCGTATCAAGTTCAGATTTATGTCACGTGTAAAGGTCTATGGTTACTTGGCGGCGAAACGTTTGTAAGTTTCTAAGTCTATGTAACCAAAAGATACGGCCATTTATGTCACATACTTTGATATTCGCAAACTCATTCGTCAAAACCTAAAGGGTCCCTCCTATCGACTTATAATCATAAAACTCGGGAGGAAGTAAGGCTTCAGAGTACAAGTAACGTCAAAAATCCTGCACTTTTTAAATTGTAATGGTATCACATAAAAATTATCTATTTTTGACTTGACCATACATTGCATTCATTATCCGTCAAAAGCATAATAGACGAACATTGTTGCATGCAAACATAAAATGTAAGTTGAAGTCATGTTGAAGTAAGTAAATAAAAAGTGTTTCAGTAAATCTTCTCCCTTTACATACACACACGAACTTCCCTGCTCGTTTCTTTATGTGTGACCAGGCTAGTCTAAAGCACTACCGTAGAGATTTTGATACGGTCTTGGAATTCCCGGGACCAATATCTTGCCAGTGTCGATATCGAAAACGCCAAAAACGTTGAGATTCTCGATTCCCACGACGGATAAACTATGTATATGCATAATTAAGATTGTTCGGAACCCTCAGTGCCCGATTCCTACTCGCACTTGGCCAATTTTTTTAGGACCTAATTAGTCTCTCTCCAAGTTGAGGCCTTCAGATACCGTTCCTGAGCTTGTTAGAGGAAGAAATCTGTGGTGTAAAATATTGTGATAAACATAATTAGGAATACTGTTTCTAAAAATATAGCTTCATGTAAAATGATTAAATCCTCAACCTATGAACATGTGAAAATGATTAAATTCTTAACATTTTTTGTACATTGTCATAAAAAGAGATGGCACAAGATGTGACGATCGTAAACTACTTTAGAATATCGTGCCGTCATAAGCTTTGTAAGATGTAGGCTAAAGACGTAATAATTTACAAAATCTTCTGAACATTCATGAACACAGCAGATGTTTCTTAAAGTCTTTATCAGCTAAAAATATAATTTTGTAATAAAGAATTACTCAGTGGTATGAAGAATACATTGCCATAGAACACGACTGTGTGACAGCGAGGACAATTATGATAATGAAGAGGGCAGCAGTATTATGTTTCCGCGTATGCTCGCGAATGTGAAACTTCCATGAAAACATTACAACTATCTCCAGTCGACATGTAGCATCTTAATCTCCTGCCAATAAAATGTATTTGTTAGTGGACTCTGTGTTTTCCTAGAACTAAGTGTTATCGACATTCCGTTACCAAGTGCCAATATTGCTCAGGACTGTATTAGCTTTATCATTTCATTTATATTTCTCATATCTAATGAAATGTTAATGCTATGAACTAGTGAAAGCGATGAAATCCAGTTTTAAAATTGGTTAATCATCGGCATCACCACCCAACATTTCAACATAAATTGCCCTTAATGGCTGCCATCGAACATCCTCAGATTATATAGAAAAAGCAACAGATCACTCGTGCAACTTCAGTATTGCGAGGAAACAATTCGATAACGGATTCCCTCGTTCACTGTCTCATATTCAATACGGTAGAGCCGTTTTTTCCTAGAAACTGAACCGTCGCTCACGTTTAGTAGGAGATTCTTTCTATAATATTAATAGGGAAATCTGTGAATAAGGCACAAATTTTATAAGACCGTAGTAAGGTTAAATTTTTCCCCTTTACTTACGCTGAAGAATAACCTGCTGGATCCAGTTTTCTGTGTGGAAAATGAACCATTCATCGTTTTTGTTTAATAATCATAACGTTTCGATTCACGCAGGTATACGGAGCGGTGCACTCAATAGAATACGACTGTTAAGTCGTGGAAGCTACGAACTGTCATCAACACCACATTTACACTACGAGTTCCTCATAATCTACTAAAATGAGTATTCGGTAGAAGCTCCTCTCAGACTCTGCGCTGACAACAAATCGTTACGACAGACACTTATTTCTCTTTTTTGTGCAGTATGTAACGTAAATCTTGGCAGAAAGGGCACCAGCCTGCAGTAAACTTTATAATCACACATTACTGTTGATACAGGTACGTCTACACTTCTTGAATCATCATGTCCTGTACGTTACGGTATTTTCCGTTTGTTCAAAGCAGGAGCTTAGAAAGAACGAATGGCTACATTGCATCTGTTTATGTCATTGGTGTGATTTCATAATTTCGTCCTCACAGACTATAAAGAAGTGATTCGTAGGTTAGAAAGATAGTCGCCGAATTCATACTAAAATTGGTTCTTGGTATTTTAGAAGTGCAAGAGACCTGTAGTATGTACATATTTTCGGCTATGGGCCAGACTTTAAAGGATACCCTGTGTACTATAACGCGATGCAAAAAGGCCGACCTTTGCCTATGATTGATGTCCTCTGTTTGTCGAATCAAGTAGGGATTCCACGAACTTTTCGGTGTCCATCATAGACTGTAGACGTATTTTACAAGCATCAGTCATCCTGTACCTCAAAAGACAATCGCCACATGTCGTATTGATCACCTGCTACAGGCCCTGACGATTTTACGTCACATCTCGACGCATTGTCCATTTACTTGTGGGAAATGCACCATCATACGTATCTCAAGGCTCAATAAATGACATACTGTGGGAAGTTAACAGTAAACCCTCCGACTCTTTGAAGGAACAAACTACCAAGCATAAAACAGCTAAAAACATGTGACTAGAAATGAGTTAAAATATTAAATGTTTGACGTGAAAAAGAAAAGGGTTAGGAGAGATTTAGAATTATGCTTAAAGTTTGTTAGAAGTTTAATAGTTATGAAACATCGGCTGAATATAGTGTGTGTAATTTGCGCTCCATTTTAAGTAAAAATCAGTTTTTCACGCGTCACAGTGTTTACACTATGTCATCAAAAGTATTCGACCCCCCCCCCCCCAAAAAAAACATACGTTTTTCCCATGTTAGGTGCACTGTGCTGCCACCTACTGCCATGTACTCGATATCAGCGACCTCAGTAGTCATTAGACATCTTGAGAGAGCTGCGTGGAGTGCTCCGTGGAACTCAAGGACTCCGAACGTGGTTAGGTGATTGGGTGTCACTTGTGTCATACGTCTGTACGCGAGATTTCCACACTCCCAAACATCCCTAGTTCCACTGTTCCCGACGCGATAGTGAAGTGGAAACGTGAAGGGTTACGCACAGCAAAAGATTACAGTCCGACCTCGCCTGTTGACCGAAAGAGAACGCTGATAGTTGAAGAGGATCGTAATGTGTTATAGGCAGACATCTATCCAGGCCATCACACAGGAATTCCAATGACAGTTAGGCGGGAGGTGAAAAAACTTAATTCGGAGGCAGTGGTGTTACGGTGTGGTCGTGTTTTTCATAGAGGGGGCCTGCACCCTTTGTTGTTTTGCGTTCCACTATTACAGCACAGGTCTACATTGATGTTTTACACACCTTCTTGCTTCCCACTGTTGAAGAGCAATTGGTGGATGGTGATTGCATCTTTCAACACGATCGAGCACCTATTCATAATGCACGGCCTGTGGCGGAGTGGTTACACGACAATAACATCCCTGTAATTGACTGTCCTGCACAGAGTCTGAATCCTACAGACTTGCCTGTTATGCTGTATAACAGACTTTAAAGCTGTATGGATCAGCATAGCGAAAAGGCGAGGGGTCGCACTCGTTTTGTCCACGACTGTACCTCTGAATGAGTAAATTAGGACAGAATTTCAATTTTTTTAATTCGGTCAGTCATTACGAGAAATATTGAAAATCACATATTTGTTGCCGTGGCAGCATTGTATAGGCAGTCTGCAAATGGTTTTCGGTTCCCGGTACTGGGATACTCGGTTAGTAATACAGATGGGAGGTAACGAAATGACTTGACTATCGCATTCAGAAGCGCAAAAGGTAACAGAAATCGACACAAAATGAGTACCATATCTGTTTGGTTTAGTTTGGCGAACGGTTGCTCAAGGCGGGTTACTGCGCGTGCTGATGCAAGGGGGGGAGTCGGTTCCGTTAGCTGATAAACATCGTACTAGAGCTGACGTATGGGACGCAGCATGGGGACAGATGCGTCTGATCGAGACTACTATTAGCTGTTTTCCGACGTAATAAATGGCGTGTAATTACATTTCCAATACCGGAGCCTCTGCGCCGCCAGCGAACCGTAGTCCGGCTAATTATGGTCAAACCGAGGCCACTCCACTCCGCTCAGCCAGCAAATATACTGTCGGCGTCTGTGCGGCGTCGGGCCAGCCGTCGATAAATACGCGGTGGTTACGCGAGGTGAATACGAGAGATGACAGCGCGCCAGGGAAGCGACACGGTAGGGACTGCAGGGTGGGTAACAACGCTGTGTTCCTCACAGGAGGTAGCCTGAGGATGGCCATAAGACAGTGTTTCCATTTTTTAGGGATTTCGCCCTTTTTTGGGGCGAAACGTATTATGTGTGGTTTAGGGCTGTGTTAAACAGGGATTTGGTAAAATAAAATTTATCCAGAGTGAGATTTTCATTCTGCAGCGGAGCGTGCGCTGATATGAAACTTCCTGGGAGGTTATAACTGTGTGCCGGACCGAGACTCGAACTCGCGACCTTTGCCTTTCGCGGGCAAGTGCTCTACGAACTGAGCTACCCAAGCACGACTCAACCCCTCCTCACAGCTTTACTTCTGCCAGTACCTCGTCTCCTACCTTTCAGACTCTCTCCTGCCAACCTTGCAGAACTTTAAAAGGTAGGAGACGAGGTACTGGTAGAAGTAAAGCTGTGAGGACGGGGCGTGAGTCGTGCTTGGGTAGCTCCGTTGGTAGACCACTTGCCCGCGAAAAGCAAAGGCCCCGAGTCCGAGTCTCGGTCCAGCACACAGTTTTAATCTCCAGGAAGTATCAAATTAATGTTGATAAAGCTATCAGTTGTATTAGCCGCCACTCAGTGTGTTACTTATTTCCACCATTCCACCGATTTATTACAAAGGATTGTCTGAAACTCCCGTTGAATGTAATTTAGGCAAATAATTATAGCTATTAAAAGTCAGACGTTCTGAGGTCTGTTAGTATGTCGAAGTACTTGTGGCAAGAGCAAACCATTAGTGTTTATTTTCCTCCGTGCAGCAGGTCAGATGTTGAAGTGTGGACGCAAAACGATAACTCTATACTGACAGGCGCAGTCTATTTAGTGGTGAAGCTACGACCATGCAGAAAACATCAGGCAGTAAATTATGTGACGTGTTTGTGTGAAGACTGTTCGACGTAGAGGAAAAGCAAACACTGGTGTTGGTGCGTATTAATATACCGCATATAAAAATATCTGCACTTACACCTGTTACACCCTGTATTAATTGTGCTGTTGCAGTTGTTCAGGGTGACATCGGAACTTAGTCGTTATTATGCCTACAGCAATCGCACAAAAAGTTGACAGACTACACCGGGGCCTGTGAAGTATAGAGGAAAAGCAGATATGCCGCAACGTGATGTTAGTATGCGAGAAGGAGAAATTAAAAAAAAAAAAGTAAAAAGAAAAAACTGCCAACTGAAATTAATTGGGATAAAGCACTAAGCTCGAAAGATCATCGTGGCAGTTTTATTTACAAAAACACTGAAGCACTCATTTCAGTTTTACTAGCACATCAGCCTTCAAACACTGAGGCAGAAAGATTACTGGGTGTCTTCAAAAATGAAGAACAGAGAAAAGATAAAGACTTAACAACGAAACCCTTAACGGGTTGCTTCATACGAAACTAGAAATTCTTGCAAACAATTGCTCAGTTTTAGAGTCCAATAATGTCATTCAAAATACAAAGGAAGAATGTAAAGATAACGCTTTAATTTCTGATCCTGTAAATCGATAAACGTTTCGTATAGCGTACGTTAGTACACTATAGTTATTTCATGTCATTAAATACGCGAAATTGTATGTTGTCCGATATCTAGGCATTTTCAAAATTTTAGGGATGATTCCGGAAGAAACTAGGACAAAAACCCCGTTAATGTAAAAGACGCCATAAGATATCAGTATCAAAGGACGATGAGGAATCAAACGAAAAGACATACCTTATTACACTTAGACATTTGCCAACAGTAAACTCATCGTGAAAAAACTTTACTATTGCTTACTGAGGTCGGTATAAGTATAAAGAAGAGTCTCAATAATAGTACGTAGAAATTTTGAAAATATGCACCAGAATAAGTAAATTTTATGGAATGAGTTTCTTGAGGTCATTCGGGGTATGTTTTGCTCTTTTCTGGGTTTACCATGCACCGGTCTGTTGATTGATAACGCTCGTCTACATTAGATTGGAAAAACTTCAAATTTTTTTCTATGATACCTGTTACTATAAAGAAGCAGCTCACAGTAACAAACCGAATGAAATATAATTAGTTTGTAACCAGTCTTCAGTGGTATCGGTTTTACTTATTGATAGCTTCATCAAACAACACTGGAAGACTATGGAACAATTATCGTAAAATTTTATTTTCATTTTGTGCATAAGCAGGTCGGTACTTGGAGGGGAGGGAGAGGGTGAAGCTTCAAGAAAATTACATAAGACTTTTAACTTCGAAGTTACATACTTTCAATAACACACTACCTTATTCATAACTTAAAGTGTGAATAATATAGATGTTCATAGAGTTGTCACATTATTAACATTGTTCACCATGCCTCGTTCTCTTATTGGACGTATTAGACTCAGCGTGCCTCCTCGTGCTCTTGACAAGCAGTCTGTGCAAGATACAAACACAGCAGATTGCAAGACATCGCAGAATTCGTTCTCACTCTACGGTTAAGTCTGACATTTTATTCGGTACGAGGGATAACACTGAGGCGCCACTTCCACAAACGGTAATAATAAGGTCTCTTTCACCTTCATATTAGGCCGGCCGCTGTGGCCGAGCGGTTCTAGACGCTTCAGTCCAGAACCGCGCTGCTTCTACGGTCGTAGGTTCGAATCCTGCCACGGGCATCGATGTGTGTGTGATGTCCTTAGATTAGTTAGGTTTACGTCTAGGGGACTGATGACCTCAGATGTTAAGTCCCATAGTTCTTAGACCATTTGAACCCTCATATTACAAAAATGTTCAAATGTGTGCGAAATCCTAAGGGACCAAACTGCTGAGGCCATCGGTCCTTAGATTTACGACAACGTAAACTAAGTTATGCAAAGAACAGGACACACACACACACCCATGCACGAGGGAGGACTCGAACCTCGGACTGGAGGGGCTGCGCAATCCGTGACATGGCGTCTCTAACCTCGCGGCCACTCCGCGCTGCTCGTATTACATCTGGCATATTTGTCTGTCTCTTGTGCAGAAAGTGCTGGTCCATTCTGCAGAGATAACACCCCGTTGGACAGCTTCCCGCTACACCTCCTCTTAATCTCGTCAGGAGATTTCGGTAGTATGTTCCTATGTCGATGTGCCCCTAACGAACGTAATCTGTTGATACCACACAACGGCATTCTCAAGAACCACTTTGCATCACCCAACGACAGTTGGATCCTCGGTTTCTTCGGCGGTGGTCAGTCCAGTTGTTTCTACTGTCCTCTTTGTTCCTCTCTCTGTCAATGTGATACAGACAACACTTGTCCACTGCTGGAAAAGTCATCGGTGTTGGCCAGACACAGCTGCAACATATTCGCTGGTGCCTCGTTTGCACAGGCTGTTTGAACGGATGCGAGCAGAAGCAGAAACTCGCGGGTGTGGCTTTTGTCATGCCCAGAATATTTTGGGCAATGCTGAAAGTGATACATGAGTGAATTATGCTTTTCAGTCGGTCCCTCGATTGCGATTCGCCGTTCCATATCCACCAGAACCTCTGCTTCCCTTGAGATTCACAAATATTTATACACTCCTGGAAATTGAAATAAGAACACCGTGAATTCATTGTCCCAGGAAGGGGAAACTTTATTGACACATTCCTGGGGTCAGATACATCACATGATCACACTGACAGAACCACAGGCACATAGACACAGGCAACAGACCATGCACAATGTCGGCACTAGTACAGTGTATATCCACCTTTCGCAGCAATGCAGGCTGCTATTCTCCCATGGAGACGATCGTAGAGATGCTGGATGTAGTCCTGTGGAACGGCTTGCCATGCCATTTCCACCTGGCGCCTCAGTTGGACCAGCGTTCGTGCTGGACGTGCAGACCGCGTGAGACGACTCTTCATCCAGTCCCAAACATGCTCAATGGGGGACAGATCCGGAGATCTTGCTGGCCAGGGTAGTTGACTTACACCTTCTAGAGCACGTTGGGTGGCACGGGATACATGCGGACGTGCATTGTCCTGTTGGAACAGCAAGTTCCCTTGCCGGTCTAGGAATGGTAGAACGATGGGTTCGATGACGGTTTGGATGTACCGTGCACTATTCAGTGTCCCCTCGACGATCACCAGTGGTGTACGGCCAGTGTAGGAGATCGCTCCCCACACCATGATGCCGGGTGTTGGCCCTGTGTGCCTCGGTCGTATGCAGTCCTGATTGTGGCGCTCACCTGCACGGCGCCAAACACGCATACGGCCATCATTGGCACCAAGGCAGAAGCGACTCTCATCGCTGAAGACGACACGTCTCCATTCGTCCCTCCATTCACGCCTGTCGCGACACCACTGGAGGCGGGCTGCACGATGTTGGGGCGTGAGCGGAAGACGGCCTAACGGTGTGCGGCACCGTAGCCCAGCTTCATGGAGACGGTTTTGAATGGTCCTCGCCGATACCCCAGGAGCAACAGTGTCCCTAATTTACTGGGAAGTGGCGGTGCGGTCCCCTACGGCACTGCGTAGGATCCTACGGTCTTGGCGTGCATCCGTGCGTCGCTGCGGTCCGGTCCCAGGTCGACGGGCACGTGCACCTTGCGCCGACCACTGGCGACAACATCGATGTACTGTGGAGACCTCACGCCCCACGCGTTGAGCAATTCGGCGGTACGTCCACCCGGCCTCCCGCATGCCCACTATACGCCCTCGCTCAAAGTCCGTCAACTGCACATACGGTTCACGTCCACGCTGTCGCGGCATGCTACCAGTGTTAAAGACTGCGATGGAGCTCCGTATGCCACGGCAAACTGGCTGACACTGACGGCGGCGGTGCACAAATGCTGCGCAGCTAGCGCCATTCGACGGCCAACACCGCTGTTCCTGGTGTGTCCGCTGTGCCGTGCGTGTGATCATTGCTTGTACAGCCCTCTCGCAGTGTCCGGAGCAAGTATGGTGGGTCTGACACAGCGGTGTCAATGTGTTCTTTTTTCCATTTCCAGGAGTGTAGATACATGGCCTTCGTCATTCAGAATTGTTTGACCACACTACATGCTTCTGCTCATTTTTTCTGGAAACATCGATGAACAGATATCTTGGAGCAGAAGAGGCGAAACGACAGTACTTGCGAGTGCGGGAACTCCGAGGAAGCAGCGCCGAGAGGAAGACACACTTTGCCCATAGCAGGTCTGTTCTGCTTGAGCGAGCCATCTGGCGCTCTGCCTTAACAGTGAGCACTCCGATGGGGATGGGAGGACGAGGCAGGAGGAATCGAAACAAGACGGCTCGGCATGACAAACTGTTATCAACGACTCGATTTTACGGCCGCTAATAGTTCCACGGAGATTTATTGCAGCCTTTGACACACCAGTAGGAAACTATCGAAATGGGCGGATATCAGTAGGTGTCACTCACATGTACAGAAAAATAAATGGTTACCATTTCGGAAAATATTCATGAATCATGCAACAGACAGAGCTTCACAAAATGAGCAAGTTAATAACGCATATGTCCACCTCTTCCCCTTACGTAGCAGTTATTCGACTTGGCATTGATTGGTAGAGTTTTTGGATATCCTGCATAAGGGCGCCGTGCCAACTGGTGCGATAGGTTGTCAAAATCCAACGATGTGGGTGGAAGGCCTCGTCTATAACGCTCGAAACGTTCTGAATTGCGGAGAGATCCAGCTACATTGCTGGTCAAGGCAAGCACTGAGACAAGCAGTAGGAAGTTTTGCCTTGTGTGGGCGTGCATTATCTTAATGAAATGTAAACCCAAGATGGCTTGCCATTAAGGGTAACAAAAGGGGACATAGAACATCATCGACTTACCGCTGTACTGCATGGATGTCCCGCATGACAACCGAGGTGGTCCTGCCTAGAAATGAAATGGCACCCCATACCATAATTCCTGGTTATCAGGCCCTATGGCGGATGAAAGCCAGGTCGGTACCCGTCCGCTACCTGGAGCGTCTCCAGATATGCCTTCGTTGGTCATCGTGGCCTGGAATCTCATTGAGTGGAGTAGAAGTGTCTTCAGTGATGAGTCCCGCTGCGAACTGAGCCCCGACGACCAGCGAAGACGTGTTCGGAGGCAACCCAGCAGAAGTGAGATCCGCCGTACGGCCCGAGAACCAGGAACGATTTCATTGCATAATAGGATTCCTTTGTTTGTCATCCGCGGCACAGTTACAGCATAGCGGTACGCTGACGCTATTATACACCCGAGTCTGTTGCCCTTCCTGGGAATCCATGCTGGGCTTAAATTTCAATAAGACAATGTCCGTTCGCACACGGCGAGAGATTCTACTGCTTGTCTTCGTGATTGCTAAACCCTAGCGTGGCGGGCAAGGTCGCCGCGTCTCCCGCAGTCGAGAACATTTGTAGCGCTATGGGTGGATTTTGACGACCTAAAGCGCCAGTTGGACAGACTTTGGCACGATATCCCTCAGGAGGACACCCATCAACACTATAAATCAATGCCAAGCCGAATAACTGCTTGTATAAGAGCTACAGGTGAGCCTACGCGTTATTGTCGTACTTAGTGTCTGAAGCTCTTTCTCTTGAGTAAGCTATTCAATTTTTCTGAAACTGCAATCATTTGTTCGTAGATGTACGTCATATCTGCCAGTTTCCGACCTTTTTTTTAATCATGCTGTGTATTTCCCAACTCTGTTGGATTGATGAGAAATGACAACGGAATGAACTTTACATTTTTTTCAATTGGTGAGGCAAAGGACAGGGAGCAGCTAAGTACGAAACATGATATATATTAAGACAGATGTAGCCTTATGATGGTTGCAGTTTCCGGATGAAGTTTAAAA
The DNA here is from genome assembly GCF_023864275.1 of Schistocerca cancellata. Lineage (NCBI taxonomy): Eukaryota > Metazoa > Arthropoda > Insecta > Orthoptera > Acrididae > Schistocerca > Schistocerca cancellata. The sequence continues at coordinate 724,525,220 of NC_064627.1, forward strand.
TGACATCGAAGTCGGCTGGTCCTCCCTCGGGTATGGGTGTGTGTGTTTGTCCTTAGGATAATTTAGGTTAAGTAGTGTGTAAGCATAGGGACTTGTGACCTTAGCAGTTAAATCCAATAAGATGTCAGACACATTTGAACATTTTGAACATCGAAGTGTTTTTTTGGTGACTGTTTAATTCACACGTTAAACATAGAGACACTGCATATCAATAAAACTACTTAATTTGCTTTACAGTGAAGCATCAATATCTGGTACCACTTTCTGAGTACTGCTAATTTGAAAAATATCTCTGAGCACTATGGGACTTAACTTCTAAGGTCATCAGTCCCCTAGAACTTAGAACTACTTAAACCTAACTAACCTAAGGACATCATACACATCCATGCCCGAGGCAGGATTCCAACCTGCGGCCGTAGCGGTCGCGCGGTTCCAGACTGTAGCGCCTTTAACCACTTGGCCACCACGGCCGGCTGCTAATTTGAAGATAAGCTCTTATATTGAATTATGTCAGTGGGGTTCTGTGGATGGTTTTCGTTGTCTTCATTGCGCAAAAAGTTGCTCGTACAAACGTCGCCATTGTCGTAGCTGCAAACTTGTGAAATTGTGGAAATTTATGCTGAAGAAAATGTTTATCAAAAATCTACAAGATTTATTTTATTGTTTAACTTATCATACACTGCAGGTCTATTAAGTTCTAACTGTAGCTAAGCATCGTCCACAGACGTCTTATAAATAGGCCATAATTAAAACCTCAACTCTGTACTTTAAGCACAGAGCCACTATGCGTATACGCTTGCGTCTAAAACTACGGCGAAATTAACATATCGGCATTCCTCGGAAGCGAGTCATAGCTTTGCACATCTTCTGAGCTACGTAATGACGCCTGACAGCCACATATTACGACGGGGGCTCACTACCCAGGCGGCTAGCGAGCGAGCGCACTTGTGCTAGCCTAGCCGCCTCCTGAACAGGCGTGGCCTGGACGACGTGCCCCAGTTACCCAACACGTCAGTAGACAAGTCGAGCACGTACATGGTGGTGTATACAAATATTTTTTTAAATTAATATTTCTTTTGCTGTAACTGAATTCAGTTTAATTTTAGTCGGAACGCGGACACGTACAGGGTGGTGTATACAAATATATTTTTTTAATTGATATTCCTTTTGCTGTAACTGAATTCAGTTTAATTTTTGTCGGAACGCGGACACGTACAGGGGTGGTGTATACAAATATTTTTTTCTTTAAATTAATGCTCCTTTTACTGCAACTGAATTGGGTTTAATTATTGTACATAGACAATCTTAGGGCATACACGCAATACAAATTTTGTAACGATTACTGTCTGAGAAACCCGGAATTGCCTGGGTACTCATTTCACCAATTTTCTTTTCGAAACGAACACAAAAAATAAACTGAGTTCATACTGAAATATCGAAAAAAATTCATTTCAATGTATTTGTAAAACACCTTTGAAATTACGAAACAGTCGTGTATAAAATATACATAACGTACAAATCAAAATACATGATCGCTCATAGTTTCTGTTTGCCGGGCGTGGCTGCTTCGTGGATCTACGTACAATACGACTTTGTAAACGTCTCTATGTGCAACTCATCTTCATGGCTGTACAGACGGCAATCGTTTTCTCCTACAGCCGTTTGTACCTCACTGTTGAAAACTGTCAAAAGCACTGCCAAGTGTCAGTTGATTCAACTGTAGGAATGTCACTAAGGAATGAATGTATTAAAATTTCATGTATGCTACGGTAGTTTTACAAGTATCTCGCTGCGTATGATGACATATCTCCTGAATTGTATGATATAGTTTTGTAGATGCATTTAGCGGTACATGTGGCTACTGCCTGCTAAATTTATTGCAAGTACAGTTAGCGGCACGGAAGTTATATGTTTAAACGCCAAGCAAAATGCGGCACGTTTCATGCATCTGAGTGTTTACGACGTCATGCATCCTGAAGTATGTATGATACTTTTGTAAGTGCAGTTGGCGGCATATGTGGTTACTGCCTGCGAAGTTCATCGCGAGTGCAGTTAGTAGCAAAGACGTAATATATTTAAACCTCATGCACAATGCGGCCGTTTTTCCTGCATCTGAGTGTTTATGACGTAATATCTCCTGAACACTGCATTGTCATTGAACTCCAGACGCCCGTTGGAGTTATACATCTAGTAAATATGTATTTCTAATACGGGGATGAAATTGAAATGTACCTAGACCAACTAGTACAAATAACCACAGCATTGAGAGGTCGAAGGATAGTGGTGGTGGCAGATGTTAACGCGATGTCCCCCCTGTGGCACAGTGGTACCCGGGATGGAAGAGGGGAGAAGATGGAGGAAACAATAATGTCCTTGCAGTACTTTGTTGCCAACAGAGCAGGGAATCTCCCCACCTACACGGGCGGAGGAGGAGAAGGAACAAACATTGATATAACACTAGTCTCACCAAACATTGCTGGTCACCAAAACAATTGGACAGTAAGAAACCAAGTCGCGACAAGTTACCACAACCTAATCACCTTCGAGCTCACTGATAGAGAGTGCCACTGGGACATAGGGTGGGAATTTTAGCTTAATTACAACAAAACAGATTGGGAGCGCCTCGCAAGAAAGTTTGTCAAACCGGCATGGCCAGGCGGTGACGAAGGCGTCCACAAGCACGCTGAAGACCTAGTTAGTGCCATCACTAAAGCGGTGAAGCCTGCAGTGCCAACCAGGAGGAGGGCCGCGGCGGCCTCCCTGTCACCATGGTCCGCCTAACTAGGGCAGATGCGTCAGTCGGTCAGGAAGGCGAGGAGGTACTACCAGCGAAGTGGCGTCTGGAAAGATAAACAGAGATGGCTACAAACTTACAGGAATGCCAAGGAAGAGTTCCAAAGGGAAATCAAAAGGGTTAGACTTCAAAATTGGGAAAAATACGTTCAGAGCCAATTGGCTATAGATCCTTGGGGCATCTCATATAAAATAGTTACAGAAAAGATTAGGTCGCCCGTGGTACTATCAACTGTCCGGGATGGGAATCGGATGACAGGATCATGGCAGGAAACTGCGGAGGTCCTTCTCCGGTCCCTGCTTCCGTATGACATGGAAGAGGAGGACACAGAAGAACAAGGCCTAATTAGGCAAGCTCTGCAAGAAGAGTACCAAATTAATACTGCGGTGTACCCTTTCTCGGAGAACGAGGTGGCGATGCACATCAAGTCACTCAAAAGAGGTAAAGCCCCAGGACCAGACGGCATCATAGCGGAGGTGGTGCAATATCTCGCTCCTCAACTAGTAACACCTCTAGCAAGAATTTACAACGAGGCCCTGTGCCTCAGGAAGTTCCCCATCATCTGGAAACAGGCTAATGTGGTAATTATTAAAAAAGGCCAGGATAAAGATCCAAACAAGGTTAAGTTGTACAGACCTATATGTCTGTTGGACCTCCTGAGAAAATTGCTGGAGAGGTTGCTGGCTATTAGGCTGATGGCACACTGGGTGCTCTGTGGGATGAGCAGCAGGCAATTCGGCTTCCTGCCTGGGCGTTCTGCGTCTGACGCAATCGCCACGGCGGCCGAGGTCTGCGGGTCGTCCATACATAAGTACATAGTTGGCATCATGGTAGACATTAGTGGTGCCTTCGACAACCTGTGGTGGCCTTCGCTCTTCTCCCGCTTGCGAGAGAAGGAGTGTCCAGGGCCGCTATATGGATGTCTCAGGAGCTATTGTATGGATAGGGAGGTCTGGCTATCATCCCTTAACGGCAGAGTGGGGAAAAAGATAACGAAGGGGTGTCCACAGGGCTCTGTCCTGGGGCCACTCTTTTGGGATGTCAATATGGAGCCTCTCCTTGACACCCTGGAGAACTGTGCAGATGTGCTAGAGGTGATAGCCTACGCTAATGACCTCCTCCTGTTGGTTGGCGGCCGTAGCCGAGAGGAATTAGAACCGAAAATAGATAGGACCATGACAATACTATCACAGTGGTGCCACAGAACTAAACAGAAAGTCGCACCAAATAAACCTACCTACTTACTCTTAAAAGGCCAATTGGCCAGAAACCGTACAGTCAGTAATACGTCGTCGAGAAACAAGATACTTAGGAGTAGTACTAGGCGATAAATGGGGCTTCGCCCGGCACACTGAAATCACAACACATAGGTCACTTGAAGTACTAAATAACCTCATCACGATAGGCCATAGGCGATTTCATCTCCCATCAAACCTCATGAAGCTGTATCACAACACAATCCTTGTCTCCATCATGGGCTACGGGTCCGGAGTCTGGGCTCACAGGCTCACGAGGATCGTTCCTGCTATGGCCGTGAGGAGAATGCACCGGAACATGCTACTACGCTGAGTCGGGGCATATCGTACATCACCAGGGGCAGCATTGTTGATTCTCGTGGGGCTGTGCCCCCCCAGATGTAAAAATCAGGGAGCAGGCCGCATGGTGCTGGGTAAAAACGGGTCAGATCGAAAAAACCGGGGACATTATGGGGGTCAGAGTGGGGGATAAACTATCAATCAAAAGAAGGGGGATGGAACTTTGGCAATAAATCTGGGATGGGGATGAGACAGGGAGAAGAACATACCAACTATTACCAAACATCCAAGAACGATTGAGAATGAAGCATTTTCAGCCTAGTAAGAGGCTGCTGCACTTCCTCACTGGGCATGGCCCGTACCCGGCATATCTCTGCCGTTTCGGGAAAAGAGCGACACCCTTGTGTGACTGTGGTGCCGGTATAGGTACACCGGACCACGTGGTCTACGAGTGTCCCCTTTTCGACGACGTTGCCACTGAGTTCTGGAATTCACTGCGAAATACAGATACCTTCCATCTAATTAGGAACCCAATCAGCTTAACTATCATTGATAAATTGGCCAGCGAGGTATCCGCCAAAGTCCTGAGAGAATATCGTAGGGAGATTGAGTAGTGAAAGAACCAAAACGTGACATCACGCACCATCGCATTCCGCCAGGATGCGCACTGGCCGACCGCCGTGACGATCGGAATCCGTCGCGTCCAGGACTAGGGGGAGGGTGCGAACTTGCCGACTAAAGACAAAGCACACCGATTACGACCTAGTAGATAGAATTACTTGCAGGAAATAGATAGTAGGATATTTTTATAGACCTGCAGCGATTTGCATTAAGGCCAGCCCAGTGGCAGGGGCACGCCCACTGGGATTAGCTCGGTGGGCACGGCCAAGAGATAGTAGGTTTATATCTTCTTACTGGCACACCTGTAACGCTGCAGGATGTAATTGTTAGTAGAGTAGGATAGAGTAGATAGCATGGTAGACTAACAGTATATCAGATAGTAGGAATACCCATAGAACTAACTTCCCATCCTGTAGTTGATACTAACAATAGGTAAATAGAGTTTTGGTAAATGCTGCTGGAAATTGTAACTTTGTATGTAACTTCGACCCACTAATGTCTTTAGGTGGTGGGTTATGTTGTATGATATTGGTTTTGATTAATAAAGATTTAAAAAAAAATCTCCTGAACTATGACAGGTAGATGGTTTCTGCCCCCACAGCGATTGTTGCCTGCCGGTCACAGTGGCCGAGCGGTTCTAGGCGCTACAGTCTGGAACCACGCGACCGTTACGGTCGCAGGTTCGAATCCTGCCTCGGGCATGGATGTGTGTGATGTCCTTAGGTTAGTTAGGTTTAAGTAGTTCTAAGTTACAGGGGACTGATGACCTCACCCATAGTGCTCAGAGCCATTTGAACCATTTGATTGTTTCCTCACAACCTCACAGTAAGTGATTTGTGTATCAAGTTTGAAATCGATCCAGTGGTTTAGGATGAGATGGATAACACGGATAACACACACACACACACACACACACACACACACACACAAACACACACACACACAAACACAGAAAAAAACACACATACAAATTTTTATAACACATATGGATTTTTCTTTTGGGACATGTGAAATGTCGTACAAAGACAACAGTAAAAAGGCAATTGTTATTTATAATTACAAATTATGGTTGGCTATACGCTCACGGAAAGAATCTGCATGAATTTGCAGCGTTGTTACTTTTCAGAAGTAGAAAACCGATTACTGCATAATACATAATTCACTTTATCAGTAAGCTATACTATTTTTGTTTCGATTCTTGTAGCGCCGTTCTGAAATGCTGTGGCAAAGTGATTTCAGTGTTATTATTATTCTTAATATTTTAGACATGTGCATGCAAACAAACAGAAGACTAATTACGTAACTTTCTTGGAGGCGATAATTAAAACTTCGTGATCACCGCCCTTGTACGGAATGTTCGGCAGAGGATTACGAGGATAATACCGTTGTCATTGTTACTTTTTTTTTACAATGGGAATTCAGTAAGTAACGCAACACATTTTTCTTTGAAAGCAGGTTGGTTTTATTTGGGATTCCAGCAACACCATATTACTCCTCATCTTCTGGTTGGAAATTCGAAAATAATGCGACGGCGATACGTCACCTTACTGGGAGAGCCTGTAAGTCCGAATGGTACCACTCTACTAGTCGAAGACGGAGCCAAAGTCCTGTGCATCAACAACCACCCCATTATCCACGTACTGCTTCCCACGTAGTGTATCCTTTATTGGGCGAAACAGACGAAAGTTAGGCGGCGAGCACACACCTTCTGTTACCCCAGCTGATGGACGAGTGTGTCGGCACTAGCAACAGAAACGCCCAATTGTGCAGAGAAGTGTTTGATTGTGATCCGTCTGATACGTGGTCTTGCTGGAACTAAGGAAAACGTGGAAGTCAGGACCCACCAGCATAACTTTCTTTTCACACAACCTGTTTATTTAACAATATATAAACTGTACTTTACAGATAATCGAAGCATTTAACCACAAAATTTTCTTTAACAAAATGAACAAATTTGCAAATTTCATTTAGCCTTAAACCTTAGCTTGAATAAACTTTTAATCTTTGCAAAAGAAGTCTGAAGTGCTGTATTGCAAAACAGCAAACAATGTGACAATGATTATATGACAGCCAGACCTGCAACCCGCCCGTTATCAGGTGAAGCAGTGGTGTTTACTACCGCGCTGGACACAGTCTGTCTTATTAAATGCCCTTCAGCAACATTACTCGAAACAGATAACTTAATTTTTAATCTTAAAGCTGTACGTGGAAATGTTTGGGGTTAAGATGCGCACCTGTTCTTAAAGGCCAACAGATTAGCAAACAATATAGGAATGGTAAGGCTTACTTCAAAGCAACCAATGTCTTAATTTCAATCGGCAACCGATATGCGACTGGATCGCAGCCCGTTCCTTCTGACAATTTTATTTTGACTAAAGCCCCGTTGACAGTTGGCTGTTAATATTTTCAAAGTTAAACTGATTGTCAGTTATTAAGATCGCTGTGAAGGAACGTCTTAAAACATTACTTGTGGACACTTATTACAACGGAACTCACTCAGCGGAACCACAAGATCCAGCTAAAATACACCAATAATGACCTGGACTTTCAAACACGGAAACGAACAGCTTAGTACAACAGGTTGCTCAGATTATAACTAATGCCCGAGAAATGCAATTACAATCAAAGAATTGAACCGGTTAACAGTTAAATATAACCACGAGGTCCCTCTTTTCTTTAACGGCAACCTGTGCCTTAACACACTTGTTCCGGCTGTATTTACGACCAAGAGCTGATTAATTAGAACATTAATGATCGGTTACAAACCACAAAGCAAAGACAATATAATAGCAGGACAAATTTTCAAACGACAACTAGTGTCGTAGTACAATACTGCTGCCTATATTTACGACCAAAGAGCCGACCGGGTAAAACCCCGAGGTTTGGGTACAAACAAAAAAAAAAAAAAAAAAAAAAAAATAAGGAGGGCAGGTAGTCAATGAAACAAATCACCACGAGGATTACAGAATGTTACCCCCCTTTATCAGCAAGCAGTTCCATGGATCCACGGTGGGTCGCAGCGGTTACTGAGTGGTGCGATGAAAGCCAGGTAGAAGAGGGGAGCCAGGCCACGAGCTGCCGTCCGACACGAATGTTGCCAACCAACTACGGGATGTCGGGCTGCTGCTTGTAGTCGACGCTGACCCCGGTGAAGTACTCCGATATCTTCGCTCTGCGCACCCCTCGTCGTGCAATTGGTGGCTTCGGCCGCTCGGACTTAGTGACCACCTCTTGTCGCGACGCTACCGCCAATCCCCAAACTTCGTGGCTCTCTTTCGGGCCAGCAAACCCCCTATATATCGTCAAGCAAAGACCTTCTAAGGACACAACCGACAAATACCAACTCTTCCTCATAGATATTGGCAATGGGGTAGCAAGAGGGATAGTTGATACTACACCTGAGCCAGGGGCGCCAGACAGGTCTACTACGAGGGCAGTTCAATAAGTAATGCAACACATTTTTTTCTGAAACAGGGGTTGTTTTATTCAGCATTGAAATACACCAGGTTATTCCCCAATCTTTTAGCTACACAACACTATTTTTCAACGTAATCTCCATTCAATGCTACGGCCTAACGCCACCTTGAAATGAGGGCCTGTATGCCTGCACGGTACCATTCCACTGGTCGATGTCGGAGCCAACGTCGTACTGCATCAATAACTTCATCATCCGCGTAGTGCCTCCCACGGATTGCGTCCTTCATTGGGCCAAACATATGGAAATCCGACGGTGCGAGATCGGGGCTGTAGGGTGCATGAGGAAGAACAGTCCACTGCAGTTTTGTGAGCTCCCCTCGGGTGCGAAGACTTGTGTGAGGTCTTGCGTTGTCATGAAGAAGGAGAAGTTCGTTCAGATTTTTGTGCCTACGAACACGCTGAAGTCGTTTCTTCAATTTCTGAAGAGTAGCACAATACACTTCAGAGTTGATCGTTTGACCATGGGGAAGGACATCGAACAGAATAACCCCTTCAGCGTCCCATAAGACTGTAACCATGACTTTATCGGCTGAGGGTATGGCTTTAAACTTTTTCTTGATAGGGGAGTGGGTGTGGCGCCACTCCATTGATTGCCGTTTTGTTTCAGGTTGGAAGTGATGAACCCATGTTTCATCGCCTGTAACAATCTTTGACAAGAAATTGTCACCCTCAGCCACATGACGAGCAAGCAATTCCGCACAGATGGTTCTCCTTTGCCCTTTATGGTGTTCGCTTAGACAACGAGGGACCCAGCGGGAACAAACCTTTGAATATCCCAACTGGTGAACAATTGTGACAGCACTACCAACAGAGATGTCAAGTTGAGCACTGAGTTGTTTGATGGTGATCCGTCGATCATCTCGAACGAGTGTGTTCGCACGCTCCGCCATTGCAGGAGTCACAGCTGTGCACGGCCGGCCCGCACGCGGGAGATCAGACAGTCTTGCTTGACCTTGCGGCGATGATGACACACGCTTTGCCCAACGACTCACCGTCCTTTTGTCCACTGCCAGATCACCGTAGACATTCTGCAAGCGCCTATGAATATCTGAGATGCCCTGGTTTTCCGCCAAAAGAAACTCGATCACTGCCCGTTGTTTGCAACGCACATCCGTTACAGACGCCATTTTAACAGCTCCGTACAGCGCTGCGACCTGTCGGAAGTCAATTAAACTATACGAGACGAAGCGGGAATGTTTGAAAATATTCCACAAGAAATTTCCGGTTTTTTCAACCAAAATTGGCCGAGAAAAAAAAATGTGTTGCATTACTTATTGAACTGCCCTCGTAATTCAATGGCGCCACGGCTCACCATCGACCAACCCGAGTGAAACTGTTCGTTCGTTACAACATTACAAAGAGCTGTATGCGCCCGGCTGGCACGCGAAAGCTCGGACTGGTTTGCGCTACCATGCTACGATGATCACAGACGCTTCGCCCAACGACTCACTGTGCTTTTGTTCACTGCTAGTCTCCCGTAGAAATTCTGGAATGACATATGAGTGTCTGCGGTGCTAGGATTTCCGCCACAGGAAACTCGATAATAGCTCTCTGCTTGGAACGCACCTGTGTTGCAGGACACCATTTTAAAGACTACGTATAGTGTCGCCACCTACGAGAACTTGATGAAACTATAGGGCAGCAGCGGGATTATTCGACGATGTACTTCAACAAATTCCGTATTTTTTCAACCGAAACTGGCCGAGGGAACAAGGTGCTGCATTACTTATTGAACGCCCCTCGTACCAACCCGTGTGAACAGAATATGACGGAATGTTTTGTTTTTGTTTTTCTGCTACGTTAAGTTGACAGGCGTGTGATAAGGTGACGTGCAGCAAATTGCCGTTGGTTCTATAGCCAGCGTCGCGCCCTTTCGCGTATTGGGGGTGGAAAGAGTGGAGGGGCCCGCGGGCCACGTTTGATAAATGGTCTGCGAGCCGCGCCGTGTGTACCTACGGGGATCAGCTTCTGCTAGTGGGATCATTATCTGCCGCGATATATTCGAGATGCACGGCGTGGTGCGGAGCCGCAAGATAAATGCGGCGAACTGGGCAAAGCGACCGCCGCGCAGCCGTGGGAGTTTTGCCAAGAAGCGCGGCGCGCGTCCCGGAATTAATTCTTGTTTCTTCCCCCCTTTGTCGGTCTCGCCATAAAGCATACGAACATTCGTAATGGTGAGGCTTTCGGTCTATGGAGCTTCGATCTCACTCCTTGTGGAAACATAATTTATAATGTTGTGTTGTGCGGTGTGTGTATCGATGGTTTCTTCGGTATCGATATAGCTGTGGTTACAGGCTACGGAGGTCTTTGGCATGGAGGTAGAATAAGGGGAGATGGCGCTACAGACTTACGCTGTACGTTGTTTTGAAACGAGTGGGCGCGGCCTGCCGCCATCTTGGATCCCCCAAAACATTAGCAGACGAGTGTTTACAATTGCTTCTTGTTCGTTATTTCTGTCGTGTACACGCGATATTCGTTTTATATAGTAAATGTTACACTGGTTTAGTGAACAACGAAGCATAAGGAACGCAACTTCAAACGTTTTTCTGGTCTTAAATGCGTATTCGATACAGTAATACGACACGAAAGAGTGACGCTTCTGGCCTCAGTACAGTAATTCCTTTTTGTTTATACACTTCAAATAACCGAGAAGAGAAGTATGTGCTATGAAAAGCGTGCTTTCGTAATCCATTTCTACTCACTTTCATTGTGTTTGTGTCGATAATTGATAAAGCCAGAACTCCAAAAGCAATGATTGATAGTTTAGAGGCAGCGATTTGTATTCGTTGTATTTTCAAGTCAAATGCAAATTTTAAATGTTCCAGTTTGCAAAAAACTTACCTTGTTTCCTTTGGTGTCCCTTAGATGTATGCAGGGATGGAATAAACAAGCTGTCATGTCAACAAAGTGAAATATTCGTTAAATTACGAAGGAAAAGAAGTGAATTTAAGATTGTCAGGCCCATTGTAGTTTACACATCTGCTTCGTTTTTAAATTGTACCTACCAAATGACATTCAGTGTGGCAGATAACAGCAATTTACAGGGTAACACGACAACACAGTGATTAGTGTAATTATCTAAGACTGGTCTTAGATAGGGAAGTTTGCTTTAACAAATATGTAACCCTCTATAATTTAACCACTGTAACAGGTGTTCCAAACATTTTACTGAAGATTTAATAACTAAATGTAGTATATTAAATTATTGCATTTTAAAACATTAGTCCCCATTTCCAGGATATTTCTAGCCAGGACTTTTCAGTCACTTGGGAATAACCAAACGATGAAAACCAAGTGTATTGCTCACCTTCAGAGAGCTTTTCGCGTTGGATTGGTAGGAAATCTAAAGTCAAATCACAGAAATAAGACCATAGTGTAAAACGTTACAGTGCATCAGAATTTCAAGTATATATAAGAAAATATCGCTTAAATATGCCCAGTTACGAATGAAATGTGATTTGTTTAAACTTTAGACTACAATCACAACGATTAGAACACCAGTAAGCGACGCAAGCCGGCATTTTTTATCAAAACACTTCACGACTACACGGAATCATACCACCAGAAGCGAATGTTTTGGGGTAGCTAACATGGCGGATCTTCACTTGGGTCGGCTTCAAGTTTGTGACGTCATGACAACTCCTCTTATTTTTACATCCATGGTCTTTGGTGCCAGGCTAAGGCCAGAGGGGTTTTGAGGAGAGCGAGAGTGTGGAACGGGGAGGTGCTGGGCATCGACGCGGTGGCTGTTGCAGTAAACTGGGCTGACGAGTGCCGGCGGCTGGAGCCGATGTTTGGACGGCACTGAGTGGAAACTCGCATAACTCTGTTAGTATTGACAGACTCTTGGGCAAGTCCTGGCTGCTCGCTACTGCTCTCATACAATTGCAGGTCTAATGACAAGGTCACTTTTGGAAATGCCTAAGTGTCAAGTACGTGGGTTTCGCTCGCCTACCTGTTCACCACCTGTGTCACAGTAGTGAGGATTGCCTAAAGGAAGTCGGAGTGCCAGTCTGATTACTGTACCTTCATTGCTAGAGTGTGTATTGTTAGGTGTGGGACACGATTACATAACACAGATGAGTGAAAAGCTTAGCTCGTGCATAGCACCAGTCATTATCGGTATCTAAATTGGTTGTAATGGATTTTACCCTTGGAGGCGTTTCTTGATTACTCCTTAGTGTTAAAACACCGGTGTGTCAGACCCACCATACTTGCTCCGGACACTGCGAGAGGGCTGTACAAGCAATGATCACACGCACGGCACAGCGGACACACCAGGAACCGCGGTGTTGGCCGTCGAATGGCGCTAGCTGCGCAGCATTTGTGCACCGCCGCCGTCAGTGTCGGCCAGTTTGCCGTGGCATACGGAGCTCCATCGCAGTCTTTAACACTGGTAGCATGCCGCGACAGCGTGGACGTGAACCGTATGTGCAGTTGACGGACTTTGAGCGAGGGCGTATAGTGGGCATGCGGGAGGCCGGGTGGACGTACCGCCGAATTGCTCAACACGTGGGGCGTGAGGTCTCCACAGTACATCGATGTTGTCGCCAGTGGTCGGCGGAAGGTGCACGTGCCCGTCGACCTGGGACCGGACCGCAGCGACGCACGGATGCACGCCAAGACCGTAGGATCCTACGCAGTGCCGTAGGGGACCGCACCGCCACTTCCCAGCAAATTAGGGACACTGTTGCTCCTGGGGTATCGGCGAGGACCATTCGCAACCGTCTCCATGAAGCTGGGCTACGGTCCCGCACACCGTTAGGCCGTCTTCAGCTCACGCCCCAACATCGTGCAGCCCGCCTCCAGTGGTGTCGCGACAGGCGTGAATGGAGGGACGAATGGAGACGTGTCGTCTTCAGCGATGAGAGTCGCTTCTGCCTTGGTGCCAATGATGGTCGTATGCGTGTTTGGCGCCGTGCAGGTGAGCGCCACAATCAGGACTGCATACGACCGAGGCACACAGGGCCAACACCCGGCATCATGGTGTGGGGAGCGATCTCCTACACTGGCCGTACACCACTGGTGATCGTCGAGGGGACACTGAATAGTGCACGGTATATCCAAACCGTCATCGAACCCATCGTTCTACCATTCCTAGACCGGCAAGGGAACTTGCTGTTCCAACAGGACAATGCACGTCCGCATGTATCCCGGGCCACCCAACGTGCTCTAGAAGGTGTAAGTCAACTACCCTGGCCAGCAAGATCTCCGGATCTGTCCCCCATTGAGCATGTTTGGGACTGGATGAAGCGTCGTCTCACGCGGTCTGCACGTCCAGCACGAACGCTGGTCCAACTGAGGCGCCAGGTGGAAATGGCATGGCAAGCCGTTCCACAGGACTACATCCAGCATCTCTACGATCGTCTCCATGGGAGGATAGCAGCCTGCATTGCTGCGAAAGGTGGATATACACTGTACTAGTGCCGACATTGTGCATGCTCTGTTGCCTGTGTCTATGTGCCTGTGGTTCTGTCAGTGTGATCATGTGATGTATCTGACCCCAGGAATGTGTCAATAAAGTTTCCCTTTCCTGGGACAATGAATTCACGGTGTTCTTATTTCAATTTCCAGGAGTGTAGTTTCAGGTGACGTTTGATTCATTTGGTCTGAAAGCGCACGAGTCACTGGTCTGTACTAGATTTATGGACCTGTTACATGCACGAAGTTTGTTAATCTTTAGACGCACTTGCAGTGACTGTATTAGCGCAAAACAATGTCTACTGACGTCAATATTTCGTGCTAACGTGACGGTACTCTGTTCTCTGATTTTACTTCATCCTGTGTTGTCCCATTCACGTGCGAAACCACAGTTGTTAGGTAACAAGTGCGAGTTGAGCCCAGGTGACGGTGGTCGTTGGCTCAGTTCAAATTTGTGTATCGTTCGCATCATTCTGCCTTGCAGTGCCACGTGTTTCCTCGTCATTGGTATTAACAATTGTTTATAAGTCGCTTGTGAATATGCTTTTTGAGACTCGGATCCAGCTGACTCGGTGAGTAATTTAGTTCTTTGAATAGCACTATCTTGAGTATTTAATGTCTTGTTTTAAGGCTAACTATTACCATTTCGGAAGTAGACGTTTTACCACCTCGATTAAAACTTCCGCTTTAATAAAAACCTGTTCTGATATTTGATTACGCCACTGAAGTAACTGGAATTAAGCGTTATTGCTAAGGCCTCCCTGTGGAATGATTATTATTTTAAAATTTTGTCAGATTGCTTTAATGTTTGCCCAGTATTTGACGTTTGGCGTTACGTGTCTCACTGATAGCCTTGGCTATTACAGGTTTCTCGTTCTATCCTACTGAGCCGCGGGCGATGTGGTATTATTTTTTTCCACCTAAATTGATAAATAAGAATAAGAAGGAAAGATTTACTCCCTTCAATGGCGCACCACTTCGTGGCAATTACCGTATAATTTGAGATGATTTTAATTAAATACGCTGTGTTTGATTAAACCCTGGGGTGATATACGTGACGTATAAGTTTTTTAACATTTTAATTCTGTTCAACTAGATATCTGTTTTTTTTTTTTTTTTTAAGTGATATGTGTCAAACTCAACCACATTATCTCCCCTGGTTCTGTTTAAGCAATTACTGTTTCTTAAAAGTGACATATCTCACGTTTGGCTATTTGATATCTTCGATTCAGTTTAAGTAAAATCTTATCTTTCTACATGGCAACATACATCACATTTTGGTGAATTGTACTTTCACACAGTTAAAGTAAACGCACATCTTGTTTAAGGACTTTGATGCTGTTAGAGTAAATGCTCATTTTGTTTAAGGGAGTCACGTGTCGTCTGTGCTTGTAACCTCCCCCTCACTTATCGACCTTAATGTCAGTGAAAAATTAAACTGCGTGCAGCTAATGGAAATTTGGGAAAATCAATCGTCACCGAAGTTAATTTGTCGGTAAAGAGGGAGGAAGGGATTACATCTAAATGAAAGGAAAAACGCAAATGAAATTGGCGGAAATTAATTTTGAGAAAAGGGTAAAATTAAAAGAAAGTAAATGTGCGGTCATTACGTTAACAATTAATTGGTGTTAATTAGGTGGTGGTGGTGGTGGTTAGTGTTTAACCTCCCGTCGACAACGAGGCCATTAGAGACGGAGCGCAAGCTCGGGTTAGGGAAGGATTGGGAAGGAAATCAGCCGTGCCCTTTCAAAGGAACCATCCCGGTATTTGCCTGAAACGATTTAGGGAAATCACGGAAAACCTAAATCAGGATGGCTGGAGACGGGATTGAACCGTCGTCCTCCCGAATGCGAGTCCAGTGTGCTAACCACTGCGCCACCTCGCTCGGTGTGTTAATTAGGTATTTGAGATTTGGGGAAAATTACGGTCACCAGTCCTATGGACAACTACTATAATAACTGAAAATTAAAGATTAATGCACATATAATTAGCACTAAAAGCGTGTCAACTGAAGGTTGACATGTGTTGTGTGAAAACTAAATGTTTGTGAGAAGTAATAAATTTCGCTACACTCTAACTTAATTTAGCAAAAGAATTAATGAAACCGGAAAATTGAAAGTTAATTTAGTGACTGAAATTAATAGTGAACTTTGTTTTTGAAGCACTATGAAATTCAATAACATATGGTCAGTCTTGGGCTACCTCAACAATCATTTCAAAAGTTACTTGAATCTACGCAATTTAGAAATAAGAGATTTAACTTTGAATTTCAATTAAATGATTCTGAACAATTAACAATAGTAAAATTTAGTACGTACTAAGCTGAGCTGCAGTCAAAGTTAAGCAAAAATATGGTATCAAAACTCGCACTCTTAATTTGTGCTTGTGTAAACTAAATATTGTAGCCAGCTATGAATACTTTAACTGAACATTGAAATTAAAGCAGTGAAATGGAATGATATTACTTCAATGCTGGCGTTTGAATTTCAACGACACTCGGGTTCATTCCGGAAAAGGAAGGGACCCTGCTTGGTAATGCAATTGGGACAATGAGCAACAAAGGTTCATGCCACTTTTCTGTAATTTTGTGGTAATTTTGTGAGACAAATTGAACAGTTTGAAAAGCTGAGGTCTGCCATACAGTTCTAAAACTTTACGTGCTTCCAGTCTTCCTTGTTGGTTGATTGAAGGTTTGAAGTCGTCGATCGAGGAGGTGGCGACAGTCACGCATTGTCGGCCGTCGCTGTTGCAGAAGATGGATCTTGGCGCGCCTTCTTCTCGACACAGTCACCAGGCGAAACGGGCTCTAGATAGCTATGCTAATGCTTCCCGTCCGCAACACCGTGTCAGAAAACTGTCATAGCAAGTCGAGCGCAATTACATGCTGCCAAACCCCGAAAGCGCGGCAACTCTCGGGAGCGTCACACAACACACCTGCTCCACCGTCCTACTCCAGCCAGACACCCTCTGCTCGCGCTCCATGCGGCAGAGTTAACACTACCAAAGATCCTGAGCACTTTGGTTCTCCACACGACCTATCGATGTAATCGTTCGATAGCATAGTTTTCCCTAGACCGGACCCAGTGTAAAAATACAAATAATATTTACAAAACAAACCAATTATACATCGACACACACACACACACACACACACACACATATATATATATATATATATATATATATATATATATATATATATATATATATATATACAAATAGTAAAACAATTACAATATATAAAGACACAGAAATGTCATATCTTCAGGTAACAAAATAAGGAAAAAAATTATAGTACAATAGATGGAAATAGGAGGATATACATTTCCGGCATTACACGCTTTAGGATATTCGTGTACAATAATCTTTGACTAATTTAGGCCAATGATTTGTGATAGTATGAATAATATTTTGGTTAAAGAGTTCTTTTAATGGCTTTATAAAAATTGTTTGTACCAAAGAAAAATCGCACAAAAGAAAAAGTTTTAAAAATTTCTGGATGTAGTTTAAATAAAAATTTTGTTGCTATGTTTTGGTTTGTTTGTACCAGACTTTGTATTGGATGTTGTATTGTATGTTAACCGGGGGCCTAGAAACGACGGAGAGGCTCCGCAGTGGTCCACAACCCCATGAGGACTACCGCAGTACACTTCACCCCTCCACCGCCCCATACCGAACCACTCTTTCAGGGTTATTGTGCGGTTCGGTCCCAGGTGGAACCCCCCAGCGAAAGTCTCACACCAGACTAGTGTAACCCCTATGTTTGCGTGGTAGAGTAATGGTGGTATACGCGTACGTGGAGAACTTGTTTGCGCAGCAATCGCCGACATAGTGTAGCTAAGGCGGGATAAGGGGAGCCAGCCCACATTCGCCGAGGCAGATGGAAAGCCGCCTAAAAATCATCCACAGACTAGCCGGCTCACTGGACCTCGAAACAAGTCCGCCGGGCGGTTTCATGCCGGGGACCAGGCACTCCTCAATCCCGAAAGCCGCGCGTCAGACCGCACGGCTAACCGGGCGGGCATTGTACCAGACCTTACCAGTCCCCTCACCCGCTGCCATCTCAAATGTTTTTCGACGTACATTTCTGTCACCTGTACAGAATGGTGTGTCTGAACTATAGCCCAAGACGGTAAATACACTCCTGGAAATTGAAATAAGAACACCGTGAATTCATTGTCCCAGGGAGGGGAAACTTTATTGACACATTCCTGGGGTCAGATACATCACATGATCACACTGACAGAACTACAGGCACATAGACACAGGCAACAGAGCATGCACAATGTCGGCACTAGTACAGTGTATATCCACCTTTCGCAGCAATGCAGGCTGCTATTCTCCCATGGAGACGATCGTAGAGATGCTGGATGTAGTCCTGTGGAACGGCTTGCCATGCCATTTCCACCTGGCGCCTCAGTTGGACCAGCGTTCGTGCTGGACGTGCAGACCGCGTGAGACGACGCTTCATCCAGTCCCAAACATGCTCAATGGGGGACAGATCCGGAGATCTTGCTGGCCAGGGTAGTTGACTTACACCTTCTAGAGCACGTTGGGTGGCCCGGGATACATGCGGACGTGCATTGTCCTGTTGGAACAGCAAGTTCCCTTGCCGGTCTAGGAATGGCAGAACGATGGGTTCGATGACGGTTTGGATGTACCGTTCACTATTCAGTGTCCCCTCGACGATCACCAGTGGTGTACGGCCAGTGTAGGAGATCACTCCTCACACCATGATTCCGGGTGTTGGCCCTGTGTGCATCGGTCGTATGCAGTCCTGATTGTGGCGCTCACCTGCACGGCGCCAAACACGCATACGACCATCATTGGCACCAAGACAGAAGCGACTCTCATCGCTGAAGACGACACGTCTCCATTCGTCCCTCCATTCACGCCTGTCGCGACACCACTGGAGGCGGGCTGCACGATGTTGGGGCGTGAGCGGAAGACGGCCTAACGGTGTGCGGGACCGTAGCCCAGCTTCATGGAGACAGTTGCGAATGGTCCTCGCCGATACCGCAGGAGCAACAGTGTCCCTAATTTTCTGGGAAGTGGCGGTGCGGTCCCCAACGGCACTGCGTAGGATCCTACGGTCTTGGCGTGCATCCGTGCGTCGCTGCGGTCCGGTCCCAGGTCGACGGGCACGTGCACCTTCCGCCGACCACTGGCGACAACATCGATGTACTGTGGAGACCTCACGCCCCACGTGTTGAGCAATTCGGCGGTACGTCCACCCAGCCTCCCGCATGCCCACTATACGCCCTCGATCAAAGTCCGTCAACTGCACATACGGTTCACGTCCACGCTGTCGCGGCATGCTACCAGTGTTAAAGACTGCGATGGAGCTCCGTATGCCACGGCAAACTGGCTGACACTGACGGCGGCGGTGCACAAATGCTGCGCAGCTAGCGCCATTCGACGGCCAACACCGCGGTTCCTGGTGTGTCCGCTGTGCCGTGCGTGTGATCATTGCTTGTACAGCCCTCTCGCAGTGTCCGGAGCAAGTATGGTGGGTCTGACACACCGGTGTCAATGTGTTCTTTTTTCCATTTCCAGGAGTGTATTATAACGGGTAATATACTGGAGTTCACTAGACCGAAGACATAGGAATGACGTTACAGGTTCAAATCAGTTCTTAATAAATATAAAAGCTGTAAATACTTAGACTTACAGATTGTCACTTCGGATCAGGGACTCGATGCAAGAAATAGCGTCATCGTCAATAATACGAGGAGTATGCTGAAGGGTGACATCGTTATAACACTAATGCCAAAACGTTGTACTGCGCATATTGTTGGTGTGCTTCTTCCTTTATACAGCAGGTACAGAGTTTTGTTACTCCCTCAGGCGATAATGGGCTTCCATGGAGAAGAATCTTCTGTTCTCATAGTTGCCAACCGAGAAGCTTGACATCCAGGTACAGGATATGTGCGAATATGGTACTATTGACTAGAGCAATGTGGACACGTGAATGAGAAAGTTTACTGAATGGAAGTCACTGTTACAAACAGCACAGTGGCTGACAAGAAGGGGATGAGACATTGCAAACATGGCTCCTGGCAGAGAGGCTGGCGTTGAGTGATGACGCAATTGGATACATTTTAGTGAAGGCTATGTTAGATAGCTACTTTATGTAGAGGAAGCATCACTCGAAAAATATATGGAGTAAATATAAAGATTATTTTGAATACTGTTTCGCTTGGCTCACGGCGTAATTGAAACATTTAGGCTTGGCACCTCTTGCACTAGCTGCATGGCATGACTGTTTGATCGACGTGACTGTGGAGATGCAGTGTCAGTTGCTGTCGTATTGAGGATGGCTATGCGAGGAAGGTGCTAAAACATGCGACATTGGCGTTTGAATCACACGTCTGAAATAGCACCAAGACGGAGTCTGAGCTTGATGATGTAATCCGACAAATAGTTATAACGATAATAAAATAGTAATAGTGATATTGATGATAGAGTAATTCTTATAATGCTCAGCGCAAATAAAATTGGTGGTATAATTTGTGCTTACTCGACGCACTGATATTACATTCAGTACACGTTCGCCCGTTAAACATTTTCCTCCTTGTAATATGTTTCAGTTTGTACTGTAACAGAACAATTTTACAACGCACTTTACACTTAAATGCAAATGCAAAACAGCAATTGCGTAATTTAGAGAAAGTAGGTTTAGAAAGATAACAATAGATGAAAATGACTTGGGGATTGTTTACAGAAATTATTTTAAAGAGTGGAAGTCATAAAGCTTCCTGCAGGGTAACACTTGCCTATTACGATCTTGAATGCAAAAACTTGTTATCGCAGGCTGTACTACCATTTACCAAAACCAAGGTTTGAGCCAAATAGTGGTTATAAATCTCTTTTATATCACCAAGTGTCGAACTGGCTTCCTCAGTGTCGAAAGCAACTGGACTAGTTACTAATATGCAGACGCTGGTTATTAACGAGACGTCTAACATAATAAAGTTCATGTTTTCTATTTATTATTTCTGTCGAATGATGAACTTAACTCGCACACCCGTAATTTTTTGGAACGCCGTCATACTTTGGATTTCGTTCACAGAGGTAATCATGTACGTCTTACTATTTTTTTCCTAGTACAATTAGTAGTCTGCTTATAATTTACACACCAGAAAGCAATAGGTGATTCACTGTCGACAAATTTTCATTCTTATGCATACTCTTTTGACAGGGAATATATACGCTGGAATTATCTTCTGTGTTAGTATTACATTTTCATGCTACCCATATCTTCTGTGCTAGTGTTACATTTTCATGCTACCTTTGTCGTACGAAGTATCGCCACTACTGTCATGTAGCCAGAAACCAACATTGGGGAATATACTCAAAGCTGGAAGAACGAAAGACGCAGATAAAGACTCTTATTAATGCATGCATTGTGATACAATGTATACAAATTTTCATATCGTTAGCTTACGTTCTGTGATAGAAATATCTACTGAGACACAAAATGTACGAGAGTTGTAGCGAAAGTAACGCAACAGCATTGATATCCAATTTTTATTTTCTTTATACTGCTGTAGAGCGTTCAGATTTCACACGCAGTTATTCTTCCTTTATCTAAAGTAGGAGAGTTACATAACATACTTGCGTGTCATTAATCATTGCACTTCGCTGGACCACACAAGTAAAAGTCACAGAGAACCAGATCCACCAAACATGAACGAGCCAAATTTGTCGATTGTTACGAAAGGGGAGTACGAGTTCACATTAGCAAAGTTACTTTTTAGTGGTTGCGGATGTATTCCAGATATTTATTTCTTTGTGCTCTCAAAAGTTCACTGCGGATGGCACGACAAGTTTCTGTAAAATAAAGCTGATTGATTTCCTCGTCATCCTAGAATAGATACCAGGACTTTCTGGTCTTCTCTTTCGTTTCTGAACATGACATCTGAAGAAGAGATGTTACGATATGCATCTACATCTGCATCTACACCTACATCCATTCTCTGCTAAGCACTGTGGAGTTCATGCAAAGGGCACTCCCCATTTCACCTGATACTAGGGCTTTTTCCCGTTCCGTTCACGTATGGAGTGCGGGAAGAATGTTTAGATGCCTCTGTGCATGCTGCAATTAGTCTGATAGTATTCTCACGATTCTTATGAGAGCAAAATGTAGGTGTTCATAGTATATATAACCCTAGAGTCATCATTTGCATCCGTTTCTTGAAACTCTGTAAGCAGGCTTTCTCTGAATAGTTTACGTCTTGAAGATACAGCCAGTTCAGTTCTTTCAAAATATCTGCAACGAGCAAGTAAGGACTGTAGTGGGGAAGGCGAACTGTCGACTTCGGTTTATTGGGATACTTTTAGGAAACTGTGGTTCACCTGCAAAAGAGACCGCTTATAAGACACTAGTACGACCCATTCTTAAGTACTGCTCGGGTGTCTTGAATCCATACCAAGTCGGATTAAAGGAAGACATGGAAGCAATTCAGAGGCGTGTTGCTAGATTTGTTACCAGTGCGTTCGATCGACACATGGTTATTAGACAAATGCTTCGGGAACTCAAAACGGAATCCGTGGAGGGAAGGCGACGCTCTTTTCGAGGAACACTATTGAGAAAGTTTAGAGAACCTGCATTTTTAGCTGACTGCAGAACGATTCTACTGCGGTCAACGTGCATTTCACGTAAGGACTACGAAAGTAAAATAAGAGAAATTAGGGCTCCACTTACCAGTGGATCAGGAAAGGAAATGACTAGTAATGGTACAGGGTATCCTCCGAAATGCACAGTACGGTGGCGTGCGGATTATGTAAGCTGATGTAGATGTAGATGAAGATGTAGATGTAGATCTTCGTGGCAGCGGGCCAAACAACATGAAGAATCGTACTGCCTTTCACTGTACGCATACAAAATCCCTGTTCGTTCTACTTGGTATGGGTCCCTCACAATAAGATGAGAAGATTCTTAGAGTCTATATAATGAAGGCAAATGCACGTTTCATCATCACATGTAAATAAATGGTTTTTGCTGGGTTTATACCATTTCAGGAAGGTTGAGGGAAACTTCCAGTTTTCTCTCCCTCACATCAAGTGAGGTACCAGCTTCGGTCAATATAACCGACATACTAATTTCTTCAACGTATTCTGTGTTAATCTGCAGCTGCAGATCACTTACAGTGAACACTAAGGTACGAAAGTCACGGAATAGCGATATGCACATAAGCATAGTGTACACAAGGCGAAAAAGGCAAAAAAGACCAGTGAATTGACAGAGGTAACATTTGCACGTGATTCACGTGAATCTGATTCCGACATGATTAAGGCCGCACCACGGGAATTAACAGACTTTGAACGTGGAATGGCAGTTGAAGCTAGAAGCATGGGAAATTTCTGAAATAGTTAGGGAATTCAATATACCGAGATCCACAGTGTCAAGAATGTGCCGATAACACAAAATTTCGGGCATTACTTATTACCACGGACATCGCAGTGGCCGACGGCCTTCAGTTAATGGTCGAGAGCAGTGGTGATTGTGTAAAGTTTTCAGTCAAATGGGCAGGAATGACCTCAGAAATCAATGTGGGACGTACGACGAACGTATATGTTAATACACAGTGGAGAAATCTGGCAGAGGGTGACCGACAAGAGTGTCTTTGCTAACTGCTCAATAGTGCCTGCAGCGCCTCCTCTGAGCTTGTGACCGTATCAGCTGGACCCTAGATGGCTGGGAAATGATGACCCGGTCAGAAGAGTCACGATTTCAGTTGGTAAGAGCTGGTGGTAGGCTTCAAGTGTGGCGCAGACTCCTCAAAACCATGGAGCCAAGATACTGTGCAAGGTGGTGGTGGATCCATAGTGGTGTGGGCTGTGTTTACATATGATGGACTGAGTACTGTGATCCAATTGAACAGGTCATTGACTTGAAGTGGTTACGTTCGATTACTTGGAAACCATTCGCAACCATTCATGGACTTTATGTTCTCAAACAATGATTTTTATGGATGAAAGTACGTCATGCCACAGGGCCACAATTGTTCGCGACTGGTTTGAAGAACATTCTGGATAATTCGAACGAATGATTTGACAACTCAGATCTTCTGACATGAATCCTGTCGAACATTAATGGGACAGAGTCGAGAGCTCAGTTCGTGCACAAAATCCTTCGCAGACAACACTTTCGCAATTATGGACAGCTGTAAAGGCAGCACGGTTTAATATTTCTGTAGGCGACTTCCATGGAAATACTGAGTCCATGCAAGTCGAGTTTCTGCACTACGCCGGGCGAAAGGAGGTACGACGCGTTATTTGAAGGTATCTAATGGCTTTTGTCACCTCAGTGTATACTAAAGAGTTGTGACGCTTCTGCCTACTTGAATCATCTTGATTGTTGGGCAAGAATTCACGGCACTGGAGTTGATAAAGATACGCACCTCTGTTTGCGTTTAGTGTATACCTGTTTCATTCAAACCTTCTTCACCAAGTAGCGCGTTTTACTTTAGTGACATTGGTTTCATTCCTGTAAGTATTTCGGTCCACGTCGGACAGCTTGGAATCCTTTACTCATCAGCGAGGGCAAATTAAGTTTCTGTCCGTGGGTGGATACGCTGCATAGTTACGTTAGTGTGAATGATTTCAAAAAATGTTCAAATGTGTGTGTGTAATCTTATGGGACTTAACTGCTAAGGTCATCAGTCCCTAAGCTTACACACTACTGAACTTAAATTATCCTAAGGACAAACACACAGACCCAGGGAGGACTCGAACCTCCTCCGGAAGCAGCCACACAGTCCATGACTGCATCGCATAAAACCGCTCGGCTAATCCCGCGCGGCGTGAATGAGTTACATTAGTAAATGAAGAAGATATAATTACTTTTTTTACTTTATGTCAGTACGGGAGCATTGCTGTGTGAACAATCTGCAGACTATTGGTAGGATAAGTATAGCCCGCTTGCTCTGAGGCTGGAATGTTGAAAGAGGTGGCCCAAAAAAATTTAGCGGCTGGAAGCAGTTCAGTTAGCACAGCGGAATGAATATGTCCAGCGTGGAGAGTCCGTTGGGAGGGTAGCGCGAAGCTGCACATTTGCTACAATTTTGAGTGGCCCTCGCCAGCCGCCTGTTTAGCGCTTTTTTGCTCTCTCTCTTTTTTTTTTTTTTTTTTACGACTGCGCGGTGCGGCCAGCGGTCTGAAGAAGCGGTGTAGCGCCGGCCGTTAGCGGCAGCGGCGCGGCGAAGCGCTGTTAGCCCGGGTTTGTTACAGCGTATCGCTCGCGTCCTATTACCGTAATGAAATGTTAACGCCCGCAGCCGCTAATGAATTCTGCGGGGCCGGCCGCGGACACAGAAAAACACTCAGCGACACGCATAAAACACGTCGCCCCCGCGATACCGGCCGCTACCGACACAATGACTCATTTTTCCCTTCCACACATTGGCGAAGCTTTGCAGGCCGGTTTCATTCATTGTACACGACAGCTTTCTACGAATGCGAGGTATATCCACGTTTCGGAGTTGACCACGCCACCGTTGCCTGTGTTTTTTGAGGCCTAAGTCATTAACGCTGACGCAGGGTACGAACAATTGCAGGGGCCCATATTGTCCACCATAAACTTTAATACCTTACTGGGCTCCATCTGCTTTTATGGGTGCACCCTGTAAGCCGCCGATATTTTCTGCACGTTACTGCAGAAAGTAGCAGCTCAGTCGCGGCAGCTACGGAAGCCGTAACCAGCCTGCGGGAGCCACGGAGCCGGCATGCAAGTTGTAGGACCATGGCTGTTTAAACAATACCAGACGGACTAGGCCAAGCACCGCAATCCCGCCAGCGCAGAGGTACGGAAGGGCCTTGTAGGGTGGTTCAAGCTGTTTCTACATCACCAGGCTTTGTTGTCCAGAACACGGTTGGTAACAGCACGTCAGTACAACAAATGGGTCGATAGTCTGTATAAATAACTGTCAATTTCACCAGAGCGATCAGCAATCCGGCAGCACCTGCCATGGCTAGAGGGCCAGCCTCTTTACTGGTGGACTACTCTAGACGCACTCCAGCAGTAGTCGGTCTCCTGCCTTGACAGGCAGCAGCAGATCAAGAGCCGCGTGGTGACGCCGTTGACCCTCCTACGCAGCTGCAGCCGCCTGGCAACACACACTGACAGTGAGACAGGAGAGATCTAATACATGAGCCCATCATCCTCTACAAGTCTCTCGGCAATTTTTTTTTTTTGTTTTTTTTTGTTTTTGCACCGATGGCGTCAACCGTGTGCAGCGATGCCGCATGAACTGGAACGCTCGTTGCTGAGTTGCTTCCAAGTGTCTGCACCCCTGCACGCCGACGTCACAGCCGGCCACTGGTCGCCATCTGGCCACCTCAATGTACGGCGTGCCGGCCTTGACATATTCTGAGAAGGGGCGTGGCTGCCTCACACAATCGGTACAAGTTAAGTAGCTCAAGTTTTTATAAACTGCTTGACTTCTGGGTTCTTGCCTTGAACTGCCACTGGCCTCGGCGTGACTCAGCACTGCAACCCAACCCTGCCGAGAAGTGGTCCACTTCACCGTATGGCGCAGGATACATGGTAGAGAACTGTACCAGATGCCTTCTGTCCTTAAAGGAAGTCATTTCCCTGCACAGGCATCCCCTGTTACATTGAAATGAACACTGTTTTATTATTTAGTAATTTTCTACACTACTGGCCATTAAAATTGCTACACCAAGAAGAAATGCAGATGATAAACGGGTATTCATTGGGCAAATATATTATACTAGAACTGACATGTGGTTACATTTTCACGCAATTTGGATGCATAGATCCTGAGAAATCAGTACCCAGAAAAACCACCTCTTGCAGTAATAACGGCCTTGATACGCCTGGGCATTGAGTCAAACAGATCTTGGATGGCGTGTACAGGTACAGCTGCCCATGCAGCTTCAACGCGATACCACAGTTCATCAAGAGTAGTGACTGGCGTATTGTGACGAGCCAGCTCCTCGGGCACCATTGACCAGACGTTGTCAGTTGGTGAGAGATCTGGAGAATGTGCTGGCCAGGACAGCAGTCGAACATTTTCCGTATCCAGAAAGGCCCGTACAGGACCTGTAACATGCGTTCGTGCTTTATCCTGCTGAAATGTAGGGTTTCGCTGGGATCGAATGAAGGATAGAGCCACGAGTCGTAACACATATGGAATGTAATGTCCACTGTTCAAAGTGCCGTCAATGCGAACAAGAGATGACCGAGACGTGTAAACAATGGCACCCCACACCATCACGCCGGGTGATGCGCCAGCATCGCGATGACGAATACACGCTTCCAATGTGCGTTCACCGCGATGTCGCCAAAAGCGGATGCGACCATCGTGATGCTGTAAACAGAACGTGGATTCATCCGAAAAAATGACGTTTTGCCATTCGTGCACCCAGGTTCGTCGTTGAGTACACCATCGTAGGCGCTCCTGCCTGTGATGCAGCGTCAAGGGTAGCCGCAGCCATGGTCTCCGAGGTGATCGTCCATGCTGCTGCAAACGTCGTCGAACTGTTCGTGCAGATGGTTGTTGTCTTGCAGACGGCCCCATCTGTTGACTCAGGGATCGGGACGTGGCTGCACGATCCGTTGCAGCCATGAGGATAAGATGCCTGTCATCTCGAGTGCTAGTGATACGAGGCCGCTGGAATTCAGCACGGCGTTCAATATTACCCTCCTGAACCCACCGATTCCACATTCTGCTAACACTCATTGAATCTCGACCAACGCGAGCAGCAATTTTGCGATACGATAAACGGCAATCACGATAGTCGGAAACGTCATGGTTCGCATTTCTCCTCCTTACACGACGCATCACAGCAACGTTTCACCAGGCAACGCCGGTCAGCTGCTGTTTGTGTATGAGAAATCGGTTGGAAACTTTCCTCATGTCAGCACATTGTAGGTGTCGCCACCGGCGCCTACCTCGAGTGAATGCTCTGAAAAGCCAATCACAGCATCTTCTTCCTGTCGGTTAAATTTCGCGTCTAAATGGTTCAAATGGCTCTGAGCACTATGGGACTTAACAGCTATGGTCATCAGTCCCCTAGAACTTAGAACTACTTAAACCTAACCAACCTAAGGACATCATACAACACCCAGTCAAAATTTCGCGTCTGTAGCACGTCATCTTCGTGGTGAAGCAATTTTAATGGCCAGTAGTGTAATTTCATTCCCTTGGGCATTATCAAATTACGTCACAACATCAAAATTGTTATGCTTATGGCGTGTGATTCTACACACTACTGTCGGGAAAAATCAACATGTGACGGCCTCCCTAACTGTAGTTTCGCTCAACAGTAGTAGATACGGGCGCAAGTATCAAATTGTGGAGTCCTAATGTAAATTGAAAAAAATTTAAGCCATACTTGGGTCTTGTCAACACATTAAAACACTGTAGCGTAGCTAATGAGGTCGACACACACGTGTACGTTCAGCCCTTTACGATCAAATAGAATATTTAGAGCAATGTAAAAGGAGTTGTACCATATATGCCGTCTAGATGGGCCATCAATGAATGGAAAATGTCAGACTAACGTAAACAGATGTGGTGTTGTACATTTTACTGTGTATTGCGTTTTTTAAGAAAAAATAATCATACGTGAGCGCTACGTATACGGACGCGGCCATGTGCACAAGGTGCTTTTTGATTATAAACGTTTTATTTCTGACAAAACTTTTGCATCATTTGCTGCATTTAATCCACTAATATGACAATTCGGCATTAGATTCTAACACACAATGAACAAGTTTGCAACAATACTTTTTGAAGACTAGAAGATGACAGCAAACGCTGTCGAAACAGTCAAAAATAAATATTTATGGGATCTTGTCTATGGTAAATTTTTTCACAGGTAAAACAGGTCGCTCCGTCTCATTTCTCAGCATGAGGAATTTCAATAAAAAAGCAGCTTCTGCAGAAAAATGACTTCGTTTAAGATATTTACAGCGACTGATGATCATACCCTAAGACACTCTCCCCTCCTAGTTCATTGGCGGATGATTTTCGGAACTTCTCTAATTTTACTATCATGGTGATTTTGGCAGTTGCATCGTGCAGGAAAACAATTTCTTCGAGGTACAAAGAACACATGGACGATATTCGCCTCAATAATTTCGAAATGTCGGCCGAAGTCATGCAGAGCTATGAAAGTGGCCACCCTTTTTTGAAAATTAAAGAATATCTTCCAGGTTTGCACATATGGGATAAGGATGAAAAGTGGTTTCAATAGAAGTTAGAAATTACAGTAAAAAAGCCTCCGTGACCAGACCTTGAAGCCGCTACGTCTCATTCAAGTAGCTCCCTAACTGGCATCACAGGGCTGAGTGAACGCCGTTCGAGTCCTCCAGCCAAGAAAAAACCCCTGGCCGCACCCGAAACTGAACCCGCGTGCTCCGCGTGAGAGTGAGACGGACACAGATTACGACACATAGCTGGAAAAATGAAAATGTGTTAAATGACCAGGTCGCGGGAGACACAATTATTTTTTTAATGTTTTGTAGATTTGTTGTAATATTAAGGTCTGTGATTAGCTACACTCTAATTTTAAATGAACACACCACCTTTCGACAGTATTGTTATTTAATTAATTACGACCCATGACCTTTTATGCCATTATCACTTGAATTATTCTGCAGTTAGCTGTTAAAAATATTAATAGCGATTGCAATGCAATGGATGGTCAAGGATCGAAAATGTAATCGAAATAATTGTTTTTAAGAGCCATATGCGGATTGACTTCATTGAAAATTCATTATAGCCATACTGCTGAAATTTAGTGCTGCCACTAGATCACGGGTGCTTAACGCTCTACACCTGAACGAAGTGTACTGTTCACTGCACTGCACTTCGTGAGTAACTTTCGTGAGTGTTTGTAGCATATATTGTGATATCAAGCACCATCGCTCTCTTTTCGTCCGTGAGTGACTTGCGTTTAAAGGAGTCAGAATCAATTTTTCTTCGAGGAAGAGACGGTTTGATTTCTTGAACTACTAACAGCCTGCCGTTTCTCTCCTTCTCTAGCAATAAGCGCTCCCATGACCTGACCTCTTCGAAGTTGGATGATTACACAGCAGCTAGCTCAAGCTATTCATTTATTGTCCATCTTATGGAGGACTGTGGTCCGCTTCCGCAACTGTAGTATTGATTTGCGAATCGTATAAACGCGCAGATGCATTTTTATTTTCCTTTCAAATGCCACGATCTGTTTCGGCCTGAGAGGCCATTTTCCAGTGGCCATTTCTGTCGTTGTGTGACCAAGCTAACAGACTCAACCAATTCTTATTAGAGTGATATACACTCCTGGAAATTGAAATAAGAACACCGTGAATTCATTGTCCCAGGAAGGGGAAACTTTATTGACACATTCCTGGGGTCAGATACATCACATGATCACACTGACAGAACCACAGGCACATAGACACAGGCAACAGAGCATGCATAATGTCGGCACTAGTACAGTGTATATCCACCTTTCGCAGCAATGCAGGCTGCTATTCTCCCATGGAGACGATCGTAGAGATGCTGGATGTAGTCCTGTGGAACGGCTTGCCATGCCATTTCCACCTGGCGCCTCAGTTGGACCAGCGTTCGTGCTGGACGTGCAGACCGCGTGAGACGACGCTTCATCCAGTCCTAAACATGCTCAATGGGGGACAGATCCGGAGATCTTGCTGGCCAGGGTAGTTGACTTACACCTTCTAGAGCACGTTGGGTGGCACGGGATACATGCGGACGTGCATTGTCCTGTTGGAACAGCAAGTTCCCTTGCCGGTCTAGGAATGGTAGAACGATGGGTTCGATGACGGTTTGGATGTACCGTGCACTATTCAGTGTCCCCTCGACGATCACCAGTGGTGTACGGCCAGTGTAGGAGGTCGCTCCCCACACCATGATGCCGGGTGTTGGCCCTGTGTGCCTCGGTCGTATGCAGTCCTGATTGTGGCGCTCACCTGCACGGCGCCAAACACGCATACGACCATCATTGGCACCAAGGCAGAAGCGACTCTCATCGCTGAAGACGACACGTCTCCATTCGTCCCTGCATTCACGCCTGTCGCGACACCACTGGAGGCGGGCTGCACGATGTTGGGGCGTGAGCGGAAGACGGCCTAACGGTGTGCGGGACCGTAGCCCAGCTTCATGGAGACGGTTGCGAATGGTCCTCGCCGATACCCCAGGAGCAACAGTGTCCCTAATTTGCTGGGAAGTGGCGGTGCGGTCCCCTACGGCACTGCGTAGGATCCTACGGTCTTGGCGTGCATCCGTGCGTCGCTGCGGTCCGGTCCCAGATCGACGGGCACGTGCACCTTCCGCCGACCACTGGCGACAACATCGATGTACTGTGGAGACCTCACGCCCCACGTGTTGAGCAATTCGGCGGTACGTCCACCCGGCCTCCCGCATGCCCACTATACGCCCTCGCTCAAAGTCCGTCAACTGCACATACGGTTCACGTCCACGCTGTCGCGGCATGCTACCTGTGTTAAAGACTGCGATGGAGCTCCGTATGCCACGGCAAACTGGCTGACACTGACGGCAGCGGTGCACAAATGCTGCGCAGCTAGCGCCATTCGACGGCCAACACCGCGGTTCCTGGTGTGTCCGCTGTGCCGTGCGTGTGATCATTGCTTGTACAGCCCTCTCGCAGTGTCCGGAGCAAGTATGGTGGGTCTGACACACCGGTGTCAATGTGTTCTTTTTTCCATTTCCAGGAGTGTAATTTCCAAGTGCTACAAGATACGCGTCATGTATAATACTATCTGCATTAATCAGAATAAATTACCCATTCATTCACAAACAAGAAGAAATGAGGACTCTCATTACTATCTGCCGACTCAAAGTACGTGATGGTCGATAAACAAGATTAAAAGCGGGTAACCATGCGCTTCGACGTAAAGAAAAGATCGTTCATTGGTGCTGGTATGATACTCTTCGTCAGGTTACAAGTAAAGATGACTCATAATAGTTATGACAGCATCATAAAGTTTTTTTTCGTTCTATTATATATTTCAAGTTATACAACTGATATTACTACCGGTTCCGATTTGTTACCAAGTAATCATTGGATGATCTATTTAAAACGAAAGGAAAAAGGGGATATAAAATCATAGGCAATTAAATTACAAATCAATCTTACTTCAATACACAACTAACTATACGTACCTGAATACGTTACGTAGTAACCCTATAATTGAACAGACCCGGAGTGTTGCTGTCAGTGCAGACGTATGTGCTACACAGTAGCGTTATGCCGATATCAAATATTGTAATATTTTCTGTAGCATAACAGCGGATGTAAGAGAAACTTGTGGCAAATTTAATGAAAAATGAAATGACTGCGTTTGCAATGTGGCGCTATACAAGGTCGTTTGAAAGTTAATTGAAAATAATGAAGTCGTAAATGATCAATCACCAAGTTGAATAGGTGATGAAAGGAAGTTTATGAAAAATTTGAAAAATTATCCGTGTCTGGGAGAAAGATCTGTTGTTTGATCTGAAACTGGAAGGAGCAGAAGAGGGAAATGTTGTAAGTGCAGAGAAAAGTTAGATATGGGTAACCGGTTATCGGTTATCGATGTATTGGCTCTTGCGACCGTGTACTAATTAAGAATATAGACGAGACAGAAAGATGCCATCAAATCAGTTGAAATACTTATCTTAAATAAATTCGCTGCTCACTGGCTCGTCGACTGGATAAACAAATTTTACTGGCGTGATTGGTCGGTTATTGATTTTGTATTTCGTGGGTAATATCGTTGTTGGATGATGGAAAACATATCACAGAAAGAAATTAAAACAGACGTAATGAGCGACAGCTCAAGATTATGCTTTTTCTTCGGCTAGCCACGAATTCCTCTCATGTACCAACCTTTCCAACTCTGAATAGCACTTGCAGCCTACGTCCTCAGTTATTTGCTGGATGTATTCCAATTTCATAGTTTTTACCCTGCACAGCTCCCTCTAGTACAGTCGTCGTATCATCCTGTCCTTTCTTGTTGTCACTGTTTTCTATATATTCCTTTCCTCGTCTATTCTGCGGAGATCCTCCTCATTCCTTACTGTATCAGTCCACCTATGTTTCAACATTCTTTCTCTGTCGCTCCACATCTCAAGTGCTTCGATTGTCCTCTATTCTGGCTTTCCCACAGTCGATGTTTCACTACCATACAGTGCTGTTCTTCAAACGTACATTCTCAGAAATCGCTTCCTCAGGTTAAGGCCTATGTCCGATAAAGTAGACATTTCTTGGCCAGGAATGCTCTTTTTTGCCTATGCTAGTCTGCTTTTATGTCCTCGTTGCTCCGTTCGTCAAGAGTTATTTTGCTGCCTATGTAGCAGAATTCCTTAACTATTTTTACTTCATAATCACCAATCCTGATGCTAAGTTTCTCGCTGTTTTCATTTCTGCCACTTCTCATTACTCTCTTTCTTCGATTTACTCTGAGTCCATATTCTGTACTCATTAGATTGTTTATTCCATTCAACAGATCCCGTAATTCTTCTTCACTTTATCTGAGGAAAGCAATGTCATCAGTGAATCTTATCGCTTATATCCTTTCACACTGAATTTTAAATGCTCTTGAACCTTTCTTTTATTTCTTTCATTGCTTTTTCGACGTATGGTTTGAACAGTAGTGGCGAAATACTACATCCTTGTGTTACACCGTTTTTAAGCCGAGCTTCGTTCTTAGTCATCCAGTGATATTGTTCCCTCCTGGTTCTCGTACGTATCGTATATTACTCGTCTCTTCCTATTTTTACCCCTATTTTCTCGCAATTTCGAACAATTTGAGCCAATTTACATTGTCGAACTTTGTTTCCAGCTCGACAGATACTGTGGGTGTGTCTTCAGAACCGCCTCTCTGGCGTCTTTACCTTTCCTAATCCCAAATGGATCCTTATTTACCTGAATTTGACTTTTCCTTTCCATTCGTCTGGTTAGTATTCTTGTCAGCGGAAGCATGAGCTTTTAAGGTGCTTGTGCGATAATTCTTGCACCTGTCCGCTCTGGCAATCTGCGGAATCCTATGGATAATATTTTTGCGAAAGTCTGATGGTATATCACCAGTCTCATAAATCCTGCACACCAGCGTGAAAACTTGTTTTGTTGCCACTTCGCCAAATGATTTTAGAAACTCCAAAAGATTTTTATCTATCCATTCTGCCTTGTTTGCTCGTAATACGTCCAAAGCTCTTTTAAATTCTGGCTCTGTTACTTTATCCCAAAGCTCATCCCTATCGACTCTTGTTTCTTCTTCTATCACTTCATCAGATAAGTCCTCCCCTTGATAGAGGCGTTCAATGTTCTCTCTCCTCTGCATTTACCAGTGGAATTTCATTGGACTTTTAAAATTACAGCCCTTACTTTTAATTTCACCAATGGTTATATCCACTTTTCTGAATGCTGAGTCAGTCGTTCCGACAATCATTCTTTTTCGATTTTTACATTTTTAATGTAACCATTTCGCCTTAGCTTTCCTGTACTTCAAATTTATTTCAAGCCTAAGTGACTTCTATTTCCGTTTTTATGTGTTTTTCTTTCCAATCTTTCGTTGTTCAACTTAAGTACTTCTTCTATTAACCATGGTTTCTTCGCAGTTACCTACGTTTTTCTTTTCAACTTCTGTAATTGTTCTTTTTCATTCCTCTTCAACTGAACTGCCTGCTTAAATTTTGTTATTATGTATTGCCTCAGAAAACTTGAACTGTATCTCTTCTTTCATTAATATTGTATCCCACTTCTTTGCCCATGGGTTCTCACTGACTAGTCTCATAAACGTCAGCCTACTTTTCGTCTTTGCTAAATTCTTATCTGAGTTTATATCTGCTCCTGGGTATGCCTTAAAATCCAATATCTAATTTCGGAATCTCTGCCTGTCCATGATATAATGTAATTGATATCTTCTCTTATCGCCGGCCGAAGTGGCCGTGCGGTTAAAGGCGCTGCAGTCTGGAACCGCAAGACCGCTACGGTTGCAGGTTCGAATCCTGCCTCGGGCATGGATGTTTGTGATGTCCTTAGGTTAGTTAGGTTTAACTAGTTCTAAGTTCTAGGGGACTAATGACCTCGGAAGTTGAGTCCCATAGTGCTCAGAGCCATTTTTTCTTCTCTTATCTCCCGTCCTTTTCCAAGTATAACGCCTCTTCTTGTGATTCCTGAACATTATCAGAACAGAGAAAAATTCTCGATAGCAAACGACTTCCAGATCAGCGATAAACTTCTGAAACTTACCCAACAGTATTCTGAGGCAATACTAAGACATGACGACAACAGTACCACACTTAAAATCAGTTGCAGACAAGGCGAATAGAAGACTTCTTTACGTTGGAACGGCACAAGGAAAGTGCAGAACATCTGTGAAAGGAAACACACACTAGCTATTGTTACCATTTCTGCAGTACTACTTTAGCGGTTGGAGTCCTTATCAAATAGGCATCGCTATATACAACCAGAGAGTCACAAAAATGGTTCGAATGGCTCTGAGCACTATGGGACTTAACAGCTGTGGTCATCAGTCCCCTAGAACTTAGAACTACTTAAACCTAACTAACCTAAGAACATCGCACACATCCATGCCCGAGGCAGACTTCGAACCTGCGACCGTAGCAGTCGCGCGGTTCTGGACTGCGCGCCTAGAACCGCGAGACCACCGCGGCCGGCAGAGTGTCACAGCGTAGATAGCAACTTACTGCTGTAGCCCTTGAGAAACTGCAAGAGAGATTAGGAAAGGAAGGCAACGTTGCTCTTGTTACTTCCCATGTGGCCAATT
Source organism: Schistocerca cancellata (assembly GCF_023864275.1). Classification (NCBI taxonomy): domain Eukaryota; kingdom Metazoa; phylum Arthropoda; class Insecta; order Orthoptera; family Acrididae; genus Schistocerca; species Schistocerca cancellata. Next base: position 724,560,837 of record NC_064627.1, read on the forward strand.
AAGAGAACCAATGTTAGAGGCAGACTGTGCAACAATTCTGATGCACTCATCCCAAGGATCATGAGAATAAAGCAAGAGAGATTAGGCCGCGTTGTCGTGTTCCGGCAGAGACCCTATCACTAAATCTGGACAAAGGTATGGCCTACGTGGTGCTATCAGGGTAAGAGTGAGATAAAGTCTCCTAGAATGCTTAGCACAGGTGATTTTGGAACTGAGAGGAGAAGTTGTTTTCTTTGTAGAAAGTGAATAAGAGTGCAAGAGTTGTATGGTAAATTTAAGAGCAATTTACTTCCCAATAGTCCAGCCTTATTCGGAGAGTCTTACAGTAGTTTCATATTACACCGTACCACTCCACATGTTAGTCCTCTCCAGAACTCTCAGTTCTGCCTTTCGCTATCAGAGATGAGCACTCAGCTTGCAGTCTATCTGACAGCATACAGTTAAGGGAGACAAGCGAGAGGCAGCAGTTGTTCCTTCCTATATTGTGACACACAGAAACTCCAAGTATTAGTCGTTGTGACTTACAAGTCAGATATCTTACTCACGCTAAGAGACAAATCGAGATATCGCTTGTTCCTCTCTACATGTTGGCATACAGAAAACATCAATTATTAGTCGTTGATACTATCACGGGCAAACTTTACAGCGCTTGTTCTTTTCCATCAGGCAGAAAACTGAAGATAATAACTGTCGCTGGATACTTATAGAAAATTCGGTTGTTCTCGTTTTAACGTGTACAGACTTTTCGTATTTCTTGCTCTGTAGTGACTCCTCCCACCGAATCCACTGTTGCACTGTTCGTGCCTGCTTCCTGGTAACGACTGTTTCTAACTCATGCTACTGATCGCAACTGCTTTGTTCCTGTGTCGCGGTTACTTATAAACTGATTTGTCGGGGACTTTCGGATGAGTTTCTCTAGTAGCATTGCTTTCCACTGACACTACCGAAAATCTTCCTAAATACTTTTCTAGAACCTTCCATAATGTTCTCGAACATTCTGTCTGTATGCCAGCGTGTAGCTCATAATCTTGGAGCTCGAGGGCTTTGTTCTTGCTAAGCCGTTCTGATAACGCCGCTTCTTAGCCAAGTCAACAAGTCTGACTTCATACGGAGCGCTGGCCTTGCCGTCTGATGTCCGCCTTCCAGCACGCCTTGTGTGCTGTTCTTAATAAAGCTTCTCTCCTTTCACTGCAGTCACGTCACTTCTCCACATTAATGAAATCTAATAGTCATGATAGCGTATATAGATGGATAGACAGGTTTCCCTTGCTCAGAATGTGAATGGTACAAAAAATTACTATTTTTGATACGAAGCAACCACTGCTGCAACTCTTCCTTTTGGAATTTATACGCGGATGTAAAGTAGGCGATACTCAGTACTTTTCACAAAGGACAAAAAAGTCACAATTTTTATTTTTCCTTAAAATGTGTATTATAAATGTTGCATGGTCCCTTATCCAGAAGCAATCTAGGAACCAAGTAGCAGCGGTTCGTGCTACTCGAATAATTAAAAAGGTATTGTTCTCCAGAATGTTTCCATGAATGAGGATCTTTACATGGTCGCCTTTGCTCTTGCTGTGGCGCAAGGTAAACCTTTTCGAAAAACAGACGTTTGCTCTGCGAGAGAGAGAGAGAGAGAGAGAGAGATAGAGAGAGAGAAAGAGTTGCGAAGCTCGCGGGCGTGATGGAGTTTTAATAAAGGGCCTGTGATTTACAGCAGAACTGGAAGCTTTTCTTTCTATTATTAAATGCAGCTCTGTAAAACAGGTTCATTTGACAGAGTTTTCTAACTTCCCTCCGGAGAAGAGAAAGCGCACAATTCATTTCGGCGCGAATCTAATTCCTCACAGCCGTCGAGAATTTGTGAACTAATTTGTGCGTTGACCTCTGCCTTCCGCCCCTCACCACTGCCCCGCCAGCCCCCAGGCCGCTTGCGACTGATATTGCGGTCGGCCAACTTTTTTCTGCCCCCGGCGAAATTTATCACTGCAAAGCGAGATAGTTTTGTCGGTAATTGGGTCCTTATCCGGGATGTCTGCAGCCTGCGATTCGCCCCTCCGCGTCTCGGGCCGAACGCATCTGCCGGCGGCGGAGAGAGCCAAAGTTTCCTGAGACGCGGCGGGCGCATTGTCTGCGCTTATCAATAGAGGGACTAAGAGTGGATATAAACGGGCTGTACAAATTCTGCAATCCAGTGACAAAATAGTCTTCGGATGTTATGTCATTTAGTGTTGACGAAAGACAACAACGAAGTTACCCAAGAAAAATTGAGACTTACTGATAGGCAGATCCTTCACCTGCGCTATCATAATAGGCACAGGTCGATCTAATCAAGTGCATCCAGTGTCTCCATATTTCCCAAAAGTTTTCGAACCAATAGCAAACTGTCATTTGCTTAATGGCATAAGTCTGTAGGAGATATGACTATACAGCCTGAAACACTATTGTATAGTATTGGCTATACCCAAATCGTCCAAATTCTTTGTCTTGTTCTGTTTAATGTGACTTCTGTCGCCATGTTCTTCAGTTAAGTACCTTCTTAAATTTTTATTCATATTTCTTTTCAATCTAACTCACTGTAATTAATCTGCGTATGCAGTCTGCAAAGCTGAGTTCTGCTTAAATGCTGTTATGTTAAAATAACACACGGCACGTAGGTTTTTAATTATGCAAACCTTGGAGTGAAGTTAGTCGTCTACGAAATCCGTATGGTGGGAACAGAAAGCGGGAGGCTTTGTGGTAAAGTCAGTCGGTGACGTGCATGCAAACTGTTCACGTTTTGTCTGATGAATTAAGGTAGGAAAGCAGCTATGTTTAATAATGCCTGGTATGTGAAAGATTATTGCCTAATTATTTATAAAATTTACTGGCTGAATCACAGATAACGGCGCCAAGAAGGTAAATTTCGGAACTTTTATAGATCAAGAGAGATCAGTAAGTTTCCCGAATTTATTTTATTGAAGCGCCAAAGTAACTGCTATAGGCGTGCGTATTCAAATACGGAGATGTAAACACACAGAATACGAAGCTGCTGTCGGTAACGCCTATATAAGACACAGGTGTCTGGCGCTGTTGTTAGATCCGCACTGCTGCTAAAATGGCAGGCTATCAAGATTTAAGTGAGTTTGAACGTGGCGATATAGTCGGCGCACGAGCGATGGGACACAGCGTCTCAGAAATAGCGATCAAGTGGAGATTTTTCCGTACGACCATTCCACGAGTGTACCGTGGTGATACGGAATCCGGTAAAACATCAGATCTTTGATATTTCTGCGGCCGGAAAAAGATCCTGCAAGAACGGGACCAACGACGACTGAAGAGAATCGTTCAACGTGACGGAAGTGCAACACTTCCGCAGATTGCTGCAGTTTTCAATGATGTTCCATCAACAAGTGTCAGCGTGCGAATCATTCAACGAAACATCATCGATATGGGCATTTGGAACCGAAGGCCCACTCGTGTACCCTTGATGAGTGCACGACACAAAGCTTTACGCCTCGCCTGGGCCCGTCAACACCACACTGATTGTTGATGACCGGAAACATATTGCGTGGTCGGACGAGTCTCATTTCAAATTGTACCGAGCGGATGTACGTGTACGGGTATGGAGACAACCTCATAAATCCATGGACCCTGTATGTCAACAGGAAACTGTTCAAGCTGGTGGAGGATCTGTAATGGTGTGGGGCTTATGCAGTTAGAATGGTATAGCACCCCTTTCACAAGAGTAACCTAATCGACAACTTGCTGTTGTAATGTTTGAGGGAAGTGTCATACTTGTCTTAACATGGTAACAGGAGTTATAGCGGTCGATAGTGTTCTAAGCCGTATCGGCGATTGATTTGAGATCTTCTATGACATATAAAGAGCATTAAGTTACTCTGAATCAAGAACCATTCGCTGAAGAAAAAAAAAAATGGTTCAAATGGCTCTGAGCACTATGGGACTTAACATCTGAGGTCATTAGTCCCCTAGAACTTATAACTACTTAAACCTAACTAATCTAAAGACATCACACTCATCCATGCCCGAGGCAGAATTCGAACCTGTGACAGAGCGGTCGCGCGGTTCCTGACTGAAACGCCTAGAACCGCTCGGCCAAACTGGCCGGCCCCATTCGCTGAAGAGGTGAGAAGTTTATGTACCGCCAAGGATTGTGAAATAGGACTAGTATTGATCATACGTTGGCAGCTACTGTTAAAATTGTCACTTAGATTTTTCACAGATTATCTAGTTATATATGGAGAAGAATTATCCTAGAACAACTGTACTAATGCAGTCATATGATGTAAAATATACTGAAAGCCTGCTACTAATGTTTACTTTAACCGGCGAGTCCATGAGAGACTATGAAACCGGTTTTCTATGCCCGCAAATTGGTTCAATTGGCTCTGAGCACTATGGGACTCAACTGCTGAGGTCATTAGTCCCCTAGAACTTAGAACTAGTTAAACCCAACTAACCTAAGGACATCACAAACATCCATGCCCGAGGCAGGATTCGAACCTGCGACTGGAGCGGTCTTGCGGTTCCAGACTGCAGCGCCTTTAACCGCACGGCCACTTCGGCCGGCTTGCCCTCAAATGCTACAATTTATGCAAAAGATATGTAAATAAATGCAATCTGAATGATTTTGATTTAAGTTTCGTGGTGGAAACAACGTCTGTCAAATGCAACGGAATAAATAAAGGGAGACTAACAAGAGTGAATCAAGACAATACTGAAACTATAATTCTTACAATAGACATCATGCAGCTGCTAACTACACAAATGTAAAAATGGCGCCTTATGTATGTAATTCATGCTATGCAAATGTTTGCCCTCTATATAATACGTTACCTAATGATCTGCAACAACCTGAGCTACTTTGGTAACAGGAATCATCTCGGTGTCTCCGTCTTGGCTGGCATGCCTCTCGAAGTACAGCAGCGTGATAAATATACCTGTGCAACTGACAACTGTTTTTAACAATATTCCCGTATCTACTTAAGGCAGCTTATCCCCTCACAGCTTTAAATGCACGTGAAATGAAGTTCCGAAGTCTTTGTTCTTAAATTAACACTCGTGAAGGTATGGAATACTGAAAGGTTAGCATGAAGACAGACCACGGGAATGAAAATAAGCTCGTAAAAATCACATATTATGCCTACGCTCATATAATGTTCAGTACCTGGACACAAGATATCATTATTCATTTACAAAGCCAAATCAACCGCCCGCACGACTTTACATTACATTCCGGTTACAATAGACGAACGAAAATTACACATTAACATTTAAGGCCGAAATATTATTTGTTCGGTGGAAGAGTAATGAGACAAGGTACTTGAAATCCTGGTGTGGCCGAAATAAAATATAATATTGATCTCTTGTGTTTTGAAAGGTTGAATGTGTAAACAGACACATTACATTTCCCACGTTTAACTGGATAGCAAAATGCATCACGGAGAGAAATCCAATCCTCTGTAATATGGAAAATCATGAAATATCCGATCACGTAAATACAGCACAAACGTGCGAGCCAGTAGACATCTCACCAACATCCAGAACGAAATCGGTTGAATACGCCCAACTCACTATCACAGAACAAAGCGTCTATAGTATGGGGTGAAATCGCACATCGAGATTACGGCAGCAGGCGGACGGACGGTAAGAGTGAGTCTTTCTCTGCCACCCACTGGGGTCGCGAATCGATTCTGGAGCCAAGCTTTCCACTTGTTTGAATCCCGTCAGAGTTCACACGGTTCGGTAAGACGTGAATTATAGTTTCGGCCACAGCAGACGAATAATTGACAACATATCTTTGAGCAGACAAGTGCCTATCGACGTCCGCATGTTGTCTGTGGTTGTAAATACGAGGGTTGCAACTTTGATAAGTGGTAACTATTTAACTATTTATTTACAGCTTGTACAAAATAGATACTTGTTTCAAAGTTTTAGTGACCTTCAAAGTAGTCAGCAGCATTGTGTATAACCCGTTTATAGCGATGTGGAAGTCGTGGGGTACTCTTACCAGTGCCAGTTGTGTTGACAGTTCGAGCGGCGCGGTCTATTGCCCGACGGATTTGTAGCAGTTCTGAAGCGAATGCCGTGAAGTGTTTCCTGCAGTTTAGAAATCAAGTTGAACTCTCGAAGGCTTAAGTCAGGGAGGTGCAGCAGGTCGTATAGCACTTAGCAACCCCATCAACCAAACAAATCAGTAACAGCTTCCACTGTACGGGCTTGAGCATTGTCCTGCAAAATGAGGGTCAGGTCCTGCAGAAAGTGTCATCACTTCTGTTTCTGAGCTGGTCGTAGGTTGTGTTCCAAAAATGAACAGCATTGAGACAGAAGTGATGACACTTTCTGCAGGACCAGACCATCATTTTGCAGGACAATGCTCAAGCACCTACAGTACAAGCTGTTACTGATTTGTTTAACTGATGGGGCTTCTAAGTGTTATACCACCTACTGCACTAACCCTGACTGAAGCCCTCGTGAGTTCAACTCGATTTCTAAACTGAAGGAAACACTTCATGGCATTCGCTTCAGAAATGCTATGAATTCATCAGGCAATAGACCGCGCCGCTAGAACTGTCAACACAAATGGCACTGCTAAGAGTATGTATCCTACGACTTATACATCGCTGGCAATGGGGTATACACAGTGCTGGTGATTAATTTAAAGGTCAGTAGAACGTTGAAACACGTATCTATGTTAGGAATGAGATTTTCACTCTGCAGCGGAGTGTGCGCTGATATGAAACTTGCCCGCGAAAGGCAAAGGTCCCGAGTCCAGTATACAGTTTTAATCTGTCAGGAAGTTTACGTATCTCGGTCCAGTACACAGTTTTAATCTGTCAGGAAGTTTACGTATCCATTTTGTACGAGCTGTAAATAAATATTTGCCACTATTAAAGCTCCAACCCTCGTAGTTTCGATAGATGCCAATACAGGACTATTATCAATAGGTAGAGAGGCTAAGATGGCATTAAGTACTTGTAAGAAAAATATAAAGAAATTTTATGGCCATAACGTTGAAGTTGAACGGAGAAAGATGCTTATAGATATTGGAGTACGAGGTCAGTCATTCAATCGAGTTAGTTACAAGACAGAACAGACCACAACGTCCGTCGTTTTAATTGTAATGAACAGAAGTATGGGTAAACGTTAATTAGAGGCACAAGGTTCTCCATTACTGGATATTTTTGGAATTTATTCATTAGTATAATAAAAGTAAAGTGTCTCAATAAGGGGGCATCTGGGAGTGGCAAGCTGCCAGGGTAAAACAGTACAATACTTAATCCATAAAAGGCAAATTTATTTGAAAAAATCTCAAAACTATTCTTAAGGATTTCTTTTAACACATGAAATCAGAAGAACACAAGTAAATGCAAAACGAATACCAGTCCTTGACATTTAAATAATTTTTCTGCCTCAAATAAAGTCAATAAAGCTCAAATTGAATTCGGGCCTTACTGAAATGGATAGAAGAACATTTCAGTTAACACATGCTGCAAAGGGAAGAAAGGTAAAACGTGAGTAAAAACTTAGTACGGCAAGCATAGGAAAGCGAGCTTTCCCACTGTTGCAGGGATCTGCATCACCTGGGATACTAAGAGGCTCATCGCTCCACAAAGAACTAGGATATGAGTTCAGAAGTTTGCGCAGTGGATTTGACTATAGTTAAGGTGTGACCCTGATACATGATCTTTGGGTGTTGGGCTTGGTAAAACTCATTAAGGGTATAAAACTGGGATTCATGGACTACTGAATTCCGACGTTGGTTCAAGTGACTCTAATATTACAATCATTGTTATTGTGCACACATCAAGCATAACATTAACATAAATCTGAAGTGGATACACGACAAAAGCAACACATCTTTCTCCGTTCAACTTCAACGTTATGCCCATAAAATTTCTTTATATTTTTCTTACAAGTACTTAATGCCATCTTAGCCTCTCTACCTATTGATAATAGTCCTGTATTGGCGTCTATCGAAACTACGAGGGTTGGAGCTTTAATAGTGGCAAATATTTATTTACAGCTCGTACAAAATAGATACGTGCTTGTTGATATTCGAAAAGTTCCCACACCAACACTTGTTTGTGCCGTTCAACATGAGTGGTTGTTAGGTACGATGTTGGTATGTTTGCTTACAATGTACTTGTGCGTCCCCTGAGTGCATTGCGATTCGCTAGTCAGTGTGTGACAGTTCATCGAGTAGTTCATGCGTGGACAATGGTACTCACCAATGCAGAAAAAGCCAACATGCTCATGGCGTATGGAGACTGTAAGAAGAATGTAATTCGTTCTTGTGCGGTGTGTGCGGCAAGATATCACAATAGACGTCAACCATCTCGGCAGTTATTTATTAACACCTTTAATCATGACTGTTCCTTAGCAACTATACATCATTTTCAAACATAGGAATTAGACAGCCAACCGGTTGCAAATAAATGTTTGGTTCAGTGACCAAGGTTCCAGCATTTGGCACGTGTGCCTAGCTGGGAACAACAGTCTGATGCGTCAGAGGTTGGAACGTGTTTTATTTTATTTTTGACCGAAGTATAGCTGCTCTAAATTCTGACTAGTGCTTTCTCAGAATGTAATTTTACGTTTTCTCAAAATTTCATTCTTATGAAGAGATCTTTAGTAAGTGTCGAACCTAGGTCAATCGACCAAACAGTTACATGCAAACGGGTGGTTATTTATCAACCTCTTCAACCAGTTACGTGAAAGTGGTAGTGTAACACCTAGACAACTAACAGAAGAAAACAAGTGACGACAAAAGGGGGGGAAATTAATGTTCTTGCTGCTGTTGCAGTTCATACGTTAGCTTCCGCGCAATAGTACGACGTTGTGGTATTAGTCAGTCAAGTGTCCTACGCATTCTCCATCGACATACAAGGTGCATTCAAGTTCTAAGGCCTCCGATTTTTTTTTCTCCAGACTGGAAAGAGATAGAAACATGCGCATTGTTTTAAAATGAGACCGCGTTCATTGTCAATACGTCCCAGAGATGGCAGCACCGTACGGCAGATGGAATTTTATCGCCAGCGGCGAGAATGAGAACTGTTTTAAATACTTAAAATGGCGACGTTTTCCTTACTTGAACAGCGTGCAATCATTCGTTTTCTGAATTTGCGTGGCGTGAAACCAATTGAAATTCATCAACAGTTGAAGGAGACATATGGTGATAGAGTTATGGATGTGTCGAAAGTGTGTTGGTGGGTTCGACAGTTTAATGAAGGCAGAATATCGTGGGACAACAAACCAAAACAACCTTGGGCTCGCACAAACCGGTCTGACGACATGATCGAGAAAGTGGAGAGAATTGTTTTGGGGGATCGCCGAATGACTGTTGAACAGATCGCCTCCAGAGTTGGCATTTCTGTGGGTTCTGTGCACACAATCCTGCATGACGACCTGAAAATGCGAAAAGTGTCATCCAGGTGGGTGCCACGAATGCTGACGGACGACCACATGGCTGCCCGTGCGGCATGTTGACAAGCAATGATGACGTGCAACGACAGCATGAATGGAACTTTCTTTTCGTCAGTTGTGACAATGGATGAGACGTGGATGCCATTTTTCAATCCAGAAACAAAGCGCCAGTGAACCCAATGGAAGCACACGGATTCACCGCCACCAAAAAAGTTCGGGTAACCGCCAGTGCTGAAAAAATGATGGTGTCCATGTTGTGGGCCAGCGAGGGCGTAATCCTTACCCATTGCGTTCCAAAGGGCACTACGGTAACAGGTGCATCCTACGAAAATGTTTTGAAGAACAAATTCCTTCCTGCACTGCAACAAAAACGTCCGGGAAGGGCTGCGCGTGTGCTGTTTCACCAAGACAACGCACCCGCACATCGAGCTAACGTTACGCAACAGTTTCTTCGTGATAACAACTTTGAAGTGATTCCTCATGCTCCCTACTCACCTGACCTGGCTTCTAGTGACTTTTGGCTTTTTCCAACGATGAAAGACACTCTCCGTGGCCGCACATTCACCAGCCGTGCTGCTATTGCCTCAGCGATATTCCAGTGGTCAAAACAGACTCCTAAAGAAGCCTTCGCCGCTGCCATGGAATCATGGCGTCAGCGTTGTGAAAAGTGTGTACGTCTGCAGGGCGATTACGTCGAGAAGTAACGCCAGTTTCATCGATTTCGGGTGAGTAGTTAATTAGAAAAAAAATTGGAGGCCTTAGAACTTGAATGCACCTCGTAAGTTCCATCCCTATCACGTCTCTCTCCATCAAGAGCTGCATGGCAACGATTATGAGAATCGTCTTAACTTCTGTACATGGGCATTAAGAGAGGATACTCCAGTTATATCATGTATCTTGTTTAGTGATGGAGCCATATTTTCCAAACATGGCCAAGTAAACCGCCAAAAGATGCACTATTGATCTGTTGATAATCCTCGTTGGCTTCATCATCTGGGACATCAGCGTCCATGGAGTGTAAACGTGTGCTATGGAGTAGTGAACCATCAGCTCATAGGCCCGTTTTTCATAGAGAGAACACTGGAGGTGCGAGAATCGCAGCTTCCTTACATATCACCTTCCACAGGTGCCTGAAGACGTTTTTCTGCAGACCAGGAGGAACTTGTACCACCACAATGGCTGTCCAGCCCGTAGTGCACGAAGTACTAACGTGTATGTTCAAAAAAGAAATGCACTGCCTAAGTAGTTTTAAAATCTGTTGATTGGCTGACAATACATGCCTCTAACAGTATTGGAACAACACCATTTCTGTTCCAAAGCACAGTTATCCAAGATGGCGGCTATGACGTCATCCAAGATGGCGGTTGCGACGTCATCCAAGATGGCGGCGATGACGTCAAACAAGATGGCGGATTTTGATGGGAAGTTTAAAATTTGGCGAGAAAGTGCCACGACCCTCCCCAGAAAAATGGCTCGAACTTCAAATTCAGACATGATAATGCGTCACACCCCAGTTATCTCTACTAAGCAAAGAAAATGGCGGGAAAAAAGGACTTGTCTTTATTATTTAATCAGTTTCAAGCATGTGTGTTCGCCACAGGGTCTCGACTCCAACTGACTTAGTTCATATCCTCGCCACCACAGAGCGTCAATGTGACGTCAGATGATGACGCAAGTACCGTTATTCAAGATGGCTGCATTAGATTTTAAACCCACTCACAAAGTTCTTCTAACATCCAATGCCGTTTATGTCCAATGGCTGTACCTATCCTGTCAAGTTCGTTAATGATTACATTGAACAAATTGCTCATCCTCAGGTACTACACTCAAAAGATTCTTTCACGTTGACCACCCCAAGAATCTAACGATCATACAAATTTTTCTCCCACACTGTTAAGCAAGTTAAACCGTTAGTAAAACCGTTTTAGTTGTGGTAATTCTTTGTCCTATGTTCTTATATACCTACATGAACACAGTAGTTTTTTTGCTCTTCTAGATTAAATGCTGCTTTTGAAAATTGGTCAAGTTTCTTTCTTCTTTTCATCTAAATTTCTTTGAGTAGCTGTCCTTTTTAAAACACTTATTTGTACGAAACTCTTTTAGATTTTCTGATGGTGTCTCACAGTCATTCGCAACAGATATTTTAATTTCGTTCGACATTCTTCCTAATGATTGTCTTAAGCTAGACTGCTACAGTTTTCAACAACACTCAGTTAAATTACAATGTAATTCATTTTTGTGTTCCGGATGCAATATTTGGCAATATTTGGGTGGGTGTCATAGGCATAATAACCATATACTAAGGCAACACTCGTGTTTGTTTCTCCCCCACGGCATGTCTTCGCTACTATCGTGTCACTCACTGACTGTCTGTTCTTCATCTCTACAATATTTCGTAGGACAAGGAAAGGGGAAGGATGTACCGATCTCTCCGTATGTGTAAAATGAAGCTGGTTGGCCGTAACGAAAGAAAGGAGAAAGAACTATATGGCGATCGGCACCCATTCGCAGTCGCCTTTGCTCGTCGAAACCGACAAAGGAGATGAGAGGTAGGTGTGAGGGAGAAGGGTTAGTGGGAAGAGGGAGGTGAAGAAGGAGACGACAAATCCGGAAGGCATCGCCATCCTCAGCTGGAAAATAGGCGTGCACGACGGATTACTGGTTCTTCGCGAAACTCTGTTTATTATACCTCGGGGACGGAACTGCGCGAGTTCTTCGGTCTCGTAGAGGACAAGGGAGGGAGTAGGAGGCTGTGTGGGCGGCAGGGGTGGGGAAGAGGGAGGGATTTATTTCCTCTGGGGGGGCCCCGGCTGACAGCCGGTCGGGTCGCTGCGATCACAAATAAAGCTCAGAGCAGACGCTGGCTTCGAGACACGTGTAAGGCCGCGTCACCTGCAGCAGACTCAAGTGGGCCGGCGGTGCGAACATCGCGACACCATTGGTGCTGGCGCTGGCTGCTTCGCAAGACCTGTTAATCTGGTAAACTTTTCCAATTCTGGCTTTTTAATCAGCGTCAATGCAGCCATCAACGCACTTTAAAACTGAAATTTGGTTCACTCGGAGCTTACGAACAATGTAAAAACCAAGATCATTCAGTTTTTTCGTACGGTATTTCAAGTAATAATAATATGAAATTGAGAGTTCGATGTAAGTTGTTGCACTGGTTTATGGAAATCGTGACAAGGCTAATCGTAACTCCAATGACAAGCACTTCTTCTTTTCGTGCACCTCGTGGGTATGTAGAAATTGTGTTACCTCCTTTCTTCATTAAGCCGAGCCAACGAAACATTGTTTGGAAGCTTTATCCAAAGAGGGAGAATATTTCAAGTAGCTCTACGAGAAGTGTCCTCACCTATTAGAAGCGAAATTGAAAACAGGAGTGTTTGCTGGACCTTCATTCGAAAAATGATGTTCGATTCCAGCTTTAGATCTAAAATGCTCTAACATTCAAGAAGTACGTTACTAAGCTCTTAGGCAAAAGAAAAGGAACTCATGTTACACACCGAGTAGCCAAAACATTATGTCCAATTCCCAACGCGACATTGGACGCTATCACCTCGTAAGTCCATGTATCTACAAGATGGTTGAGGCACTTCAGCTGTTCAGTATAAAATTTAAAATTAAAAACGCCTTTAGCCGGCTGTATTTGGAATATAATTTAATTATGCGACCAGTTTCGGTGTTTCACTACGCCATCTTCATAACCCTTGACCAACGTGTAGGAGGAACCCACCCCCATGTACAGCAGGAGTTTAAAGGTACGTTACTTACTGTTGGCCCCTATTCCGACTGCACATGTGATTGATCTCCTCCTACAAGTTGGTCAGGGGACCTGAAGATGGCGTAGTGAAACGCCGAAACTGGTCGAATAAACAAATTACACCAGACGCAGAGACGGCTGAAGGCGTTTTAAATTTTGCATTTTATTGAGACGCTACCTGTTAGGCACATCACGCGGCGAGGAAAGTAAGTAAATGGAACAGAGACGAATGGCGTATCATTCCAGCTACGATACCAACCACCAATGGGAAAATCCATTGGCATAAGCGACTTAGACAAAGGGTTGTTACTCGACTTCTGGGAACGAGCTTCTTGGAATAGGTGAAGCGGGTCCGCTGTTCCCGTGCCACTGTCTGCGCGGAAAGTGCTTAAGTACGGTGAAACTGCAAGTAGACTGGAATGTATTGGATGTCCACGCGTCATTACAGAACGTGGAGGTCGGAGGCTTACCTGCTTTGTAAAGTAGGGCAGGCGGCGATCTGTCTTAGACTTGACGACGGAGTATAATTCGGGTGCAGGCACAATTGTTGCACGGCATACCGTTCAGTGAACATTGCCGAAGAAATGGCTCCGCAGCAGGCGGGTGACTACCTTTTCTCATGCTGATCCAACAATATCGTCAATTATGAGCGCAGTGGGTGCAACGACCGTCCCTACTGGACCGTGCGTCGTTGGAAATACGTCGCATGGTCCGATGAATGACGGTTGTAGCTACGACGGCTGTTTGTAATCGTCACCGGATACTCCCCTCAGGCGACGGCATCACTTACGGTCATGTTCTGACCACAAAACTTACCTGATCCAGACATGGTGGAACAAATCTGGGACGCTATCGGACGCTAGCTCCGCACCCACAAAGTACCGACCCGTAATTAACTGGATTTGCGTGAGTTGTCACTTAGGCATCCAGTGACAAATACCTCCATAAATTTACCAAGGACTTGTCGAATCCACGCCACGCTGAATCGCTACTATACTACGTTCCAAAGGTGGGCCAATACGCTAATAAGCAGGTGGTAATAACATTTCGACTCATCAGTGTATTTTTACTATCGCCAACGTATTGGAAAGGCTCAAGAAGATCGGCTGTTTGATGAACCTCAAGATTCACTTTTTAAGGAACCTCTTTGTTTTCTTCGTTGAAAACTTTGGTGCTATCAGTGAGGAAAAAGGTTAGCTCTTTCTACGTCAAAGTGGTGGAATGTCGCTAGAACGGCAATTTGGTAGGAGGCTGTTGTTGAACTCTCAATGAGACCAACGGCAGACAATTTAAAAAATGGTTCAAATGGCTCTGAGCACTATGGGACTTAACATCTATGGTCATCAGTCCGCTAGAACTTAGAACTACTTAAAACTAACTAACCTGAGGACATCACACAACACCTAGACACAGGCAACAAAGCATGCACAATGTCGGCACTAGTACAGTGTATATCCACCTTTCGCAGCAATGCAGGCTGCTATTCTCCCATGGAGACGATCGTAGAGATGCTGGATGTAGTCCTGTGGAACGGCTTGCCATGCCATTTCCACCTGGCGCCTCAGTTGGACCAGCGTTCGTGCTGGACGTGCAGACCGCGTGAGACGACGCTTCATCCAGTCCCAAATATGCTCAATGGGGGACAGATCCGGAGATCTTGCTGGCCAGGGTAGTTGACTTACACCTTCTAGAGCACGTTGGGTGGCACGGGATACATGCGGACGTGCATTGTCCTGTTGGAACAGCAAGTTCCCTTGCCGGTCTAGGAATGGTAGAACGATGGGTTCGATGACGGTTTGGATGTACCGTGCACTATGCAGTGTCCCCTCGACGATCACCAGTGGTGTACGGCCAGTGTAGGAGATCGCTCCCCACACCATGATGCCGGGTGTTGGCCCTGTGTGCCTCGGTCGTATGCAGTCCTGATTGTGGCGCTCACCTGCACGGCGCCAAACACGCATACGACCATCATTGGCACCAAGGCAGAAGCGACTCTCATCGCTGAAGACGACACGTCTCCATTCGTCCCTCCATTCACGCCTGTCGCGACACCACTGGAGGCGGGCTGCACGATGTTGGGGCGTGAGCGGAAGACGGCCTAACGGTGTGCGGGACCGTAGCCCAGCTTCATGGAGACGGTTGCGAATGGTCCTCGCCGATACCCCAGGAGCAACAGTGTCCCTAATTTGCTGGGAAGTGGCGGTGCGGTCCCCTACGGCACTGCGTAGGATCCTACGGTCTTGGCGTGCATCCGTGCGTCGCTGGGGTCCGGTCCCAGGTCGACGGGCACGTGCACCTTCCGCCGACCACTGGCGACAACATCGATGTACTGTGGAGACCTCACGCCTCACGTGTTGAGCAATTCGGCGGTACGTCCACCCGGCCTCCCGCAAGCCCACTATACGCCCTCGCTCAAAGTCCGTCAACTGCACATACGGTTCACGTCCACGCTGTCGCGGCATGCTACCAGTGTTAAAGACTGCGATGGAGCTCCGTATGCCACGGCAAACTGGCTGACACTGACGGCGGCGGTGCACAAATGCTGCGCAGCTAGCGCCATTCGACGGCCAACACCGCGGTTTCTGGTTGTGTCCGCTGTGCCGTGCGTGTGATCATTGCTTGTACAGCCCTCTCGCAGTGTCCGGAGCAAGTATGGTGGGTCTGACACACCGGTTGTCAATGTGTCCTTTTTTCCATTTCCAGGAGTGTAGGTTCAGTGTCTGAAAAACTACAGTATTTAGCTTAATAAATCGGGAAAGCCCTTACCAGTCCTAAAGTAGGTTTTAGTACTGCAGTGGTCTATTAGACATGGTCCTGTAAGTTGTATGCTGTTGCCTTCATCTCACTTTCTACAGTCTAACCCTTCGAGTACCAGTGGTTTCTGCCTGAAACCACCATTTATTAATTGTTTTGAAGTACCAGTGCCTTTCGCATGAGAGCACCGATACTACTCCAAGAGACATCTACTGATACACTGAGGTACAAATGCAGTGAATTGTAGCCGTCACTTGCAGTGTTCAAAGTGCAGAAATAGTGCTGCGTGATTGTAGGAGATGTTACATAGTTTTTAAAGAGATCATACTTAGAAAGCATTTACAGTAACGTAAATTTGAATTTTTCCTACTACTGTTATAAGTGGTTTCGAAATCAAACCACTGGAGCAGTATTCATTTATGAATTACATTATAGGCCTGTTTTTCTTGTTATTTATGATTTGTTAGGAATGACGCCAGTGTTGGACGATGGCGGCAGGAATGGGTGACCAATGGCCGAATGCAGCATCAAGAAAGAAGCGGTCTCCTTAAAGAGACGACAGAATGTGAGACCCGATCAATCGTCGAAACGCACTGAAAGCCCGAGATCCATCATTATGATCGATCCGATGTGCAACTCATGCTTTAGTGATCACAATGCCCATTAACAGGTGACTCACAGAGGGGACGCTGAGATCACGGCGCCCCTTGTGCCTACTGTCATTGACCTCTGTACACCAACAAGCCCCTTTGCAGGGCTGTCGGCAACATTCGTCCTGGAATCTACAGTAGAATTGTTTCCATAGATGAGTCCCGCTGCGAACTGAGCCTTGATGAACAGCGAAGACGTTCCTGGAGACCCCTTGGACAGCTGTGGAATACCAGCGCGACTGTCGCTCGCCATACGGCCCGACAATCAAGAGTGGTGGTCTATGAGTGCTATTTCATTTTACACCAGGACTGCTTTGGTTGCCATTCGCAACGACATTCTATGCCCCGTTTAGTTGTTCTTCGACACAAGCCATCCTGGGTTTAAACCCCTTCCGGACACCGGGAGAGTTTCTATTGCTTGTCTTCGTGCTTGCCATACAATTTGCTCATCAAGGTCGTCCGATCCCTCCCAAATTGAGAACGTTTCGAGCATTATGATCAGGCCTGTTCGGGATTTTAACGACCTGTCGTGCCAGATTTGGTACGATTTACCTAACTGGAACAAACCACTACTTTATCAATCAAAACCAAGCCGAATAACTGCTTGCATAAGGGCAAGAGGTGGATCAAAACGTTGTTGACTTGCTCAATTTGAGAAGGACTTTCATTTGAATAAATCACCAAATTTTTCTGAAACTGTAATAATTTGTTTGCCTGAACATGCACGTCACGTCTACCATTTCCTATCCCATTCGGATAGTTATTTCGAGGTGCTTACTTTTCTTTATCTTAGAGTGTGTATCTCACGAAATTATGAGGGCTGAAAAATGTAAGTCTCAGTGGCTCCAAAGTGAAAGCAAAACTGTAAAATATTCACTGTTCAGTTTTTGCACTTTCTTCTTGTATTCGTTGCATAGTATAATGGTAAAAGTAAATTTCTGGAATACTTAAAAATTTTATTGCAAAGTTAGCCACGTCATTAAAATGATTGTCAACTTTTTTTAAATCCGTCTTCTGTTCGTTTCTCGCTATGATGATATAGATCAATTTTGTTAAAAATTTTAAAACTAAATTTTTTTTATATTGTTGGACCCAGAGGGTTAACGCGAACTTGAGTTCGCTGTATCCTCGGAATTTTTGACATTTATAAATACTGGAAGAGGTGAAGTAAATGATAACTGACACACAAAACTCCTACGACTAACGGGGAATCGAATGCGAGACGTTTCGATTCGCAGTTTGGACCTTATTGTGCTGTGAATAACAAATATAAAAAAAATTGTTGGCCTGTGTGAATTCTGTCCAGTAGGTGTTAGTCATCACTGAAGAAATTTTGTTTAGGTTTCCTAAGTCAGTTTTTGTCTTTAAAAGATTTGTCCTCTCATTGTTTCTGAAGATCGAGTGATTAACAAAAGGCCTTCCAGCAGTCTAGACCGACGCTTGAACTCATACGTCCCCAAAAACAGTGGTGAGGAGCCTATCTCTGAGTATACATTTTCATCTTACTGTCATTTTAAACATCTTTTTGTCTATACAAGAACTGAAATATCCTAGTGATATTTATGTGGTACCATGTTTATTGAAATAATGTTTTAAATCGAGGAACTGTCTGCTGTGGCCGTCGTACGCAGTATATATGAGTGCTCCAGTTTTGTTGCCATTTGTGCAAAAAGGACGAAGGGGAGCAGTCTGCATGAACTGGGCTTGGCACTGGTTGAAAAGTTTTGGAGGGAAATAAAGGGAACTGCTGTGATGCACCATGCATGCCATTTGAGTACGTGGACAGTTTCATGATGACATTACCTCGGTCGATTAAAAGCTGTCTAGTTACTTTGTGACGTTGAGTTGTTGTGGTCTGATGACTGGTATTTTGCACATTTATTAGTCGACCACAATTAATTGCGGCTGGGAGTGAGACCGCTTCGATCGGCTTATCTCGAGTTCTTATCGTGATATTTAACGAATTCACGCTGTACCACTCATCATACACTGAGGTGACAAAGGGCATGGGATGCCTCCTAATACCATGTCAGACCTCCGTTTGCCTGGTGCAGTGCAGCATCTTGACGTGGCACAGACTCAACAAGACGTTGGAGGATTCCTGCAAAAATATTGAGCCATGCTGGTCTCTACGACCAGTTCGCCGATTGTCCTCGGAGGATGCCTTCCGCAGTCGAAGGCGAAACGTCAGGGGAGAGTCTTATGTATGGACCACGGTATCTCAGCCCGGAAGTGTTACGTGATGACCATCCATAATTGTTAGAGTGTTGCCGGTGCATAATTTTTGGCACGAAATGATCTCCCGATTATGTCTCATAAATGTTCGATGGGATTCATGTCGGGCGATCTGGATGGTCATATCACTCGCTCGAAATATTCAGTGTGTTCTAATATGGCGCTCTGTCATCCATAAAAAGGCCGTCGTTGTTTGGGAACATCAAGTCCATGAATGGCTGCGAATGGTCTGCAGGGTAGCCGAACATAACCATTTCCAGTCAATGATCGGTTTACTTGGAGCAGAGCACCAGTCCATTCTATGAAAACACAGCCCATAGCCACCACCAGCTTGCCCAGTGCCTTGTTGGCAACTTGGGACCATGGCTTCGTGTTGTCTGCACTATACTTGAACCTTATCATCACCTCTTATCAACTGAAATCGGGACTCATCTGACCAAGCTACTGTTTTCCTGTCGACTAGAGTCCAACCGATATGGTCAACAGTCCAGGAGATGTCGTGGTTTTAGCAAAGGTATTAGCGTTGTTCGTCTGCTGCCATAGCTCATTATGGGCAAATTTTGACACACTGTCT
Organism: Schistocerca cancellata; assembly: GCF_023864275.1. Classification (NCBI taxonomy): domain Eukaryota; kingdom Metazoa; phylum Arthropoda; class Insecta; order Orthoptera; family Acrididae; genus Schistocerca; species Schistocerca cancellata. Next base: position 724,580,239 of record NC_064627.1, read on the forward strand.
AAACGGATACGTTCGTTGTTCGACCAACATTGATTTCTGAAATTATTTTACGCAGTGTTCCTTGCCTTTTAGCTCTGACAACTCGAAGCAACCGCCTCTGCTGTCGTCTTTAAGTGAAGGCCGTCGGCAACTGTATCGTCCGTGGTGAGAAGTAATGCCTAAAATTCGGTATTCTCGTCACACTCTTGACTCTGGGGCACTTGGAATATTGAATTTTCAACGATTTCCGAAATGGAATGTCCAGTGCGTCCAGAGCCAACTACCACTCCGCTTTCAGAGTCTGTTAATTCCCGTCGTGCAACCATAATCACGAAGGAATCAGTTTCACGTGAATCACATGAATATAAATGATAGCTCCGCCAGTGCACGGCCCTTTCATACCTTGCTACACCATACTAACGCCATCTGCATACATGCAAATCGCTATCGCAGGGCTTTTGTCACTTCAGCGTATATGTACAACTGTCTTGAAATTATTCGTAACGCAACTTGTTTTTTTTTCCGGCAACAGTCACAGAAGGCCAAGTGCAAAATGTCGTGGCCGGATAGTGGATGCTGGTTTATCCTGTACAAACCTCTTCGCCTCTGCATAATTATAGCATCCTACGTCCACCTGCCCCTGCTTACTGTCTTCAAGCCTTCGTCTCTGTCACCGTATTTACCACCTACACTTCGCTCCCGCATCAAATTAAAGATTCCCTTTACGCCTCAGGATATGTCCTATTAACCGATCCTTTTTCAACTCAAGTTGTGCCATAAATTAATTTTTTCTCAATTACATGAACACTTTTTTGTTATAACGTTATAGAAAGTGCGTAGCAGCTAGTGGGCGCTACTTCGCGCGAGAGAAGTGTTTCGTTACTACCCTCTGTTTACATTGTTATGGTATTCATTTAACCCTTTTGACGTGTCCTGTCATATAATGTCATACAATAAGTCTTGCAGCTTTCTTCGGTACCATTACATTCGTATTTTATTCCACAACATTTCGGCTAACGAACAGTTAACGTTTCAAAAAGCGTTCCAGAAGAAACAGTGACCAATGTATTAGGCCAACTTGTTCAACGTGTTACATTTTGTACGCGCCCCATGCGCGCCCCTGTGTCCATTCTCGCCCTGTATTATGCAGGTGAGCAATGAGCATCATCTGTGATCTACTGGAGTTCACTGGCACCAAAATGAAGCGCTGCAAGTTCTTTGGGAGTGCGTTCCCCAGGAGAGCGAGGGCTCGGTTTTTAGTCGTTACTCGGCGTCACGGCCCATTACGCAGATCTACCGTCACCGAACAAAATACATACGCTGCGGCTGCTGCTGCGGCCTGGGCCGTTGCAAAACACAGTGTTTCCCGGAAAGCTGAAGAGTGGCGGCTCTGCGGCGGACTAATTGCAGTAGTTTTAGTTGTTTTGCGGCCTCGCGGGTCTACAGGCGTGTTATCGGCCGCAGAACTCGCTAAAACACGGAGGCCGCCAGATGTGCTCCACGGAGAAGTTCACCGTCGCCGTGTTTGCGCTATGTTGACAATACGTTTACGGGGCACAAACGCCTTGTCACGGCGTCAGGAGAATGGGCTTCCCTTTATTCCGTTTAATTGATGGAGACACGGAGCATGTTGCCGTTTTAAATAGCGGTTAGCTTTTATTTATTTGTTTTTTATTTTTAGGGTTCCGAACCTGATCGGTATAAATGGAACGCTTATAGGTTTACTGTGTTGTCCGCCTTCCTGTATGTCTGTTCGTCCGCCTGTTGAAAACCCTTTTTCTCATGAACGATCAGACGCACCAAGGTCTACGGTCCCTTGCCGATTTAAAAAGTAAAAGCTTCTAAACCAATGCAACCAAAAGATACAGCCATTTACGTCACATATTTTTATACTCGCAAAAATAACTGGTAAAGACCTGTTGGGTAGCCCTACTTCCCGTTGGTATACAATCATGAAATCTGGCAAGAAGAAATGTTTCATAGTACAAGTAAAGGAAAAAAATTCGAAACTCTTTATGTGTAATTATACCACAAGAAAAATATTTTGTTTGCACTTTGTGATCCAACTGTCTGTCTGCCCCGCGGTCTGCTAAGCCCGTTTTTCTCAGGAAGGGATAGACCTATCAAGTTGGAATTTGAGTCACATGGTGACGTATATGCTGCATACTGTACCTACCTTTTACAACACTAGTGCTGCGCCTTTGAATTCCCTTGATCTCTGTTGTCATGCCTACTTAATGAGGACCACAAACGGCTGCAACAACACAGGCTGTTCACAGCTCCGTTATTCTCTGGAGACCTTATTAGTTTCACCATTCATCTCCTCAACAGGGCATGAGCTCTTTCCGTAAGATAAAGTAACATAAAATTGTTAGAAAATGTTAGACCGTGTATCAAAGAGTCACCACCGCCACACTGCCAAATGTGTATTAGTTCTCCGCTGTTTTACTGCTGATGTAACCAGTAATTTCCCATGAACTCTGTATACTGCATCTCACTCGAAAAGGATACCGCTGATTACACCATTTCTTCATGCTTCAGTGTTTGATGAATACTTTCACTCCATTGATGTGAAATTACGTGTCAAGACAGCATAATATGTTTCATTCTCCGAAGGCAGCTATATGTACGTAGCGGAACATCTTTTATACAGGCGTTAGCATAAGCTGTGCGCCTTCATGGTCAAATGTTTCTACCTCCTGCAGTGTTGCTTCTTAATGTGTTGTCAGCTGTTTCCCGTGAACTCTGTGATGGGGAACATGTGAGTTCGAATGCTGGACTTTATTTTCATATGTTTCATTTTTCCTCTTTCGACCGCCTCAATTTCACAATCATTTAAGTTTTATTATGTGCTCCATCACGAGTAACATTCCAAGCAGGTGCTATTTTAATAGTTGCTATAGGGATAAGGGGATGTACTTCCCATGGTCTTCACCTGATCAAGGACGGGTCGGAAATGGGGGGGGGGGGGAGGGACTGAGGCGAATCAGCTGATCTATTACTAGCTGGTCAATTAGCAAGCATGGGAAATTCTTGTGGTTATTGGACTCAGGTGAGACATCAACTTTAGGTCAAATTCAGCGTCCAGACACACAGCGTTTAATTAGATTGAATTGACGGCCACTAACGGCTTATCTTATAATAATAGGGGAAAAACTAAAATCGACTTGCTTCATCAGAATAGTAGAGGAATAAAAAGTAATGTAAATGAGTTATGAATTTGTTTTCAAGGCCTTATTACATGTAAAGACATTGCTGTCAGTTGTCTCTCTGAACACAACCTAAGCACAGAGACAGAAACTCTCGATGTGAGTGGTTATAAATTACTTGAATATTCACGCAGAGCTAACCTGGATACAGGAGTTGTCACATTCACAAAAACTAAACAATGGAACTACAAAAACATGGCAATAAATAACTTATGTGTGGGCCATGATACAGAAGCTTGAGAGTTACGACTGGGGAGTGCAATACTTTTGATTGTTTCTATGCACAGGTCTTCACTTGAAAACGGATAAGTTTTTATGTACAATTTTGATGGGTTTTTGTGTTAATTGGCAGACAGAAGCGAGTGATCGATAGTTTGTAATGATTTTAAGGTAAATTTCTTGAAGAAAACTGGTAGGAAAAGTGACTTAGAGGTGCTCTACTCACTTATAATCAGTTACTCAACATAATTGTACTTTTATAGATAACGTATTCATAGAACAGGCGAGAGTTAAAGAGACGAATGCCTATTCTGTGACACACGGATTGTCAGATCACATTTCACAATTAGCCCTATTACATAACTTAGCTCCTAGTACAGATCGCAAACACTATTGAAAGCTACTGAAGAATTTAAAGAAAAATTAAAATTATTGACTGAGGTAAAATTACAATGAGCCTGATTCTGTCTCTAAATACAATATATTTCATGCAGAGTTCGTATCTATTTTTGCAAGCAGTTTCCCTAAAACAGCAATTAAATATAATAATAGGAATTCATGAAAGAAACCTTGGATCACTTCATGTAGGAGTCTCTTCACAACGGAAAGGGGACATGTACAAAATAGCTATAACAAGCAAAGGTCCAGAAATATTCTCATATTATGAAAAGTAGTGTAACGTGTCAAGAAGGAACGTAAAATAAGCTATGACCATGCACGTAATGTCTGAAATGGACAAATCAGACAATAGAATCAAATCACTATGGAATATTGTTAAAAGAGGGACAAGAAAAGGAATCGCAGATGACGACTTAGTTGTGTTAATGGAAGCACAGTAAAAGACAGTTCGGGTGATGCAGATATTTTTGATAATTACTTTTTAGAAACTATCAAAAATTTGGTGAAAGTAATCTAGAAAAGGAAGCACAACACTTAACTGAAGAAGCAATATACAGGACATTTAGTGAAGTAAAAACTAATCTCACATCCCCATCTGAAATAAACAAGATTTTTGTGATTCTACTTAGTAAAAGTTCAAGTGGAACGGATAATATCTCACGTAAGACATTACGGAGTTGCGGAACTATAATGTGTAATGCTCTTAGTCACATATGTAATGCATCATTACTGAAGGCGTTTTTCCAGACAGAGTGAAATTCTTAGGCTTCTCTGCCATGAGGATAACTTCACAGATGTCAGTAACGATCGCCCGTTGCTACTCTTTACATTATTTTCTACAACTTTTGAGAAATGAATGTACCCAAGGGAAGTCACCCACCTGTGTAGTAGTAGTACACTTGAGCAGCCACAGTTTGCATTTGAAAAGCACCATTATACTAAGTACATATAGCCCTCCCGTTTAGCCGAGCGGTCTAACCCACGTGTTTCCGGAGTGGAAAGGAACGCCTGGTGCCCGACACGAATCAGCAGGGCGGACTTGTATCGAGGTCCGGTGAGCCGGCCAGTCTGTGGATGGTTTTTAGGCGGTTTTCCATCTGCCTAACAAGTTCTCCACGTAATCGTACACATCATTACTCTACCACGCAAACATAGGGGTTACACTAGTCTGGTGTGAGACGTTCCGTGGGGGGAAGGGGGGATGGGGGTCCACCGGGAGCCGAAACGCACAATAATCCTGGGTTTGGTGTGGGGCGGCGGAGGGGTTGACTGCGATAGTCGTCGTGGGATTGTGGACCACTGCGGCTGCGGCGGGGACGGAGCCTCTCCGTCGTTTCTAGGTCTCCAGTTCACATACATATAAAAGACTTTAAAAGAGTTAACGTCACCAGCTGGGATCTTCTGCGAGTTACAGAACGCATTTGATTGTATCACTCATAATATAGTATTCTATCAGAGAAGTCAGGGTTTTATGGCATATGTAACTCAAAACAAAATCCCTTTCTTAGTTTTTTTTTTGAGAAATAGAATGCATAACGTTACACTAGGCTGTTCGAGAAATACTAAGAGGGACGCCACATTGTCAGAGTGGTAAGAAATTACGAGAGTTTTACAGGTTCGACCATTGACCCACCACTACTCCTGCTGTTTGTTAATGATATGCCATTTAATTTGATTCAGAAGGTAGAATAAGACCTGTTTGCACGTGATACAAGCATTGTGTGATTCCGAGAACAGATGCATCATGAGGGAAAATAATAAACGAATACTTAGGAAAGTATACTGATGAAACTTAGGTGCAAAAATCATATAGGAGACTTGCTAAAGCGTGTATGTGATGTTACTTTTGCCATAAGAAAATTGCCAACTTTGAAGATATGGAAGTCAGTAAGTTGACATATAATGACGGAAAAACATCGTAATGCCTAGATCGAGTTGTGTGACTTAAACGTCGGTGTGGTTGTTTCTACGTCTGAACATTTATTCAAATTACCAGCCAGTCGCCTAAGAGTGGCGCCAGCAGCGCGACTATGAGGATTAAAATTACATTTGCTTCAAGTACACACTCTAATGGTCGTGAGGTTTAGTTACTTTTGAGACTCTATGTAATGAGTTAATGTTAGTCACGAATCCCTTTAAGGCAATAAACACGCTATTATCAACACCTCACTGAGTTTCAACGAGGTTCTGTAACAGAGCTAAGAGAAGCTGGATGCTCCTTTACTGCAGAAAGACTTGGCAGGAATGTAACCACTGTAAATGATTGCTGGCAGCGGTGGTCACGGGAAGGTACCGTGGCAAGAAGACTGGGCTTTGGACGGCCACATGACAACACCGGGAGGGAAGGTCGTGTTTGGCGCATGGCTCTGGCGCACCATAATGCATTTGCAGCAACAATTTGAGCAGCAGTTGGCATCACACGAACCGTTACAAATTGGTTACTCCAAAAAAAGCTCCGAGCCAGACGCCCTGTAGAGTGCACTGCACTGAGCCAAAACCACCGTCGTTTGTGACTTCAGCGGTGTCGAGCGAGAAATCATTGGGAGGCAGGGTGGAAGCCTGTTGTGCTTTCTGACGAAAGCTGGTTCTGCCTTGGTGACAGTGATGGCAGTGGGTTGGTTGGAAGGAGCCAGTTGAGGGCCGACAACCACCGTGTTGCGTGCTAGACACAATGGACCTACACCTGGAGTTGTGGTCTGGTGTACGATTGCGTATGATAGCGGGAACACTCTTGTGGTTATTCCACGCACCCTGAAAGCAAAATTGTACTTCAGTCTGGTGAGTCGACCTACTGTGCTGCCATTCATGAAAAGCAATCCATGGGGCGCTTTCCAACAGCATTACGTTGGACCAAATAACGCTGTTCCAATCCAACATGCTCTACAGAGTGTCGACATGTTGCTATGGCCTGCTATATCAGCAGATCTGTCTCCAGTCGACCGCATATAGGACGTAATCGGACGACAACGTCCACAAGCAACATTGGCCGCCCCTGTATCGAACGACCAAGTGCATCAGGCACGGAACTCCATCCCACAAATTGACATCCGGCACCTGAACAACACAAGGCACGCACGTCTGCATGTTTGCATTCATCATTCTGGCGGTCCACCAGATGGCCTATCTCAAGCCGACATTAACCTGTCACCTTGCAAAGTTAATAAATTCCCGAAATTTCATTACTCTACAGTAATTGGTTTTTGCTGTTGCGATTTCCTCCCGTGAGCGTATTTTTCATATTTTCATTCAGTGATGTTTCTAGGGTAATGCTGTGAGGTAACTTATCTCTTAGACACTACAGAGGAGAAAATTCGAATAATTAGAGCCAGTACAGAGGCTTACCGACAGTCATTCTTCCCACGCACTATGCGCGAGTGGAATGGGGTTGGAGGGATCAGGTAGTGGTACCGAAAGTATCCTCCTCCCTAAACCACCAGGTGTCTTGCGGAGTGTGATGTGGATGTAGACGTAGATATTTTTTCTTTGCACAAAAGAAAGTAGCCAAAATTATGTGTGCGGTTAACACACATCTTGCTGACTTCTCTTTAAGCAGAATATTAACCACAGCCTCACAGTACGTTTATTCAGTTATGAAATTTGTTATCATAAATATATCTGTATTTGAGATTAATCAGAGACACAACAATACAAGGAAAATGAACTGCATTATTTTAATGAATTTGCTTTGATAAATAAATCGGTTAAACATGTAACGAAATAACTCTGACAATCTACTCAACGAAAGAGAGTGTCTGACAGACAGCAGAAGTGTTTTGAAGTGCAGTCTCATGATGTTTTTGGTTAACAGTTCTTATACTGTAGAACAATATTTGAGTGTATGTAATTACTCATTTTTACAGAAAAAGATTTTTAAATTGGCAGCATGTGAAAGTATTTTTTAAATTTTTTTCTATATATGTAAGTGTTTAATGCCTTTTCTGTTGACATGCTCGGCATCATAACGCTTCCAGCGAATATGATGTATGGAACAAAAACTTAACTGTCTTACCATTGAATCATATGCTATTTTCAGTCTCTTGATTTTATACTCCTAATGATATTAAAATATAGGTCTGTTATCCTTAGTTTATTGTGTTCAGTGATGTTCTGTTTCCCAGAGCCAAAATTATTTTTATGAAGTTATCTAAATGGCATAACACACCAATGAAATTTCTGAAGCTAAAAGCCGGCCGCGGTGGGCGTGCGGTTCTGGCGCTGCAGTCCGGAACCGCGGGACTGCTACGGTCGCAGGTTCGAATCCTGCCTCGGGCATGGGTGTGTGTGATGTCCTTGGGTTAGTCAGGTTTAAGTAGTTCTAAGTTCTAGGGGACTTATGACCTAAGAAGTTGAGTCCCATAGTGCTCAGAGCCATTGGAACCATTTGAAGCTAAAATGTCGTTTTCTGAGCAGAGACTACAAGGACAAATTTCCCACGATTTTTTGTTTTCTTTCCTACTTTTTTGTACTTTGTTATTTGAACGTCGCCATCAGGCGACTGTGACAACATAAATACGTTTATCCCAACTGTACATACGTCTGAGATTCATTGTTTCGTCTTATAATGTGAGGTGAACGCACAATAAAACATGTTGAAAAGAGAGAGATTTCGGGCTCTTGGTCCTTCATATTTATTTCTCAGTCTAAATTTTTATTAAATTCCTTGTAAAACGATATCTCTGTCACTACTGATGAACGTGGGAAACGGTATGCAGCATCATGTATGTAGAAACATTTTCATTGTACCCGACACAACGACTTGGATGTGGACACTAACTGATGTTTAAACAAAACATTCTTGTCGTCCATTTAATGAAGCGCTTTTGAACACTGCACAGACGCTCCTGTCTAAGACGATACTGTCTGTGAAATAGGTCTGCCAGTTTACTTATAAAGGCTGACTCCGTCCTGTCACAGGATTTTTCTCAGATGTGCTACACCTCAGAGCAAAATGTCCATAAGCGGCACTTCATTGACAGTGGTTGATACTTGGTGAATCCTGTGATTCTTTCAAGGATTTACAGTCTTCATTTCCTATAGCACTTCACATGTAAGATGTTAATGGAAATGAAATGGAAATGAGCGTTTGGTGCCATTGGCCGGGAGGCCCTCTGCTGGGCAGGTCCGGCCGCCTTGGTGCAGGTCTTATTACGTTCGGCGCCACATTGGGCGACCTGCGCGCCGGATGAGGATGAAATGAGGATGAAGACAGTGGAACACGCAGTTCCTGAACGGAGAAAAGCCCCGACCCAACCGGGAATCGAACCCGGGCCCGTAGGACGGCAATCTGTCACGCTGACCACTCAGCTATCTTTTTTTTCATTTATTTTTTCTTTTTTTTTTTGTTGCCAAGTAGTAAACAGAAAATTTTATGGTGCACAAAGGACTATCACTTCATTGTTGAAGGAAAGTTGCTCCGCTGCTCTGCGGGAGAAGGAAAATGTTAAAACGAAAATGGGAAAGAAAAAAATGCCTTCTGCATTGGTGAGCGTCTGTATAGTATCTTAAAATTCTGACAAGAACTAAAGTCCCAGGAACAAATAGGGTTCATACATACAGATCACTGGCAACCTCTGCTATCCGAAATAGTGTATTTGAAGCATTTAACCGTTAATTATGATTTTCAGCATATTTAAGCTGTAGTCACAATGTTGGCTCATTTTAAAGCAATTTCTATGTAAGAATAATAGTCTAGGTTAGTAGCATACCTATTCTGCATAATAAACGATGCTGTGTGGCCCATGATCCACGTTGCTGCGTTGTTTTTGCTCGTGGATATCTCAGTTTTTGTGGTTGAATGATCTCTAAAAGGGAGTTGTACGGTCTATCACCGACAATCGTTGAGGAAGAAACATTGTAATTTCTTCTGCATGTCGGCACGTGAGCCTATGAATAAGCGTATCGACTCTGCCGCACGCGTCACAGTTGGGCGTTGGATGAAGGCCTATTTTATGTAGCTTTTCATTCGTTGCTACTTTATCGTTGACTGTTAGATACCAGTCGGCTACGACGCGTGATGGTAACATGTCGCTGTGCACATTCCGCCATACTATACTCCAATGTGTATGTGGATGTTTTTCTTCGAGACGATTCCTGTGGTTTGTTGTCATGAGAAGATCATAAAGCTTCCTGTTCGTCAAGCTTCCGTTATCGACGATCTGTCGAATGTAGCTCATTTCCATGTAGTACAGTCGTACATGTCGGTAAGAAAGTGGAATGCCGGCGATATTAACGGGTGGGTCAAGGCTACGCTGAATGAGGTTTGTGATGATACTGGTCCTCCGGGTACGAAACTCCTTGCTGATGCGATTTAGGAGCAGGGTGACACTTTTTTGTGTACCTTAACGAGATTAAGGCCACCTTTGGACGTAGGTAAGGCAAAGGTATCTAACTGAACTTTGAAAATGTGCCTCCTAAAAAGAAACCAACATAACTATTGTTGTATACTCTTGGCAAGATGGTCGGAGATTGGAAGAATTTGCGCCAAATAATTCATCTTGCTCGTAATGGCGATATCGAGGGTCTTAACTTTCTGTAGTATGTTCAAGTCACGCTCGGAGTGAAGTATCAAAGCAGCACGTATTTTATTAAGCATGTGTGACCAGTTCTTCGTCAGGAGGTTGTCTGGTTTGGCCTCAAAGGTAACACCGAGGGTTGTGTGATAATCCTTGACCTTGCTCCAGGTAACAAGGGCTATGTCTCCAATACCGCCTCCGATCTGCAAAGCTGTGGTTTTAGTTCTATTTAGTATTGCTCCTGAAAGAAACGTGAATGTTTGTAAAAGAGTTTTCGCTGACAGAAGTTGTTGCGATGATGACACATATCGTCAGCATACGCAATGCATGGGATAGTGACAGACTCGACGCTAAGCCCGATCCCGCTATGCGCTAAGTTGTTCAGTAGCGGCTCTACTGCAATGGCGTACAAAACCATAGACAGAGGACATCCTTGGCGGATGGATTGCCCAATGGAAACTTCTTTTGCAAAATGGCCATTAATGAGGAACCGTGAAGAGGTGTTTGTACTAAGTTTGCGGATTAATTCTATGAGATGAGGTCCAAATCCTAGTTTCTTCATGCTTTTAAAGAGGAAGTCATGACGTACACGGTCATAAGCCTTCTGAAAATCTGGAAAGATCAGAGCGCCCTGTCCTTTGGTTTCAGCATATGAACAGATGATGTCCCTCAAATCGCAGGCAGCTGAGATTGCACTACTGCCTTGCACTGCACTGTACTGGTAACTGCCTAAAACCTTGTACATAACGGTTTGCAGCCGTAGCTTAATCGATCTGGTGATGATTTTGAAATCGGCATTCAGGAGTGTGATGAGTCGCATGGTGTCGACCTTCCAGCTGTTCCCTTTTTTCGGTAAGGGCAAGATGATACCTTCCGTAAATGCCTTGGGTATTACTTCCAGGTGCCAGAGTTCATTCGCTATCTCGAGGAATGTCGGACCGAGGAGGTTCCAGTATCGCTGGTAAAACTCAGCGCTGAGACCGTCGGGTCCTGGTGATTTCCCTTTCTTTGCACTGTGGACCGCCAGTCGGATTTCGTCCTCTGTGAAAACAGATTCCAGATTTGCATTATCCTGTTGTGACAAGCGACAGGTCAAGGTCCTAAGAAAATCGTCGCACGAGTGTTCATCAACGGACTGCTTCTTGTAAAGTTGACTATAATAGTCGTAGACGTGCGAGATGATGTCACGTTGCTTCGTGATGGCGTTCTCAGCGTCATCAACGACGGCTTCAATCGACATGGCTTTACACCGTTTCGTCGTTCTCAGGATGTGGTACAGAGAGGCCCGTTCTTCGGCGGCAACGTCCTTGCGGTGAGCTCGCACGATGATGCCTTGCATGCGTTGGCGTTGTATCGCCGTGATTTTCGCTTTATATCGTTTGATCTTAACATCGATATCGCGCGAAGGATTGGTAGTGCGACTGTACAGTCCTCTCAAACAGCGATAATAAAATTCAATAGTCTGTTTCTGCCAAAAGCTTTTTTATCGGGCGTAGCTCATGAGGGTGAGGCGTAATTTAGGCTTAGCACACTAAAACGCCGTCGGTGTCGCTGGAGCTGTAGCCACGTTATGTTCACCTCCTCTTCAAGTTGGGCATCCTGCAGAAGGCTGACATTCAATTTCCAGTAGCCTTTCCCGCGGTAAATTTGCTGGCGTTGTAGGTTAAGGTAACACTGATATGCACAATGGTCGGAGATGTTGACAGGAGCTATGTCACAGTTCACAGTGTGTCGCTGGAGGGCATCGGACAGATAGATACTATCCAGCCGACTGGCAGAATGACTGGTTACGAAGGCGTACGCTACCCGTTCACTGTGCAGTTGTTCCCATGTATCGTGAAGACGCATAAATGTTCAAGTTCGATACATCTATTCGTGTTAGGAGTTTGGTCTCTGTTGTTGAGCACACAATTGAAGTCACCACCAAGGATGAGATGTGCTCAATAAGCGCTAAGAGGAATGGGAACCTAGTTTTTATAAAAATTTGAACGATCTCTCTTATGAGTGCTACCTGAGGGGGCGTACACGTTAACAATCTGCACACCATTCACGCGAAGAGAAATGCCACGACCACTAGGCAGCCGCTGCACACCCATAGAGGGTATACCGTCGCTCAGAAGTATGGCAGAGCCTACAGCATCCTGGAGATTGATGTTATCAATAAGAACGTGACCGGGCACTTCTAAGACTGACTACTTCCGGTAGGAGGGCAATGTCAACGCTGGTACCATACAAGAAATCAGTTAGCGAACGGAGTTTCACCGCACTTTGAATTCTATTGACGTTAAGTGTGGTAATGTTGTAGGTTTGGCTGTCGCACATGATGGCTCAGAGGACAATGAGCTCTGAGTGTTGGATCGTCCTTCTCGACGGCTTTGAACCAAGATCGTTGGTAACGTCTGGAGTACGGGGTGAAATGTCAAAACCAATAATGGGTCAGGGAGTGGAAATGTCACAGCGCGATGGTCATGCGCGAGAGCAGCTACTGCTGCATCTCCTCGTCCTGCTGCCACCACGCCTCATTGCTGTCGGGATGCTTCGCGGTGCGCGCGCCGCCCTGCCCACCACCGCCGGCTGAGTCTGTCAACGTGGTGGCATCCGCCTGGCCACCACGCGGAGCTGCGACTGACGTCAGCGAGTTCCTGCGGGAGCGCAGCTGCAGCTTAGCCGTTACGGTGCTCTGTTCCCTCTCAGCGCTCAGTAGTGCCTTCAGGTGTTTGGTTTGTTCACGAATGCGTTCTTGCCTCGCAGTGTCCACGCCGCGCACGGTGCAAGAAGATTGAGGTTCAGTCTCGCTCCCACTTTCTGACATGTGTCGAGAAGGACGATCCAACACTCAGAGCTCATTGTCCTCTGAGCCATCATGTGCGACAGAAATACTGAATTCAGTGTTCCGAAACTGTTTCACTGCGGAAAATCGTAACACGGTCCCTGACTTCAGCCGTCGCACGGACGCCAAAATGGAAAATATTGAAATAAACGATATCGGAATTGAAAAACAACTGCTATCACTTAGTAGCGGAAAAGCATCCGGACCAGACGAGATACCCTTAAGATTCTACAGTGATTATGCTAAAGAACTTGCCCCCTTTCTATCAGCAATTTATCGTAGATCGCTGGAAGAACGTAAAGTACCTAGCGACTGGAAGAAAGCGCAGGTCGTTCCCATTTTCAAGAAGGGTCATAAATCAGATGCGAATAATTATAGGCCTATTTCGCTTACGTCAATCTGTTGTAGAATAATGGAACATGTTTTGTGTTCTCGTATTATGACGTTCTTAGATAATACAAATCTCCTTCATCATAACCAACATGGATTCCGCAAACAGAGATCATGTGAAACTCAGCTCGCCCTATTTGCCCAAGAAATTCACAGTGCCGTAGACACTGGCGAGCAGATTGATGCCGTATTCCTGGACTTCAGGAAGGCATTTGATACGGTTCCGCACTTACGTTTAATGAAAAAAATACGAGCTTACGGAATATCGGACCAGGTTTGTGATTGGATTCAGGATTTCCTAGAAGAAAGAACACAACATGTCATTCTTAACGGTTCAAAATCTGCAGATGTAGAGGTAATTTCGGGAGTACCGCAAGGAAGCGTGATAGGACCTTTATTGTTTACAATATACATAAATGACTTAGTTGACAACATCGGTAGCTCCGTGAGGCTATTTGCAGATGACACGGTTGTCTACAAGAAAGTAGCAACATCAGAAGACTCGTACGTACTCCAGGAAGACCTGCAGAGGATTAATGCATGGTGCGACAGCTGGCAGCTTTCCCTAAACGTAGATAAATGTAATATAATGCGCATACATAGGGGCAGAAATCCATTCCAGTACGATTATGCCATAGGTGGTAAATCATTGGAAGCGGTAACGACCGTAAAATACTTAGGAGTTACTATCCGGAGCGATCTGAAGTGGAATGATCACATAAAACAAATAGTGGGAAAAGCAGGCGCCAGGTTGAGATTCATAGGAAGAATTCTAAGAAAATGTGACTCATCGACGAAAGAAGTAGCTTACAAAACGCTTGTTCGTCCGATTCTTGAGTATTGCTCATCAGTATGGGACCCTTACCAGGTTGGATTAATAGAAGAGATAGACATGATCCAGCGAAAAGCAGCGCGATTCGTCATGGGGACATTTAGTCAGCGCGAGAGCGTTACGGAGATGCTGAACAAGCTCCAGTGGCGGACACTTCAAGAAAGGCGTTACGCAATACGGAGAGGTTTATTATCGAAATTACGAGAGAGCACATTCCGGGAAGAGATGGGCAACATATTACTACCGCCCACATATATCTCGCGTAATGATCACAACGAAAAGATCCGAGAAATTAGAGCAAATACGGAGACTTACAAGCAGTCGTTCTTCCCACGCACAATTCGTGAATGGAACAGGGAAGGGGGGATCAGATAGTGGTACAATAAGTACCCTCCGCCACACACCGTAAGGTGGCTCGCGGAGTATAGATGTAGATGTACGGGTCTCAAATCATCCGACGTTTCCTCTTTGTTATTATTCCCTTTGCTTCTCCTTCGGCGGCCTTTCTTCGTTTCTGCTGCAGTCTCTGCCGATAGGGGTGGTTCAGGCAAACTGATTTGCAACCGCTCCTGTATCTCACAGCGCTTAGTTTCAGAGGTGGCTGGCGCATCGTTGGTATCCAGCGGTAACTGTCCCGGCGATGATGACGGGGCCAAATCGACTTCCGTCCTACCGCGAATGCCTTTGGCACTGCATTCCACCTGAACTGGCATCTCCGCCTCGCTAACATGTTCCGGCTGCCGGGGTGGTGGTACAGTCTCCCCGACTACCTCACTCAATAGCGGAACAAGCCTTTCACTACCGTCCGCAGGACGTTCCCGTAGAAGTTGAAATGGACGTCGACGTGTGCAGTTCATCCGCAGATGTTCTGTTGAATGGCAGATCGAACAGGTAGGGGGTTGTCCAATGTAAGTTACCTGTGCACGACAGCCGCCAATGCCAACATACGAAGGTATATGCTTTTTTAAGTCTACACGTGCACTTCGTACCCCGCTGTTGACTTGGTAGCGATATGCGCTCGACCATTTTTCATTTGTAACTGACAAAACAGCGCCGTACAGTGACAGAGAACGTGCAATCAGAGCATTAGGGCACTCAGGTGGCACATTAAATAGCCTGACGGTTCTCACTCCGTATCCCGAAGGCACGATTTGGACATTACTAATACTGCCATCATTATGACGAAATGGTCTCACGCCAGCATGCTCCTCAACGAATTTCTCATAAGTGTCACTCGAAATAAATTTGAAAAATAACGAGTACTGCACAAAGTCCAACTGGAACGTGTCGACTATATCTTCAGGCAATTTCAAATCCTCAAGATCCACTCATGAGTTTCAAACGCTGTCGGTCGCAAGGCAGCGCGATCGAAAACACACTGAACGCTGTCCGCTCTGTTAATTGTCGACATCGTACTTACAACAGTTATACGGAAACAAACGTTAACAGTTGCTCAGTTCTCCACCTCAGCACTGCTCTCGACGTAAACACTGGCCCGCGCTACCGCCCGTCCCCGCGCGATGTGCACTGGCCGAGTGCGTGAACTCGACTGTGTTATCGGGGCGGACAAGATGTTAATAACAGCTGTCTACAGTAGACATTATGTAAGCTCATGAGGAATGGTGTGCACTGTTTCCTGTGTGAAATATACACCGCTAGGAACTAAAATTGTAATTCGAGGAAGAAGAGAAAGCAATGAAATTTTAGTTAATGTGCGTTAACACTGTGGAAGAAAAACAAGGTACACGGTCCTGTCACATTAATGTGACCACAGCCTACGTTTCGACGTCAATGTGCAATAACCACTCACAGAAGTTAGGTGACAGCACTAGCAGTGGAGGACATATGAAGTGCATTGGGTGAACGTGGAAAACAGTGCAGTCGTTTTCGTAATGTGGAAACGCAGCGATTTATCTGACGCCCATAAGGGCATGATCTTTGGCTTTCGGGCTAAGGATGGATGCATTTCTGAAACGGCTAAGTTTGTAAATTACTCGTATGCCGCCGTGCTTGAAGTATACAAGTATACAAGTTACAACGCCCTCAGTGGCATTGTAGCGAGGAGGAAGTACTTCCCTGGGCGGTATCACTAACCTGGTGTCTTGCTGCTTCGGTAAGTCCCTCGTCGCACAGTAATAGCGCTGAGTCGCCAGGTTCCATGTGGGTGGTGATCCTGCTGAATTGGAGTGTTTATGGATGCCAGTTGTTAATTGTGAACAACGTTTGTAGTATACTTGTTTTAAGACAGAAATTGCTTTGTCACACACGTCACACGTAGCGGTCGCGCGGTTCCAAGCTGAAGCGACTAGAACCGCTCGGCCACACCGGCCGGCTGGCCTTTTCAGATGAAACACATTTTGTACTCCACAGGACAGACCGCCGCTGTCGTGTATGCCGTGAAGTGTCGGAAAGCAAACACCCTGCAACAACTGTCGAAAGAGTCCAGCCTGGACGACATTCCCTGGGTGATCTCGTCATTCCGGAAGGCGCAACGAATCGACACAACTAATGACATTTACTTGGAGCCTATTTCCACCCCTGCATACTGTTTGTTTTTCCTCAGTATTATGGCTTCAACCAGCAGGTCAAGGCAACGTGTCACACAGCTCGCCGTGTACGTGCATCGTTCGAAGAGCCCCAGGATAAATCTGCCGCACGTCCCTGGTTGCTAAACTCCCCGGATTAAAACCCAATCGAGAATCCGTTGGATCACCGCAATCGGGCTGTTAGCGCCATGGATCCTCAACCGAGAAAACTAACGCAGCTGGCCATTGTACTGGAGTCTGGATGGCTCCACATCCCTGTTGATACGTTCCGGAACCTCACTGACCCTCTCCTTAAACTTCTCACAGTGGGTCGCGCTTTTGACAGGTGGTCAAATTAATGTGACTTGGCAGTGTAGTATTAAACATTGTTCACTCAGGAAGCCCAAGCACACCTTGGAATTTTTCTCGACAATCTGAAGAGAAAAGTCCTGAGAGCACACAGTTTCATTAGTCCAGCTGCAGGGAGAAACAAACACTGCGGTGTGTTCTGAAAAATCTGTAATGTTTCAAGATAAGAGCGAACGTAATTAGTAAATTTTCTGTGAGGCGTGTAATCGTCGGTCAGTGTCACGAAGTTGGAATGTTAACGTTTTGAGTGGAGGTTTCCCTGAGCATTCGTTACTGACTGTAAGATGACAAAACAGCAATTAATCTTTGGCAGAAACTCCATGCGGTGGCGGTGGCAGATAAGCGAATCAATTCCCGGCGACTCCTGTCGACACGGTGGATGGAGGCCGCTCCCATTCTGGCGCGCTGCCCTCCATCATCCGCTGTGCGGCGTGCCGAGAGCAGAGCGGCCAGCGGCCGTGGTGGGATCACTGTTGCGTGTATTTGTACAAAACGCCGGTGCGGCTGGCTTTCACAGCGCTGAATGGCTGCCCGCTCTCAATGCAGACAGACGGCCGAACGGCGTCGCGCCTGATAAATCGACACAGTGGAGCGGCGAGGCGCGGCGCGGCTATCGCCCGGCATTTGTTTAGTCCGGCCGCACAGTGCCGGCCGCCTGTCACCAGCGGCAGACGCGCTCTCTGGCGTATCGCGGCGCCCCAACTTCTTCAATGTGGTCAGCTGTCCATTCACGGCGACTTTTGCTGGGAGCTTCTTTCAACCACCTCCACTATCATGTACAGGGTGTTTCGAGAAGAATAACAAATTTTTTATTTAGTATGTGGTAGCAGAGACTAATTCGAATAAAACTTTTCATGTACTATGTGCCAAATTTTTATGCGTTACAGAGATACAGCTGCTACAATGTAACTCACAAAATATCCGTAAAAGCAATAATTATGAAAAATCCGCCTCGATTGCACAAACCACCTGGTGTTTACCTAGGTTTCAGCGTGCGTAACCACGCCTTCTTCAGAACAAATATAAAACAGCTTGCCTAAATAGGCATAGACAAAGGATAAAAAAAAATTTATGGGGTCTTTCCGCTGTAGGTGTTGATTTTAGCCTTTGACTATGCCTATTTAGGCAAGCTGTTTTATATTTGTTCTGAAGAAGGCGTGGTTACCCACGCTGAAACCTAGGCAAGCACCAGGTGGTTTGTGCAGTCGAGGCGGATTTTTCATAATTATTTCGATACTTACGATTGCTGACGCGTTGCAATGCTGAATGTTCTTATATCCTTAAAATGTTTCAAGCAAAGGTCAACGTTTAATCAATTAAAGAAGGAGAGCAGTCAGTCGCAAAAATTTGTAATTTATTGAACATCTAGGTTTCTACTATAATATAGTCATCATTGGTGAATTACCAGAAGAGTCATACGGGTATCAACATGTCGCAGCGAAAACCTGTGATAAGTGACCAAGTCAGAAGTTTTTGCTCTCATGTGTTGGTACCTGTATGTCTCTCCTGGTAACGCAGCTATAATAACTAGGTTACAATCGAAATCTAGATGCGCAATAAATTACGGATTTTTGAGACCGTTTGTTGTCTTCTTTAAATTTGATTGTGCACACGCGCATCCAACGGATTCCAGATTTTTTTTAAAGACATTATGCTTACGCCAGTGACTGTTAAACTTTTTATTTCCACTTTTGCAATTTCGGCCTTTGGCTATTATCAAGTGCAGATGTTTTGGCTTCAAGCGATGTCAACTTTATACACGCTGACACATTCCAGATTAGGCGAATGACTAAATTCGAAGTCAATTTCAATAAATTCCACCTCCGACTTCAGTTCGCTCTCGAATTCTCTCGACAACGACGCATTCAGACCTTCTGAAATGTTCTTGGTGTTCCTTTATGGAGGCAGTACTATTCACAATGTGAACAAACAATTCGACTCTTGTCTTTACCTTGTATTTGTAGACTCCCCATTTAGAACGTCACCACAGCTAAAAATCTAAATGAGTAAGGTCGGCCGGCTGGAGTGGCCGAGCGGTTCTAGGCGCTTCAGTCTGGAACCGCGCGACCGCTACGGTCGCAGGTTCGAATCCTGCCTCAGGCCTGGATGTGTGTGATGTACTTAGGTTAGTTAGTTTTAAGTAGTTCTAAGTTCTAGGGAACTGATGACCTCCGCTGTTTAGTCCCATAGTGCTCAAAGCCATTTTAACCATTTGAGTAAGGTCGGGATTCTTGGTGTCCAAGAATTTCTAACGCTGCATCTTCCGAGGGATGGTAGGTAGAGATGATTTGTCACCTGACGACCAGAACTTGTTGGAAGAAATACTCGTACTTGTAGCTAGCCAGGGTGTGAAACGGACACTCAAAGAAGCTACGATCGCCCTTGAAAATGTCTCCACGGATGGGGACAAAAAGTTGGGTATTACTGCGAAATCCATCTGACCACGATCTAGTAGCCCGGAATATTTTATTAACTATGACATTTCCATTCGGTGACACAATATACTTTATAAACTGTTACGATATGCCTTATAAATTGTTGTAAATATTTTACGATACCTGACGATGTACTATGGAAATTCCGTGTGGCTGGGGCCTCCCAGCAGGTAGGCCGCTCGCCTGGTGCAAGTCTTTCGACGCCATTTCGGCGACATGCGTGTCGTTGGGGATGAAATGATGATGATAAGGACAACACAACATCCAGTCCCTGTGCGGAGACAATCTCCGACCCAGTCGGGAATCGCACCCGGGCCGGTAAGTATGACATACCGTCGCGCTGACCACTCAGTTACCAGGGAGGGACGATGTACTGTTGAACTGAATCTGATGGTGGTGAATCACAACGTTTTTTAGGGATAATGTAACACATAGCCCTCATCATAATCGATACTATCAGGGAAGTTAACAGAGAAAAATACGGTTCTTGTCTCTTTGCAAATAGAGTTTCTAGAAAACCACTTGGGCTGGAACCATGGAAGGAGGCAGTGCAGGAGGTTCCATGAAGCCAACTGCCGAAGAAAGGCCAACGGTTATTGTCGGGGAACGAGAGCTCACTTCTGGGCTGGCAGACGTGCAGCCGTCTACGTGAAGGATGATCCTCTGCTAACGACGCCGGGTGCGTGTGCCAGGCACTGCGGTCACCGTCGCCCCAGAGAACCACATCGCAGTGTGCGTAGCAAAATCCTGCCACAGCTGTTTCTCTGGTTGTTCTCGCACTCAAAAGATATTTTCTATTCATCATAGAATGTGCATTGAAAATCATTTATAACACTTGCCGTATGTACTAGGATTCCTATTTTTCTAAATTCTTCTGTATTCCGATCCAAATAACAAATTACCTGTTGCTGTCTCACCCAGTTCTGTGGCTCTGGTATCGGTCCACAGTCACAACTTTGTTGTCCAACCCTGCAGGCAGGATCAAACCGGAGCTCTTTTATCCAGAGCGTTTCTATTTCGATTAATGTGCGCTGTTACTTTCTCACAGGAATCGTTAAGTAACATTAATCTGGCGACCATATTTTACTCAATCATTTCAGCTTGCCTTATAAACACAGTCGGTCGAAATAATCAATGACATACATGGGATATTAATTAATCTCAGGCGAAGACATCCCCACACACCGATCTCCTAAAGCAGTTGACCGTGGAATCCGGAACCTAAGGATTGCAGAAACGAGGCTATCGTTCTGAATACTGCGGAATATAAACGGGGAAACTTACACATGCGTGTCAGAAGGAAGATTGCATCGTACTTCTTAAGAGCGCAGGTATTACAACAACGTATTTATCCGCCACTACCAGACAGCGATTTTCAGTTGAAATAACCTCGCCTTGTACGGGAATTAGATAATGTGTACGTGTGCAGATTGTGACGCCGAACGACTACATATGGAAATTTAGGTGCCGCTGTAAGTCGTGCTTGGACAGTCATAATCGGTTAAGGTGACTGTTCGCGTAAATCGGGAAATCCAGGTTCGACTCCCGGTCCCTCAAAATTTTCATTCTCTTCATCCTGTAATACAGCTGATGATTGTCCGTATTGCAACCGCGAATACATTTCATGTGTATATAATTCTGATGCACACCCAATTCAATTCGTGGCTGCGCATATAATTTTTTAAAGCTGCTACTTGACGCGGACAGCAGTGAATCAGGTACGGCTCATACCATGTGTCACAACCAGTATCAGACACATGCATGGAGTGCTGTGTTGCAGAAGGCAGAGTGCCTCTTGTAACACATTGACACATCGAGGCCTGCCGTTATCGAGAAGGACAAGCGGCACTGTGTGATAGCACCCACTAAGTCACTTTGCGAGCCGTACGCGATAGAGCCATAACATGTAACCTCCGTGCTCCACCGCTCCACATCGTCCTTATACGGACGGGAAGTATGAAGGCGAGGGAAACGGGAAATGACTGAGGCACCACGGTGGGGACAAGCCCGCTGACACTAGATAATGACGGGAAATAAAGGCATAGCCGTACGCAATGAAGTTATTTCCAGCTTTAAATACGACTGCTTCTCAAGCGTCGGTCTGTGTGTCTGGTAGTCCTGACAGTACCTCTGATTACGATGGAATGACAGGGCAACCGGACTGACGAATCGCGCTATGCTGCCTGCTGCCGAAAGAAGACTTCACTTCTGAGGCTGCAGTCAGCCTGCTGCATGCTGCCATTGCCTCTGGGCTGCCGCTGTGGACGAGTCTGGGCATTCCCTTGATAAAGAGCCACGCCGAGTGACTGCAAACTACCGCCTACAACCTATTAGGTGTGACACTAGGTTATCGAGGAACATCTGGGCAGGCAGCGCCTTCCTCGCCCACTGCCGCCACCAGCATAGCACGCTGCCGTGGCGCTCACCTGTACCAACGACGCCACCACTCGATGACGAGGTATCAACACTTCTTTGCAGTGCGTGAATTTCTGTACACAGCTCCCGAATACAGATCTAAAGACGCCTGTAACTCTGTACACAGTAAACAATCGTTATTCCAGGTATTGCTGTTTCACTGGCGCTATAAGGTGTATGACAGCCATCCACACCAGCTCCTAAGCTCGATCTCCTACGCCACTGACGTAATCATCTCGCCTGCACAATTCCCACGCCTACTAAAAATTCTGACCTTGTGGGGAAACTGCTACCACGCACTGCCGAGAATGAAAATGATAGCTGACCCATTTGGAAATAATAACGTCATCAGTACAACTGGGACAATTTCACTTCAAAATCACTTGATTACAGTAGTGGCGTAGGTAATCTACAGTTGGTGTAATACGTCATCAAGTAATTTCGAATCTTTCCGACTGATTCAAATATCCTTTGCAATTACTGGAATTAAAATACTTGCATCACTCTCCTCAATAGTTTAGGTGGATCTCCCTTAATAGGAAAAAACTTACAGTGATTACTATAATACTGAAATTACCTTGAATACGAAAATATGTAGGTGTCACTGCACACAAACACTTACCATTGTAAACTTAATTTTAGATTAATTAAACACTCCAGAAAATAAAAATTTCAATCCGCTAAAACTCTTTATGAAATGTAAATTGTTGAAACAATACTGAAATACTGTGCACCAAGCGATCAGCACATAGCAGTATAGAAAGAGGTGACAAAAGTCATGGGATACCTGCTAATATCGAGTCACACCTCCTCTTGCCCGGCATAGTGCAACAACTCGACGTGACATGGGATCTACAAATCGGAAGTCCCCTGCAGAAATACTCAGCCATGTTATCCCTATAGTTGTCCATAATTGCAAAAGTGTTGCCGGTGTAGGATTTTGTGCCCGAACTGACCTCTCGTTTATGTCCTATAAATGCACGGTGGGATTCATATCGGGCGATGTGGGTGACGAAATAATTCACCTGAACTGCCCAAAATGTTCCTCAAACTTGTCGAGAACAGTTGTGGCCAGGTAGCAGGGCGCACTCTCATCCACAAAAATTTCGTCTTTGTTTGGGAGTAGGAAGTCCATGAATCTACATCTACATCTACATCGATACTCTGCAAATCACATTTAAGTACCTGGCTGAGGGTTCATAGAACCACCTTCACAATTCATTATTCCTATCTCGTATAGCGCTCGGAAAGAATGAACACCTATATCTTTCCGTACGAGCTCTGATTTCCCTTATTTTATCTTCGTGATCGTTCCTCCCTATGCAGGTCGTTGTCAACAAAATATTTTCTCATTCGGAGGAGAAAGTCGGTGATTCGAATTTCGTGAGAAGATTCCGTCGCAACGAAAAACGCCATTCTTTTAATGATGTCCAGCCCAAACCCTGTATCATTTCTGTGACACTCTCTCCTATATTTCGCGATAATACAAAACTTGCTGCCCTGCTTTGAACTTTTTCGATGTATTCCGTCAGTCCTATCTGGTAAGGATCCCACACCGCGCAACCGTATTCTAAAAACGGACGGACAAGTGTATTGTAGGTCCGTTACATTTTCTAAGTGTCCTGCCAATAAAACGCAGTCTTTGGTTAGCCTTCCCCAAAAAAATTTTTATGTGTTCCTTCCAATTTAAGTTGTTCGTAATTATAATTCCTAGGTATTTAGTTGAATTTACGGCTCTTATGTTAGACTAATTTATCGTGTAACGGAACATTAACGAGTTCGTTTTAGTACTCACGTGGATGACCTCACACTTTTCGTTATTTAGTGTCAACTGCCACTTTTCGTGCCATTCAGATATTTTTTCTAAATCGTTTTGCAGTTTGTTTTGATCTTCTGATGACTTTATTAGTCGATAAATGACAGCGTCATCTGCAAACAACGGAAGACGGCTGTTCAGATTGTCTTCAAAATCGTTTATATAGAGAAGGAACAGCAAAGGGCTTCTAACACTACCTTGGGGAACGCCTGAAATCACTTCTGTTTCACTCGATGACTTTCCGTCAGTTACTACGAACTGTAACCTCCCTGAGAGGAAATCACAAATCCAGTCACATAACTGAGACGATATTCCATAAACACTTAATTTCACTACGAGTCGCTTGTGTGGTACGGTGTTAAAAGCCTTCCGGAAATCCAGAAATATGGAATCGATATGAAATCCCTTGTCAATAGCACTCAATACTTCATGTGAATAAAGAGATAGAGGCGTTTCACAGGAATGATGATTTCTAAACCTATGTTGACTGTGTGTCAATAGACCGTTTTCTTCGAGGTAATTCATAATGTTCGAACACAATATATATTCTAAAATCCTACTGCATATCGACGTTAACGATATGGGCCTGTAATTTAGTAGATTACTCCTATTACCTTTCTTGAATATTGGTGTGACCTGTGAAAAATGATTGAAAATGATATACAAGTAGCCAAATATAACCACTTCCAGTCAACGAGCCATGTAGACACACTCCACACCATTATGGAGACACCACCAGTTTGCCCAGGCCTTGTTGACAACTTGGGTCCACAGCTTTGTGAAACCTGCGCCATCCTCGAACCCTACCACCAGCTCTTACCAACTGAAATCGTGACTCATTTGACCAGGTCACAGTTTTCCAGACATGTAGACTAGAGATGGGCAAAACTGTTCTTTTCAGAGATCGGATCGGGACTGTTCACTCCCTGAAATGAACTAGCTCTTTTTCATGACTCACCACTCATTCACAATAGAAAATAAATGGAAGGCACATTGCCCTTTAAACTTGGTTTATTCCAGTACTATAGCTGTATTTTGATCTTATTTGATCCTATTTTGAAGTAACACAAATAATGAGTAAGAATTTTGTATTGTTTATTGAAATTTCCACGATATGACAAAGTTTTTGGTTATTGATTTATTTTGCACTATCGTGGTTTTTGGGTGATCGGAAAATGTTGTAACTTGAGATTTACATTAACAATATATGTGGCTATAATGTACTAAAATTTCATTAACCTTGTACAAATACATCGCAAGCCATATATTTTTTAAGTGAACGTTTCCTTCCGAAGATGCCTAAAATCGCAAAATCCGTACCAGAATAAGAAAAAAGAAATATAAATTTGACTGTAAGACTAAAGTGCTGCATATAGCCTTACGCAGAATAAAACAAGGAAAACATTGGCGTATCACATTTTGCGATACGTTTATCGGTTCGCTCGTAATTAAAGCGTAAAGTCGAGTGTTCAAAATAAAAATCGTATAGTAAGAGGAATCATCAGGAACCTAATCTGATCAGTTTAAACAAATAAAAATAAAATGAAAACAAATGATGTATACATAACATAATATTGTATTATACATAGTGGTATTACTACGAAGAACAATATCCAGTAGAGACGAACTCTGATGCAGAGGCGCTGAGTCAAGCAGGTCGAGCCGCGAGCTGTATTACTGCGTGAGCTAAGACCGCAGAGACCAGAGTGACACCTGAGTTGCTTTGCTCAACACTCTGGCTAGAGTCGAGAACGGTGGGGTGAGCGTTGAGCGGGCGAGTTCCGAGGGTGGGGGGAGCGGTGAACGGCAACCAGTCGCCCGCTCCAAGACAAATCGTCCGTTCTCTTGCAAGCAGGTTATTGCAAGTAGTTCTTATGTTCTCCGCTAGGAGGCTCTCTGTACTGTTGCTCGCATCAACTGCCCAGAGGGCAGGACGTGCGACTGAAACGGTCGCCGACGGTGTGCGAAGCCAAGTTAAGCTGCGCCAGACACTGCACGCGGCAGAGGAAGCACAAAGATGGCACGGCATATGTGAAACACAAAATCCAATGGGGCACTGCTCCATGCAGGCAGCCAAGGTAGAAGCAGGGCCGAGGTGGCGCTAGCTGTGTTGTGTGGCGTGCAGTGTGCTCTGATCAGCAGAGGCCCCGCTGATATGCTCCGTCTCTCTCTCTCTCTCTCTCTCTCTCTCTCTCTACTGTGGGAAACGTTTGGAGCTACCGTTCTTTTTTTCTGAATCACTGATTGTTCACTCCTTTGCAAGATTCAGCTCTATGAATCAGTTCAGGAGCGGATCCCCCATCTCTAGTGTAGACGTCAGGAGCCCAGGAGAGATGCTGCAGGCGATGTTGTTAGCAAAGGCATTCGCCCCTGCGTCTGCTGCCATTGACCATTAACGCCAAATTTCATCGCACTGCCCAAACGAGAACGCTCTAGTACATACCACACTAATTTATGCGGTTATTTTGCGCAGTGTTGCTTGTCTGTTAGCTCTGACAACGCTACCCAAACGCCGCTGCTCTCAGGAAAGCTCATGGTGAGAGGTAACGCCTGAAACTTGGTAATAATGGCACACTTTTGACACTATGGATCTCGGGATCTCGGAACACTGAATTCCCTAACGTTTTCTGAGATGTAATGTCAAACGCATCTAGTTCCAACTATCATTCCACGTTCAGAGTCTGTTAGTTCCGGGTGTGCGGACTAATCACGTCGAAAATCTGTTCACATTCACCACCTGAGTATAAATGACAGCTCCGCCAACCCTCTACCATTTTATACCTCGTGAACGCGATACTACCGCCATCTCTATATGTGCATATCGCTATCCTATGACTTGTCACCCCAGAGTAGATGTATCAGCAAATTTATTTCAATATGTGTCTAGTGCCAGCTTTCAAATTAAATAAATGATTACATTTAATAAGAGCGTACTAAACTGAAGGACATTACTTGGCAACTGGCTCTTAGTAAGTTGAAATTTAGTCATGAATTTTTTAAAGTAACAAAATTTGATGTAAATTCTGTTACATGTTTATGACATTTCCTTTTCTTTATTGTACTGTAATTCCCCATCTGGGTTGGGCTGGCAGCAGCATAGGCGCTGCTCTTCAGCAGAAAGACATTAATTATACGATAGAAGACAGTTAAAATAACAAAGGAGAAAATGTGGTGACACATAGATATAAAAAAGGGGAACATCATGGATGAGAACAGACATAAAGGAGGCGACTGTAAAATGGAGATACCGTCAAAAAGTTGCGTACGCAAAAAAACCATACACTGTGACAATTACAAGAACACAAGACGAAGTATGGCCAGAGCATAAAAGTTGCCTCGGGTGGCGTATCGCAGAACAATCACGAACAGCAACACTAAGTACAAGTCCAGCACAGATTAAAATCACGGCTCTTGACGGTACTGGAGAACAGCACCAGACACAACACAGACGTGGCACACCGACGACAACAAACAAACTGTTTATGACATTTGGTCTTATCGATATGAATCTTGGGATCGGGAATGTATCCTAGGTTATAATGACACACGCCAATAATGTAATTTATCACAGAATATACAGACCGTTTATAATTAAACTTTGCTTACTTGAGTCAGCGTAAACGGGAAACTACAAGGTGTGTTTTTTAAGTAAGTACCGTTTTGAAATTAAAAAAAGACGTGCTAAGATATCTCAATAATTTTATTTTTACATGAAGGTCTGTACCTTAATCTACGTACTGACGCCATTACAGTCTGATTCTTTCTTGTTTACGTTGTGTACTGTGTGTTTCAGATGCCTCCGATAATCGTGAGTCCCGCCGACTGTGAAGTACGGGATGTTATAAGATTTCTTAGTGCTAAAGGCCTAAAAGCGATCGATATTCATCGTGAGATCTGTACAGTTTACGGAGAAAACATTATGAGTGATGGAATGGAAAGAAAGTGGGTGAGAGCATTTACAGATGGCCGCACAAATGTGCATGATGAACAACGGAGTGGGCGTCCTTCAGTCGTTAATGAAAGTTTGGTGCAGGAAGTGGACAATAAGGTGAGAGAAAACAGACGCTTTACGATTTCCTCCTTGCGGGATAACTTTCCTAATGTTTCTCGTAGTCTTTTGTATGGCATTGTGACCGAGCACTTGAATTACCGAAAATTGTGCGCACGTTGGGTACCGAAAATGTTGACGGATGTGCACAAAACCAAACGTTTAGGCAGTGCATTGACTTTCCTTGAGCGGTACCACAACGATGGTGATGATTTCTTAAGCCAAATTGTTACGGGCGATAAACCATGGGTGGTCTACATCACACCAGAATCAAAGCAACAGTCCATGGAGGAAGGGCATCGTTTTGCTGCAAGACAGTGCCCGTCCGTATGTGGCGAATCAGACCAAAGATCTCATCACGTCTTTTCGAAGGGAAACTCTAGATCATCCTCCATACAGCCCCGATCTTGCACCCAGTGACTACCATCTGCTCCTGCACTTGAAGAAACACCTGGGTGGTCAGCGTCTTCAAGACAAGTCAAAACAGTGGTGATGCAGTGGTTAACAAGTCAGGCGGCAGACTTCTATGAGGAGGGTACTCAAAAACTGGTACAACGTTATGACAAGTGCCTCAGTATTGACGGAAATTATGTAGAAAAGTAGATTAAGGTACAGGCTTTCATGTAAAAATAAGATTATTGAGATATCTTAGCACGTCTTTTCTTAATTTCAAAATGGTACTTACTTAAAAAACACACCTTGTATTTATCGCATGGGTGCTTAACTTTATGGGAATCATATTCAGACGTTGCGCTGTAGGATTTTCTTTGCTAGTAATGTTAGTGTCATGACTTGCGGTTAGGCGTCCATGCTGGTACAGCGACGCAGGGTTGAAACACAAGCATCAGTGTGAATTGCAGTTGCAGACATTCAAGGTGGGTCTGGGCAGTGTGGGCAGGGTTTTATTCGTAAGGCTGTTTTATCAAAATATCAACAACAGTGCTGCTGCTCTTTGTGAGCATCGACGCAATACTCGTGACGTCACTCGGCTACTCCGTAACACATTTGTAGAAACCGAATCACTCGCTGATAGTTCCAAACAGCTTAGCCACCAAGATCACCTGACTTGAACCCAAGTCGTTTCCGGCTTTCGGTTACTTGAAGGAAAGGGTTTATCAATGGGACACTGAACGTAAACATGGTACGCAATTAAAAAATCTTATCCTTTCATGAGGAATTTAAAACTTCTTTTTTGTGGCTTATTCCTTATTTCTCTTCCGTATGTTATAACGAATCTGTACCTCAGGGACTTTTTTCAGCAACAGATTACGCTACCCACGCTTAATGAAATTTACGATTGCAATCATTTTTCCACAATGTTGGTTTTTTTTCGAAAATTGCAAATGTGACGATTACTAAGAAAGTTTGTGGTTTTGATGGATTGTATGTTGTATGAGAATATTCATTTACAGTTTCATTCTTTTTCATGTTTTATGAAATACTTTGCGATCCATTTTTATCCTTGATTGGAAAGAAGTTAATTATCCAGAAAATTCCCTTTGTTTCTTTCGTCTGCAGTTAGCACGTATCTCACGTTCTGCAGTGCCTGGTCTCGGAGGTGCCATTTCAAAATATCATATATATACGATCGATCGCGATATGGAAAATACAGTGAAAATCTGATTAAGCTTTGTACAGATGCGTTGGGCACTGTGTCTAGTACGTCCATCGACCGCATCATCTCGCTCTTTTCAGTTCTGAGCTCACAGTGAGAACGTAAAGATGGCTAGAAATTAGCGTCTCCCGCCAAGTATGAGGGCCTGGCGAAAGATTTCGCCTGAAGCTATGCACTCCACATAACATAACTGTCATGCAGTTCGTTCTACACGACAATTCTTGACCGCACTCTGCAGGGGCAATGAAGATGCTCCTGCAGAGTTTTCGATGGGAAGTGTTTGATCAGCCACAATTCAGCCCGTAGTTGGCTACCCCTGAGGATCATCTTTGCTCAAATGAACCGCTGACTATGGAGATAACATTTTGACACAGACAACGAGCAGCAGTCCAGAGTAAAAAAATGTAGAAAAGCACTGGCGGCTGTCTTCTGTAACGACGGAATTCAAAAGTTGGTACAACGTTACGACAGATGTCTAAGTCTGAGCGCCGACTGTGTAGAGAAGTAGCTGTAAGGTGTAGCTAACCGTTGCGAATAAAACAGCTTTGATTTTCACTGTGGTTTCCATTTCGCGACCTATGGTTCCTTACTTTCCGAATAGCCCTGGTATATATATTACGTGAGTCATGTTTCCTTGGTAATCGTCAACGCAAGCTTATGGACAAACATGTACAAGGCTAAAGTTGCTTCTTTGTTAGATCTGGAAACATAGATATCACTGTCGTAAACTTGTTTTTCTAGTACCTAGGTTTTGGGTTGTCTTTGCGTAGTTTATCATGTAACACAGCCTTCGTTCAGCTCTCGAGGAGAACAGCCTACTCTTGTAAAAGTTATTGTGTGGAGTCTTCATTTTTGACCTGATAAATGTGAACTTAGTGTGTAACATGAATCTCATTTTTAGCTAATTGTACAAGTATTAATGAAACATGGAACTGAGACGCAGTGCAATCATATAAATTTGTAATCGGTGTTCATTTAACTATGTCTCTCTTAGCAAAGATCATAAAGGTGAAAACGTGAAGTTGATTGTTTTAAATGTTGGATTTGGAAATGAAATGCGATGTCATTACACTGTGAATTATTATCTTAGCTGATACTTAACGAAACCAGCATTCATTATTTATTACTTGTGTCTCTCTCAGCGAAGATCATAAAGCTGAAAACGTGAAGTTGATTGTCTGAAATGTTGGAGTTGGAAATGAATTACGATGTCATGACACTGTGAATTAATATCTTAGCTGATACTTAAGAAAACCAGACCTCAAAAATCATCCTCTAAGGCATATTAAGACGAGGAGCTGAGATGCAGGTACTTCTAAGAATCAAGATGCGTATTTAAAATCTTTTTTTGTTAAAGCAGCATCTGTCATTGAAACTGGAAATCTTCAGTACCGTTTCTCACGACTATGTGAATAGGATTTACGTATCGGATAGGCTGATAAATATACGCTAGTACTTAGTTTACGTCATTACAGTAGTTTGTTATTGACTGGCCTGAGGGAAGAGTACTGCTAGAATGTCCTTACAAATTTTCCCAGAAAGTTTCACTATCCTACGATCACTCGTTTTTCAAGGGGGTACTCTCAAGTAGCGGGAGTTTAATTATAGCTTCCCTGTACTCTGATACAAAGCACTATATCATAAGAAAATTAATGCCCTCAAAACAGTCACTGTGATTTACAGTTTAGATTACTGATCACTCTTAGCGTCAGTCCTAGACTCTCACAAATCTGTTGTCATCGAATGTCGTCATATTGTGGAGAGGTCGGTCGGCCGTAACAATGTTCCAGAACTGCCCCACTACCGAAGTTTGCGGCATCAACAGATTACTATTGTGCGGTAGTGTAAACTGTTGCCACAGTTTTCTCCTTTGTCCACTGCAACCCCTGAGGTTAGTTCGCACTTTGCAAAATGATTGTGAGCGCAGTCTGCTACTTACTAGCCCGCTTCGCGGCTCGAACCCTCTGCTGACGACGCGTACACCAACCGAATTCCTCACCTGTGACCAGTGAGAAAACCCGCACGTACTAAGTTCCAAAGTCGTTGTTAGGAACACACATCTGTTTGCCCTATCATATATCAGTGTTTAAAATAGTTACACATGAACATCATAAGCACGGAATTTTCGAGTAAAATGCAAATCATCAAAAAGTACAGGAAACAATAAATCTAAACAATAAATCTATGTTACTTTACATTTGAGAAATAAATAAGGTATGTACAGCAGACACTGTATTGGGGGACTATGAGTTGAATCTCATTTTTTACCCTAACAATTATGAAACAGGGCGGCTTTGAAGACCTTCTTTTCAGCCTCTTAGTAGCACATATCAGTTAGGGAAGTTGGTTGAAGACGACCAGCAGCATTAGTCTCCAAAACGAGCTGGTAAATAAAGTTAACAGTCACTGTAGAGTTGGCTGTAACGTAGAAAACGAAGCGGACGAATATTGACTGCCTGCAGCAAAGTAAAACGTAAAAGAACACCGTTGGAAATATTTACACAAACATATACACTCCTGGAAATTGAAATAAGAACACCGTGAATTCATTGTCCCAGGAAGGGGAAACTTTATTGACACATTTCTGGGGTCAGATACATCACATGATCACACTGACAGAACCACAGGCACATAGACACAGGCAACAGAGCATGCACAATGTCGGCACTAGTACAGTGTATATCCACCTTTCG
This sequence comes from Schistocerca cancellata, assembly GCF_023864275.1. Taxonomy (NCBI): domain Eukaryota; kingdom Metazoa; phylum Arthropoda; class Insecta; order Orthoptera; family Acrididae; genus Schistocerca; species Schistocerca cancellata. The sequence continues at coordinate 724,612,525 of NC_064627.1, forward strand.
CAGCAATGCAGGCTGCTATTCTCCCATGGAGACGATCGTAGAGATGCTGGATGTAGTCCTGTGGAACGGCTTGCCATGCCATTTCCACCTGGCGCCTCAGTTGGACCAGCGTTCGTGCTGGACGTGCAGACCGCGTGAGACGACGCTTCATCCAGTCCCAAACATGCTCAATGGGGGACAGATCCGGAGATATTGCTGGCCAGGGTAGTTGACTTACACCTTCTAGAGCACGTTGGGTGGCACGGGATACATGCGGACGTGCATTGTCCTGTTGGAACAGCAAGTTCCCTTGCCGGTCTAGGAATGGTAGAACGATGGGTTCGATGACGGTTTGGATGTACCGTGCACTATTCAGTGTCCCCTCGACGATCACCAGTGGTGTACGGCCAGTGTAGGAGATCGCTCCCCACACCATGATGCCGGGTGTTGGCCCTGTGTGCCTCGGTCGTATGCAGTCCTGATTGTGGCGCTCACCTGCACGGCGCCAAACACGCATACGACCATCATTGGCACCAAGGCAGAAGCGACTCTCATCGCTGAAGACGACACGTCTCCATTCGTCCCTCCATTCACGCCTGTCGCGACACGACTGGAGGCGGGCTGCACGATGTTGGGGCGTGAGCGGAAGACGGCCTAACGGTGTGCGGGACCGTAGCCCAGCTTCATGGAGACGGTTGCGAATGGTCCTCGCCGATACCCCAGGAGCAACAGTGTCCCTAATTTGCTGGGAAGTGGCGGTGCGGTCCCCTACGGCACTGCGTAGGATCCTACGGTCTTGGCGTGCATCCGTGCGTCGCTGCGGTCCGGTCCCAGGTCGACGGGCACGTGCACCTTCCGCCGACCACTGGCGACAACATCGATGTACTGTGGAGACCTCACGCCCCACGTGTTGAGCAATTCGGCGGTATGTCCACCCGGCCTCCCGCATGCCCACTATACGCCCTCGCTCAAAGTCCGTCAACTGCACATACGGTTCACGTCCACGCTGTCGCGGCATGCTACCAGTGTTAAAGACTGCGATGGAGCTCCGTATGCCACGGCAAACTGGCTGACACTGACGGCGGCGGTGCACAAATGCTGCGCAGCTAGCGCCATTCGACGGCCAACACCGCGGTTCCTGGTGTGTCCGCTGTGCCGGGCGTGTGATCATTGCTTGTACAGCCCTCTCGCAGTGTCCGGAGCAAGTATGGTGGGTCTGACACACCGGTGTCAATGTGTTCTTTTTTCCATTTTCAGGAGTGTATTTTCATCTACACAACCAAGGATCTTCACAATGTTCGAAGACTTGCTCCGAATTAGCGTTTCGTTTTGCCATATGTTCTTTATACAGGGTGTATGAAAAAGGATCCTCTTATTTAAAAAAAAATCATAACTATTATGTTATCTGAGATATGCGTGTGAACAATGTACTGTTGGAATGAGAAAACTCTCGAGTTTTACATGGTTCCCGCTTGGTAGCAGCAGTGTGCGCTCACTTCAGTCCTAGTAAAAATGGTGTCCTGACAACAGGAAGCGTTTTGTGTTCTACGTTTTGCGCAGTGCGGGTCAGTAATAACGTTCAGCGTGACATTCGTACTCCTACAACACAGAGCATTTGACGATGGCATGAACAATTCCGAGGAACAGGTTGTTTGTGTAAAAGCAAATCGCCGGGCCGTCGCCGATTTTGTGACACGGACGTCGAACGCATCCGCCATAGTTTCACAAGGAGTCCGCAGAAATCAGTAAAAACAAAATTCATTGTATTTGTTTCAAAAATACAGACGTGCCAAATCGGATTATTCTTTTTGATACACCCCGTACTTTGAAATTGTGAGTTAACACTCATTTCACAAGACTTTCTTCAAATGTAACATCTTTTTGACGTCGCGCGGGATGTCGATAACTGTCGGATTTGGTATCGACTTTGTGACAAGGAAGAATATAAATGTTATTGCGTCTCATTTAAACTGCCCTCTTGGGTCAATGTCTAACCACTAACTCGGAAATCGCCACATATTCCGAATAACAGCGAAATATTTGGGACAAGGAAGAATATGGATGTTACTGCTCGTCGTTTGAGTCGAAGCAATTTCAGCATTCCTCATAATGCCGTGCCTATCCAAACACTTGCAACTCGCCTTTTATTTATTTTATCCTTCGTTCTCTAATGAGACGGAAATGTAAATAACATCGAATATCGGAATACTTGTATTACTTTCAGAAGAAAAGTCCAATATGTCAACGCTAAGATGAAAGAAAGCGGAATACGAACCTACATCCATCGATTCCATAAACGACGACATTTTCCATTACGCTAGCACTTCGGCATGTGATATTAGTTAAAAAAATGGTTCAAATGGCTCTGAGCACTATGGGACTTAACATCAATGGTCATCAGTCCCCTAGAACTTACAACTACTTAAACCTAACTAACCTAAGGACAGCACACAACACCCAGTGTGTGATATTAGTTTTCTGTCTTTGTTATCATAGGGTCTCTTGCACTGTTAAGTTGATCCATCATTAACTGACATTTAATAATATTGGTGAAATGTTTGTGATTAAAAACGGCATACTGCAAGTTAAAATACAAGCGTGTTTCTTGCTTAATTTGTAAATTATTGACGGTAACAAGTCACTCTTCAGAGCAATTGTATATGAAAGCCGATAAATCATTATTTGACGTTTAATTATAACAATAATTATAATAAATCATACCAAAAACGACCTGTTTTCATAAATCTCAGATACATGTCCATGAAGTCTTGTGAGAGACCTGCATCGGATGCTAACTAAAGTCGACAGCAGTTCCGCCGTCGTTCGATATTGCACGTGACGTCAAAATGACGTCATGGTTGCAGAAAGTCTCGTGAAATGAATGTTAGTGGAAATTGTGTTCCTGTTTCTGTTATATGTTCTTTGCGTCTGTTATTTTCTAGACATTATCTTCATTTACAAAGTGTGGCAGTTTATACGTGATGTATCACGAGGGGGGAAGGAGCCTGTGATCACTGTAGGTATTCTGTTTCAGTTGTTGTACTTCCACATTTACATTTACTTTCAGTCTTTAGTCAAAGACTGCCACAGAGGCACACTCAGAAATAATGTCTTGTTTTGCTCTGTTAGACAGTGCCGCAGATTATCCCAAAGTCGAGACACGACACACACATGCTGTGATAATACATATAAATCCACTCGATGAGTTTTAACCCTATGAAACACGTTCTGGTAATAAATAAACAGTGCCGGTAAAAGCAAACTTGTGTTTCATTCGATCTCAGTAACAGCCACGGTAAAGCGTAACCAAAAATGTCCACATTTAAAGTCAGCACCTAGGTATGATGAAACGCTTTTTCTTTAGGTCTGACGCTATCGCAACAGTCCTTCAGCACTGACTCGTCAGAGGGGATATTCCTCTACTGATAGCCAAGAACGGCGACGTATGACATATATATTTACTGTTTCGGCGCGGGCAGAGTGTCCGTACCAATTACGGTAGCAGTTGCGGGAAAGATCATGTCACTGTGTACCGTCCAGCTAATTGTTTCATTCACTGAAGCGTTGACTGCTCATCATAGGAGGCAATATTTTCTGAGGGGGGAGGCGAAATTTGCGATGTGCAGCATTCCAAACGAATATCGTTCTCTTGAAGGACACTTCGCGATCCACGTAGTTTGCCGAGTGATAACGGACGTGCTTTTGCGTGTAGAGAACAGAGAACTCGTGAAATCTAAGCCTACGGGAGAAGCAATGCCAGTGTGTGGTGCGGCACCTATTCAGGCAGATTCTCACCGTGAGTTCCTGCGTTTGTAAGCGGCATAGAAACTGGAAAGAAGAATGGCACTCAGTGTCAGTGTACCTCATAGACAGACACCATCACCTGTCGCTGCACGTGCTGCAGTACTTGTACTGATAAAATGAAAAAATAACGTTAGTTGTGTGATACTTCCATTCTGTATATTTCGATCAATGAATTCTTCATCTGTATCGCGTTTAATTTTTTGTACTTTGGTTTCATAGCACAATATTCGAAACGTAATGTTCTGAGCTATTGTTGCATTTGTGATGATTCCTCGATTCAGTATTTTATTCAATTCCTGAATTATATGGCTCTGCGGATTTGGTGGGCACTGTACCAAGGTGAAGCGAACGCTTGGAGGGTGTTTGCCACACGACTCTCCCACCCCTTCCTAGAGCCGTCATTTCAGCATGAAGCACGAACGTAGAGTATGTTACCATCCAGTGAGTGACAGAAAACTGACGAAAATGACTTATAAATTATTATTAATTCCACTACATCAGGTGAAATTAATGAAGAACATCTGAAGATAAACCAGACTCTGAGAAAAAGTCAAATTTTCCGAGAACAGTATGGAATAAAATGGAACATTTGTGATCTAAAAAACAAGGCCACCCAAAATACGTGAAGTAATATTATGTGCAATAAAGTCTCAGCCATGAAATATTTCCATCCGCAGCTCGTGGTCGTGCGGTAGCGTTCTCGCTTCCCACGCCCGGGTTCCCGGGTTCGATTCCAGGCGGGGTCAGGGATTTTCTCTGCCTCGTGATGACTGGGTGTTGTGTGCTGTTCTTGGGTTAGTTAGGTTTAAGTAGTTCTAAGTTCTAGGGGACTGATGACCATAGCTGTTAAATCCCATAGTGCTCAGAGCCATGAAATATTTCCTTCCAAACGGAACAAAATGTGCTGGTTTGAAAGACGGACGTAGCAGGAAGGAAGAAGTTTCTGAAACACACAACCCGGAGCTCAGTAATAGACGACGATGAAGCGTGGACATTGTCAACGAAAACAAGAAACAACTGAAAGGATTAGTGATATGGTTTTATAAAAAGCTGTTAATAATTTCGTGGTGATGTAAAGGGCGCAATAAGAAGAGTACAGAATAAAATGCCAGAGATAAATTTGCATGGAGCCATTACAAGAGCGAGAAAAAGCACTCGCTTTTACAAACAATGATTCTTTCATCACAACAGTGTTTGATTTTCTTTTTCATCCTTGTCCAATAGGAAGGTGATCTTGTCCTTGAGAAGAAGCAGATATTCCGTTGGTATTATTACTTTATTTTCTGCACGACTTTTGCGTTTATAGGCTAAGTGTTAACAAAGCAGCATTTACAGGTCAATGTCATAATTTGTTCTCCTGCCAACATCTCTTCATCCCATAGCCAATGCTTACATTCAGTCATCCTACAGATTTCAAATTCGCCTTCTGGTTCCGTTTTCAGTTTCAAACCTTGGCAGTTTTGTGCCACATGTCAGACAGACCATACTGCTAATAGTGCTTTCTGTGATGCCTTTTATAAAACCTTCTTTGCGTTCTTGTGATCATCTTCGTATTGTTATCTTTGATACCATCCTATTGCAGGTCTGCCCGTAATCAGCAATTCTGCATACTTTATAGAAATGATTTTCTTCTTAGCTATAGCTCAGTAGTTGCGGAATGTTTGAACAAAGATACAAAGCCAGTCGTCAGCTGCACAAGAAAACCTTTAGTTGGTTCACTTTAACGGTTTCGACAGTTTAAACCATCATCTTCAAAACTGAAATAGGCTCAAATCGCTGGTAAACCAACGTCAAGATAAGAATCCGACGGTAGTGTCCTTCGCTACAGAATCAGTAAACAGGTTGACTTCGTTAACATTACATGATATGTACAATGACTAGCAAACAATTAACTTCCAAATCTCACATCGTACATTTTACGTGCAACGAAAGTCAACCAAAAGGTGCTTCGTAGTACAATCGTCTTAGTTTTATAATAAACGAAGTTATCGGTTTTATCCTTCTGATCAGTTCTACGTCATATCGCAATCGTATGTATTTCTCAATCCAACTTTTTTCGAAGTCCTTCTCCAATATCTTCTGTTCATATTTTACTGTCTCGTTGGCACGCTCCATCGTACTAAATCTATTTCTACAGTAAAGTTATGTCTTACTGTTGATACTCTGCTATTAATGAACACTGAACTTACGTTAATACTGGACGACTTCTTTGTCTTGTGTAAAGCAATTCACTCACTAGTGTGATGTGAGCTGAAATAATCCTGCATGGCAGATACAGTTCGATATGAATGAGAAACGTGTGAGCATTCAGACAGCAGGTATCAGATTCCTCTGGCCTTCCTTTGAGGTACCGCAGCACATCTGGCAGCATGAATCATGCCTACTGTGTCCAGAATTTCCTTTGATCTTCTCATCGAGTCTCTATGAAGATCAGCCCTCAGAGCGATTCACCACTGAGACTACTGTAGTACTGACCATTCCGTGAAATCAGAGAGATGAATCGTATTCAGAATCTGGCCTGTGATTAACCTCTACGAAAAAAACTTACTATCGTAGGTGCGTCTGCATAGAGTAGGTAAAAGTGAAACTAAAAGTGACGCTAACAAAGACAGAAGACAGCTAAAAGTTGTAACATGACACTTTAAATGTGCCCCAAGAAACCAAGGCCTTTAGGCAGTTGGGAAAAGAAATGAATAGGGCTTGCAGCGTCTTGGCGTTGGACAATTATAAATAAAAGTCGAACAATAGTTGTAGATTAATTTTCTTCCAATTGTTTTGAATTGCCATTATTTCACAGTCTGTCTGTAAATCTCAAATACAACGAAGTACTAAAACGCGCTTCTCCGGTGAGCTGTACAGGGCAGTTTCCGAGAAAGTACTGAAAAATATGACCTCCTGCGTTTCTGGCTCTTCCAACACCTCAGTAAAAATTGAATATCCTCTGAACAACATGGAATTGCGAACAGTGTAATAACGACTGTTACCTGGAAAAATGATCTTTTTAAAATAGCTACAATTTAGGCCTCAAACCAAGTTAAAGATTACGTGAAGATTGAACAGCAACTAGGAACAGAATCCTACTGAGGTAAAATTATAGAAAACAATGCAACACGTATACAATTTCGGAAAACAGAGAGTTTCGTTGGGGTAATTTTCAGCATTCTGATTGTCAGTTTTAAAATATTTAACAAATTATTTTTTATGTATCCGTGCACACTACTCGGTTACAAAAAAGGAAAAAGAATTAAGCAATCAGTTGCAAACTCAGTCTATTTTATTGCAGATCTAGATTTCAGCCACTGAGTAGCCATCCTCAGTGTGTTCAAACGGAGTCATATTGACTCGTCAGGCTTGTCTATGTGACTCGCTTAAACGCGCTGACGATAGCTATTCAGTAGCTGAATCTAGATCTGCAGTAGAATACAGACTGGATTTGCGAATGGTTGCTGAATTCCATTTCCTTTTTTGAAATATATCACAACTGTTCCAATGGAATCAAACTTGGATATAACTTATTGTTTTTTATGATAAAACCGAAAGTAAACAGGAAGTTTTTTATTATCATCAATTATGTTAGTGACATTAGTGCACTTTTTTTTACCCTTCTTCATAAAAACGTTCTGGTTCGTTACGAAGTCCACTGAACTATCAGCTTAAGTTTTAGACTGTCAAGTGTAGGACACATTGCTAAGTACGTAGTACTGAAATTGAAATGAATTATTATTTGTCATGTCTAATTTGTTTTCTTAGTTATAGTTCTCTGACGTTATTAATTGACGAACCAAGGAGCTTGCTTAAGTGCGTCGCCACTATAGATAGCCGTACCGTAGGTGCAACTACAACGGAGGGATGTCAATTGAGAGGTCAGGCAAACCTATGGTTCCTGAAGAGGGGATACAACCTTTCCAGTAGCTACAGGGTCAACATCCTGGATGACTGACTGATATGACCTTGTAGCATCAGTCAAAACTGGTTTGCTGTCCAGCTACTGCGTACGGCTGAAAGCAAGGGGACACTAACGTCTAATTTTCCATAATGTATTCAGCTATACTGTATAGTTAAATGATGATAGCGGTCTCTTGGGTAAAATATTCCGGAGGTAAAAATAATCCCCATTCGGATCTCCGGGCGGGGACTACTCAGGATGTCATGAGGGAAACAAAACTGGTGTTTTACGAATCGGAGCGTGTACTGTTAGATTGTTTAATCGAGCGGACACACTAGAAAATTTAAAAGGGGCAATGGATAGGGTAAAGTTAGATACAGTGGGAATTAGTGAAGTTCGGTGACAGGAGGAACAGGACTGGTGGTCAGGTGAATACAGGGTTATAAATACAAAATAAAATAGGGGTAATGCAGAAGTCAGTTTACTAATGAACAAGAAAATAGGAATGCGGTTTAGCTACTACTAACACCGTAATGAGCGCATTGTCGTAGCCAAGACAGATATGAAGCCCACGCCTACGATAATAGTAAAAGTTTACATGCCAGCAAACTCCGCTGATGATGAAGACATTGAAGAAATGTGTCATTAGGTAAAGTAAATTCTTCAGATAGTTAAAAGAGACGGAAATTTGATTATGATGGGGGTCTGGAGTTCGCTGGCAGGAAAAGGAAGAGAAGGAAAAATAGTAGTTGAATATGGACCCGGGGATAGAATGAAAGAGGAAACCGCCTGCTAGACTTTTGCACAGAAGATACTTTAATCCTCGCTAACGCTTGGTTTAGGAATCTTAAAAGAATCTTCCATACATGGAAGAAACATGAAGACACCGGAACTGTGTAATGGTAAGTCAGAGATTTAGGAAACATAATTTAAATTGTATGACATTTTCGGGGGCAAATGTGGACTCTGATGACAATTAATTGCTTATGAACTGTAGATTAAAACTGAAGAAATTGGACTAAGGTAGGAATTTAACGAGATGGGACCTGGATAAGTTGAAAGAACCAGAGACTTGTGAGAGTTTCAGATGGAGCATTAGGCAACGGTTGATTAGAACAGCGTAAGGGAATACAGCTGAAGACGAATGGATAGCTTTAAGGGATGAAATATGAAGGCAGCAGAGGATAAAATGGTTAAGAGGGGAAGAGCTAGCAGAAATCCTTGGATAACATAAGAGATACTGAATTTAACTGATGAAAGGAAAAAATCCAAAAACTCTTCAAATGGAGCAGGTGAAAGGGAATACAAAAGTTTAAAAAATGAGACTGACAGCGAGTTGCAAAATGGCTATGCAGGGATGGATAGAGGACAAATGTAAGGATTTAGAAGTATATTTCACTAGGAGAAGACACCGCCTACAGGAAAATTAAAGAGGCCTTCCGGAAAAGAGAAGCAACTGTGTAAATATGAAGAGTTCAGATGGAAAACCAGTCCTAAGAAAAGAAGGGAAAGCTCAAAGGTGGAATGAGTGTCTATAGAAGGAGATAAACTTGAAGGCACCATTATAGAAAGGAAAGTGAACGTAGCCGATGATGAGATGGGTGATATGATACTGCGAGAATAATCTGGCAGAGTACTAAAAGACCTAAGTCGAAACAAGGCCCCGGGAGTAGACAACATTCCTTTTGAACTACTGATAGCCTTGGGAGAGACATCCATGACAAAACACTTCCATCCGGTGGGGAAGATGTATGAGACTGGCGAAGTACCCGCAGACTTCAACAACAAGAATGTAATAATTCCAGTCCCAAAGAAAGTAGTTACTGACAGGTGTGAAAATTACCGAACTATCGGTTCCAAAATATTAACACGAGTTCCTTACAGAAGAATGGAAAAACTGGTCGAAGCCGACCTCGGGGAAGATAGGATTGGATTGCGGAGAAATCTAGGAACACGCGAGGCAATACTCATTCTACGACTTATCTTAGAGAACAGGTTAAGGAAACGCAAACCAATGTTTATAGCATTTGTGTAGTTAGAGAAAGCTTTTGAGCTTTTGAAAACATTGACTGGAATACTCTCTTTGAAATTCTGAAGGTAGCATGGGGTAAAATGCAGGAAGCGAAAGGCTCTTTACAATTTGTGCAGAAACCAGACGGCAGTTATAAGAGTCGAGGGACATGAAGGGGAAGTAGTGGTTGAGAAGGGACTGAGAGAGAGAGTTGTAGCTTATCCTCGATGTTATTCTATCTGCACACTGAACTGCAGTAAACGAAACCAAAGAAAAATTTTGGGTAGGAATTAAAGTTCAGGGAAAAAAAAAGTTTGCCGATGACATTGTAATTCTGTCAGAGACAGCAAAGGACTTGGAAGAGCAATTGAACGGAATCGACATTCACTTGAAAGGAGGATATAAGATGGACATCAACAAAAGGAAAACTAGGATAATGGAACATACTCGAATTAATTCTGATGATGCTAAAGGAATTAGAGTAGGAAACGAGACACTTAAAGTAGTAGATGAATTTTACTATTTAGGCAGCAAAATAAATGATGCTGGCCGAAGTACAGAGGATATAAAATGTAGACTGTCAAAGAAAAGAAAACCGAGTCTGAAGAAGGGAACTTTGTTAACATCGAGTATAGATTTAAGTGTCTGGTAATATTTTCCGAGCCGCGCGGGATTAGCCGAGCGGTCTCAGACGCTGCAGTCATGGACTGTGCGGCTGGTCCCGGCGGACGTTCGAATCCTCCCTTGGACATGGATGTGTGTGTTTGTCCTTAGGATAATTTAGGTTAAGTAGTGTGTAAGCTTAGGGAAAGCAGTTAAGTCCCATAAGATTTCACACCCATTTGAATATTTTCTGAACATATTTATCTGGAGTGAATTCCTGTATGGAAGTGAAACATGGACGATTAATAGTTTAGATAAAAAGAGAATAGAAGCTGTCGAAATGTGGCGCTACAGAATAATGTTGAAGGTTAGGTTGGTAGATCATGTAATTAATGTGGAGATACTGAACAGAGTCGGGGAAACAAGAAATTTGTGGCACAACTTGACCAAAAGAAGGGATCGGTTGATTGGACACATTCTGAGATATCAAGGGATCACCTGTTCAGTGTGGAGGAGTTTATTTATTTAGCTTATGGCATGTAACACATCATATAAAAAAAAGACATAAAAATCATAAGACACAGAAATAAAGAGTAGTCACAGTGTGTAACATGTAGTTGTAGATATAAAAGTATTTAAAATAGTGTTTATAACAAACAAAAGTTCACAAACAAACATCCAGATTTGTGACATAGTCTATTGCACTTTCTGTCGCGGTCAGAAACTCATTGGGGTCTCCTGCAAAACGTCTCAGAGGGCAATCTTCCACGATGTGACGAATCGTCTGCCGGTCCGCACCGCAGTCACATCTCGGGGAGGTGATTTTACCCCACCTATGGAGGCTGTCTGCACATCTGCCGTTATTGTCCGAATTCGATTCAAGGTCGTCCAAGTTTTCCTTGGCAAATTGAATCCTGGTGGTTGGACATTGATACATGGCATATTCTGCAGGTTTTGGGGCACAGATTCTCTCCACCGCGTTTTCCAGAGGTTGCCATAATCCGGGTTGAGAGGATGCGTATTTTTTGCCTTTTTTAAAGAGGGGTGTCTGGAGCGCAATCTGTTCATCTCCAGGTCAGCAACATCCTTATGGATTGGCAGTTTCTCGTTGTTCAGCACTTTTCCATACTCGCGTAAGAGAGCGTTCTCTCTGCGCAGGTCCGGTGGGGGAATGTTGCTCAGTATAGGTAACCAGTGTAAAGGCGTTGGCTTTATTGTTCCTGATATCATCCTCATTGTGTAGTTTAGTTGAGCATCGATCAAGCCTGTGTGTTTACTGTTTAGCCATACCGGTGCAGCATATTCTGCTGTTGTGTAGATAAGTCCCAGAGCCGAAGATCTCAGTACAGCCGCGGAAGAGCCCCACGTAGTCCCACATAGCTTCTGTATGATATTATTTCGAGTTTTAAGTTTTGCGGCTGTATTACGTAGGTGTTCCTTGAATGTTAGGGTTCTATCAAAGGTGACGCCTAGATATCTGGGGTAATTATTATGGTTTAGCAGCCTGTTTTCGAAATGAACGTTGAGCTTTCTTTTTGCTTGGGCATTGTCGAGGTGAAAGCATGTCACCTCCGTTTTTGTCGCGTTTGGCCGTAATCTCCACCTTCGGAAGTAATCTCCCAGCTTTGTTAGATCCGCAGTTAAAGTGTTTTCCGTTGCCTCCATTGATCTGCCTCTTGCAGCTATTGCCCAGTCGTCGGCATATCCGAATTTTTGAGAAGTGGTTTCAGGTAAGTCAGATTTGTAGAGGTTAAACATCAATGGCGCCAGAACGGAGCCTTGTGGTAAACCATTGTTGAGCTTCATTTGGTCACTTTTTAAGTCGCCCATTATGACTCTGAAACTTCTATCTGTGAGCATGTTATCAATGAGGTTGGCCAGCTTGTTACATGGTATGACCCGCAGCAACTTAAATATCAGGCCTTGTCGCCAAACGGTATCATAAGCGGCTGATAGGTCAATAAAGGCTACTGATGTTTTGAGTTTTTTCTGAAAGCTCGCCTCTATGTGAGTCGCTAGGGAGAGGATCTGGTCGGTGCAACTGCGGTTGGGTCGAAAACCTGCCTGTTCAATCGGTACCACTTCAAGAATTTTTCCGCTTATTCTGTTGTAGATGATACGTTCCAGCAGCTTATAGACACAGTTCAGCAGAGCGATAGGGCGGTAGTTTTGGGGCATGTCGTTAGGTTTGCCTGGCTTTAGTATCGCTATAATCTTTGCTTTTTTACATGGCTAAATTACCGGAAAAAAGCAATCTCTCCGCCTGTCTGCTTAGAACTGTCATTCGTGTGTATGGCATAAAGGACGGGACCTAAAACCGAGCCTTGCGTGACTCCTACCTCAATGTATCGTGTGTGGATGGACTTTTCTCCGCTCCTTACGAAGAACTGTCATCCTGTGAGGAAGGAGCCAGTGATCCAGATTACGTGTCCTGGGCACCCTGTCTGATCTAGCCCGCAAATCAGGCGATCGTACCAGACACTGTAAAATGCCTTCTCCTTGTCCAGGAATACTGCTCCGATCATTTCTCTCCTTCTCGTGGACAGACTAATGTGTTCGACCGAGCGGGGGAATTTTTGGATTGCGGAATGCTCAGTGCGGAATCCAATCTGTTCGGGCAGAAGGATATCGTTATCAGCCAGGAACTGACGGAAGGGTGAAAGGATCATTGATTCTACGACTTTACCGAGGCCAGTTAGGAGCGAAATGGACCTTTAGGTTTCGGGAAGGAGCAGGTTTTTGTTAGATTTGGGTAGGGTTATGACCTTCGCAGTTTCCCACGGTTAGGGGAAGTATGTAAGATTCAGGCAGGCGCTGTAAACGCTTCGTAGGCAGGATATGGCGGGAGGGGGAAGGTGTTTTAGGAGTGGGGGTCTTAGAACTGGAGCCTACAACAACAACAATAACATAATTGGATTTTACCGATATGCACAAATCATAGGTGACTGGAAATGGCCGATACCGCGTTCATTTACGTATTCACCATCGAATCGTAATGTTAGTATTTGAGTAACGTGCCTTTACACGCTTGGGTCACTGCAATGTGATATTGGTATGGAACAGAGTGATTTATTAGACCAAAGGAAATAGTAATAGTTACACTAAGTGTTATCTGTAAAATTTTACTTTATTCATAGCATAATTCCATTTTATCTACGCCCTTGATAAGCAGTTCAGTTACTAACAAAATATACCTTTGAAATGCAAATGGTATGTCCACGGACAATGTATTTCAGACACGGTGAGTCTACCATTCTGTAGTTTGTCGTACTGCAATGTTTCTTAAGATGTGGTTCAATGTCGTTTCAGTATCTGTCACGTACATACGTGTTATTTAAGATCTGAAGCGTTGCCAAACGGAAGACAATAGTTCTTTACGTCAAGATCATCTGAGAATTACAATGTTGAGTAATGTGAACAACGTAATCATTAGGCGACCTTAACTGATAAATGTTATAAATACGTGTTATTTTGAAGGTTTTCTATTCAGTTTCTTCCGACATTTAAAGATACTTAATTTTTTTGTTCGAAAGTAAGGTTCCTGAATGTATTTCATACTTTGCTTGCTAACTACAGGACCGCATCCCTTAATTGATGTATTGCACACATCGTAAATAAATTTCTACACTGCTCCTTTGCATGCTCTATATCAGCGACTTTCAAACTCACCGACCACGGGAGCTACTTCCCAATCCGAAAAAAACAAACAAATAGAGTTACTACTGCAGCATCCAATTTTCCTTTAAGAATGCTCTGGAGGGGTGGCGAGAGGGGAGGGGGCAAGATGAATTGTGAAACTAAAGGGGATATATACTGCATAAGGAATTTCACAATGCCTACAACTGCTATTGTTTCTTGGTTCAAATAAAATGTTGTAAAATAGCTTAAAATAATTTTTATAGTACATTTTCCTACATTGCAGCATGCATATATAAACAATCGGAGAATGAGAAAAAAATGTATTTATTGTTATGCTTCAGTGAGAAAGATGGAAGTACCATCAGTCACTATGTGCTTTATGTTCGGGCTGAAGCTAGACACCACCATTTGAATGCAATTTTCCAGATGGTCATCTGTGCGTGTTCCCGTGTTTGCTTTTAATCATAATTCTGGTTGAAAAAAATCTCACTCAAGCAGGTATAACAGAACAATGCTTTTACTCATAGTACAATACGGTAAGACAGGTTACGTAAACTGACATACAAATACCCAACCACATTCAGAAGTAAAGAGCGCAGACTTCACCGACAAGTCACTCTGAAGTGCTATGAACTTCATTTCTGCTTCATAGCCGTCCCCTTGAAATTCTTCGACGTCAACTTTCCTGGAATGTGATGCACCAAACTAGGCCAGAAGCTTTCTTTCTTCTAGTTCTAGAAACGTTTCCGAAACGGCTCCGTTAACACAGAGGTAATGTAACGTCTTTACCATTATGCGTGTTTGATAAGGACTGATTTTCCAGCTTGTTGTTCAAACAAGGGAGGTGCTTGACAACACCTCCGCTAAGGATCGTCTTAAAAAATCTCGGGTTGTGCTGAAAATGCCAAACATAGATATTATTTCTCCCAAATCCCCGTCCTCGACTTAGAAGCTGTAGCTGAGTTTTTCCGTGGTCTCTATCACACACCGTAGGGTGGCTCGCGGAGTATAGATGTAGATGTAAATTCTGGCACAATGCTGGGTTCTTAGCTCCAGAGTAGAGTACATCAAGTTCTTTGAAATGTTCTTCTACTATCGGCACCGAAACTCCGCCCTTACTCAGCCATCGTACTTCAGTATGAAGCAGCAGGTCTCCATACTCACAATCCTTTTCGTCAGTCAATATCTTGAACAAACACCGTTCTACAAGTTATGCCCTCACTTTGCTTACAGTGTTCTTCATAATTTATTTCATTTTTAGAAACTTTCCACACAGGGCTACCTATGAAAGATACAGTGAGACGAAAGGAACTAGGGATAACTGCATAGATTTTATCGCAAAAATTATCTCAGATTTATTTTTAAAGTGTCAAACAGTTTAGTCACTAATCCATAACAACGTTCCTTTAACGATTTCATCATCCTCTTCCGAGCGATGACACTGCTGAGGCTGTAATATGATTCCTGTTTCAGCTTTAGTGCTGTTTACTGTTAAATAGTGGTGTTCCATGTGTCCTTATTTTCCCGCATTCATGCTTGCAACGCACAACAACCTCTACGAAGAAGAAGTCTTCATTCGACTCAGAATGAAAATCAAAAGTCTTTTATTTTTAATTGCACTTGACATTTTTAACAACTGACATGTAAACACTTGTGAAAAGCGTACACGCCCCTTCAACTGGAGTCCGAAATAAGCTAGGATGCAGCGCAGCCAAGCGTACGCAAACCACTGAAAATAATCAGGTGAACTGCCGGTAAGTCGCCATCGATTGTTTCCCGCTCAAAGGTCTAAATGCTGAGATCGTAAAAATAAGGACAGCTGAAGTGTCCTTAAGTGTACTCGCACTTTAAACTTTTTTATTTATTTATTCAAAGATTTTATGGAAGCGAAGACATAAGAAGTAGTTCATCTAACTCACGTTTGTACCACATACATGATAGGATCGACAGTCAAACTTTAAATGTACTGTTTGATAAGAAAAAGTGAAGCACCCAGAAAACGTCATCGTATGTCAATGTAACCTCGTACGTGTGCATACCATTGTCAGATATGTGACAAGAGTTACAATTCTCCGTGACAAGTAGAGCTGCCACCAGAGTGCATTAGTGTTATTCATGTTTTATTTTGTTACTAGGTCTGGTAGGATACATGTTGAATGAGAATTCTGAAGGACACTCAGTGTCGCGTACTCGTTTCAGACAGCGTTATCACCACCTGACAGAGTATGAAAGAAGTCTTCTCCTGAGTCTCTATTTGGTCTAATCGTGCAACACCAAAATTTGTGGGGATTTCAGATGTGACAGTGGCCCAATGTTGGACTGCATGGGAACGAGACGCTAGGTATACTCGTAACCGAGATCCTGGCCGACACATCACAAGTGAGGACCTCCGTACTGTTCAGCAAGAACACTGTAACCCTTCTCTTTAGCGCCCGCCATACAGAACTTCCTGCAACAATCTGTGTCGTCCCGCCCCGCTGGTCGGAGCCTAGCAGCATACGGGGCTGTGTTTGGTGTGAGGCTGTAGCTGTGAAGCATGGACTGCTGATTAATGCCTTTGCAATGTATTCAGCGATGAACCGTGATTTCGCACTAGCCTGAATAACCACTAACAGCTAGTTTGACGGCCACTTGTGGGACGTCCTATTTTGTCAATGTTTTGAAGAGGTCCAGCGGTGCTCCTGGCGTCTTGGTGTGGGCAGCCTTCCGGTATGACTTGTGATGACGGCCGGTAGAGACCGAGGGAACTCTGACGGCAAAGTTGTACGTCACAGACGTCGTGCTCCCTCCTGTGTCACCTCTCACGCCATACTATAAAGGTCGTCTACACACGCCACACGTCCCTATGAACTGTCTGAGTGCTACTGAAATACTCCCTTGGCCAGCATGATTCCTATACCTGTCCGCAACAGAACTTGTTGGATTTCAGCTCCGAACCTTTGCCGGTATCCAGAATATCAAGGACCTGCTACAAAAGTTGCGGGCGAACTTCCCTCATGACAGGATACAAGAGCCCTATAGCGCCCTTCCCAAGCGGAACAGTGCTTGCATCCAGCCCAGAGGGAGTGCAACGTCTTACAGATAAGTCGGTTCATACTGCAAACTTCTTCATAAATTTGACTCGATATTGTAATCAGAAATGCCCCAGGAAAGTGTGATAGGACCGCTGAATAGTGTGCTGCTTCCCACAGTCGCGTCGTTTCAGTATCTGCGTAAGGCTGCAAAGCGATATGACTTGGAACGAGCATGGGAGGACTGGGGTACAGAGGGCGAATGGTCGACTCCAGTTTATTGGCAGAATTCTAGGAAAGTGTGGTTCATTTGCAAAGGAGACGGCATATACAACGCTAGTGCGACCTACTCTTGAGTACTGATCAAGCGTTTGGGATCCGTACTAGGTACGATTAAAGGAAGACATCGACATAGTTCAGAGGCGGGCTGCTGCATTTGTTACAAGTAGGCTCGAACAACATGCAAGTGTTACGGATATGCTTCGGGAACTCAAACGGGCATCCCCGGAGAAAGGGTGACATTCTTCCGAGGAACACAAGTGAGAAAATTTAGAGAACCGGCATTTGAAGCTGACTGCACAACGATTCTGTTGCCTCCAGCACACACTGCACCTAAGGACCACGAAGATAAGATACGAGAAATTAGTGATCATACGGAGGCATGTAGATAGCCGGTTTTCCCTCGTTCTAGTTACGGGTGGAACAGGAAAGGTGGACTGCGGGATATCGATGTAGATGTATATATAATCACAGATACAACATTACATACCTTCTCAACCAGTGAAGTTTGATTTCGTTTCCTCCTCTCCTTATGGTGCTTCAACTTTGTTGTCACTCAGTGTATATTGCCACAGGAGAAAGTATCTGATAGTGGATGCATGAGGTGTGAAGCGCTCTTCTGAGTAATAAGACAAAATTTCTGGCTGTAGAAAATTTCATGGAAACGAGTTTGAAGACACCTTACACTGCAGGTCAAGAGCAGAGGCAGTGTTTGCGCCAGTGTAGTGCAGAGCCAGTCCCGCGTCGCCGCCATCTGTTCGCCGGAACTACAGCGCCGTCGCGCTTGCTATTTTTGGGGCAGTCGAAGCTGCGGGTAGGCTCTGCAGCAGCAAATACGGCCGAGCAGCCGGAATCTTTCGTCCCGTTTCCCCGCCTCCTGCGCTGCTCTTCGTGATCTAATAAGGGGTTGACTTTATTTCTGCAAAACGTTTATTGGTTGGGCTCGCGGCAGCGCGCTCCCTGTTGCGTGGAAACAGCACGGGAAGCTTCTTCCCCCCCCCACCCCTCCCCCGTCATCCTGGTCTTTAATTCGGCCGCCAGCCAGCTAGACCGCTCTTCGAGAGTCCGTCGC
Source organism: Schistocerca cancellata (assembly GCF_023864275.1). Taxonomy (NCBI): domain Eukaryota; kingdom Metazoa; phylum Arthropoda; class Insecta; order Orthoptera; family Acrididae; genus Schistocerca; species Schistocerca cancellata. The sequence continues at coordinate 724,630,809 of NC_064627.1, forward strand.
TAGCGACAGTCGCAGCGCCGCCAAACGTGTTTAGGGCCAATCAGCTGCCGGCTGTGAGCTCGTTGCCAAAACAACTGCCATCTAATTTTTCTGCAAAGAAAATTACATAGCTGCGTGCCGGTGTTCGGTTTTCTTTTCTGCGGTGGTTTCAGAGTCTCTGGAGGGGAGAAGAGGAAAGCGACAGGTACAACGTTTTACACAACCATCTGATTTTCTTCGTTCTACGGTAAACAAAGGCACCTCTGTAATTAAGCAGAATAAGAGTCGCAAAACTAGACTACCATACACTATCTTAAATAAGGGTAGACTAGGGTAGTTTTTCTAGTAACTTTGGTCAACTAAGATTGTAACTGTGTAACCAGTATATTAGGTGTGTTGCATATCTTTCTGGAGTCAGCTCATTTCGATCGGTTTGATTGCTTATGCGATCAGTGTCTTACTGGAAACCGTGTATATATAAAGGGCCACGTAACCTACGAAATCTTTTTGTTCTACATAGTTATCCTCCTGTCTGTTACTTTAAAACAAATAGAATTTATAGTGGAATTAAAGTTGTCGTTGTACAATTCAAGTTTATTCGAAAATTATTGATTCCTAGCGCGGAACAGAGTGATGTAGTAGTAAAAATAAAAACAACACAAGTTTTTCATATAGCTCCCAAAAAACGCAGTTTCTTGAAAAAGTTAAAATTTAAAAAAATGCAAAACAACGATTGTCTTCGCATGGCAAGATCGCAGGACGACACTGATTACGCAGAGCACGAAGTTTTTCTATGCTCAGGTCCCATGCAGATTTTAACTGGAAACCGCCGTCTCGACTCGTAAGGGATTCAGACAGTCGTAACTTACTGTGAAAGCAACAGTATTTTGGCGATCGCTGACGACACTTTTATACTTTGGTCTCGTGGTTTGGATAGTGTCCGAGGGGTCCTTGAACATCTGAATGTGATACATGAAAAAATAAAATTTACTATGGAAGTGGAGGAAGATAGTTGCTTGATGTTTTTAGACGTGTTGATGCAACGTAAGAGCGATGGCACAACTGGGCATCAGTGTTTCGAAAGGCCACTCATACTGGATTTAAGTTACAATCTACTAGTTGCTACCATCCTGCGCAAACAATGGGCGTTCTAAGGACCTTGATTCACCTAGCCCATACCATCTCATATGCCGGTAGCCTGTAAACGGAACTGGAACACCTGCAAAATTTGTTCCTGAATATCGGATATTCGTCTCACAAAGTACAGAGAGCGTTACAGAGTTACAAATGACAGAACAAGGAAGAGGATGAGGCCTTCAGAACGACAGCTTGTCTGCCATATATTGGAAATATTTCAGAGAAAATAGGCAGAATATTTAGAAGACATAAAGTTAAAGTAGTCTTTGGACCTCCATCCAAAATACGAGAGCTGTTGGCATCTGTTAAAGATGACTTAAAGTTTCACAAAACTGATATTTGCTGGATTCCACGCGAATGTGGCAAATCTTATATAGGGCAAACGACGCGCACCGTGCAGGATCGCATTACTGATCATCAGCGGAATAGTCGCCATTTCCAAGAAAATAAGTTCGCTATCGCCGAATACTGTAATATGTTATTTAACAAACTTTTTTGCCCATACGTCAAGCTCCTGGGGCTCAGTCGTCAAGGAATCAGTGGAAATATGTCTGTCTGAATCCCTTATGAATCGAGACGGCGGTTGCCAGTTAAATTCTGCATGGGACCCGATTATAGGAAAACTTCGTACTCCGGGTAATTGGAGTCGTCCTGCCATCTTACCGTGCGAAGACAATCGTATCGATGTTGTCACCTCGGTGGCTAGGGTGGCGGGTGGGGGTTGCGCAGAGCAGCGCATAGAATTAGAGCAGAAGCGGATCAACTCGAGCACCTGAAGATGGCCAGAATACCCTGAGCCGAAATACCGTACAAGCAAGTTACAGTCATCCGGCAGTTTTCCCGAAATTTTATAGAACAATCTGTACGCCGGGAGAGTTTTAAGTTTCACATATCAGGCATCGCTTCAGTGTTTCGTCGAGCTGATGCAAAACATGTTTCTCTTATTGCTAAACAACTTTCGCATTTATCAATTTTACCATTTGTCATGATGAAGAACGTTCTGTTGAGTACAAAATAACAACAATAGTTATACAGATTTATTTTATTTGTGCATGTAAAGTACACTTGCATCAAAAGTAATTGTTTTGGTCGCATAAAAGCGCAGAAGAAGGTAAGCGAGCAGCTACTTTTTTTACTTATTACAAACATTTTATATTTTTAAGGATGCAAAATACACAACAAACTAACACTGAACGATGTACGATTCTAATTATGAGCAAAAGAAACAAATGGACCAGCAAACAACAGTGTCTTATCCACACATTCGTTTGTGTTTCTTTCCCAAGCAGTGTTGCCAATACTGCCCGTAATTCTATCATTTACTAAGCCATTTATGTACTGTACCAAAACTACTGAACGGTAGTTTTGGCAGAAATATGTGCACTGATGACAACCGTAGCCAATGAAACGTTATCCTACCTGAACCAGTGTCCACTAGTGACGAATGACCAGTCATCAGTGATTCAGTAATTACTATTTTACACTTTTGGTTCTCTCTCTCACTTCTTCATAGATCAGTTTCACAGTGAATGTTGAACGCCTAACGAATTACAATTTGTTCCATTAATAATCTAATATTTATTCTTAACATTTCCAGATAATATCCTTACTAGCTGCTTCAGTTTTGTTTGTCATGTAGACAGTACTAATTATTGTCGTTCCTTTCTACCTCAATGGTTATGGTATTTTACAAGAAGAGTTGCATATCGAAACCACGCGCTCGAAACGATATATATCGACCACATGGCCCTCATGTCGACGAATATGGATATTGTTTATTGTGGTGAGTAGATAGACGCCAATAGGCAAATATTTACTAAGTTAACTTTAATTACAAAGGAAACTACTAATTTCACTTACTTTTCTCTTCAGCCACGTCTCCTTCACGGACTCTTCCGCGACCTGTATACGCCGCCAGGAGCAATCCTTGTTTGCCTTAACACGAATAAGCTGTAGAATTGTCTCTAAGGAATATTGGAAGTGTCTGAGAAGTTTGAATTTTCCCACGCAACCGCAAATTGTGGAAGTACAGGTACCGGAAAATGAACAATTCGTCCCTGTCTGCCGGTCGGCCATCTCTTTTAATTGATGATTTGACAGATTTCCAAGAGCGTTCTATATTCTGTATGTGCACAGATAGTACGTCTGAAGAGACAAATTTCACAAAATGATTTACAAATTCATGTCAGAATCCTTCCTTCTTCAAGGTTTTGTAGGACCTAAGGCCGTCTGTTATAACTTCGTCCCTGGCAAGATGAAGTGCTTTATGAAAAACACTTAAGTTTTCTTGTCCCTCTAATACATTCGATATATGAAGCACTTCCAGGATTGCCTTTCAGTGCCTCCGAACATCCACATGTGTTCAATTTCGTCTTTTAGTGCTAATCATTTCTTGTATTTCCGAGGGCTATGTGGGATTCGTTTATTTCAACTATCTTGTTTTGTTCACCAATAGGAACAGTACTATTAGTGACTGTCATTTTGCAAACTTCTCAACAGAATCTGTAGTAGTTACAAACGGTGTCTATTGTTAATTCAATTTCGGAAGCGGTCGCTTGTATGGATTACTCTCTTACCCAACACGAGACTAAAATAATGCTTTTTTGATGGTAAACTTACAGTTGTCGAAGCATGTGTTTTTCCTCATCAGTGTCCTTTTCTTACACCTTGCGCAGGACAACTGAAATGGGAAATCGGCATCGGCGCCTTTGTTACGATGTTTCATACAGCTTCCTGCATGACGATCCACACATTCCTGAAATGATTAGACATCAGTCCATTTTCCCAACAGGAATCCAAACGTGATTCCGCACTACACAATCTACGAATTAACTTTCGGTTGTTAAGAGTATCGCGACTCGAGCTACTCATTTCTATTCACAACTCTAAACGTTATAGGATGTTCCCTTGGCGACGCGCTAAACACTTCTCGTACCCCCGCCTCGACCGCCGAGCGTTCAATGTATTTCGTCGTTCGATGTATATCGTTCCGAGCCTGGGCGTTAGACAGGCAAGGCTTCTAGGAAATTAACGGTTATTTTGTTTTCGGTCAAATTTGTTTCACCCAGCTGCAATTCACTCCGCATCACTCTGCAGAAAGGTCATGTGCAGATAGGAATGGGTGGAATATATTTGGGTGAAAATAAAATAACCAAAAAGTTGCAAAATATGTATAATATTCGCTGTTATTTACGTAATGAACATAATATTTGTTTCAGAATGAGATTTTCACTCTGCAGCGGAGTGTGCGGTGATATGAAACTTCCTGGCAGATTAAAACTGTGTGCCCGACCGAGACTCGAACTCGGGACCTTTGCCTTTCGCGGGCAAGTGCTCTACCATCTGAGCTACCGAAGCACGACTCACGTCCGGTACTGGTAGAAGTAAAGCTGTGAGTACCGGACGTGAGTCGTGCTTCGGTAGCTCAGATGGTAGAGCACTTGCCCGCGAAAGGCAAAGGTCCCGAGTTCGAGTCTCGGTCGGGCACACAGTTTTAATCTGCCAGGAAGTTTCATAATATTTGTTTACTATGAACTGCTTTCCAACATATATGTCAACATTAGGTAATAACTCACTGAAGTCCACAGTCTCTTGTGATCGCTTGGCAATGACGACCGCTGTTCTTGCCAGTGTGGCGTCAGCTGAAGAGATATATGTGTAAGTCGCTGTTTTTATCTGAAAGTGGGAAGGCAGCACTGGCAGAATGAGACCAAAATTCGAAATGAAACAAGGTGTGTGGCAGTGTTGCTTACTGTAACCGCTCATTTGTATAGAGAATAGGTGAGGAAGGAAGTAGTGACAGAAAACTAGCGAGGTGGATTTCACTGAAGAAATAGTGACAGTTAGCGAAAACGAACAGGAAATGAGTCTGGAGCTTAATACAGTGGTACTTGAGCTAACTGATAGCTGTTATACGCACGTCAGCAAAACTAAAACAAACGCTGTAAAATTTGGTTTCTGTCTGGTTCCACAGCCTTTAAATATTTTCCAAATGAAGGCATAGTCGATTGCAAGCTGTATATTAACATTCTCTATTTAATTTATGCAAGTAACTAATTTCGACACTACGTCATTTTCAAGTACATGCGCTACACACCCCCTTACGGCGAGAGATGGGTACATGTAATGCACCCAGGAACAACGTTGAACATGATCGTCTCAGGATCCAGATGTAATACTGTGTGGAGGCATAATACTGCATGAGGGTACTGTCCTTCAAATCTCTGAACACTGTACACCCGCCCGTCAACGCTAAACATTAATGAGACACTGTACCCCTTCTTTTTAGGGGTGTATTCGAACCTGATTTAATTTTCATGGATGACAAGGCGCGACCGCATAGAACTACGCAGGTGGAGAATCTCTTGCAACACGAAGATACTCGATTAATGTACTGGCCTGCTCGTTGCCCGAGTGTCCTGTTGAGCACTTGTTTGATGCACCGGCCAGACGTACTGCAGCAAGTCCACGTCCATAAACGACCATCCAACAATCTTCACCCGCGCTGGTGGAGCAATGGAACGACCCACCAACGAAGTTCTTACCAACCTCGTGGCCAGCATGGGAGCACGCTTCACAGAATGCATTACTGTCCGTAATCACACGCCCTATTACGAGCCATTTACCGTCTTTTGTAATTTCCAGGAGACCATCACAAATAGCGGTGCTCTCAGTGTAATTACTGTTTTTGAATTAGGCATTCCTATTCTCCTCATGACATATTTCTTTCAGTTACCTTCTGTAATGTACAGTACTGGACTGAAGAAGTTCTTTCTACCTACGGTGCAAGTTCCAGCGAGTTATGTCGTTTTCGTCCATACGTTTTGCACACAAGTGTTCTTTAACGAAGTCTAATGCCAGCAATGAAACTTTATATTCGACATCTCCTATGTATCACTCACTGGAAACATATCAACGCTCCCAACACATTACTTAAAGACTACTAGCGACAAACTTAATTTAGCTCTTTAAAACTACCTTGAACTTAAAACTAAAATAAACTCCATCCGAAAAGGTCTCGAAAGCTAACGGTACCGACCGGCCGCCGTGTCATCCTCAGACAACATGCGTCACCGGATGCGGATATGGAGGGGCATGTGGTCAGCACACCAACTCTCCCGGACGTATATCAGTTTACGATACCGGAGCCGCTACTTCTCAGTCAAGTACCTCCTCTGTTTGCCTCACAAGGGCTGAGTGCACGCCGCTTGCCAACAGCGCTCGTCAGACCGGATGGTCATCCATCCAAGCTCGACAGCGCTTAACTTCGCTGATTTGACAGGAACCGGTGTGATCACTGCGGCAAGGCAGTTGGCTACCTGAAACTTACTGAGCAATCATCAAACAATCGTTGGTTGGTTGGTTGTTTGGGGAAGGAGACCAGACAGCGTGGTCATCGGTCTCATCGAATTAGGGAAGGATGCGGAAGGAAGTCGGTCGTGCCCTTTCAGAGGAACCGTCCAGGCATTTGCCTGGAGTGATTTAGGGAAATCACGGAAAACCTAAATCAGGATGGCCGGACGTGGGATTGAACCGTCGTCCTCCCGAATGCGAGTCCAGTGTCTAACCACTGCGCCACCTCGCTTGGTAAACAATCGTTGAATGTTGATCTTACACAGCGTCAATCTGCCACAATTTGGTTTTGTTTTATTTATTAAAAAAGCACAGCTGCCCCTTAGAGCCAAATGTTTGTCTTCAGATGACTTTCATGTTTCTACAAAAATAAATGGGAATGCGTTAACAAATGAATTGCTCTAGGGCGAAAAAAAATTCATAGTTTCAAAACTGTGACGATGCTGGCTGCACTATCAGCTAACGTTAGTATGCAGCTAAAGTGAAATGACTACCTGCAACCTTTGTTTTAATTGTCTTTCTCGAGTGGATCACATTTATGTTGTCTCTCACGTTTACACGCAAACTCGCTACGGTCTTCATTACTTTTCAGGTTCTTTGGGAAGCAACACCCATATATCTCGATGTTGCACGTGAACGCTCTTGGAAATCTATCAAATCATCAATTAAAAGAGATGGCCGACCGGGAGACAGGGACGAATTGTTCATTTTCCGGTACCTGTACTTCCACAATTTGCAGTTGCGTGGGAAAATTCAAACTTCTCAGACACTTACAATATTCCTTAGAGACAATTCTACAGTTTATCCGTGTTAATGCAATCGAGGATTGCTCCTGGCGGCGTATACAGGTCGCGGAAGAGTCCGTGAAGGAGACGTGGCTGAAGAGAAAAGTAAGTGAAATTAGTAGTTCCCTTTGTAATTAAAGTTAACTTAGTAAATATTTGTCTATTGTCGTCGCTCTACTCACCGCAATAAACAGTATCCATATTTGTCGACACGAGGGCCATGCGGTCGATATATATCGTTCCGAGTGCGTGGTTTCGATATGTAACTCTTCTTGTAAATTACCATAACCATTCAGGTAGAAAGGAAGGACAATAATTAGTACTATCTACATGACAAACAAAACTGAAGCAGCTAGTGAGGATATTATCTGGAAACGTTAAGAATAAATATTAGATTATTAATGGAACAAACTGTAATTCGTTAGGCGTTCAACGTTCACTGTGAAACTGGTCTATGAAGAAGTGAGAGAGAGAACCAAAACTGTAAAATAGTAATTACTGAATCACTGATGACTGGTCATTCATGACTAGTGGACACTGGTTCAGGAGCCGGCCGGGTGGACGAGCGGTTCTAGGCGCTACAGTCTGGAACCGCGCGACCGCTACGGTCGCAGGTTCGAATCCTGCCTCGGGCCTGGATGTGTGTGATGTCCTTAGGTTAGTTAGGTTCAAGTAGTTCTAAGTTCTAGTGGTCTGATGACCTCAGAAGTTAAGTTCCATAGTACTCAGAGCCATTTGAACCATTTGAACTTGTTCAGGTAGGATAACGTTTCATTGGTTACGTTTGTCAACAGTCCACATCATTCTGCCTAGAGTTGCGCTCTGCCAAAACTACGGTTCAGCAGTTTTGGTACAGTAAATGAATGACTTAGTAAATGATAGAATTACGGGCAGTATTGGTAACAACGCTAGGGAAAGAAATACAAATGAATGTGTGAATGCGGCACTGCTTTTTGCTGGTCCATTTGTTTGTTTTGCTCATAATTTTTATCAGACGAAAACAAATGCAGAGTGGATACAAAGATAGGCTGTATGATGGTTGAGGATTCTGCGACGCGCTGGTGTAACACAAAGATACGGTGCTCCAGGGAAAGGAGGACACTGCTTCTGCCGGATCGTGTCAGTCTCGCGTCTTCAGGGTGTAACCGAAAAAACTTCGGCGGCCGTTCAGGGATACTTTCTGAGTATTTGGGCACACGGGGCCCGTGGTCTCTTGTGGCTCGTTTCAGGGTAATTCCATTTAGTTCCATATTTTATTTCCATTTATGTTTGTATCTGCGTATCGCCCCAAAAATATTTGCACCACGCTGCAAATGTGGACGGTATGCACTTGATTGGAAACAAACTTGTTCCATTTATTAGATATAAAACTTCGTTTCCGCTGTTCTTTTCTTGAAGTTATTGTGAAAACTTACAAAAACTTTACGATCCAAAAGTACCGGCAACCGCTGACCACTACGTTCTTCCATCTTTCAGGCAGGATACGAAAATGAATAGGAAGGCAACTGTGTTACTGTGGATAGTTCGGCGATAGTATTGTTCTCATCAGAATAGACAGCACACCAACATCGACAGCGATAGTTCAGATATACATGCCGACGTCGCAAGCTGAGGAGGAAGAAACAAAGAAAGTATATGAGAATACTGAACGGTTAGTTCAGTACATAAAGGGAGATGAAAACTGATAGTCATGAGGGACTGGAATGTGATTGTAGGGAAAGGAATTGAAGAAAAGATTACGGAGGAATATGGGCTTGATACTAGGACTGAGAGTGAAGAAAGGCTAGTTGAGTTCTGCAATAAATTTCAGCTGCTAATAGCGAATAATCTGTTCAAGAATCACAAGAGGAGGAGGTATACTTGGAAAAGACCCGGAGACATGGGGCTATTCCAACTGGATTACACAATGATCAGAGACAGTTATCGAGATCAGATACTGGATTGTAAGGCGTCCCCAGTAGCATATATAGACTCAGATCACAATGTGGTAGTGATGAAGAGTGGGCTGACATTCAAAAAATTACTCAGGAAGAATCAAATACCCAAAGAAGCTGGGTACGGAAGTACTAAGGATGAACAGATAAGATGGAAGTTCTTTAAGAATATAGATACTGCGAAAAGGAATAGTTGAATTGACAGTTCAGCTGTAGAGGATTGCACGTCTCTAAAACGGACAATCAGAAGTTGTAAAGAAGAACATAAGTACAAAGAAGGTCACTGCGAAGTAACTATGGGTAACAGAAGAAAATACTTAAGTTGATCGATAAATGAAGGAAGTACAAAAACGTTCAGGAAAATTCACTAATACAAATATACAAGTCGCTGAGATATGAAATAAATAGGAAGTTCAGGAAATCCAAGACGAAATGGCTGCATGAAGTATGTGAAGAAATCGAAAAAGAAATGATTGCAGTTAGTACCGTCTCAGCATACAGAAAAGTCAAAACAAACTTCGGTGAAATTCATAGCAAGGATAGTAACATTAAGAGTGTAACAGGAGTTCCACTGCTAAATGCAAAGAAGAGAGCGGATAGGTGGAAAGCGAACACTAAAGGCCCCTATGAGGGAGAAGATTTGATTGATGTTATAGAAGAAGAAACAGGAGTTGATTTACAAGATATAGGGGGTTCAGTATTAGAATCAGAATTTAAAAGAGCTTTGAAAGACTTAACATCAAATAAGGCAGAAAGGATAGATAACATTCCATCAGAATTTCTAAAATCACTGGGAGAAATGGCAAGAAAACAAATATTCACGTAGGTGTGTAGAATGTCTGAGACTGGCCATATACCATCTGACTTTCAGAGAAGTGTCATCCACACAATTCCGAAGACTGCAAGAGCTGACAAGTATAAGAATAATCGCACTACCAGCTTAACAACTCATGCATCCAAGTTGCTGAAATATTAATGTACAGAAGAATGTAAAACAAAATCGAGGATATAGCAGATGACGAGCAGTTTGGCTTTAGGAAAGGTAAAGGCACCAGAGAGGCAGTCCCGACGTTGATAATGGAAGCAAAACTAAAGAAAATCAAGACAGGTTCATCAGATTTGTCGACCTGGAAAAAGCATTCGACAATATCAAATGATACAAGATATTTGAAATTCTGAGGAAAATAGGGGTAAGCTATAGGGAGAGACGGGTAATATTTGACAAGTACAGCAGCCAAACAATAAAGGTGGAAGACAAAGAACGAAGTGCTCGGATAAGAAAGTGCGTAAGACAGAGATGTAGTCTTTCGCCCCTACGATTCAATCTGTACATGGAAGTAGCAATCATGGAAATAAAAGAATGATTCAGGAGTTGAATTAAAATTCAAGGTGAAAGGATATCAATGATGTGTTTCGCAGATGGCATTGCTATCCTGAATGAAAAGTGAAGAAGAATTACATGATCTTCTGACAGTCTAATGACTACAGAGTATGGACTAAGGATAAATGGAAGAAAGACGAAAAGAATGAGACGTAGCAGAAATGAGAACAGCGAGTAACTTATCACCAGAATTTATGGTCTCAAGGTAAATTAAGTCAAGGAGTTCTACTCTCTAGGCAGCAAAATAACCAATGACGGACGGAGAAATGGGGGCATCAAAAGCGACTAGCACTGATCAAAAGGGAATTCCTGCCAAGGAAAGTCTACTAGTATTAAACATAGGCTTTAATATGAGGAAGAAATTTCTGAGAATGTGCGTTTGAAGCACAGCATTGTATGGTAGTGAAACATGGACTGTGGGAAAACCTGAACAGAAGAGAATCGAACCATTTGTGATTTGAAGCTACAGACGATTTAAAATTTTGTGGTCTAAGAATGTGAGGAATGAGGAGGTTCTGTGCAGAATCGAGGAGGAAAGTAATACGTGGAAAACACTGTCAAGTGGCCGTACAGAATGATAGGACACCTGATAAGGCATCAGGGAGTAATTTCCATGGTACTGGAGGGAGGTATAGAGGACAAGAACTGAAGAGGAAGACAGCTTGGAAAACATCCAGCAAATAATTTAGGACGTTAGTTGCAAGTGTTAACGAACACTGCAGCGGAAGACCTCGGCGTCTTTTGAGGAGATCCAGGAATCGATCCAAATTTGCAACTCTTCATATGGCCGGAAGTGCTGGTCAGCCAGGCCGTGTGCCACGGCTTGAAAGTGGGAGAAAAGTCTGAAGAATACAGCGGTTTGGGGAAGACTTCCCAATTCAACTTTTTCAAGAATAATAGAGATTTAAATACCGCTTCAGTTGCAACATCATCATCATCATCATCATCATCATTTAAGACTGATTATGCCTTTCAGCGTTCAGTCGGAGCATAGCCCCCCTTATACAGTTCCTCCATGATCCCCTATTCAGTGCTAACATTGGTGCCTCTTCTGATGTTAAACCTATTACTTCAAAATCATTCTTAACCGAATCCAGGTACCTTCTCCTCGGTCTGCCCCGACTCCTCCTACCCTCTACTGCTGAATCCATGAGTCTCTTGGGTAACCTTGCTTCTCCCATGCGTGTAACATGACCCCACCATCTAAGCCTGTTCACCCTGACTGCTACATCTATAGAGTTCATTCCCAGTTTTTCTTTGATTTCCTCATTGTGGACACCCTCCTGCCATTGTTCCCATCTACTAGTACCTGCAATCATCCTAGCTACTTTCATATCCGTAACCTCAACCTTGTTGATAAGGTAATCTGAATCCACCCAGCTTTCGCTTCCATACAACAAAGTTGGTCGAAAGATTGAACGGTGCACAGATAACTTAGTCTTGGTACTGACTTCCTTCTTGCAGAAGAGAGTAGATCGTAGCTGAGCGCTCACTGCATTAGCTTTGCTACACCTTGCTTCCAGTTCTTTCACTATGTTGCCATCCTGTGAGAATATGAATCCTAAGTACTTGAAACTGTCCACCTGTTCTAACTTTGTTCCTCCTATTTAGCACTCAATCCGTTTATATTTCTTTCCCACTGACATTACTTTCGTTTTGGAGATGCTAATCTTCATACCATAGTCCTTACATTTCTGATCTAGCTCTGAAATATTACTTTGCAAACTTTCAATCGAATCTGCCATCACAACTAAGTCATCCGCATATGCAAGACTGCTTATTTTGTGTTCACATATCTTAATCTCACCCAGCCAGTCTATTGTTTTCAACATATGATCCATAAATAATATGAACAACAGTGGAGACAGGTTGCAGCCTTGTCTTACCCCTGAAACTACTCTGAACCATGCACTCAACTTACTGTCAACTCTAACTGCTGCCTGACTATCCATGTAAAGACCTTTAATTGCTTGCAAAAGTTTGCCTCCTATTCCATAATCTTGTAGAACAGACAATAACTTCCTCCTAGGAACCCGGTCATATGCCTTTTCTAGATCTATAAAGCATAGATACAATTCCCTGTTCCACTCATAACACTTCTCCATTATTTGCCGTAAGCTAAAGATCTGGTCCTGACAACCTCTAAGAGGCCTAAACCCACACTGATTTTCATCCAATTGGTCCTCAACTAATACTCGCACTTTTCTTTCAACAATACCTGCGAAGATTTTACCCACAATGCTGATTAAAGAGATACCTCTGTAGTTGTTACAATCTTTTCTGTTTCCATGTTTAAAGATTGGTGTGATTACTGCTTTTGTCCAGTCTGATGGAACCTGTCCCGACTCCCAAGCCATTTCAATTATCCTGTGTAGCCATTTAAGACCTGACGTTCCACTGTATTTGACGAGTTCCGACTTAATTTCATCCACCCCAGCCGCTTTATTGCACTGCAATCTACTGACCATTTTTCCACTTCCTCAAATGTGATCCTATTTCCATAATCATTCCTATCCCATTCTACCTCGAAATCTGACATTACTGATCGCATTTTCACCTACATTGAGCAACTCTTCAAAATATTCCCTCCATCTGTCCAAGGCATCCACAGGATTCACCAGCAGTTTTCCTGACCTGTCCAAAATACTTGTCATTTCCTTCTTACCTCCCTTTCGAAGACTGCTAATTACACTCCAGAATGGTTTTCCAGCAGCTTGACCCATAGTCTCCAACCTGTTTCCAAAGTCTTCCCACGATTTCTTCTTGGATGCTGCAATTATCTGTTTGGCTTTGTTTCTTTATTCAACATAACTTTCTCTGTCTACCTGGGTTCTGGTATGTAGCCATTACTGATACGCCTTCTTTTTCCTTTTACAGGCTGCCTTGACTGTATCATTCCACCAAGCTGTTTGCTTCATCCTACTTTTACACACTACTGTTCCAAGACATTGTTTAGCCACTTCTAGTACTGTGTCCCTGTACCTTGTCCACTCCTTTTCCAGTGACTGTAATTGACTACATTCAACTAACTGGTACCTTTCTGAGATTGCTGTTACGTACTTGTGCCTAATTTCCTTATCCTGAAGTTTCTCCACTCTTATCCTCCTACATATGGACCTGACCTCCTGCACTTTCGGCCTCACAATCCCAATTTCACTGCAGATTAAATAATGATCAGTGTCATCAAAGAATCCCCTGAATACTCGTGTGTCCCTCACAGCCTTCCTGAATTCCTGATCTGTTATTATATAGTCAATGACAGATCTGGTTCCCCTGCCTTCCCAAGTATACCGGTGAATGTTCTTATATTTAAAAAAGGAGTTTGTGATTACTAAGCCCATACTGGCACAGAAATCCGAGAGTTGTTTCCCGTTCCTGTTGGCCTCCATATCCTCTCCAAATTTACCCATAACCTTTTCATACCCTTCTGTTCGATTTCCAATCCTGGCGTTAAAATCACCCATGAGCAGAACACTGTCCTTGTCCTTTACTCTAACAACTACATCACTGAGTGCCTCATAAAAACTATCCATCTTATCTTGATCTGTCCCTTCACAATGCGAATATACTGACACAATCCTAATTTTCTTGCTAGACACTGTCAAATCTATCCACATCAGTCGTTCGTTTACATACCTTATTGCAACTACGCTGGGTTCCATTTCTTTCCTGATGTAAAGCCCTACACCCCATTGTGCTATTCCTGCTTTGACGCCTGACAGGTAGACCTTGTATTCTCCCACTTCCTCTTCTTTCTCACCCCTTACCCGAATGTCACTAACAGCTAAAACGTCCAGCCCCATCTTACTTGCAGCCTCTGCCAGCTCTACCTTCTTCCCAGAGTAGCCCCCATTGATATTAATAGCTCCCCATCTCATTACCATTTGTTTGCCAAGTCGTATCTTAGGAGTCCCTGGTTTGTCAGTTAGAGGTGGGACTCCGTCACCTCCAAAGGTCCGAGGCATTTTGCTCTGATTATTGCCAGCATCATATTTAGAGTACCAGGGAAGCAGGTTGCTAGCCTTACTTGCCCCGAGTCCCATTGGGTTTTACCCTTAACGGCTGAGGGACTAACCGGTGGATTTGGTAGTCTTTGCCGTATGAGCACAAAGGTGACCACGACTCAGAATATGTCCGAGATGCCCAGCCTTATTCCAAAGTAACTGGTATCCCGACTGTCGGGACCACTTACTTGGCCACTCATACGTTTCCCGTGATTCATGAACTAGGACATGACTACAGGAACCCACACCATGAACCACTTCAGTTGCAAGGATTTTTTTTTTCCAATACATAGCCCACTACCGGTTTCGGGGAGGGAAGGAGGTGGGCGGGGCTACTACATGCCCACGACAAATTTTGCGACATGGGGCCGAGCATTCTCATGCTGCAAAATCAGCTTTTCATGTCTATCACTGTCTTGTAGCCGTTTGTCTTTCAGTCCTCGGTTCAAATGCCTCATTTCATTTCGATAACGATCTCCTGCTGTCATCGGTTTCAGTAGCTTCGAAAACCTTCTCTCTTCCACCGCCATGCTGGTCTTCGACGTCGAAATCACCGTTCTCGAAGCGTGGAAACCATTCTCTGCACGTTCTTTACTAACAGGTGTATCACCATTGGTGTTACCCAGCATTTTATGAGCCTCGGCCTCAGATTTCTTCACATTAAAGGAGAAGATTATAACTACCCGTAAAAGACGACAGTTGGGGTCGTAAGTTGACGTATCCAGTTGGCAATAGCTTTATGATGCAATCACATATCGACAAATATTCTGATGGCCCTATGTTTACAAAAACCTAAACTTATTGCATGAACTTAAGGCCTACGTCCTGCACCGTCACTTGCTGCTTCTGCCATCTATCGCAAAACGATGAAAGCAAAGTTGTAACCCTAATACTTACGTAAACCGCTCTTGACTGCAGTTATGCCTACTTCAGCCTCAAGTTCAGTACTGCTCAGTTCTCCTCGGAGTCTAGATTGTACGTTAACAGTGACATGTATTTTCGTCCTGAACTGGTCGCTAGTCATTATTCCATGCAGCATCGTAAATTTCTTTCGTGTAGCTATGAAATTAAGTTACTTATACAGAGAACTTAAAATCTGTCGTCCAATCATAATTATACTCTGGATACATCGATGACGTATCTATTAAGTGTAAGGAAAACTAAAAGAAGCTTGCAATAAAACTGTATT
Organism: Schistocerca cancellata; assembly: GCF_023864275.1. Taxonomy (NCBI): domain Eukaryota; kingdom Metazoa; phylum Arthropoda; class Insecta; order Orthoptera; family Acrididae; genus Schistocerca; species Schistocerca cancellata. The sequence continues at coordinate 724,646,570 of NC_064627.1, forward strand.
TTCTAATCTGTTTGAGCTTTATTGTACACCTGTAATGCTTTTGTCCTAGATATTGCGTTTTTTTCTTTGGTCACATTTCATTGTTGAAATGAAAAGCAATAATACAAATTTACCCGGGAATTTGTCACTTTTCACTGCAGAGATTGCGTTTAAATAATAATACTACGCCTTTATGAGGCGCTGCTACTTGTGACCCATGAATCGTTAAATCTGTAGTGATGAAATGAAACTAAATTACAGAACTTATAAGCTGTAAGAACACAACGGAATGTAGTACTGTCTCCTAGGGCAAAAAGCGCTTACACGTTTCTCATATCTAGATGATGCAAAAGTCCGTCCTGTAACACGTTGCCGTCTTGGTCCAGATGCTACACCCAGAGCTGTGTGAAATTGGACCGCCCTCTTCTGGCTGCATGCATTGAAATTTTACCTTAGGTAATCTACATTTTCATGAATATATAAAATATGCTTTTTTCGCTTCTGCGTGTGCTACTACATTTCAAAATACTGCTGGGTGTACCTAGCCTAACAGCTTACAAGGCAAACCTTAACGAATAACATGAATTAATTGAGTAGCATTTAGTTATATTATTAATTTTAACTTTATGCTAAATCTTTTCACATCAAACTGTGTGGATGAGTATCTCAGAAAATACGTGATAAAGACATTTGTCTCGAGTGCGATGCTGTACGGAAGTGAAAAATGCACACTCGAAGAAGTAGAAAACTGCAAAGTAGTAGTATTCGGTTAGTAAAGTAAACAGGCAATCATTTTCTGGAAGTTTATTTATTTAAGCATGACCTATGTTTCGATACTACAATAAGTATTTCCTTTAAAAGTGCAAGATATTACCTTAAAGTTATGACACTCCAAACAATAATTTCTAGCTACCAATTACGATAAAAAACAATTAAAACCTGCTGTAGAAAAAAGAAACAATTTCTAACTTTGTTACATTGATTAAAACTTGGTCAGTTTGTAACGCCGGAAATGCATATCCTCCTATTTCCATCTATTGTACTATAAATTTGTTTTCCTTATTTTTGTTACCTGAATATATGACATTTCTGTGTCTTTACATATTGTAATTGTTTTACTATTTGTATATATATATTTATGCATTTATGTCGATGTATAATTGGTTTGTTTCGTAAATATTATTTGTATTTTTACGCTGGGTCTTCCCTAGGGAAGACTGCTATCGAACGATTAAATCGATAGGTCGTGTGAAGAATCAAAGTGTGTAGGATCTTTGGTAGTGTTAACTCTGCCTCGCGGAGCGCGGGCAGAGAGAGTTTGGCTGGAGTAGCGAGTGGAGCAGGTGTGTTGTGTGAAGCTCCCGCGAGTTGCCGCTCTTTCGGGGTTTGGCAGCATGTAATTGCGCTCGCCTTGCGATGATAGTTTCTGACATGGTGTCGCGGACGGGAAGCATTAGCTGGCGCACATCAAGAGCCCGTTTCGCCTGGTGACCGTGTCGAGAAGAAGGCGCGCCAACATCCAGCTTCTGCAACAGCGACGGCCGACAATGAGTGACTGTCGCCACCTCCTCGATCGATGGCTTCAAACCTTCAATCAACCAACAAGGAAGACTAGAAGCACGTTAAGTTTTAGAACTGTATGGCAGACCTCAGCTTATCAAACTGTACCATTTTCGTAACTATAATTACAGCAACTTAGCATGAAGCTTTGTTGCTCATTGTCCCAATTGCATTGCCAATTAGGGTCCCTTCCTTTTCCGAAATGAAGCCGAGTGTCATTGAAATTCAAACGCCAGCATTAAAGTAATAATATAGCATTTCACTGCTTTAATTTCAAAGTTCAGTTAAGGTATTCATAGCTGGCTACGATATTTAGATTACACAAGCACAAATTAAGAGTGCGAGTTTTGTTACCATATTTTAGCTTACCTGTGACTGCAGCTCAGCTTGGTACATACTAAATTTTACTATTGTTAATTGTTCAGAATCATTTAATTCAAGTTCAAAGTTAAATCTCTTATTTCTAAATGGCGTAGATTCAAGTAGCTTTTGAAATGATTGTTGAGGTAGTCCAAGACTAACCGTATTTTACTGAATTTCGATGTGCTTCAGAAAGAAAGCTCACTATTAACTTTAGTCACTAAATTAACTTTCGATTTTCCGGTTTTATTAATTCTTTTGCTAAATTAAGTCAGAGTGTAGCGAAATTTATTACTTCTGACAAACTTTCAGTTTTCACACTGCACGTGTCAACCTTCAGTTGCCACGCTTCTAGTGCTAATTATATGTGTAATAATCTTTCTTTTTCAGTTGCTATAGTAATTGTCCTTAGGACTGGCGACCGTAATTTCCCCCAAATCTCAAATATCTAATTACCGCTAGTTGATTGTTAATGTAACGACCGCACATTTACTTTCTTTATTAACTTTACCCCTATTTCAAAATTAATTTCCACCAGTTTCATTAGCATTTTTCCTTTCATTTAGATGTAACCCTTTCCTCCCTCTTTACCGACAAATTAACCTCAGGGACGATTGCTTTTCCCAAATTTCCATTAGGTACACGCGGTTTAATTTTTCACTGTCATTAAGGTCGATAAGGGAGGGGGAGGTTACACGTGGCGACCTCGTGACAGGACAATCTTCAAATTTGAGGTTGTCCTGGACACGAATTTTGCATTGTGCAAATCTCGTAACAAAGTGCTGGTTACGAACAGGCCGTCACGTCAGCGAGAATAAGTAGTGGTTGTAATCCTAATTATATTTGAGATTTGTCATTTATATTGAAAATTATTAAAATGAGTGAAGGCAACAATTACCAAAATTTGGTAGACTTGGATACGGAACAATCGGTCGAACAGTGGGAAACGCGCACCGCGGTACACATTGTTCAGGGGCAGGTGGCTAGCATGAAAGACGCGACCGCCGAAACGCAACAAAGAGCAGAAATGGAGTTCCAAACTTTAGAAAATGTTTCGGAATCGGAAGTGAAAATCAAATCTGAGTCCCTTGATTACGAATACGGGGGGACAATTAAACAGGAAGCCGCTTCGGAAGTAAAACCGGTAGTTTCCGGGAATTTAACTGATTTATTGAATGTTTTGATTAACGAAATCAAGAGTCAATCGGCAGAAATTAAAGCTCTGTCTGCCAAGCAAGAAGATCAGGCTGCCAAGCAAGAAGCTCAGGCTGCCAAGCAAGAAGCTCAGGCTGCCAAGCAAGAAGCTCAGGCTGCCAAGCAAGAAGCTCAGTCTGAAAAAATTGAACGGATGCTAGACAATCAGAACAAAGCTATTAATGTTGTTAACAGCAATGTTGGAGTTGTTAACACAAAAGTTGATAAAATCAAAGAAGATATTGTTGTAATTAATACCGAAATCGGTAATCTTAAACAGGAAATGATAAGCGTTCAGGCGGAAATTGCGAGCATAAATACTCGTTTTTATTCCGAAATTAGCAGAATCGAGAAAAGTGTAGGAGAAGCAGTTGCTCCGATCATCGAGAATAAGGTGATGGAACTAATTCAATTAGTGAAAAAAGAGGATCAACAGAAGGTGGAACTTTAAAGGTTTTAGTATCCGAACTAGATACCAAAGTGACGAAGCAGGCTAATACCTGCGAAGAGAAAAAAAGGGAAATAGAAACGCTCGCGACAACCACTTGCCAAGTAATTACGAGAGTGTCGGAATTAGAAAAGAAACTTGACGAAAAACAGAGCCATGTGCCAATCTGTGCACATAGTTCGGAATTGTTGACGAAAGAGGAGCGGTTCGACCCCTTGAAAAAAGGTGGTATACACACGACGGATTGCATTAAGAATCGTGAAAGAGTTTTACCCAGATCATGGACTAATGAGAGAAAAATTAATGCGGTTATTGATGTGCTGGCTGGTGATGCCAAGCGTTGGGGCTTAAACCTCAACATTACGAACCTGACTTTTGACGAATTTAAAAATTTGTTACTGGCTGAATACTGGTCAGAGCAAAAACAGCAAAGTGTCTGGCGCGAATTTGTCGTATCGAGGCCTTTCGATGCGAATTCGCGCGGCTCGATGAAGGAGTTTTGTGAGGGCTGGATCCGCAAGTTGGAATATTTGCGTGATCGCCGCACGGAATCCGAAATAGTCTGGGAACTCTACAGGAAGCTTCCAGGTGATACAAAACGCTACGTAGGAAGCAATTACAGGACAATCAATGATTTCCTGGAAAGAGTTGAGGACGAGGACAATTGGCGCAATAATCGCGATAGCGGTAGAGGCCGTGGTAACAACAACGGGTATCACAACAACCACAACAACGATAACCATGGGAATAATGCATACTGCAACCATGGCAGCAATAACAATAATGGTTCGGACCGTAATAACAATCGGTACAATGCAAATAATAACAGGAATGACGGAAACCAGTATCATACTAACGTGGTACGGACTTCACAGGATAGTAATAACGCCAGAGGGTGCGATAAGCCGCCTCAGCAGCATCCGGGGAGCAGATCTGCTGGGACGAGACAGGGATACCATTAGCCGCGCCGGTGAGGGGCCGACCGGGCGTGGAGAATTTTTGGAGGCCCAATAACAAGAGAAAACCCAGGTGTCGTCGTTACGAAAATTCCGTATGGAATAATCAAGGGCGGGAGAGTGTGCCAGTGTTAAGAGAAAGGAGTGCGCCCACAAGTAGTAGATCAGCTGTATACACGGCAGTAGAAAATACATTCACTGGCAGTGAGAACAATTTAAGTAGTGTTCCGGAAATCGATTATAAAGTGGCAGCTGTAATACCCACAGCGGAACTGGAGATTGAGTTTAATAATGATTCACAAGTGTTGAGAGAAGATCAGATGTCGGATAAAACGTCCGTCATCGAGCGAGGGGATGCGGAGAGGGATGAGGTCTGGTTAAGGCAGTTCGGTCGCTTATACTACGAACTAAGAGATTACAGGGGCCTGTATGGGAGAAGTGTTTATGGGGAGCGCGTGCAGGATTTTCCGCGTCTCGTCCCGCAGAAAGATAGTGTTTGTGAAATGATAGAATGTTCTGGCCCTAACCGGCAGACTTTACTAGAAATAGTTGATGTTAATGGGGAGCACGAGCAAGATTCGTCGTGTTTCGTCCCGCAGGAGTTGGATGTTGAAGTAGTAACGGAAAGTTCTGGCCCTAACCGGCAGACTTTACCGAAAGTTATAGTGGTAGAAGTAGCCGACCCATCCGACGCAAACCTCCAGTTTAAACATTGCGAGAGTATTAAGGAGAAAGATTACGAAAATTTTAGTGATAGCCGGACACGATTGGTAGAAAAGCACATAGATTACAGCGTGTATGAGGTTAGAGCTGACATTATACGGTCAGACGATAGCAGTGTGGGTTGCGCAGATCTAGAGGAAGTAATTGCAGATACTACTGGGCACATTTCTCCAGGTAGATTGGCAGATGAGATCAATCTGACCAAAGAGGAATCAACGAAGGTGACAATTAATGAATTGATAGCAAAGCAACACTCACTAGTTGACGAGTTACAGGAAAAGGTTTCGGTATTGGAGGCGAAGCTACAGACTAAGCCTCAGGACAAACGTGTCGAAATTAAAACTGTATGTGAACAGAGGCTGAAAAAGCCGCCAGATAAGCCGGATTTAGGATCAAAGCCGGATGGTTTTTTCTGGAATGACCTGGATATAGACGAGGATTTGCTGTGGGAAAATAAAGAAACAGTCGAGGACAAGTGTAGACAGATAGTAGTGTCTGTTAATATGCACGACCTACAACTAGACGTGTTGATTGACACCGGTGCAGAATTGAGTGCTGTATCTGGGAAAATATTTGAGTTACTGAAAGACAGACCTGGCATCGTAGTTATGCCAGTAACAGGAGTGAAAATTATCGGTGCTACTGGGAAGGCCAGTAAACCGGTCACAAAACAGATTTTTATCAACTTCGAGATATGTGGGGCATGATTTGAACAAGAGTTTGTCGTCGTGCCAGACTTAACTACGGAAGTAATTATCGGGTTAGATTGGCTATTAAAGTTTCGTTCAGTGATTAATTGCGAAAGCAAAACTTTGACATGTACGTCACAAAATAAAACAATAGTAGTTAGCTTTGACGAGGCAGGAGACGGTGTGCATAGGCGATACCAGCCTATACACATTGTTAACTGGCCGGATGACATTGACGTAGGAATGAATTTCAACTGCCGTACCGTGAGGAATTTCGGCATTGACAAAAGTGTAGAAAGTGAATTGAAAGAGATAATCAAATTCCCTCCACGGATTGACATTAGTACAGGTGTGAAAAAAGATCGTTTGCGAGAAGTAATGAAGCTAAAAGCCGATGCTCGCATATGTCGTCATGACGCTAAAGCGCGTTTTGCTAAGTTTGCAATCGGAGACTTCGTACTTGTAAAAGCTCATGAGAAATCGAGCGAGATAGACAATGAAATCTCTAAATTTAAGTTTGTTTATAATGGACCATATAAAGTCATTGGTATACCTCACACAAATGCTTATTGCTTAGAGTATCCAAGCTCTGGAAAACGATTAGGTATACGGAAATTGTACCAACCTACGATCGATTAATACCACACAATGCGTAATTTGTACAGTATGTAAATATAGAGTTTAAGATTTAAGGATGTGCCATGTTACGATGCTTTTGCCTGACCTAGAGGTCATTAAAGAAGTTGTAATTAATAAGTAATTAATTTTGACTAAATGATTTAAGAGTAACTGATTAGTAACCATCTGAAAAATCCAAGCTGCTAGTTTAAGTTTTCAGCTGAGTCACAGTAGATTAAGGAATGTAAGTATGCTTTTGTAACTAGCTGTCAGATTTCATGAATATTTGTTTTACTAGTCATTGCCGATGTACTTAGACGCTGTTTTAAGTTTCAGGCTAGTACATGCGTGTGATGATGGAAAGTGTTGAGTTATCCACTGTGATAGTGTTAAGGGACTCCTTGAGATTACTCGGGAGTGAGTTTTTCCGAAAGAATTCACTCAAACGGACGTTCTGGAAATGCCGTTACAAGGGCGAGTGAGATCAAGCGTGCCGCACAGGCAGGCGCAACAATCCTGGCGAGGCGGAGCCCCTGTCGGCTCTTGTGCTGCTGTCGGCTCGTGTGCCGCTGTCGGCATTCTTTGTACTTGCGAGTACCGAAGGTGGAGTTGTTTTTCTTCCCAGACAGCTGATGTGAAAGAATTCTGTTGTCAATATTTATGGGTTTTTCGATCTACTGAATATTATTTTCTTGTTTAGCGTTAATTGGACTCTCATGGCGAGAGTATTAATTATGAAAAGGTTATATAAAATGTGTATTCTATGTAATTAAATATTAATTTGCGTATTTTGATATACCTGTATTTTACGACTATGTACTCTGATTAATTTTGTAAATAGTATTCTATTTCTTGATACTGCTAGGAATTTTGATTTTTAGAATAGCTAAACCATTTTCTTTGTTTTCTATGAATTTTAATATGTTGTCAACCTGTTTTATTTTGTGCAAGAGGACAGAGTGGAATAAGATTAGGAGTGTCTCCACTCAATTATTATCGTCTAATAATTGGTTTACGGTTAATTAGACGAATGCCAAATTTTATTGATGTTTTGAGCATATGCATTTCCACTGTTTCTTTTTTGGGACATTTTCTTAGTCTGTTTAGGTCACACGGACATCCTCAGACAATGTGGGGCACGTGTAACGCCGGAAATGCATATCCTCCTATTTCCATCTATTGTATTATAAATTTGTTTTCCTTATTTTTGTTACCTGAATATATGACATTTCTGTGTCTTTACATATTGTAATTGTTTTACTATTTGTATATATATATTTATGCATTTATGTCGATGTATAATTGGTTTGTTTCGTAAATATTATTTGTATTTTTACGCCGGGTCTTGCCTAGGGAAGACTGCTATCGAACGATTACATCGATAGGTCGTGTGAAGAATCAAAGTGTGTAGGATCTTTGGTAGTTTTAACTCTGCCGCGTGGAGCGCGGGCAGAGTGAGTCTGGCTGGAGTAGCGAGTGGAGCAGGTTATAACACTCCCCCACATTTACGTCTTTTACTTCATACACATCATTAACAGTACTAATGTTCTCCTTTCCACTCGCCTTTTCTGGCTCCCTTTCATTCTTTAAAAAAGTCTTTCCACACGATTCCGATCCCGAGTTATCTTTATCATATGACATATTAACTTTATTTTCATTTCTACATTCATCTACTACTGAAACCGGCCATCGGAAGTGTCCGATCCCGCCTCTTCTGTCTCTTTCTACGGCAGCCATCTTGTTCTGACGTCTGCCATTTGTGTCTGCTGCCAAGTGCAATGTACGCTGCTTCGGCAACGGCTGGCCCAAGCACGAACGGTCACATGACTTCGCACTGGGAACGCCACTATGTATCACTCCGAGCCCGTCTGCTATAGGCGCGCCGTTAACCTTCCTGCCCCATAGTTTACATCTTTCCTTCTCGAATCTTATTTTTGGCATCTTTTGTTTGGGCCCAAAACCGGTTTCCGCGTGAATCCGGCCCGTAACACACGCGGTTTTTAGTTTTCCATTTCGTCTCTAGTTTGGGAATTACGTGCTATGTATCCTCTGCCGCGCGTCGTATAATTTCCCCTGCCTCTCGCACGACCTCTTTGAATCGCGTTTACACGATATCTTTCGTTTTCAGGTCGTTCATTTTGGTCATTACTTTCTCGCAAATAATTGTTGTTATTGTGGGGACGAGATTCGCGATTTCTTCGCCAGTGATCTTCATCCTCTACCCTTTCCAAGAACGCAGAAAAACTACTGTGTGTACTCCCAACATATCGTTTCGAATCCTCAGGCAGTTTCTGCCAAAGAACCCAAACGATCTCAGCTTCAGTTCTTCTAGCCTTCAAATGTATCAGTTTTCTATACCATGATTCGCAGAATTCTTTCATGGTTTGCCTACCCCTGATGTCATACAACCTGGCCATTAAAAACTCACGCCACAACTGGTCTTGTTTTTGTTCTGACCAGTATTCGTCAATAAATTTTTGTTTAAACGTTTCAAAATACATCTGGTTAGTATCCAGATTCAAACCCCATCTTTTTGCTTCTCCCGTTAGTGCACTAATTACAACATTAATTTTTTCCTGATCAGACAAATATTCAGGAAAATTTCTTTCGCAGTTCTTTACAAAGTCTAGGGGGTGCCATCCGTTATGCCTCTTTGCAGGGTCGAATTTCTCTTCGCCCTCTAATATTTTACTGAGAGGCATTCTTTCAGTAAAATGTGTAGGTCCGGTTTGTATTTTTCTTTCCAAGTCATACACTTTGCCTTGGATTTGTGAAGTGTTATGTTCACACTTCTTTTCGCAAGTAACAATCTGTTTGGTTAATTCTCTACTTGTTTCTGTTACAGATTGTTTGATCTGTGCAAATTCCAGGTTACATTCTGTTTGTATTTCGGATTTAATACCGAATACCTTTTCGTCTACTTTAGTGACGACTAAGGGTTCTATTTGATCTTGAATTTTAATTACTTCAGTGTCAAATCTTTCGTTAATGTCATCAATTTGTCCTTGTACATTGGCAATATTGCCATTGATGACAGTAATTTCGCTTTTAATACTTTTGATTTCATTACTCACTGTTCCTACCCTTGAGTTGACTTCCTCAATTTGTTTACTAAGTCTGGTACCCTGCTGTTGCATTTGTTTACTAATATCACTACCCTGTGTTGTAATTAACTGCCCCTGTGCTGCAATTAGCTGTCTTTGTTCTACATTTTGTTGCCCCAGTGCTGCGATTTGTGCATTAATATTGTCATTTTGCGCTGCAATTTGTGCCTTAATATTGTCATTTTGTGCAGACAGTATTTTAAGTAAGTCAGTCAGATCTAGTGTCTTTTCACTTTTAGATTCTACTGCCTTTTCGTGTTCCGATCCTATACCCCTTTCTGGTTTTGGTGATTCAAACATATCCCTTGATTCATCAGCATAGCCACTGTCTTCGACAACATCGCCTACATTGTCTTGCTTAGTACGCGCTACACACATAGCTTCGATCTGTTTATTAACGTCTGCGTGATAACGTACGTAATTTAACTCGCGCGTCATGCCATCTGTTGGTGTGCTGCCTGAACTGCTCTCGGTTGCATTCTGCTCTCGCGTGTCTACACTTATTTCTGATTTCCTGTCCATTTTAGCTATTATTAAGTACTGATATCTTTTATTTTTAATTTAAACTGAACTTTCACTACTAGTTCCGTCAAGTTATGTACAGGTTCGTGCCGCTGGACGTTTTATGTTCACTCTATGTTTGTAAGATGCTAACTACTTGTAATTTTTTCCGTCTGTAGGTGCAACTGAACAACGTCCTGTCATGGTCGCCACGTATAACACTCCCCGTCTGCTATCCACTGTACCATAACCTCAATGCCAGAAGCAGGTTGTAACATAAAACAATTTTGTAAAAGTAACTATGGCACAAAGCAACAGAGCAGTGTTACCCTCTGAGAGGAATTTTGTTAAATTGACCGTATTGTTCCTAATGGAAGTGGCTTATCGGAAATGAAAGTCAGAATTACGTTAATATTGGAATAGTGACAAACAAAATTTTGCCTCGCTATACTGTTTATAGAATAAGGGAAACGGTCGCCAGCCTAATTAGGCAAGAGAAAGATTAACATTGTTTATGAAAGTAGGTATAAGTTACTATAATGGACAACACAACAGACACAACCTAGACTTAGCAACACGCGAGTGCAATGAACTCTAACACACATATGTTTTAAGATTGATTATAACAGGTACAGAAAAACACTATCACTTTCAGGGTTTACACAAACTGAGTGGTCTTTATACTGTTAATATGCACACAAGAGAGACAAACACTTGGCATACATGAGAATGTAACGTTTCACAACTGCAGCTTTCTCACTTTTACTACAACGAAACACAATGTTGACAAAATTGCAAGAAACTGACTCTCCTTTTTAGAATTTACTACAGACAACAACGTGGTCATTTACTTTATAAGACTCAGCCTAAAGTTAGAAGTTGGTACCAGCACTTTAAATAGCAGTTTCAATAGGAAAATTATTATTGGACAAATAACATTTGCTTTAACTCACTCTGTTACCACATTAGCTTTAACTATCTTTTTAATAAGTTCAAGAGGCATTATTTAACAAAGCTCTAGGCTTCAACGTACTTTCAGTAAGGACACTCGGTAATTACTTTACTTCAAACGGAGAGGACCCTGAGAGGTGTTATGATGAGGAGTAAAATCAAGGTAGGTAAATAAATTCCGATATGAATTACCTTATATTTCAGCACACTAACAAATCCATTAGGCTGATCCTTCACTGTACATCAATATAGTATTACGTTACAGTGATTGCGCAATGTGGTGGCAACTGCATGTTGGTAGGTGGAATTGCATGTAGAATTGCCGGACTTTATCGTATCTTCATGACGATGATTCATACAAATTCCAGAATAGTTCCAGCCATTTATCCACCCATCCGGGGCATTGGAAAGAAGCAGGAAAAGCCTCTCTCTGAATCAGCATGATATGCACCTTTACATTGACAGTGCACAGACTGGTAGCTCCTTTCCGACTGGTGGCTCGACTCCGACTGACTGCTCGTCTCCGACTGACTATCAGTTCCACCTTTTCCACCTATGCCAACCACAATTTGCGCGCTCTGCACATTTCCGTTCCCAAGGGGAACCACTACACCTTTTACATACAGAATAACTAAGAGCCCTAAGTGAGGATCAGCAATTTACATAACAGCAAACAAATACATTAAATAGAACAGAACATTTTCACATATTAACACTTCAACAAAAAATTATTCACACAAAATTACAATTACCTACAATAAGTTCTGTTCCCTCCAAATGGGACAAAGAATATAAATTGCAGATACACTACTTTGCATAGAATCAAATCACATCAAAGGTTTGACAAAAGAATACACAATTTTATGTTATCGATTTAAACACATTTACAGAAGATCAACAATGTGACCTTAAATAAAGCAAAAGGAAAATAAATTCATACAGCATTAAGAGCTGTGGTGTTACAAGGTGTGTTGTGTGAAGCTCCCGCGAGTTGCCGCTCTTTCGGGGTTTGGCAGCATGTAATTGCGCTCGCCTTGTGATGATAGTTTCTGACATGGTGTCGCGGACGGGAAGCATTAGCTGGCGCACATCAAGGGCCCGTTTCGCCTGGTGACCGTGTCGAGAGGAAGGCGCGCCAACATCCAGCTTCTGCAACAGCGACGGCCGACAATGAGTGACTGTCGCCACCTCCTCGATCGACGGCTTCAAACCTTCAATCAACCAACAAGGAAGACTAGAAGCACGTAAAGTTTTAGAACTGTATGGCAGACCTCAGCTTATCAAACTGTACCATTTTCGTAACTATAATTACAGCAACTTAGCATGAACCTTTGTTGCTCATTGTCCCAATTGCATTGCCAATTAGGGTCCCTTCCTTTTCCGAAATGAAGCCGAGTGTCGTTGAAATTCAAACGCCAGCATTAAAGTAATAATATAGCATTTCACTGCTTTAATTTCAAAGTTCAGTTAAGGTATTCATAGCTGGCTACGATATTTAGATTACACAAGCACAAATTAAGAGTGCGAGTTTTGTTACCATATTTTAGCTTACCTGTGACTGCAGCTCAGCTTGGTACATACTAAATTTTACTATTGTTAATTGTTCAGAATCATTTAATTCAAGTTCAAAGTTAAATCTCTTATTTCTAAATTGCATAGATTCAAGTAGCTTTTGAAATGATTGTTGAGGTAGTCCAAGACTAACCGTATTTTACTGAATTTCGATGTGCTTCAGAAAGAAAGCTCACTATTAACTTTAGTCACTAAATTAACTTTCGATTTTCCGGTTTTATTAATTCTTTTGCTAAATTAAGTCAGAGTGTAGCGAAATTTATTACTTCTGACAAACTTTCAGTTTTCACACTGCACGTGTCAACCTTCAGTTGCCACGCTTCTAGTGCTAATTATATGTGTAATAATCTTTCTTTTTCAGTTGCTATAGTAATTGTCCTTAGGACTGGCGACCGTATTTTCCCCTAAATCTCAAATATCTAATTACCGCTAGTTGATTGTTAACGTAACGACCGCACATTTACTTTCTTTATTAACTTTACCCCTATTTCAAAATTAATTTCCACCAGTTTCATTAGCATTTTTCCTTTCATTTAGATGTAACCCTTTCCTCCCTCTTTACCGACAAATTAACCTCGGGGACGATTGCTTTTCCCAAATTTCCATTAGGTACACGTGGTTTAATTTTTCACTGTCATTAAGGTCGATAAGTGAGGGGGAGGTTACAAGTTCACGATTCATGTGACACATTTCAATCAATGTAACAAAGCAAGTAATCGTTTCAGTTTCCAACTCTGAATTTTAATTATTCTATATCGTAATTGGTAACAAGAAATTACTGTTTGGACTCTCATAATTTTTTAGTTAACATCGCATATTTCTGGAGAAAATACTCATAGTGGTATCGAAACCTAGCTCAAACGTTAATAAATAAATATCTGAAAACTGATCGCTGTTTGCTGTACTAATCGAAGCCAACTCAGAGTTCCTGTTCATAGCCATGTTCAAGACTGTGTAGTAACAGCCTTCGAGATGTGATGCTATAGCAGAATGCTTGAGGTTTCCTGGGTAGACAAAATATCAATCGAAGATGGGCTCTTCAGAGTAGAGGAAGAGAAGCCACGTCTCTTGTAACATATCCAGCACAGAAGGGACACATGGATCTTCCATCTGCTGACATATGATGGTATCACTAAAAGTATCGTTGCAGGAACATTAGAAGAGAAGACTACAACAGGCAGACAGAGACTTGAAGTGGAATACCTAAGACAGAAATGTATGGCGAGTTGCTGCTAAGCAACGTGTTAGAAGAAGAGACACGTGCTTGTATTCTTTGATTGCTTTTACAGCCTGAAAAGTAACTTAGCATTGCTGCGATTGGAGAATTTATTCTGCTACAGACTGTGCTCAATGTGACTGATATATTGATGTTCTTCGTGCATAGACGCTACTCTTTCAATTTGTGGTTGTACACCCTTGTAGTACGTGATATGCCTATAATGGAGGTCACGTCTGCAATTCCGAATCATGCTAGAACGGCACCATGTATAACTGTGATTTAGTCATTCAAGTATTCGTTCGTGGCCCCGTTTCCCTCTCGTTACGCAGTGAAAGCATTTATTTATTTATTTACACGTCAAGTTCCGTAGGACCATATTGAGGAGCAAATCTCCAAGGTAATGAAACGTGTCAGTACTTAAATTGCAACATAAAACTAATAACAGATAAAAATAAAGTGTTTATGAATCCGAAGAAAGTGAATCTGTAAGTTTAAGTAAATGCAGTGAACAATACAACAAGAATCAGCTTACTTTTTCAAGGAACTCTTCGACTGAATAGAAGGAGTGACCCATGAGGAAATTCTTCAGTTTCGATTTGAAATCGCGTGGAGTACTGCTATGATTTTTGAATTCGAGTGGTAGCTTACTGAAATGGATGCAGCATTATACTGCACACCATCTGCACATGAGTTAAGGAAGTCCGATCCAAATGCAGGTTTGATTTCTGCCGAGTATTAACTGAGTGAAAGCTGCTTATTCTTGGGAATAAGCTAATATTGATAACAAGAAGTGACAGTAAGGAATATATGTATTGAGAGGCCAACATCAAAATACCCAGACTCGTGAACAGGGATGACAAGAGGTTCGTGAACTTACACCACTTATTGCCCGAACCGCCAATTTCTGAGCCTAAAATATCCTTCTAGAGTGGTAACAGCTACCCCAGAATATAATACCATACGACATAAGCGAATGAAAATACGCAAAGTAGATTAATTTTCGTTTCGAACGATCACTCACTTCAGATACCGTTCGAATAGTAAAAATGGCAGCATTAAGTCTCTGAACAAGATCCTGAAATTGGAATTTCCACGACAGTTTACTATCTATCGGAACACCTAGAAATCTGAACTGTTCAGTTTCACTAATCATAAGCCAATTCTGTGAAATTAAAACTAAAAGTTTTGTTGAATTGTGTGTTAGAAACTGTAAAAACTGAGTCTTACTGTGATTAGCGTTAGTTTATTCTCTACAAGCCATGAACTTAGGTCATGAACTGCACTATTTGAAACCAAGACAATGTTGCACACAACATCCTTTACTACCAAGCTATTGTCATCAGCAAACAGAAATATTCTAGGGTTACCAGTAATACTTGAGAGCATATCATTTATATAAATAAGGAACAGGAGCGGCCCCAAAACTGATCTCTGGGGCTACCCCCACATGACCGTGCCCCACTCAGACCCCACAACACAGCCATTCTCAACATTGTGAATAATGACCTTTTGCTGTTTGTTGCTAAAGTAAGAGATGAACCAATTGTGAGCTACTCCCCGTATTCTGTAATGGTCCAACTTATGGAGCAATATTTTGTGATCAACACAATCAAATGCCTTACTTAAATAAATTAAAAAAACATGCCTAGCGATCGAAACCTTTTGTTTAAACCATCCAGTACCTCGCAGAGAAAAGATAATACAGCATTTTCAGTTGTTATGCGGCTTCTAAAGCCGAATTGTACATTTTATAGCAAATCGTGTGACATAAAATTATCAATTATCCTTACATACACAGCCTTTTCAATAACTTTAGCGAACACTGACGGAATAGAAGTAGGTCTAAAATTCTCTACATTATCCCTTTCTCCCTTTTTATTAAGCGGCTTTACTAGCGAGTACTTTAATCAAATGGTTCAAATGGCTCTGAGCATTATGGGACTTAACAGCTGAGGTCATCAGTCCCCTAGAACTCAGAACTACTTAAACCTAACTAACCTAAGGACATCACACACATCCATGCCCGAGGAAGGATTCGAACCTGCGACCGTAACGGTCGCGCGGATCCAGGCTGAAGCGCCTAGAACCGCTCGGCCACTCCGGCCGGCAGTACTTTAAACATTCAGGAAAGTGACCATTCCTAAAGTAAAAATTACAAATATGGCTAAATACAGGGCTAACATGTGCAGCACCTCTTCAAGTGATTAATATTGCAAAATGATAGGTTAATGTAAGCTCGATATAAACCATTGGAGACTTGAAATTATGGTTCAGTACTAACCAGTGCAACCGCCACAATGTAGAGAACAATCATGCAAACGTACTTGTATTGTATTGTACAGGTGCCGGATGTCGATTTGTGGGATGGAGTTCCATGCCTGTTGCAGCTGGTCGGTCAACGAAGCGACTATTGCGGATGACGCTCGAGCTGTCGGTCGCCGCATGGAGTGGCCGCGTCGCTTAAGGCGTAATGTGACGAACTGCGCTGCCCCTCCCGCCGGAGGTTCGAGTCCTCGAGTTCTCCCTCGGGCATGGGTGTGTGTGTTGTTCTTAATATAAATTAGTTTCAGTAGTGTGTTAGTCTAGGGACCGATGAACTGAGCAGTTTGGTCTCTTAGGAATTCACATACATTTGAACATTTTTGAGTTGTCGGTCGACGACGTCCAACATGTGCTCGTCTGGAGACGTATATGGTGACCGCATAGGAAAAGGCAACATGTCGACACTGTGCAGAGCCTGTCGTGTTACAACAGGGGTATGTGGGCGAGTGTAATCCTGCTGGGAAACACCCCCTGTTACGCTGTTCATGAAAGACAGCACAACAGGTCGAATCACCAGATTGACGTACAGTTTTGTAGGCAAAGTGCGTGGGATAAGCACAAGACTGCCCCAACTGCCATACGAATTCGCACCCCAGACCATAACTCCGGGTGTAGGCCCAGTGCTTCTAGTACGCAGACAGGTTGGGTGCAGGTCCTCAGCTGGCCGCCTTCTAAATAACACACGGCCATCAGTGGCATTAAGGTAGAACCTGCATTCATAACAAATCGTAATAGACCTCTGCCATGCCCTTCAATGAGCTCTCGCTTGACAGCAAGGAAGTTGCAAAGGCGATGGTTTGTAGAATTTACGCTGCACGGTGTCTGGTAGGGGAGCTCTCTTTGAAGTAACCGATTTTTAGCAGTTTTCTGTGTCACTGTGAGCCAGATGCTGCCCAGATTGCTGTTGCACATGCATTACGATGCGCCTGACGCATACGTCGAACATGATGGTCTTCCCTCTCGATCGTGTCACGTGGCCGTTCGGAGCCCGGCCTTCTTCTACCATACGTTCTTATGGCCACCGCTGCCATCAATCATGTACAGTGGCTACATTATTGCCGAGTCTTTCTGCAATGTCACAGACGGAACATACAGCTTCTCGGTGCCCTATTACACGACGTAATTCAAACTCAATGAGGCTTTGATAATGGCGGCCGTGACTAACATCAACTCCCCACGTCACTCTCAAAGGTAAATACGTTCACGACTGTTACAGCGTGTAGTTAAAGCAAACTTGCTTTACATTCTCGTAATGGCGATATCAGCGGCACTTTTATGCGACTGGCGTGAAATATTATGAGACATAATTTTTCGATGTTGAAACGCGCCTAATAACTTTCGTGTATGTCCCTCAACGCCTCCTTGGCGTCGTAATTTTTTTTCCCGTGGGTGTATTTACTCACTGTCGGGCATGCGTACAACGCAGTAGATTTGTATTTGCGGAAGTAAGGACTCTAATACCGGTTTGCCAATGGTTATTTTGGTTTTACGCCAGTCTTTTCTAGTTTTCTCTTCTGGTAACCACCAGAACGTTTCTTTTTTAATGTTATATCCTATTTCTATACACATTAACTGAGGAAGTGTTACGGACTACGTGTTCATTGACGGAAGGATCAGTAAGCACTGCTTAAATTAGATGTAGATGACTAGAGAAACTGCGCTGCTGCGGTAGATACGTCGTATGTATGAGTCACTGTCTGTATAAAAATTAACGCTTGCATTCCACATACCTATGGATTTTTTCGTTTCGGTTTTGCCCGTACCTCAATATCCTACGAAGATAAAATACACTAATAATAGCGATTTCTTTGTCAGAGATAGAGTTAACTGTAGGAATATACCAGCAGCTTCCGTTGAAGCAGTAGTTGATGCTCTATTATGGGGTTGATACTGTACTCTGTCTTGCATATATTAATGAGAACCAAATAGCTGACCTCACCCTTTTCAGTCAATTTGATTGTAAGTAACTTTGTCCAGCAATAAACTGTCTGACCCGAATTAGAGGGAAACTGGATGGGTTTCTCAATCTGAAGTTTCTCAGCTACAAATTCTATCTGCATGGTGTGAAAGCTTCTTTATGGAAATAAAGTAGTATGCACAAGGTCTGTAGCAGATGTCACCTTTTCATCTGCTGGGATTCAGTAGAAACAGTTCCTTATACACTGAAAAATGAAAGTTGCGGGACGTGAAAAAAAAAAAGATGTTACTGGCATTTATGCCGGAAGCAGATACCGTAATCTTGCCATAACCATACATTTGGTCATTCTGGTATTCATGTAGCTCTTTTCTTCCACTCTAATCGTTTGGTAATATCCTTCACCGACCTTTCAGAAATAGCAATACAAAAATGGCTCTGAGCACTATGGGACTTAATTTCTGAGGCCATCAGTCCCCTAGAACTTAGAACTACTTAAACCTAACTAACCTAAGGGCATCACACACATCCATGCCCAAGGCAGGATTCGAACCTGCGACAGTAGCGGTCGCTCGGTTCCAGACCGCAGCGCCTAGAACCGCACGGCCACTCCGACCGGCAATATCAATACACATCATCAGTGTTATTTACATTCAATTCACGATCGCTCTTCAGCTTACAATGTGAAGTACGGATAATTTCTTCAGTACTTTTCGGTGAAGCAAACTGCATCAAATCCTAGTCTCATAAGGGTCCCGATTCTTGCATACGAACACTGAACATCAGACAAGCATCATATGAGGAAATTCCGACAATAGTAGGTGAGCAAATGCTTCTTGAGGCGTCACTTCTACGTGAAGCTTTGTGTTCAAAAATGGTTCAAATGGCTCTGAGCACTATGGGACTTAACTTCTGAGGTCATCAGTCCCCTAGAACTTAGAACTGAGCAAATGGCTCTGAGCACTATGGGACTCAACTGCTGAGGTTATTAGCGAACTTAGAACTACTTAAACCTAACTAACCTAAGAACATCACACACATCCATGCCCGAGGCAGGATTCGAACCTGCGACCATAGCAGTCGCGCGGTTCCAGACTGTAGCGCCTAAAACCGCTCGGCCACTCCGGCCGGCAGCTTTGTGTTCCACCATGTATAAATTTCTTTGATAAATCTTAATTAATTGCATCATGAATGGGCTCACAGCCTTCTGTACTCCACAGATGTCTTTTCTGATGACAGGAAATAATAAAATATCGTAACCAAGGACAGAATCGTGCAGAAAAGGAGGCGTGGCACTGTGTATTGGTTGAAACAATAAGGCTTTTACATCATTTGTGGCACGATCCAAACTCTAAAAATTGGATACAATATTTCTAACATGGGGACAAAAAATTTCAAAATTTGTTACGAATTTTGTATACATCCCCCCTTTAAGTGAGGAGTCCAGAAATGTACTACAACTTCCTCCGTAACGTTCGCACATTGACCGCCAAGATACGACTAGGTTTATTACAGCGCGCATAGAGATATTTAAATAAGCAGTCTTCCCGTGCACTACAAGCGAATGGAACGGGGAGAGAAATGGGGAGGTACAGTGGTAAGCACACTTCCTGCCATTCTCCTACCAATGGTTTGCAGAGTACGGATATAGATATAGATTGTGTGTATTGTGTATTGAACTGGGGACCTAGAAACGACGGAGAGGCTTCGTCCCGCTGTAACCCTCAGTTGATCACAACCCCACAACAGGCCACAGCAGTCCACCCAGCCACCACCGTCCCGCACCGAACCCACGTTTATCTTGCAGTCCGGACCCCAGGTACCCCTCCACAACCCCCCCCCCCCCAACCGGCCCACGGGAACGTCTCACACCAGACGAGTGTACCCCGAATGTTTACGTGGTAGAGTAGTTATGGTGTACGCGTACGTGGAGACAGTGTTTGCTCAGCAATCTAGCATAACTGAGGCAGAATAAGGGGAACCAGACCGCATTCGCCGGGGCAGTTGGAAAACAGCCTTAAAAACCATCCCCAGACTAGCCGCCACACCGGACCTCGACTCTAATCCGCCGGGCGTATTCGTGCCGGGGACTGACACGCCTTCCGCTCGGGAAGCAGCGCGTCAGACCGCGCGGATAGCCGGACGGGCTACATACAGATAGTGCTTCAACTGCAGCAGAGAGCTCTTGAAAGGAATGGTGTTACGCTCGCGAAAGCTTATAGTGAAGCTCTCCAAAAATATTGCCACGGAATGTTACGCGATGTTTTAATCGCTAGGAACTGAGAGGGTACTTAGCTATCGGCCTTGGTCCCCACACAGAACATTTCCCGGCTATTTTTGCAGAAAGCTTACCTGAAAATATCAGCGAGTGATGTATCACCCAACTACTATTTTCAAAAGCACTCGAATACCATTAAAAAAAGCAGTATTATATTGAGAACTGACTGTTACAGGTCTGTTCTGAAGCATGGGAGCGCCGGATATATCCGTTTGGTCAGCTGCCCTTTAGCTACGCCGTGAAGACCACGGTGCACGCGTGACTTTTGCATAGCACCACAGTGTCAGCCACTGGCAGTTCATATACTTTCACAAGACCTGGAAAATTCATACGATGACATTAGTTTCCATTATGCAATACTATGGCTCAGTGAATGCAACGTTGTTGACGCGTTTTCGGGCAATTCGGAAGGAAGATTCTATTTCCGATAACGAAAATAGATTTTCAGTAATCATTGCACAATAAAAGGTGGGTACCGAGCACAGCCCTTATCACTGATATTACCAGGGTTTTAGATAACTTAAATATACTACTACACTCCTGGAAATGGAAAAAAGAACACATTGACACCGGTGTGTCAGACCCACCATACTTGCTCCGGACACTGCGAGAGGGCTGTACAAGCAATGATCACACGCACGGCACAGCGGACACACCAGGAACCGCAGTGTTGGCCGTCGAATGGCGCTAGCTGCGCAGCATTTGTGCACCGCCGCCGTCAGTGTCAGCCAGTTTACCGTGGCATACGGAGCTCCATCGCAGTCTTTAACACTGGTAGCATGCCGCGACAGCGTGGACGTGAACCGTATGTGCAGTTGACGGACTTTGAGCGAGGGCGTATAGTGGGCATGCGGGAGGCCGGGTGGACGTACCGCCGAATTGCTCAACACGTGGGGCGTGAGGTCTCCACAGTACATCGATGTTGTCGCCAGTGGTCGGCGGAAGGTGCACGTGCCCGTCGACCTGGGACCGGACCGCAGCGACGCACGGATGCACGCCAAGACCGTAGGATCCTACGCAGTGCCGTAGGGGACCGCACCGCCACTTCCCAGCAAACTAGGGACACTGTTGCTCCTGGGGTATCGGCGAGGACCATTCGCAACCGTCTCCATGAAGCTGGGCTACGGTCCCGCACACCGTTAGGCCGTCTTCCGCTCACGCCCCAACATCGTGCAGCCCGCCTCCAGTGGTGTCGCGACAGGCGTGAATGGAGGGACGAATGGAGACGTGTCGTCTTCAGCGATGAGAGTCGCTTCTGCCTTGGTGCCAATGATGGTCGTATGCGTGTTTGGCACCGTGCAGGTGAGCGCCACAATCAGGACTGCATACGACCGAGGCACACAGGGCCAACACCCGGCATCATGGTGTGGGGAGCGATCTCCTACACTGGCCGTACACCACTGGTGATCGTCGAGGGGACACTGAATAGTGCACGGTACATCCAAACCGTCATCGAACCCATCGTTCTACCATTCCTAGACCGGCAAGGGAACTTGCGGTTCCAACAGGACAATGCACGTCCGCATGTATCCCGTGCCACCCATCGTGCTCTAGAAGGTGTAAGTCAACTACCCTGGCCAGCAAGATCTCCGGATCTGTCCCCCATTGAGCATGTTTGGGACTGGATGAAGCGTCGTCTCACGCGGTCTGCACGTCCAGCACGAACGCTGGTCCAACTGAGGCGCCAGGTGGAAATGGCATGGCAAGCCGTTCCACAGGACTACATCCAGCATCTCTACGATCGTCTCCATGGGAGAATAGCAGCCTGCATGGGTGCGAAAGGTGGATATACACTGTACTAGTGCCGACATTGTGCATGCTCTGTTGCCTGTGTCTATGTGCCTGTGGTTCTGTCAGTGTGATCATGTGATGTATCTGACCCCAGGAATGTGTCAATAAAGTTTCCCCTTCCTGGGACAATGAATTCACGGTGTTCTTATTTCAATTTCCAGGAGTGTATAAGGAAAGGAAGTACTGCCGGCCGTTGTGGCCGAGCGGTTCTAGGCGCTTCAGTCTGGAACCGCGCGACCGCTACGGTCTCAGTTTCGAATCCAGCCTCGGACATGAATGTGTGTGATGTCCTTAGGTTAGTTATGTTTAAGTAGTTCTAAGTTCTAGGGGACTGATGACCTCAAATGTTAAGTCCCATAGTGCTCAGAGCCATTTGAAAGGAAGTACTGATTACTGACGTGCTGGCAATGTAACTTCCCGCAAGATTACAGCAGTGTTGTGGAACCTGACTCGAACGGAGGGCCTTTGCCTTTGGCCCGAAAACGTTCTACCAACTGAGCTACCCAGGTGCGACTGAGGACCCGTTCTCATAGCTCTACTTCCGGCAGTACCCATGTCCGAGAGAGTACTCGAACCTCTGGATTGAGGGGACGCACGATCTGCGACATGACGCCTCTAGCAGCGCGGCCACTCCGCGCGGCGTCTACTAATGAAGTACCGTGATGTTTAACATGTTTGGAGAGAAAATTTTTGGATCCGCGTAGAGTAGAAAATGGAATTATATAACTCTGCGTTTCCAGTAGCACTAAAACGTGGTCTCTTTGGAAACCAAGTTACAGGTAATAGCTACAAAATTTCTTTTTAACGAAGGACAGTGATTATGGTGCTACAAATTTGTTACCGTGTACCAGTAAAGCCAATTGCTAGAAGAATTTGGCGACCTACAAAGAAAGGAAGACGGTATCACTTCTATATACGTAACGCAGGGCCGGCCAGTAATTCTGCACGCGTGCGGTGCTCCTGCACATGTGCAACTTCCGGGTCACAGCGTGCACGCTGCAGCCGTCAGCTTTATCCACTTGCTGGGATACTCTGTACCGGCGCATTCTAGTGCGCTTTCCACAGCTTGCAAGCCAACCATGGGAAGGTGTTTAGCGTATTAAACATTTAAAATACTGTCGCAGTCTACTCAATGAGACGTCTACTTTTATGTTAACAGTTTAACCCAGTAAGACAAGTAATACAGTTAACAACCGTGGGTTTTTATTAAGGCAGCTTGACTGACGGCACGTAAATACGAGTAATGTTTTTGATCTAGTATTTAAGAAAGAGAGCACTTAGCGATTTCAAATAACATTAAACTAATGCAAGGTTTCCTATAACTAATTCTCGGTGCCCTCAGTTACACCCACATAATTTCTGTCTCACTGACCTCCGAACAGAATGATAACCGCAGACCTCTCGATGATCACCTGTTATTTCGATACCATCTTTCATCAGCTCCGTCTGAAATCTGCATAATAACCGACAATTAGATGAATGTTACGTTTTATCGACTTCAGCTGAGCGTAGCCCTTCACACATTAAAAAAACCCCTAAATGTAACTATACATTGGAACAATCGGCTTAATGACCAACTTTCCTGATAATAATGTAACATGGAGCAGAATGAGGCACTAATGCACAGTTAGTAAACAATAATTCTTAATTATGAAAGGAATAAATCCAAACACGTTAATCACTGGTCATGAGAAATGATAATCGAGTTGATGTGTCTCAGCCATTTTCTTAAGGGCATTTAAGTTTGCGGCCGGCCGAAGTGGCCGTGCGGTTAAAGGCGCTGCAGTCTGGAACCGCAAGACCGCTACGGTCGCAGGTTCGAATCCTGCCTCGGGCATGGATGTTTGTGATGTCCTTAGGTTAGTTGGGTTTAACTAGTTCTAAGTTCTAGGGGACTACTGACCTCAGTAGTTGAGTCCCATAGTGCTCAGAGCCATTTAAGTTTGCTTGCCGTTCTTCACTCTTGAGTACACTACACTCGTCTTTGCGATATGTATCGTAGTGTCCTTCAATTGAAAACTTACGCTGGCCGCCTATTATTCGGCGGCATAGCAAACACTGTGAGTTTTCACCAACGGCTACAAAAAAGAATTGCAGTTCCCAGTCATTTTTAAACGACTGAGAACATAGATCTCCCGTCCTTTGCTTTTTCACAGTACCTGCCATTTCTCAGTACTTCTCTGTTAAGGTTACGGTTACCAGGGGTAAACGAGACTGGGTATGTTGCGCTCTTGCTTGTACCACATAAGCAGGGAAGTGGAGCCGCCGCCGTTCATTTAGGACACATGTCTAATAACAGATGTCGCTGTTGCACATGTGCGCACATGTGCAGCACTTCCGCACGTTTGCACACTGTGCAGCGTTTGGCTGGCCCTGACGTAACGGCTTTTTATTACGAGCAGCTTTTTATGACACGGAAAGTATAAAAATTATAAAAAGGTCACTTCCCCACAGATAAACATTAAAGATTAATCTGCATGTGGTAGTAGCTCGAGATGAAACAAGTAATATTTCGCCGCCTTAAAATTACAAGAACTCGGTCTTTTCACATCTGGAATAAGATATTTGTCGATACTTCCTGGCAGATTAAAACTGCGTGCCGGACCGAGACTCGGACTCAGGACCTTTGCCTTTCGCAGGCAAGTGCTCTACCAACTGAGCTATCCAAGCACGACTCACGCCCCGTCCTCACAGCTTTACTTCTGCCAGTACCTCGTCTCCTACCTTCCAAACTTCACAGAAGCTCTCCTGCGAACCTTGGTAGAACCTGGTAGAGCACTTCCCCGCGAAAGGCAAAGGTCCCGAGTTCAAGGCCCGATCCGGCACACAGTTTTAATCTGCCAGGAAGTTTCATATCAGCGCACACTCCGCTGCAGACTGAAAATCTCATTCTGGAAGATATTTGTCATTTAGCTTCTGTCGTTTCTTACTCGTCTATTTAACAACTAAAGTCTTCTTAATATATAAGGACTGTCTGTAAGACTAATTAATAGATGCTTCTGCCTTCCATCTGAGCT
Source organism: Schistocerca cancellata (assembly GCF_023864275.1). Classification (NCBI taxonomy): domain Eukaryota; kingdom Metazoa; phylum Arthropoda; class Insecta; order Orthoptera; family Acrididae; genus Schistocerca; species Schistocerca cancellata. Next base: position 724,671,767 of record NC_064627.1, read on the forward strand.
ATGTCTCGTTTAATGTTAACGCATCTTCCTTTATCTTTATAAATAGAAATGTAAATATTATTTGTTCAAAATCGTATGTCTCCGATAGTTCTGCAGTCATTGCTTTGAAATTTTAGCACACCACCATATTCGAATACACGAGTTTATATGTGCCTTCTGGAGCGCCATTGGTATATATAATTAAGATGTATGATGTTAGCAAGAACATCTTGTTCATTTGTTAATAATTTGAAATAATCGAAAGTTCGGAACCGATTTCTTTAAAGTTTGGACATAGCGTTGCTTTCCAGTACGCGCGTGTTCTTACATACCTATTTTAAATATATACAAATTTTTAAATATATGTAATATATAAGTACGTAATAATAAAGTGGAAGCGTTATTACCAAAACACTCGAAAAGTCCGATTTATTTCAAATTTTTACACAATATTCTGATGAACAATCATATGGACACACACACACACACACACACACACACACACACACACACATATATATATATATATATATATATATATATATATATATATATATATATATATATATTTGTGCGTACACCCTGTATATATATATATATATATATATATATATATATATATATATATATACACAGGGTGTACGCACAAACTTTCAGGAAACATTCCTCGCACAAAGATAAAGAAAAGGTGTTATGTGGACATGTGTCCGGAAACGCTTAATTTCCATGTTAGAGCTCATTTTAGTTTCGTCAGTATGTACTGTACTTCCTCGATTCACCGCCAGTTGGCTCAATTGAAGGAAGGTAATGTTGACTTCGGTGCTTGTGTTGACATGAGATTCATTGCTCTACAGTACTAGCATCAAGCACATCAGTACGTATCATCAATAGGTTAGTGTTCATCACGAACGCGGTTTTGCAGTCAGTGCAATGTTTACAAATGCGGAGTTGGCAGATGCCCATTTGATGTATGGATTAGCACGGGGCAATAGCCGTGGCGCGGTACGTTTGTATCGAGACAGATTTCCAGAACGAAGGTGTCCCGACAGGAAGACGTTCGAAGCAATTGATACGCGTCTTAGGGAGCACGGAACATTCCAGCCTATGACTCGCTACTGGGGAAGACCTAGAACGACGAGGATACCTGCAATGGACGAGGCAATTCTTCGTGTAGTTGACGATAACCCTAATGTCAGCGTCAGAGAAGTTGCTGCTGTACAAGGTAACGTTGACCACGTCACTGTATGGAGTGCTACGGGAGAAGCAGTTGTTTCCGTACCATGTATAGCGTGTGCAGGCACTATCAGCAGCTGATTAGCCTCCACGGGTATACATCTGCGAATGGTTCATCCAACAATGTGTCAATCCTCATTTCAGTGCAAACGTTCTCTTTACGGATGAGGCTTCGTTCCAACGTGATCAAATTGTAAATTTTCACAATCAACATGTGTGGGCTGACGAGAATCCTCGCGCAATTGTGCAATCACGTCATCAACACAGATTTTCTGTGAACGTTTGGGCAGGCATTGTTGGTGATGTCTTGACTGGGTTCCATGTTCTTCCACCTACGCTCAGTGGAGCACGTTATCATGATTTCATACGTGATACTGTACCTGTGCTGGTCGTAGTGGCCGTGCGGTTCTAGGCGCTACAGTCTGGAGCCGAACGACCGGTACGGTCGCAGGTTCGAATCCTGCCTCGGGCATGGATGTGCGTGATGTCCTTAGGTTAATTAGGTTTAATTAGTTCTAAGTTCTAGGCGACTGATGACCTTAGAAGTTAAGTCGCATAGTGCTCAGAGCCATATACCTGTGCTGCTAGAACATGTGCCTTTACAAGTACGATACAACATGTGGTCCATGCACGATGGAGCTCCTGCACATTTCAGTCGAAGTGTTCGTACGCTTCTCAACAACAGATTCGGTGACCGATGGATTGGTAGAGGCGGACCAAGTCCATGGCCTCTACGCTCTCCTGACCTCAACCCTCTTGACTTTCATTTATGGGGGCATTTGAAAGCTCTTGTCTATGCAACTCCGGTACCAAATGAAGAGACTCTTCGTGCTCGTATTGTGGACGGCTGTGATACAATACGCCATTCTCCAGGGCTGCATCAGCCCATCAGGGATTCCATGCGACGGGGGGTGGATGCATGTATCCTCGCGAACGGAGGACATTTTGAACATTTTCTGTAACAAAGCGTTTGAAGTCACGCTGGTACGTTCTGTTGCTGTGTGTTTCCATTCCATGATTAATGTGATTTGAAGAGAAGTAATAAAATGAGCTCTAACATGTTAAGTAAGCGTTTCCGGACAGATGTCCACATAACATATTTTCTTTCTTTGTGTGTGAGGAATGTTTCCTGAAAGTTTGGCCGTACCTTTTTGTAACACCCTGTATATATATCGAAACGTTGTTAGCTAACGAAAAAGCTGTATTTGTGGCTTAACTACTTACGATTAGAATTCTACTATAGAATATGTATTAGCAATGACCAACAAGGCTCGAGGTCAGAAGGATGGGGGAATATGAGATAGACAGAGAGGTGGGAGGAAACGGAAGTAAAAAGTGGATAGGAAGAGATGGATGGAGACAGGGAGGGGGGGGGGCAGGAGGCGTTGGAGAGAGAGAAAGAGAGAGAGGAGAAGACGGTTATACAAACGGGGGTGGAAGTGATGGACAGAGGAAGGGCGAGAGAGAGGGGCAGGAGAGGACAGAGCAGTGATGGGAGGGGAAGATGGACAGATAAAGAGGGAGGAGATGATGGACAGAGAGGAAGAGAGAAAATGGTAGGAGGAGATCTAGAGAGTTGGGGGAAGGAGAAGGTGGACAGACATAGGGTGAGGAGGCAATGGTGTGAGATAGAGAGGGGGAAAGGGGATGAGATCGAAAAAGAGAGGAGGGGGAGGAGATGGACAGAGACAGGGGGAGATGGAGATTAGGTAGTGCATCCATTAAAAACGCGTGCTTTGACTGATGTTACTTTTCACTTTAACGAAACTAACCAGTGCAACCCGCGGCCGTTAACAGCTAGTATATGATAAAATAGGCCGGCTGGAGTGGCCGAGCGGTTAAAGGCGCTACAGTCTGGAACCGCACGACCGCTACGGTCGCAGGTTCGAATCCTGCCTCGGGCATGGATGTGTGTGATGTCCTTAGGTTAGTTAGGTTTAAGTAGTTCTAAGTTCTAGGGGACTTATGACCACAGCAGTTGAGTCCCATAGTGCTCAGAGCCATTTGAACCATTTTATGATAAAATATTTATTAAAGTGTAACTCTATTTGATTTTGGCGCTAACCATCTATTATTAGGAAAGGGTTATTTATCAAATGGTTCAAATGGCTCTGAGCACTATGCGACTTAACTTCTGAGGTCATCAGTCGCCTGTTATTTCTCACGTAGTGCAAGCTGAGTGCCACAAATGTAATTGTTAGAATGATCTTGGAAAACACAAGTCAAAGTGTTTGTGGTTGTTGATTTATAAGCTAAATTATGGATGGCCTAAAGAACTATCAAGTACTCAGGACAACGTAGGCACCAGGATGAATAACAGAATACCGTTCAAAATTCATTACACGTTAAATGCGTGTGCCTCACTGTGACTGTCCGGGATTATTGATTTTGTCAGATAGTGCCTTAGTTCGCCTCCGTACCATAGTGTTCAGCGTGGCTGACTGGAATGTAAAGGACCCAGGTTCGATTACCGGTACAGCCAGTGATTTTTCCTTGGTGGGAGGACTGGAACGGGGTGCACTCAGTCTTGTGAATGGAACTGAGGAGCTTCTTGACCGATAGTAGCAGTTCCAGGTCACGAAAATTTGCAACTAGTGTGCTAACCCCACTTCACTCCATATCGCATCTAATGATGTCATTTGCAGAGGGTGACACAGTGGTCGGTCGGTACCGATGTGCCCTTCAAATCCTGAAGAAGTATAGTTTAGACAGTGCTTAACAATTGTGTGGATCATACCACCTCAGCCTGGTCGGTGTTTAGGTATTTAATTCTTCTCTCCTCTTGATGCAACTGCTATTGTTTTATGCTCTTTTAGACTTGTTGCTGTAAATCGGTTTCCTATTCTTACCTTTCATGTATGTCTGTGTCGAATGGTCCTGAACAATACAGATGGTCAGTTTATGTAGGTACTATCTGATAAAAAAACACCAAATCAATCTGAAACTCTATAACTATACTGAAATTACCTTTTATCAACAGTCAGTCAGGAAACGAAAACTGTATACTCAAGAAACTGTATTGTGAAATTCTGTATCGTCTAATGCGGTAAACACTGCCACAATACGTGACGTCAAGATAAACGACTTGCAGTTCCAAAACATAAAAGTAACAGAATAAGAATTCTACATAAGATTACAAATCGAATTTTGAAAGAATAAATATCCAAAGTGCTTCTATAAAAATACTCTGTAAATTTCTGTACACAAACTGACTACATAAATTTCCAAACAGTACAATTGCACACTTGAAAGTAAAACTGCTCTCTAAGAATAAGACTGCATAAGGAATGAGATGCCGGCCGGTGTGGCCGAGCGGTTCTAGGCGCTACAGTCTGGAACCGCGTGACCGCTGCGGTCGCAGGTTCGAATCCTGCCTCGGGCATGTATGTGTGTGATGTCCTTAGGTTAGTTAGGTTTAAGTAGTTCTAAGTTCTAGGGGACTGATGACCTCAGAAGTTAAGTCCCATAGTGCTCTGAGCCCAAACCATTTTTTCTTAATGAGATCTGAACTGAACTTTACCGAAGCTGATCCTGGTAATTATTTTGAAATGCAATTCTGAAATGTGAATGATCTTACTGTTTTCTGAATGTGACATTGAACTGGCTCTAACAAATTTTGTGACTTAGCTAGTGGCAGCGGAAACTCGGTACTGCTGGAGAGGATGAATATTAAAACACAGCGCAGCAGAAAATAAGCTAAAGCAAAGAAATCTCGCCCGGTGCGGTGCAACAAAAAACAGCCATGCTAGCATCAAGCTTTTCTTTGAATGACTGAGTCCCTATCGATGTGGGGCGGAGAACTACTTTTATAAAACAAAACTGCATTCAAAAGCAATATTACGAAACTGATTTGTTAACAATTACAATCAACTAAAGAAAAATAATTTCCTACTAAAAAATGTTACTGTGCAGTGAAATTAGTTAACAGAATGGTAAAGGAGTGGTGAATCTATAACTCCGCAAGCTATGTGAGCAGATAACCTTGTTTAATCACGTCTGGTCGGTGAAACTAACTGACACGAACCAATAAAGAGAAGACTGTAAGACTGTTAAATATTTGACTTTCTCAAACACATGATAAATTACGAGTGAGGAAGAAATGTAGCGACAACATTACCTGAAAATCTTCCCCGCTCTCAAATTAGTCTTTACCAAACCATATTTCCAAAAAGTAACATCCTTTGCATTTGCATGTCTATAACCAACACAACTTCCCACTGAATGCTACTGGCAACGGCAGTGCTACAGACTACCGAAGATCTCATGGCTTGTACTCTGTGGCGTAATACACTGATGAGCCATAACATTCTGACCACTGCACACTGCGAGGTTGAATGCCTCCTGGTGGTGATGCGGGCACGTGGTATAGTCGGGAACAAATGTAAGCGGAAGAGGGACGAATGGCAGTGGTGACGATGTGGGCCAGAAGTGCGAAATCCACTTATATAAACGATTTCGATTAAGGGCACATTGTTACGGCGCTGCGGCTATAAACGCTCTGAAACGGTGAAACTCGTCACCTGTTGGCGTACTAGTGTTGTGAGCACAAATGGAAAGTCGTTGAAGGATTGGACGACCATGTCTCATCACAAAACGTAGAGGTCGGAGGATCCCCCCCTGTGTAACCATAGGCAGCGATCTGTGTCAGATATGACGACCGAGCACAGTGCTGGTGCAGGCAAAAGTGTTTCGGAGCACACTGTTCAAAGGCCATTGTTTTACAAAGAGCTCCACATCACACGACCCCTAGATGTTCCCGCGTTGACCCAGCGCCGGCCAATGTGGCCGAGCGGTTCTAGGCGCTTCATTCTGGAACCGCGCATCTGCTTCGGATGCAGGCTCGACTCCTGCCTCGGGCATGGATGTGTGTGATGTCCTTAGGTTAGTTAGGTTTAAGTAGTTCTACGTTCTAGGGGACTGATGACCTCAGAAGTTAAGTCCCATAGTGCTCAGAGCCATTTGAACCATTCTTTTGACCTAGCGATATCGCACAGCATCGCTGAGTTTTCACGATGTATAAATAGAAACCTGTCGGATGAATCGGATTTCTTTTTACAACAAGTCGATGACTGGATCCTTACACGTCGTCATCCTGACGAACAGCTGCGCGAAGCATGCACCGCGCCACAAATGCAGGTCGGCGAGGGCAGAATTATACTATGGTGCACACTGAGTTGGGCTTCCATGGGATCTGCGGTCGTAATCAAAGGCATCATGACAGCAGTGAAGTACGTGAACATTATTGCGGACCACCCGCATCCCTTCATTCAAATTGTTCAAATGGCTCTAACCACTATGGGACTCAACATCTGAGATCATCAGTCCCCTAGACTTAAAACTACTTAAACCTAACTAACCTAAGAACATCACACACATCCATGCTCGATGCAGGAATCGAACCTGCGACAGTAGCAGCAGTGCTGTTCCGGACTGAAGCGCCTTGAACCGCTCGGCCATAGCGGCCGGCTTCATCGCTTCGTGCTCGAAGTCCGCCCCTACGAGGATGACATCTTCCAGCAAGATAACTGTCTTTGTTGGAACGTCAGAATCGTGCAACAATGGTTTGAGGGTCATTATAATGAACTCTGGGCAGGCAAATCTGTCTGCTCTGTACGTATTGGAACACATACCGGGCGCCAGCTTGTAAGTAGGCTGTTTAGGTTTTTATGTTTGTAACGCCACGTAGCGCTCTATATGAAAATCACTGGCTGTGCGGTGTGCGGTCTGTGGCGGGTTCGCATTGTTGTAATAATCGCTATTGTAGTTTTGGGCAGTTGGGATGTGAACAGCGCATAGCGTTGCGCAGTTGGAGGTGAGCCGCCAGCAGTGGTGGATGTGGGGAGAGAGATGGCAGAATTTTAAGAGCGGACGATCTGGACGTGTGTCCGCCAGAAAGAGTAAATTTGTAGTACTGGATATCATGACATATATATATATATATATATATATATATATATATATATATATATATATATATATATATATATAATGACTTTTTAACACTATTAAGGTAAATACATTGTTTGTTCTCTGTCAAAATCTTTCATTTGCTAACTATGCCTATCAGTAGTTAGTGCCTTCAGTAGTTAGACTCTTTCATTTAGCTGGCAGTAGTGGCGCTCGCAGTACTGCAGCAGTTCGAGTAACGAAGATTTTTGTGAGGTAAGTGATTCGTGCAAGGTATAGGTTATTGTTAGTCACGGCCATTCTTTTGTAGGGATTTTTGAAAGTCAGATTGCGTTGCGCTAAAAATATTCTGTGTCAGTTTAGTGATGATCAGAATAAGTAAAGAGAGTAATGTCTGAGTACGTTCAGTTTTGCTCAGCTGTTTGAAAATCAAATAATGTAAGAGGTTTATTAGCACAGTAATTCACTAATTTTTTAAGGGGACGTTTCAAGCTGCGTGTTCGTAAACTACGGGGCCGTAATTTGTGGAAATTGCTTGACCTGTGCGTAGATATCTGGTGCGTCCTGTAGGATCCATGCCAGCAGAATCTTTATTGTACCGCATTTGACAAGTGAAAAGTGAAACAACAAAAAATGTCTCTGAGGACTATGGGACTTAACATCTAAGGTCATCAGTCCCCTAGAACTTAGAACTACTTAAACATATCTAACCTAAGGACATCACACACATTCATGCCCGAGGCAGGATTCGAACTTGCGACCGTAGTGATCGCGCGGTTCGAGACGGAAGCACCTACAGCCGGTCAGCCACATCGGCCGGCCAAACAGGTGGTCATAATGTTTTGGCTCATCGGTGTACATCAGCTATTAAAGACTTCTGTTTGAAAAATATCCAGTGAGAAAAAAAAATTGAAGTATGACGGATCGAGTAAAAACAGAAAATGAGATAGTAACCTTACAATGAATTTGCCAGCAGTCGTGTCCACTGGCTTGAGCGTAAACGGAAGTCCCACCTGCTAACTTTGCCAGACTACGCTGCTCTCTTTCTCCTCTGGAACGTATCTATCTCTCTGTTTCTTCGTTTACGCTAATGGCAACGACGCTCCTCTCGGAACTGATGAGAAAACAACAGCGGCGAAGCAAGAACTTTCTGTGCGGGAGAGGGCAGGTGCGCTTTGTGGAATATTTAAGACGTGTTTATCGCAGCTGGTGCCTTTAATAAATTAGGTGTGTTTCCGGCTCGACGGACTTAGAGACGCCTGGCGCCGAGAGCGGTCGCGTCGCGGACCTCCTTCCTCCCTGCCGCCCGCCAGAGACTGGGCGGGCGTCTTGATGATGAAATTTCAGCCCCGCCGTACCGGCTGGCGGCGGACGTAAACGTTATTCCGCGGACTCGCATAAAAAGCTTTATGAATGACGAGCGGCACGTCCCTGCAGAATTCTTGCCTTCTTCCCGAGGACCCTGGGATATTAAACTCATATTCACAGGGCTTATAATGATTTACATACATAACAAAGTCGAGTGCGAAGATGAGAGGCCGGAGCCGAGTAGCGCGAGAGTGCGTCACCGGCGCAGCTCCGCAGGCAGATTGGTGGGAGGTAGCGAGGAAGGAGGGGAGGGAGCGAAGGGGCGGGAGACAGGGCGTCGAAAGGGCGCCAGCTGCCGCAATAATAATGAAAAGGAGCGCCGCGCAGCCGCCCCGCCTGCTGCAGGAATTCCGTGCCGCCGCGTTTTTATTACATTTTCTATCCCTTTGTAAGCGGATTTGTACGATTTTTATGCAGGGACGCCGGGGCTTCGGGAGCAGATACTGCATCTGGTGAGGCGGGAATTCCGTGAACGGACCGAAGTATAAGGCAATAATTGAAGAGGAACGACAAAGAATAGAGCGAGAGAGAGACGAGTGATAGGGGAAGGAGAACCGCCAACAGTACCGGAAGAGGTCCGGACGGAGGCGAAGTTGTCGGAGGGCGGACAGGCGACGGCGTGGAGCGGGGAATAGGACAGAAGTTTGACGACTAAAGGGGTAGGTGAGCGCTGTGTGGCGCAGTGTTTGAGGAGGCGGCGGCGGCGGGGGCGGCGGCGGGGGCGGAGGGATGGAGCGCCCTCGCCGCCGGTGCCGTCGCAGGTATTTAATTAAGTACCCGCTTTGCCACCCCGGTGGGGCGGTCGAGCACCTTTCGGCGCGCCTCTTAACGGGGACGGCGTCAACCGCCCGACTACACGCCTCACAAGACTCGCACCATTTGATGCCTCTAAGCCGAAATATTGCTCCAGGGACTAGTGGCGAATCTCCGCGGACGCGTCTTCGCTGTACAGCCCTAAGTGGGCACTACCGGTTCACCTACTCCCAAGCAGATGTAGAAGCAAATGTCGCATCGTCCCCATTTTTCTCCCGGTAATAGAGGGATCATGGCAATGGAGGCAAGACAGAAGAATTCAAGGTAATTTCATAGTATCTTTTTGAAATAGAAATAGCGTTAGAGAGCGTTAAATGGTGTTAGGTGTTTGAAATTTTCAGGAGAAAAGTGTAAGTGGGAGGGAAAGACAGGTAATATACAACGAGTGTAAGAAAAAAGACGGGAAAAATAAAATGACATTCTTTTTAAAAGTAGGGTAAGTCTGGGAGATCTGGACCACTGGGTCACACAGAATAGTTTTTCACAAATTCGCCTCTAGAGCAGCTTCCGCTACTTGTGAGGAAGCTCTTTTGTGAACAAACGCGATGCAGAACTGTGCTTGTTAGTTTCGTGTTAGTTCTGTAGAAAAATCACATTCTGTGTTCTGGTAAGCTGAAAAGTTCTATCGTGTAAATATTACATGATTTTAGTAGTGAAGCCTATTTTGCACTATACAAAAAAATGGTTCAAATGGCTCTGAGCACTATGGGACTCAACTGCTGAGGTCATTAGTCCCCTAGAACTTAGAACTAGTAAAACCTAACTAACCTAAGGACATCACACACATCCATGCCCGAGGCAGGATTCGAACTTGCGACCGCAGCGGTCTCGCGGTTCCAGACTGCAGCGCCAGAACCGCGCGGTCACTTCGGCCGGCTTGCACTATACAAATGAAGGTCTTTTATACTGCCAGCTAGGCATGGAACTAACCTAAAGTGACCTACGAGTTGGCTACCTACACACAGAAGTCTCGATGGTCCGTCTCTCCCAGACAATCGGGAGAAATGGACCATTGTCATTTGGGAGATGCAGACCAGTTGTTTTAATGTGCATCAGGTGGAGAGTAATTAAATGTAGCTTCAAGGCACGTGTAATAATCCGACCGAAATGACCCCAGTCCCAGATGATGCTCATTTGTATGAAGAAGCGTATGTGCTAACAAATGGAAGAGCAGTATCTCACACACAGGACAACCAACCACTTCAAAGATCATTAAAAGACCTACTGATTCCAAGCACATCAAAAGATCAGAGTTATCTGCGAAAGGAAAATTCCTTCACTCACACAACTTCGAACTACACTCCTACTAAATGCAAAAATTCCAAGAGTACCGCTTCAAAACTGACTGCACCTAAGCCAACACAGACAAAACTTCTATTGATAAGAACACGAATTTGAAAAGGAAGGCAGTAAATATCCAAAGGGCTAAATTCTGCTGAAAATGTGGAAACTGTAAAGAAAAACGGAGATACGAAAAGGAAAGAAACAGAAAGAAAGTACAAAAAGATCCTTAAAGTTAAATTCTAATTAGAAAAAAAAGACTGAAGAAGGCGAGAAACAAAAATACTAAAATAACTCACAGTCTTCACAGGTAGCTATTGTAGAAGATTAAGAAAGTAACTATAATGAATGGGATGAAAATGAATGTGTTGGCTGTTTTGAAATATGTTACGAAACTAATGAAAATGACAACTTGATTCAGTGTGTTTGCCGTTCACGATGGTCTTGTGAACGTTGTTCAACATTTGTTAATAAGTGTGATTGCAGTGGTGAGAGAGAGACAGGCTAATGCTTGAGTAATACCAACAATTCATTAGAAAAGCAAGTGCTCAATCGAAATTTATAATAAACCGATAAAACAGTTTTAACTAAAGTATTTAATAACGTAGTTCTGTGTTCATAACACCATATTCCAGATAAAAATATGTAATTTTAAATGAATCTTTCCTTCATGTATAGCCACTTTTATGAGGTCCATCTCTCACAGTACACTTGTCCACCTCATTCATACACCTATGGGTGAGATGGCCCACTCATATATATTTTTATTTCATCATATCTCTTGTATATAAGTGGCAATGTCTCAGTAATATATTGTACTTAAATTTATATGATACGCTTTATGAACATCTTGCCGGAAGTAAAAAAAAATTGACAAACACGAGAATTAGTACTGAAGGAAAAAAAGTGGTCCAACTCTACCGGATTGCATGCTATGTTTGCCTTTGACTGTAAAATTGTTTGTTTATAAAATCCACTATTAGACTTTCGGTTGTGTCACCATTGTCAAGTGGAGTAATGAGAAACTTCGATTCAGCACATATCAGACTCTTAAAATTCTATTCTTGCAGTTACATACCCAACATAAAGACGTGTCAGATATTTTTTAATGTTTTGACACGTGGAGAAGCATAATTTTGCTGTAGTCCTCTTGATAATGGCCACACGCCCAAAATTCCAATATCGGATTATATAAATAAATAATTTTACAGTCAAAGGCGCCCACAATATCATTCACAAAAATATTACATAATTGTGAAGTCCAGCTACGAGACGTTAATAAAGACTGAAAAACGTAGAAAGAAGGAGCTGCATTAAAAGCAGGGAAGGGTAGCGATGTAGTCCTTCTCCCCTATTCTTTAACATATGCTTCGTACGGGCAGTACAGCTTTCAGAGCGGCACTAAAATTGAAGGTTAAAAGGTATCAATGATAAAATACGCTTATGAGGTTCCGATCCTCGGTGAAAGTGAGAAAGGATGACACGATCTGTTGAACGCAATGAGCAGTGTAACGAGCACAGAATGCGGACTGAGAGCACACGAAAGAAAACTGAAAGTAATGAAAAGCTGGAGAAATGATACAGGCTATAAACTGAACATCAGACTTGGGAACAACGTAACAGATAAAGTGTAAGAAGTCTGCTGCGATGTAAGCAAAATAATACAGGACGGAGTAAGCGAGGATAATGTAAGAAGTAGAATAGCACGGGCAAAGGAGTCATTCCTTCCTAAAAGAAGTCTGTCAGTATCAAATGTAGGCCTTAGCCTGAGGAGTAAAATTCTGAGAATGTGCGTGTGGAAGCTAGCACTGTGTGGAAGTGAATCATTTATTTTGAGAGCACTGGGAAAGACGAACAGCGGGGTCTTTGAGCATGATGTTACTGTGGGATTCTGTGAGAAAAATAGAAAATGTGGCGGGCCGCATCAAACCAGTCAGAAGACTAATGGAAGGTGGTTAGAAAGAACGTGCATTCCGATACAGCATGAAAAACAGAATATTGGAACGAACCCCACTCTGTCTTCCTGTTTTTTCTCGGAGTGGAGCTCGAACAAAGTATGCACGATAGCTTCTCAATGGTGTGGAGGCCAGGACACAGCTATTGTCAGCTGCACGCATTAAGGTGGTCGATGAGTTCTGCCTCATTAGCAAAGTTGGTGATTTTTAGCAAAAAATAGACCAAGATTCTCATTTCACGTAGTGATTCAGAAATGGACCTCAATAACCCAGGAAGTCCTGCAGCGAAAAGGCCAAGTTTGCATTTGTCCTACAGTGAGAAGGTCACCTTTACTTTGCAAGGAAAGGAGTAAGAAGAAATTATTACTCAATGGAAAATGAGCGACGAAGTTGTCCGAGAACAGAAAACTCTGACACTCACAGCACAACATTAATTCTTGAGTGACATCATGTAAAAAGAACTCTCTTTTTCGTTTGTAACTCATTTTGCTGCATGGAGAGGTGGAAAAATGGTGGAACTCTGTTGAATCACAAAATTTTAAGGATGTAGAACAAAATATCGATCACATTGACGTAATGCAATCTTAAAAACTATTTGCGCATGAGATGTGGCGAAATAGATTGACTGTGTATGTCTGTGGACCGCATTATTGCCCTGCTGACTTTAACAATAAACAGATGGACACCAGATAATATATATATATATATATATATATATATATATATATATATATATACAGCGTTATTACAAATGATTGAAGCGACTTCACAGCTCTACAATAACTTTATTATTTGAGATATTTTCACAATGCTTTGCACACACATACAAAAATTCAAAAAGTTTTTTTAGGGATTCACAAATGTTCGATATGTGCCCCTTTAGTGATTCGGCAGACATCAAGCCGATAATCAAGTTCCTCCCACACTTGGAGCAGCATGTCCCCATCAATGAGTTCGAAAGCATCGTTGATGCGAGCTCGCAGTTCTGGCACGTTTCTTGGTAGAGGAGGTTTAAACACTGAATCTTTCACATAACCCCACAGAAAGAAATTGCATTGGGTTAAGTCAGGAGAGCGTGGAGGCCATGACATGAATTGCTGATCATGATCTCCACCACGACCGATCCATCGGTTTTCCAATCTCCTGTTTAAGAAATGCCGAACATCATGATGGAAGTGCGGTGGAGCACCATCCTGTTGAAAGATGAAGTCGGCGCTGTCGGTCTCCAGTTGTGGCATGAGCCAATTTTCCAGCATGTCCAGATACACGTGAAACTTGCCCGCACGCGTTCAACCGTTTCTTCGCTCACTGCAGGCCGACCCGTTGATTTCCCCTTACAGAGGCATACAGAAGCTTTAAACTGCGCATACCATCGCCGAATGGAGTTAGCAGTTGGTGGATCTTTGTTGAACTTCGTCCTGAAGTGTCGTTGCACTGTTATGACTGACTGCTGTGAGTGCATTTCAAGCACGACATACGCTTTCTCGGCTCCTGTCGCCGTTTTGTCTCACTGCGCTCTCGAGCGCTCTGGCGGCAGAAACCTGAAGTGCGGCTTCAGCCGAACAAAACTTTATGAGTTTTTCTACGTATCTGTAGTGTGTCGTGACCATATGTCAATGAATGGAGCTACAGTAAATTTATGAAATCGCTTCAATCATTTGTAATAGCCCTGTATTTTAAACTGTATTATACTGTAACGTATGTGTCTTACATATGTAGTTATTACGCCATCCTTTCACAACAATCCTACTCCAGGCGTTTAGAGACATTATCTTGGAAATGTCTGTTAATACCTAGTGGAGTAATCCATCTTTCTCTAAACTCTTGTAGTAATTCCATAATGCTATGAAACAATGCAGAAATCATAATTGCGTCCCTTTACCCAAATCCTGTGATGTTAATAACAAATAATATCTAAACTAGCCAAGCATTACTGAGTAACAGAAGAATAAGTTTCTTAAAATTACTAGGAAAAGATTTTTATAACTGTGAGAAACGTGAGGCGAAATACAGTGGTTTTAACTGTTAATAGAAGACTGCAAAATGTTTTCTCAAATGTCTCTTATTCTGTTACGACAGTCTTTCGCGAAACCTACGTTGGAAAATAGAAACTGTTATACCCTCAATCCAAGGCAACCATTCTTTAAATTTGTCGAAGTGAGTTTCGTGGCTTGTACCTCGGTTTCCTTTCAACAGTTACAGGTGACGCTGTCAAAGTAACTCAGTCCATCGGGCATATCCTTGCAGCGTATCTATTAGCCTCTCATCCTCTTCCAGCTCATCCGTTTGGAGGCGATCGGATTGAAAAGAGTAGAATTCTAAGGAGATTTTTTCAGACTGCAACAGAATCCCGTACACACCTTTATAGCTCTTACGCTTCCGCTTACCTCTCCCACCTCTCGTTCTTCCGACTACTCACTTCCCAACACATGTTCTGTAATCGTCCCTCTGTATGTCACGTCAAAGATTAAAATGTAAGTATTTAATTAATAGACTTCAGTGATTACTCTTGGATATTAATATTATAATATACTTCCTGCTTATGTGAACTGGATCACGTATATTTCCACCCAGAGAGTAGCTTTAGGTTTGTTCCGGTTGGATGAGTGCTCCCTCCAGGTCAGTACGAGGAGCGATCTGAGGTGGTGGGACATGTGATCAGCCTGTCTACACCTATATTCCGCAAGCCGCCTTGGGATGTCGCCATTCCCATCAGCAGTTATTGCCACTAGATGAATCCTGGTGATGCCGCTGCTACTTTCCTCAAGGACACCCATTTCTGGTCGTCCTTACCTCAGGACAAACCTGAGGAAGTACCAGGAAGTGAGCTCAGGTCATTTCCACACCGAATTGCAGAATGATGTAGATAAAATATCTGTGTGGCGCGAAAAGTGGCCGTTGACTGTAAATGAGGAAAAGTGTGACGTTATTTACAAGAGTATTAAAAGAAATTCGCTAAATTTCTATTACTCGATAGGTCACAGAAATCTGTAGGCTGTAAATTCAACTGAATACTTGTTGTTGTTGTGGTCTTCAGTTCAGAGACTGGTTTGATGCAGCTCTCCATGCGGCTCTATCCTGTGCAAGCTGCTTCATCTCCCAGTACCTACTGCAACCTGCATCCTTCTGAATCTGCTTAGTGTTTTTATCTCTTGGTCTCCCTCTACGATTTTTACCCTCAATGCTGTCCTCCAATACTAAATTGGTGATCCCTTGATACCTCAGAACATGTCCTACCAACCGGTCCCTTCTTCTAGTCAAGTTGGGTCACAAATTTCTCTTCTCCCCAATTCTGTTCAGTACCTCCTCATTAGTTATGTGATCTATCCATCTAATCTTCACCATTCTTCTATAGCACCACATTTCAAAAGCTTCTATTCTCTTCTTGTACGCACCATTAATCGTCCATGTTTCACTTCCATACATGGCTATACTCCACACAAATACTTTCAGAAACAACTTCCTGACATTTAAATCTATACTTGATGTTAACATATTTCTCATCTGCAGGAACGCTTTCCTTGCCGTTGCCAGTCTACATTTTATATCCTTTCTAGTTCGACCATCATCAGTTACTTTGCTCCCGAAATAGAAAAACTCATTTACTACTTTAGGTGTCTCATTTCCTAATATCTAATTCCCTCAGCATCACCAGATTTAATTTAACTACATTCCATTATCCTCGTTTTGCTTTTGTTGATTTTCATCTTATATCCTTCTTTCAAGACACTGTCCATTCCGTTCAACTGCACTTCCAAGTCCTTTGCTGTCTCTGACAGAATTACAATGTCATCGGCAAACCTCAAAGTTTCTATTTCTTCTCCATGGATTTTAATTCCTACTCCGAACTTTTCTTTTGTTTCCTTTACTGCTTGCTCTATGTACAGATGGAATAACATCGGGGATAGTCTACAACCTTGTCTCACTCCCTTCCCAACCACTGCTTCCCTTTCATGCCCCTCAACTCTTATAACTGCCATCTGGTTCCTGTACAAATTGTAAATGCCTTTCGCTCCCTGTATTTTACCCTTGCAACATTCAGAATTTGAAAGAGAGTATTCCAGTCAACATTGTCAAAAGCTTTGTGCAAGTCTACAGATGCTAGGAACGTAGGTTTGCCTTTTCTTAATGTGTCTTCTATGATAAGGCTTAGGGATTACAATTACAAATAACCTAAATTGGAACGATCACACAGATAATGTTGTGGGTAGAGCAAACCAAAGACTGTGATTCATTGGCAGAACACTTAGAAGGTGCAACAGGTCTACTAAAGATACTGCTTTTACCACGCTTGTCCGCCCTATTCTGGAGTATTTCTGTGCGATGTGGGATCCGCAACAGGTCGGACTGATGGAAAACATCGACATGATACGTGAATTGGAGTGGCAATCATTACAAAAAAGGTGTTTTTCGTTGCGACGGGATCTTGTCATGAAATTTCAATCACCAGTTTTCTCCTCCGATTTGGAAAACATGCTGTTGGCACCCCCCTACATAGAGAGAAATGATCATCACGACAAAATAAGAGAAATCAGGGCTGACAGTGAAAAATTTAAGTGTTCGTTCTTCCTGCGCGCCGTTCGAGACTGTAACGGTAGAGAGACAGCTCGAAGGTGGTTCATTGAAGCCTCATCCAGGCGCTTTATTATGAATAACAGAGTAATTACGTAGATGTAAATGAAGGCAGGGACGCTAACCTTTTGGCTAACGACGCGGTCATTTGTTGAGATTCACTTTATCTCTCTAATTTTGCTTGAGTCATTCTAATGTTCCGTATAACTTTGTTCTCATTGTAATCATGAATCTGGGATTGATTTTCATCATCGTTTGTTAATGTCTTGAATACTATGGGTACAGTCCTGCTTCCTTAAGGAGTTTCCGTCGTCACTCTTTGACCCAATGAAATCATGCTCTATTTACTAGTTTCTTTCTGTAAGTAAACTTTGAGGTAATCGCACCCTTGACAAGATGTTTGACATGACAGCAGCTTCAGTGTTGGTCACTAGTGTGATTATTGTAGCATCCGTTTAAATATTACTTGAGGATAAATATCTAAGAGTTTATTTATACGTATTATCTGAAAGACAGCGTTTTCAAACAATTTAGAGCTTTTGTCTAAGGCCTTGGTAAGCCATATAAATTTTTGTTGTGAAAATTTCCTTTTCATGCATTTCCGAATATTAAAAGTCTGTCACGTCATAATTATCAATTGAGGGAAGCCCTGTTTCGCGCCAATGTCGGCCCTCTAAAAATTCACGAATGGTGTTTCCACCTCGCCACCCAATTTAAGGGTCTTGCTCTCTTGCACCTCTGCAAGGCCACGCGGCTGCGTACACAAATGCGAGATTGCACTTCGCAGCCTTGCTATTAGTCGAAATTATAAGTTTCTGTTACCGGTTTCTACGATTTCTTTTTCATAGTAGCTCGGTCATTACATTGTGAGTCCATGCGAGTACGTGGAAATCTCTCTTTGTTTAGAACTAATTCAGTTTTCAAATTTCTGTAGAAAGAAACTTAAAGAAAATTTTTTTTCGTGGAGGGGCTGAAACAGATTGAACTTTATTTTCTGCCCGTCCATTGTCTCAAATGTGCAAATTACTTTTCAGATCTACGCTTCCCCGTCTCTGTCTTACATTCCTATCGCAAAGCACACACTTAAACGGATTTCAACTATGTTTACTGAATATTTCTTCGACATCAAATTAATTTTGTACTGGACCCCGCTGGAAAATAAGTTGTTCTCTGCTTTCGGCTTTTCGCTCGGCATGCAAAACCTTTTCCTTTGAGGGAAGCTGCACTACTGCAATGAAGGGACGTAATGAGATTCTTGAAGCCAGTCAACTTAAACCGTATTCGTTGGAATTCCTATTTTGCTTGCGTTATAGACTAATAACTCTTGTTATTACGTATTGGTCTCATAGGGACGGACAGACTGAGCAGAGCGAATTTAATCAACAAAACAGATAATAATTTGTAAAGAAGATTGACATAGTAGTAAAAATGCGATAAAACATATACAATATTCTCTTGTGGAACTTCCTAAAATTGTTATGTAGAAGTATCACATTAGCAGCTTTAATTTCGATATTCCTTCGCTATGTAATACGAACTTTGAAGCTGGTGTAAAATGCTCATCTTTCATATCAGTTTACATGGGAGTTTTATTAAATCTTCTTCTACTTTAAAAGAATAATCTAACTGGGTTACCGATGAATAATATCAAAGTGCAGGAATAGGAATGTTGTTTTGATATATTTTTATTTTCTATAGTTGTTTCGTACCTGGTAACATGTCTCAGGTTAAATATGTATTTTGGTGCCAGTTTTAATGTTTTTGACTGGTGTCACGCCGAAATAAAACTACGCGGGCCATCGGGGCAGCTATAGTTTCTTCACAGGTTTAGCAAACCGTCTAATGGATTTCACAATATATGGTCATTGCTCTTACAAGAATAAACTTAGCTTTATTCAACAACTGTTAAGCCAAAAACACATCAAGTGGAATGTTACTTGCGAGGGGAAAGGTGTATTTTTTTCAGTCTGATGTGACTCCGTAAAGTGAACGTCATGTACCAGTTAAGCAAACGTGATGTTTTTAAACTGAATTGTCAGACTGTCCACATTTCTTTCCAAGAAACTTTCGCAAAACTGAAGATATCGCATTTCCATTAACAATTAAAGCTATTTCAACAAGCTGCCTTCCTACCAATATCCAAATTGAGAACACCGCCATTCATATTTAGTGAATGGTTCAAATGGCTCTGAGCACTACGGGACTTAACTTCTGAGGTCATCAGTCCCCTAGAACGTAGAACTAGTTAAACCTAACACACACATCCATGCCCGAGGCAGGATTCGAACCTGCGACCGTAGCGGTCGCGCGGTCCCAGACTGTAGCGCCTAGAACCGCTCGGCCACTCCGGCCGGCTTTAGTGAATGATTGGCTTATATGTAAGCTTAAACCCTCTCATTAACAACAATCTAAAAAACGTAATTACCCTCATCTGCGCACGTACTTCTCCAGATACTAGTCCATAATTACTCAAGAGTAGAGTGTAAATAAGCTACGGCGAGTCGTAAGTTTATTGTTGGAGGCACTGGTAAAAAGTCGCTTTTTACGGTGTGCTCGCTTGTGCGAATTTTCTTCGTAATAATTTTGGCTGTGCCCAGCCGGAGTTTCACTGACAGTCCCGCGTGACTGAACAAAATGGATCACGGATATCGAACAACACCATGCAATTAATGTTCACTCTCCCATTTCTACTCCTCGTTTCGTCAACAAGTGTTCGACAATACTATATTATATTAAACAGTCCTTATGGAGAAATTCTTCTGTGGCTAGTCTGCTGCTGTACTTTTTAAATAGTTTTTTTATATGGTCGCTGCACTATGACACATACTCATTCGTTACACATTTTATTTTATCGGAAAGGTTTACTCCCACTGTAAGAAATGTCGAGTCAGCGCTTGGATTGTTAGAGAGAACACGATTCTTTTCCATGACGCGCATTTATATTGAAAGCCGATCGGGAATCTGCGTTTCCCGGTTATGGTAAATGATAGAGCTATGTGGAAATATAGTCACACATTATAGTGTCGCCCCTGTCGCTACGGTGTTATGTAGATATACCTTTGGTTACCACTCTATTTTCAGGGCTACGTCGGTGACCATCACTGCAACCACGAAAATTCGTTGGCTATTGACCAAAGACTAACCATGTCACTGTTGTACTGAGCGAGCTGCTGAGATTCATTAGTCTGGGTTTGCATTTGGGACGACTGTACGGCACATACGTGTCTGTAAATTCTTATTTGATTTTCCGGATATTTTTAAATGATTTGAGAATAACGTCTAGACGGTTCTTCTGATACACAGTTGGAAGAATTTCGTTCTACGTCTCTGGGCAGCTGAACTCAAATTTCACTTTAATGACTTCACCATTAAGATAACTAGCTTTCCTGGTTTTCTTTTTTCCCAATACTACACTGGAATCGTATTCGAAGCCACTCCAATACCTTGGGTACTCTGTGGTAAGGTAGGCTGTGGCCGACGTAACGTTTCATTCTCTCCTCCATCTTCTAAATAAAAGAAGACACAACGTGCGTATTAACCACAACCATCCTTACCTCTCAGACAAACATTCAACATATCATACACAGTAAGTTTCTGTGACGCTATCGAACTTTTCAGGAATAACCGAGAAAAACATGGCTGGAATTGAGATGTGCAATTCTGGTCCAAAAGTGACTGAGTCGAATGTTACAAGCGAAAAATGAGAAAATAATGTTTCTGTTGGTCTGCTGTCATTGATAAAACACAGTAGACACATTTATATAATAATTTTATTTATGAAAATAGTTTACCCTTGTTGCAACATTCACATTTGTCGCTCCAAGTGGCGTCCTTCAACCTCTGAAAGGCGTGAAATTTAATTTTGTGGTGATATCCTCTACCTAGATTACAGCAGATGACAGTAGAAAGTGAGACTGCAAAAATATGTTGATGTAGGTGCATAAAACTTCCTTTTCCTTTTTTCTAAAAAAAAAAAACATTTTGCTGTGTTCAAATATTGATACCGCAACAACCTATGAGTCAATGGATCATTGTTACAGGCAGCGATAAATCTATCGAGAACATCTTCTACAGTCTCATAACTAAAAGTTTTCAGATGACGTCCCATGAAGATATTAGGTGGATCAAAACAGAATGAAAGCCGTCCATTAGAAATGTCTTTCATATTATGTGTCATTACGCGAAATTCGAACCGCGTGTTTCAACGACTGTATACTGTATGTTTCTGTTTGCTAGAGATTTCGTGTCTTTGGCTGTATGGCTGAAACATATATTGTGCGATGTGCCTTGCCAGCCAATCATATTGTTGGTGCAGAGTTTCAATTTCGAATAGGGCCACTTGGAGACATATTCTTCCCATGTCACCGCCTGGAGCTGTTAATTTCTACCTGCTAACAATTTGTAAATTTTCTTGTGTAATATTGGGATGGACATGCCTAAACTACAGTGTTCAGATTCTATGACGAGCACATTGCTTGCTGGCAGTGCACTGGCGTAATCCCACGTTACATGATTTTTCAGGTTTGTAAAGAAACATTCAAGAGAGAGAGATCAACCCTTTGTACTGTTCACGTCTTTGTCTGACTTAGAGAGGATTTTTGCTTGAGCAATCTGTATAGATCAGTCACTTTTTGTCTCACTTTTCCAACCAATAAATAGTATTACGATATTTGAAAGCATATCGGATTGATTTTCTCTTTTTGTGAATGTGTGGTATTGTGTATCCACGTAGTCCATTGGAGAACATATGTATCTACTGTTCGTGAACTTGCACCTGAATTTATTGAATAATAAGTGAAGTTTATTCCAAATCTCTCAATTTTACGTCGTTACACGTTCAGCTGCATATTTACTCGCCCAGCCGTTGTTCATGTCAGTAATCTGTGCGGCCACAACATATTTGAAATGAACGTCTTTCAGCAAAGAATATTAGGCCCACTGGAAACTGCCATTAGTATTTTCTTCTTTACATGCTATTTTACAGGCAGATGAGGTGGGTTTGAATTCCAGAGTACTTGAAATATGTGGTGCAGTCCTGAAGATTTTGAATTTTTTGTGATTCATGCTCCCTGTCGTTACGTATTAGGCCATACAAGATGGAATCGCATCCGCATTGCATGCTCCTTTACTACAAGAACAGATGCTGTTATACGTTGCATTAGAACCATTAAAATGACTAGTTGTGCCTTGGTTCCTTTAATTTGTGCTGAAGGACCCGATTTATATATTCCGTTAAGTTGTGGAAGTATGGTTACTACCTCAAATTTTATTAACAGTGCTCCGATTACGTTGTTCTTCATTCATGGGTCTAATTTTATACAAAGGGGATGATTTTCAGTGTATTGATATCGGAGTCATAACTGCTGCAATCTTACATTACACTGTGGAAGGTGGTAGGACTTTCAATGTCCTCTTGATGACGTACGTCCCATATTGGACAGGTTCACCTACATACAATGTTAAAACTACCTACAAATGAAATCAACTTATTACAGACTTGTGTGCAAAACTTGAGGATAAAACTCACTTTCGCATTATGGGTTAGTGCAAAATAACATAGCCTGATGATACGGTACCATTCATATAAATAACTGCTACAGTATCATACAGAAGGCAAAATAAAGAAAGAGCAAAATACGCGAAGAGAAATGATACTTTTATGCAAAGGCAATAATTACATTGAAGTCATCGCGATTTATGATGGTGCCGTTGCTATTAAAAGTGGCGGGATATGGTTTTTAATGGAGTGTGCCATCAACACGGACAGCAGTACATGTTCTGCAAGATGCTCCCACTCTGGCCACAAGACTGATAAGTAGCTGTTGTGGCAGGGCGTAGGGCGTTCATTCCTCCACCGTGGCGGTTGACAACTGCCGGTAAGTCAGTCGTAGGTGCTGGTGAAAGTGCCACAACAAGTCTCCCCAACGCACGCCATACGTGCACGGTGGGATTTAAATCGGGGGAACGGTCAGTTCAGTCCATTCCCCGTATGTCCTCCAGTTCCAGGAGCACCTCCACGTGCGCTGTTCAAAGCGGTCGCGCATTGTGGTCCACAAAAATGAAGTCAGGGCCGAACGTACCCCTGAAAAGACGCACAAGGGGAAATAGCATGGTGTCACAATAACTTTGACTTGTGAGCGTACCTTGTTCAAAGGTTTGGAGGTCAGTACACGCATGTAACATTATGGTTCCCCTTGTAACATTATGCTTCCTCATACCACAAAACCTGGGCCACCGGAAGACAATAGACATTGATTTGTCTGGACAGTTTAATAAGCAACAGCTTATGGGTGGCCCCAATGTTTTTCGTGGATTACGCATGGAGTTCACCTCTGAAATACAAGCGGTTTTTGGAGGCAATACATGGCTCACCTTGACTGTTGTTCGGGGTAATCATGCAGATTATGGTGGCCTTGAAGCTTTCCCTGATGCTAATATCTTGGCTTGGAAGACTTGGAGTATTGCAGAGAGTACAGGATTACTTGCTAAACTTCCTTATGGGACCCTTGTTCCAGATAAGCCATTTACTTTGTCTATCACAAGAAAGAAGTAGTTGAATGCAGACGAATATCTGTTTATTTGGGCTAAAGTTGGCAATGGTAATTGTAAAATAAAAATTAATCGTGACTGTATGTTCTATTACAGACAATGAATATGACACTTAGAGTACTCTATACGTCTCCCAAAGCTGTTCAATGGAGCTCTCAAAAATTCTCAAAAGGATCGACTTGTCATGTGGTCCCCTTATCTGTCTGAATCTGCTCTCGGTCGCAAAGAGCACGTGACCCCACCCATCGTTGTCCAGTCCCTGTGCTCCCAGCGCCATCGCAGACGGTGCTGCTGATTGGGGCGTCAGTCGAACACAGATCACTGGTCGTCGCGCAAAGTGACCTCCATCATCCAGTCGCCGTGCCACTGTGAAGTGTGGCAGTACTGCTGAGCGTGGTTGCAGTTGCACCCACTATTTGACGTCATACGATGCTGTACCGGACCGTGGTCGACCAGCTCCTCTCCTTCAGACAGCAGTGCCTGTGTTTCGGAACTCTCCCCATGCACGAGAAACAATACTGTGAACAATACAAAATTCCTGGTCTAAATTCGTCACACTTTGTCCTTCCTCCGGTTCCCCGTTGATCCTTCCCCTGTGAAGTCATGGAAATGTCCCCGCGGCGTGTTATATTGAATAACACCACGACATTGTACCGTAACTGCTCCTTCAACTGCATCGTGCTGCGGGGCCAGCCCAGTCCCGTTTGACGCTATAGTCACGCTGACCTCATGACATGTGAAGTCCAGCTTTCTGTGCACGCCTGGGAGAACTCCGGCAACATGCTTCCTCACTTACATTAATTTCCACCACCTTGTTAATATGTTACATTATTTTATCCATCTCATGCTTAAGTTTCGCAGACCTGTGTATAATGTTAAGAACAATTCGTAAGTTCTGAAATTCTACAGACAGAGTTGTCCTTCGTTTGGTTTCGTAATTTTTGAGTCGGTGATTCCAGGCCAGGGACCTTTAACTGATAGACCTACATCTCCTTATCGTCCCTCAAAAACTGTATAATTAATTGTTCAAATATGTGAGTGAATTCCTAAGGGATCAAACGCTAACTTGCGCTAAGAACAACACACACACACCCATGCCCGAGGGAGGACTCGAACCTCCGGCGTGGGGCAGGAGGGGGGGGGGGGGAGGGGGTGGCGCACTCCGTGACATGGAGCCTCTAACCGCGAGGCCACACCGCACGGCGTCATTAATTGGATATACCCCTTTATTGATTACAGAGAAGTGTGAGAATCGATAACCAACAGATCGTTCCCCCAAGACCACAGTGTAGGACGGAACTGTAGCTGCTGGAAGTACAATCTCACTCTGTTACTTTATTTATGAAAATAAGTGGTTTAAATGGCTCTAAGCACTATGGGACTTAACATCTGAGGTCATCAATCCCCTAGACTTAAAACTACTTAAACCTAACTAACCTAAGGACATCCTGCCCGACGCAGGATTCGAACGTGCGACCGTAGCAGCCGCGTCGTTCCGAACTGAAGCGCCTAGAACCGCTCGACCACAGCGGCTGGCTATGAAAATAAAGCCACACAAATTTCATTATGGCCAAAGGAAGATTTGATAATCTTTCCCATGATAAAAACAGAGTTGAAGAACCCGAAAGTTCGTTACAGGTGGAGTACAATAGCAGACACACCCGCACACCCACCCACCCACCCACCCACCCACCCACACACACACACACACACACACACACACACACACACACACACACATTATATATATATGATTTAACTGAAATGGCCCTGGCGTGTACAGAGTCCATTATTTTTGTACGCGCTACGTTGTGTTTAAAGTTTTACCAATCTCGCCATTCGTTTGGTTTCATACCATAGTAGTATCCTGCCTTTAAAGATAAGTATATCAGACTTCATCAATAAAACATGTGGATCCTAAAGATTTAAATACGAGTAGTTTCGCGTGAACAGGAGAGGGTGTGCAACGTTAATGTAAGCTTATAGGAGGAAAAGAGGTAGATTACTTTCTCCCCATCAGTGGCTGTTTCCTAGAATATGTTGGGAAAGCACAGTAAATGGTAAGTAGATGGAAGAAAGTTTACCGGTGACGCTACAATGTGGGCAGTGTTCAAGCTCGGGCTAGGGAAAGCATAGGGCAGGAAACGGACCGTATTTGCCTTCAGCATTTTACACATTTTGCAAAAAGGTAGATGACGTTTGTATACCAGATCCAGTCGGTTACACAGATGTTTTTCGGAGACATTCAGAGCACGTAGCGGTCTCTGTAACTGTCAAGTTCAGTCCCATTACAGTTTTTTTTATATAACTTCTATTTTTACAGTTATTTAAGAGTTGTTTGAATGCTACTTGTTTATTTTATTGCATAAAATAAAGCCTGCAGCATTTTATTGTTTATCACACAAAATCACATACTTCTGTGCGTTTTTTTAAATAGTACACATGAATGGACTGTTAGAACTGTATTTTACACTCTAAAAAATTATAGTATCTCTGTAACAAGTAATTTTCCACCTAAACTAAATTCTCAGTATAAATACGCACGTAAAAAATCCACTCGATAGGTCAAAATGGAAAGTCTGCAACACTGACATACATTACTGTGACCTACATTTTTCTTACCACCATCCAGAACACATTGGATTTTACCAATTTTATTGGACAAACAGACAGATCCCCATCAAAATTGTCCTTACGTTCTGCCTCTGAATGACGCTCTTGTTCAACAGCAAAACTGTGATATCTGGCTGTGGTGAAACGTCGTCTTTTTCATCTGTTTCTTGATCTGTTCCACTGACACCTTCCTTCATCCACAGACTAACAATTTCATCAAACTCAGGAAAACTTAACTGAGACCTCACCTCGTGAGTTAAGGGATATATCTCGTTTTACTTGAGCCATGTAACTGTCATCGGTCTTTGGTCTCCTCCTCTTCTCTTCATTAAACAGTTCATTTTAATCTGCAATCGAAATCCCTACAGTACCAAAAGAAGACCGATGCTGAAACAGTTCAGGTACAGAAGGCTGTCAGGCGAGGTCATTTTAACCGGATGATAGCAAACACGGCAACAGGCAGAAAATTTCACTTTCAGAATCCCTAGGAAGCCCACGATCCGCAAGTCTGGAAGTTTTTGATTCAGAGTTGGTATTTACAATATTTAAATTTGTAGCTCTGAATATCGCAAAATGATCATGAAAGCCATCTCAAAACATTTCTGGATTAATCGAACTCGTCGATGGTTTTTAATAGCATTTTGGTGGCGTTCATGGTACATTAGTCACACATTAGCGTTTTCCCCACCAGTGGAATACGTTTGGACGTGCAAAACTAACAGCAGCTATGTGAAACGTGTGACTGATTTGTAATTAAGCTTGTCTAAACACGCTGCTCTTTGAAAAGCCAAATCCTTGGCTAAAACTCATGTAATAATGCGGGAATCATATGATACCAGTTTTAATTAATTTTTTGGCTGCATAATTAAGCCAGCATGTAATTAGTTGCACGCTAGAATCGTTGTCGCCATTAGACGCGAGCAATAGGCGGTTAATGAGCGGGTAGTTTGTGGTAATCGAAAATCACTCGATAACGGAATGATTGAGGTCACATTAAAACGTAATCAAGTAGCAGTGAATGGGCTTAATTCGAAATCGCAGTGTTTGCTGTCGTCCGCGCGCGGTAACATTGGCGTCCGATGGTCGCAGCTGGGCGAACAAGGACTTGTCATGCCGCCGCCGCAAATGGCTGGCTGATGACAACGCCGGCGCGAATTTTAGAGGCCGCCCCTGTCGATGGATCTCACACGTACAAACCACGGCCGATTTTTCAAGCGAAGAATAATGTTTGTGCAAAACGAGGAATTGTACATCGTAGACACACACAATTTATGCGGTAATTTAGGATGTACTTTTCTAGGCTTAATATAACAAGTCTTTTTCAGGTACTGTCTTCTAAGTCATCAGCGTCGTGACCGTGTCACTGACGTAATTACGTTGTTTTGTTATTACGCAAGGGCGTGCTGAAAAGTAATGCCACAGAATTTACTATATGAAAACTTTTAACGTTTTTGAAATAAAACCAAAAATATTAACATTCTATGTATTTATTCTTCATGTCTGCGTATTTATTTGTTGACGTAGTCACCCTGACGACCAGTATGTTTCTCCAAGTGAGAGACCGGTTTGTTCATATCCTCACAGCAGAACGTTTGATTCTGCTGATGGAACCACAATCTCACATTTGCTTGCACCGCTTCATAGTGAAGTGCCCAAAGGCGTTCTTTAGATTTCTGAAAAAAATAAAATAAAAAAAATAAACGAATAGGGCCAAATCTGGACTGCATGGAGGATGATCGACGACAGTAAACTAATGGCTTCGGATTGTTGCAGGTGTCGCTGCTCTCGAGTGTGGTGTAGCGTTGTCATGCTGAAGCAGAGGGTACTGCATAGGTCGACGAATTCTTCTAATTCGAAGCTCGATTACAGCACGCTTTTTCTCACGCAACGACATACTTTTGTTACACACCATCATGTTACACGTTACAATTCGGAAGGCTATAAATAAGTAGGCATGAAGAATAAAGATGCAGATCATTAATAACGTTTGTTTTATTTAAAAAGCCTTAAGAGATTTCATATAAAAATCTGGAGGCATTACTTTTCAGCACTTCCTCGTAATTATTCTTATCGAAGTGTAAATCGGGTTTCAGACTTATTGTATCTGCGGAGTCACTGCCATAGGTTCCTAGCAATGGAAAACGGGTACATAGAGTAAATTTTGGATGATGTTAAAATAGCTATATCAACTGTTTGACATTCGCTGGTTATACCTAGAAATGTCTGGTATGACAGTACTCAAATAAATTGTTAATAGATGAAAAGTGAAATTTGCTGGTTTCATATTATTGCATTACCAAGTTAAAGGTGGTATCAGGAAGACCTGCTTTCAAATCAAATTATAGTGTTCATAGTATGGAAGGTATTCAGAAACTCTGTTTTGGAACATGAAACAAATATAGAAACCATTTTTAATCTACCTCGGTGTCCAAACCCATTCGTCATTCGTGGGTCAAATTTATTAAATTTTCTATTCCTCTGCCATTTTACCTTCATCTGGTTTCTTCACTACCAAATTCACTTCTCTCGCACGTTCGACCTGAGTCAGCAATACGTTTCTGGTATAATAATTTTCCATGCAATTTTCTGCGTTTACGTCTACATGATTATTCTGCAATTAACAGTTAAGTGCCTGTCACAGGTTTCAGCGAACCGCCTTCAAGCAATTTCTTTACCGATTCACTTTCTAACAGCGGGCGGGAAAGCCGAAGTCTTAAATTTTTCCGTGCGAACTCTGATTTCGATTATTTTATAACAACGATCATTTCCCCTATCTAGGTGGGCGCCAACAAAATATTTTCACACTCTGAGAAAGTAGGTGATCAAAATTTCATGAGAGGAGCGTTCCGTAACAAAAAATACCTTTATTTTAAGGATTTCCAACCCAAGTCGCTTATCAAACCCATGAAACTCCTATTTCGCGCCGGCCTGGGTGGCCGAGCTGTTCTAGGCGCTACAGTCTGGAACCGCGCGAACTCTACGGTCACAGGTTCGAATCCTGCCTCGGGCATGGATGTGTGTGATGTCCTCAAGTTAGTTAGGTTTAAGTAGTTCTAAGTTCTAGGGGACTGAACACCTCAGATGTTAAGTCCCATAATTCTGAGAGCCATTTGAACCTATTTCACGACAGTACAAAATGAGCTACTCTTCTCTGAAATTTTTCTAAGTATATTGTCAATAAAGTGCAGGCTATGATTTGCTTTCGTCGAAATATTATCTAAGTGATCGTTCCAATTCAGGTTGGTCGCAATTGAAATCTGTCTATTCTGTTTACTATCGCTTTATTCTAAAACTGTCTGCGCTTTTCTTTTTAGATGTTGGCGGTTAGCAGCAAATTTCGTTTCCCACTTTATTTTTGTCTCCCAACCTTCCTGTAACCGTTTCCTACCTCAACACAAAGGATCCTCTATGACAGCTACGGGCGGCATGGGTCAATGTAATGGGTGTAGTGCCGTGCTTTGTATGAGTGTTACGAAAGTGAATGTCTGCCGTATTTGGTTTCCGGAAAGATTCACTGCAGTTATAGGAGTGAATGTCTGCTGTGATTATTATTGTGTGTCGAGTATCGTCTATCCACGTATTCCTGTTACGTATGCTCGATTTACAATGGAATGTTTTCATACAGGAAGTGAAACTTCCCCTAATTACATGTTGTAACTTTCGTTAATTTTCCTGGGAAACAATGACAACGTCTCGAGAGAAACGACGTGAACGTTTTGTTCATGAATCTTCAGCGTAAATCACTCTGCGTCCTACTGTAAGAAGTGTTAATGTATTCGTACCCTGGAGTGAACGAACGTTTAGCGTTAACGCACCATAGCTAATCAAAAACGGCATTGGAAATCAACATACCATCTGCCAATTAGCCTAGGCAGTTCAGGAAACAAAATAAGATATTACTAAATATTTACTTTCACTAATAGTACTAATTGACGTATCAGAGTAGACAGGTATTTATTTCAATTAATAGCTGGAAGATTTTACGCCAGCAGTTGTGAGTAAATCTGCTTTTTACTGTTCAGCAAATATCACTTGGTAGAAGTCGAGCATCAAAATTTGTTTTTTACCACAGGAGTTGCAGTAATAACTGTACTTGGTATGAAAACACCACGTCTGTCTTTAATAACCACGAGACTAAAGTACACTGAAAAAACTATATTTCTTGAGAATTTGAAACAATCGTAGCGACAGCTGTTAGGAGAAGTTTTACTGACACAAAATAATGCTATCTTTCCCAGGACTGCAGTCATTAAGCTGATGTCCTTTGTAAGGGTTAAAATGCGCATGGTAGTCAATAGGAGCTGGTGATAGGCGCCCTTGCTACTTAATTGTGATTCCGACATCGTGTGTGTTTGTGTTTATAGAAATACAGGGTGGTCCACTGATAGTGACCGGGCCAAATATCTCACGAAAAATGCATCGAACGAGAGAACTACAAAGAACGAAACTCGTCTAGCTTGAAGGGAGAAACCAGATGGCGCTATGGTTGGCCCCCTAGATGTCGCTGCACTAGGTCAAACGGATATCAACTGTTTTTCTTAAAATAGGAACCCCCATTTTTTTATTACATATCCGTGTAGTACGTAAAGAAATATGAATGTTTTAGTTGGACCACTTTTGTCGCTTTGTGATAGATGGCGCTGTAATAGTCACAAACGTATATGTACGTGGTCTCAGGTAAAATTCCCCCAGTGCGGACGGTATTTGCTCCGTGATACATTACCCGTGTTAAAATGGACCGTTTACCAATTGCGGAAAAGTTCGATATCGTGTTGATGTATGGCTATTGTGATCAAAATGCGCAACGGGCGTGTGCTATGCATGCTGCTCGGTATCCTGGACGACATCATCCTAGTGTCCGGACCGTTCGCCGGATAGTTACGTTATTTAAGGAAACAGGAACTGTTCAGCCACGTGTGAAACGTCAAACACGACATGCAACAAATGATGATGCTGAAGTAGGTGTTTTAGCTGCTATCGCGGCTAATCCGCACATCAGTAGCAGACAAATTGCTCGAGAATCGGGAATCTCAAAAACGTCGGTGTTGAGAATGCTACATCAACATCGATTGCACCCATACCATATTTCTATGCACCAGGAATTGCATGGCGACGACTTTGAACGTCGTGTACAGTTCTGCCACTGAGCACAAGAGAATTACAGGACGATGACAGATTTTTTACACGAGTTCTATTTAGCGACGAAGCGTCATTCACCAACAGCGGTAACATAAACCGGCATAATATGCACTATTGAACAACGGAAAATCCACGATGGATACGACAAGTGGAACATCAGCGACCTTGGCGGGTTAATGTATGGTGCGGCATTGTGGGAGGAAGGATAATTGGCCCCCATTTTATTGTTGGCAATCTAAGTGGTGCAATGTATTCTGATTTCCTACGTAATGTTCTGCTGATGTTACTACAAGATTATTTCACTGCATGACAGAATGGCGATGTACGTCCAACATAATGGATGTCCGGCACATAGCTCGTGTGGAGTAGAATCGGTATTGGATAGCATATTTCATGACAGGTGGATTGATCGTCGAAGCACCATACCATGGCCCGAGCGTTCACCGCATCTGTCGTCCCCGGATTTCTTTCTGTGGGGAAAATGCTATCGTGATCCACCGACAACGCCTGACAACGTGCGTCAGCGCATTGTGTCAATGCATGTGCTGACATTACGGAAGGAGAACCACTCGCTGTTAAGAGGAATGTCGTTACACGTATTGCCAAATGGATTGAGGTTGACGGACATCATTTTGAGCATTTATTGCATTAATGTGGTATTTACAGGTAATAAAGCTGTAACAACATGCGTTCTCAGAAATGATAAGTTCACAAAGGTACATGTATCGCATTGGAACAATCGAAATAAAGTGTTCAAACGAACCTACTTTCTGTATTTTAATTTAAACAACCTACCTGTTACCAACTGTTCGTCTAAAATTATGAGCCATATGTTTGTGACTATTACAGCGCCATCTATCACAAGGCGAGAAAAGTGGTCCAACTGAAACATTTATATTTCTTTACGTACTACACGAATTTCTAATAAAAATGGGGGTTCCTATTTTTAGAAAACGCAGTTGATATCCGTTTGACCTATGGCAGTGCCATCTAGCAGGCCAGCCATAGCGCCATCTGGTTTCCCCCTTCAAGCTAGACAAGTTTCGTTCTTTGTAGTTTTTTCGTTTGATGCTTATTTCCCGAGGTATTTGGCCCGGTCACGATCAATGGGCCACCCTGTATATAAGGCTGAAAACTGAACTGCGAAAGACTAGGTTTAAGTAATAATTGTTACGGGTAAGAGGAAATTAATTTCTGTTCGTGTGGTTGTGATTTATGTTGGAGATATTCCGGGGGTGCAAGACGGCAGCTCGTGACGTCAGAGCAGGCGTTGCTCGGAGTCTGCAGGGCAGCGCGGCGTGCCGTGGAGCTCCACCCGTGGCGTATTTCCGTGATCATGGGGCTTGGTAACTGGGGAGATCAGTGTATAACACAGAAGCGAGTTTCACTTGCAACCATAATGAGAGTCTATTCTTGTTATTGCTTATAAGAAATTCTTGTTGGTCGGAAGTTAAAGTGATTTGTAATTAGGATAATAAATCCTGTTTGAGAATCTACCAGAACCTGTTACTAAGTAACAGCAGTCGTTTCACAGGAAAAGCCTGGTGGAAGGCTGGGTCCCTCCGAAACGAGTAAGAAGACCGCATCAAGAAGAAGAAAAGCCTCGCACCTTGCAACTTTCAATTGAAGACTACAACTCAGGAGAAAAGAAAAATATTACAATGTTTCGACTAAAGTTCACTTCCACGTAATTTTACCGTGATGTAAGCCATATTAATTTAGGTACAGCAGGCGTCATCATGAAAATATTTAGTAACAACTAATTTTATCTGAAAGCGTATCCTCGTTTTAACCATAATTTTCAGTTTGTACACTTTCCTTACGAAAGAAGAAATCGTACTAGTACTGATATCCAACGCCAGTTAGGAATTTTCCTTCATTTCGTATGCCATTGTAACTAGGATCAGCATGGTTAAAAACGGACAGACAATTTTAAGGAAGATAATAAACGTTATGAACATCTCCGTATACGAAGAGTTAATAAACATATGCGATATTAAGAATAAATTACCAGAATCCTCGTTTAATTGTCTTGAGAAATCTCACAGGAATTATATATGTCTCTTTCATGTTTCCAAAATTTCATCCTGGGATCCGTGATGATATCCCTTAAAACGTTTTAAGGCCAATTGGTGCATTAGATGACCTGCTAATAGAAAATGGTTTCGTCGTGATAGTCGGCACAAGAGTTAACGATGTAGAGACTAAACAGTGAAATGAGCTCACTAAAACAATATGATGACACAGTGTATCCAAGTCTCAGTAAACACAAACAGGTAGGGCAAAAAGAAAAGAGAAATCGGGATTGATTCTTGTTAACGTAATCACAGAAGATGGTGGAAATGCCCACTGTTGACGTTGGTGCAACGCTGTGCTCGGTTTATCAGCCTGAGACACGCGTAGCAGCACTGCCTGAGGGATAGCAGCAAAGCTGCATCTGATCCTTGAGCTTGCACCACAGGCAAAAATCACATGGAGAGATATCAGGTGATCGAAGTGGCCAGGAGCAGCAATACTTCTGCTGATTGTCCTCTGTTCACCGAAAACCTCACGCACACATGTCAAAGCTGTGAAGACGTTTTGTGCTGTGGCTCCGTTTTACTGTAAATATTCGTAGAGTCTTTCATCTTCTGTGAGTTATCCACATATGGTTTAAACAGTCTCTGGATAAACTGGTTAACATTAATAGTTCACTGAAAGAATCGTGTTACGATGCGGACACCAGACATTGTGCAGTAAATACCAATCTTGTGATTATTCAACGGCTTTTTAAAGCATCGATGGTGTACGACCTATAAGTTCATATATCCTAACAGTCTTAAAAGTAATGTGCACGCGGGAGATGCACGTGCGCAGAAATATGACAGCAAACGCTTCGTGCATAGAAATCACAAAGAGAGGGAGAGAGAGAGAGAGAGAGAGAGAGACTGCTCGCAGGAAATTACAACGTGATCCTAAAACCTGGCGAGGACAGAAAGTCTTTTCTGGACTGAACGACGAAGAGTGAGGAAGAAGTTTCAAGATAAGCGAGTTGCATTGCCGTAGAAAAATGTCGTTGAAAGAAAGGGATTGTTGTACCACTGGTTCGTTCGTTGTGAGTGTGATTATAAGTTGTATGTCGTCATCATAAAGAAAGAATAAGTCAATGTCCTATTGATTGACTGACTTACTGACTCATCATCGTCGAGCACAAACCACTAAGGACAGAAACTCGAAGTATGGAGGGGGTGTGGACCTTACACTGCGGGCATCGTTTAAGAAGGCATTGTCCGAAATTCCACTCCTAAGGGGGTGAAATAGGGGATGGAATGTTTTCTGAAAGTAAGTCGCTGTTAAGGGAATTTTGTAGCTAGAAGTACGAAGCTGGTATCTAGTTTTTCAGTGAGAAAATAAAAAATAGGTGTTTCAGCATTTTTGGAAATTCAACCCCTAAGGGAGTGCGATAGGGGATGAAAATTTTTCAGAAGATATTTCGTTACATTTAAAAATTTTAAAGCTAAATTTATGAAAATTGGTATTTCACTTCTCTGCTAGATACGAAGAAGCATTTGTTAGGGATGAAAGTTGCTACGGAAATATCTCCACAAGTTCGCAAAAGGAATGATTAACAAAAACTAAGGACTCTAGCAGCCAGAATCGCTTTTTCGTCAGAAGTACAGGAACATTCGGAAAAGACCATGCTTGTATGGTCTTAATTTTCTCGAAAAGCTTAGACGGTGTTGCAGTTTGTGAACAATATAAAACTTCGATTAATTAAAAACAAAAAATTCTGCAGGTCATACAGTCTACGCTACCGAAGCAGCCGGCGCTAAAGTAGTATGGAATAAGCCGTTCATTTCCAGTTACGGCTGGGTATAAAGTACAGAGGTAGACAGGGTTATTCAGAGTAAAATAAAAGTACACAAATAAAGATAAGCTCGTGTTATGAAAGATGCAAGGCACGGCTGAAGCAAAAGAAATGCAGGAGAGGAATAACGGTTTAAAGGAAGGATGAAGGACCAAGGAAGTTAAGCAACTAACGTAAGCTTTTTGATCCAAAGTAATGAAGGGTTTAGAAACTCTGCTGATTATACTTTCTCATGAATTATGGTTACGAATGAATAAACCAAGGCTTTGGTAATGGACAGAAAAAGAGATTAAAACGTCTTGAGTAACAAACTGTAAGAATAAAGAATGCAACAAAAAACTAAAGTATCAATAATTCTGCTACCTAGGAGAAAAGGCAGGGAAAGTAAGAACGAATGCAAAGTCTTCTGACACCAAACAGTCACCTGCTTCTCAGGTTAAAGGATCTGAAAGATTATGACATCATAATTATTAGAATGAAAAACGAACAGCGGAAAAACCGCGGTGAAAGTAACAGGGATTCTTTAATATGGTATGTGATGATGAACTACGCCATTAAAATGTCAGTTCACAGATATGCTATAGCATGATGTCATCTTGGAAAAAAGTGTTGACTGGATATGAAAAATTCTAACCGGCAGGAAGGGTGGATCGACAGAATATGAGCTAAGGCATCCTGGAGGAGGTAAGGAGACAGTGTATATAGGAACGAAAGAAATAATTTAGTTGATGACGCAATCTGAAATTCACATCAGACCTCACCGAGGACGATTGTTGTATGACAAAGCAGGTTTAATTAGCCAAGTAGGCATAGAAAGCATGTTAAACACTAACCACATTTTAGAAACTATACATGTTAAATCCAGTACCTTTGCTATTAATGTCCCCTGAAGCATGTAGCTACTGCGGGAGAGTAGGATATTATACATCAGGTCGGTTTATTACTCCTTTATACTGCCCGCTGACAACAGCGTATGCTGTTTTATTACTGTAGACACTGGCTGTAACAGAGACATCATTTCGAATGGTCGAAGAATCTAGTAATGTCACTTGCCTCTATTTATGAGATTCGACCTGTGGGGCTTTCTGTTACGTTATTTAACGTTCAAAATACGTAAAGGTAATGGCTCAGCTTCTTACTCTTTTACTTGCGAGTATAGGAGAGAGGCTGACTGGGGTCGTACTAGTAAAGATAATGGGAGCCCAGCACATTTTCCTGTTGCGAGAAGAGACATTTGGATTAAATAGCCTTTAATCTGTAATTTATATGGAGAAACATGGAATAAGTAGATTTTATTGATGCTAGAAACATGGCAGATTTCCCGAGACTCAGATCAATAAAATCCTGCAGAACCTAACACCCTTGATCTCAAAAGGCACACTGCCCGACGCAGGCATAAATATAGTTCGATTAGCTAAGCTGAGTGCGCTATAAATAATTACCACCAAGATTTCAATTAATCTTACTGTGTTTTTAAAGCTACCATGCTATTAAGTACTCATTTAGTAATGAATATTCTCTCTCCTTCAGGAAGGCTGTTACTCGCCGTTTAAACAAACGACTGTCGAGGAAATCCTCCGCCCGAAATCAGATAAGCTTTTCATTAATCTTGGGAACTAATTAAACTCTGTCGTAAAGGCCATATATACATGAGAGTAATCGGTATTTACAATAGATGATGTCATAGTTCAAGTCTGTATACACAGAACTGCTCGGCCACAACGACCGGGGTTAACTGTGCTCGCGGAGGATGTATGCTGACGGTCTTCCAGCGCAGTGAGACAATTGCTAACACCACCTCTTCATCATCGCAGCTCTTGTAGCTTTGTGTGTATTTTATTGCTTATCTTTCTATAATTTTAAGCATAATTTGAGTTTCAACTTCTGGTTTTAACATGAGAGAATAACACAAACTTCCAGGCTGTTGCTAAGGAATGTGTGTACACATCATTTTTTCCGGGAATGCTAGTCTCGCAAGGTGAGAACTTTTGTGAAGTTAAGAGGGTAGGATCTAGTAGATGAGGTACTGGTGGGAGAAAAGCTGTGAGGGCAGGTCGTGAGTAGCGCTTGGAAAGATCAGCAGTTGTAGCACCTGCCCCAGAGGAAAGGTAGCAAGTTCGAGTAGTGGTTTTAATCTGCCAGGAAGTTTCACATCGACCTGCGATTCTGCAAGGAAAGCAAGTTATATATTAACACCGCCAGTAATATTTTCCTCATTTAATTGAATCATTTTTTTTAAACAAAACGGAAATGTCTCCCTTCAGTAAAACACATATTTTGAGCTTCGTCAAACGTGACTATGACGTGAGTGCTGGAGAAGAGCGATATTTTTGAATAAACTAAATCAGGAACATTGGGTATTGTTGTAGCTAAGCGTGGACTAATACGTTTCATTTCATGATTGCGTGGTGTCAAGTAGTGGGGAACTCATTGCTGCATTAAGGGAAAGCACAGAAACCAGTTTTGATTTAGTCAGTGAGAATTATAAAATAAAATAAGTAAAGAATAATTTGCAAACTGGCGACAAATGGAACCACCATCACAGCTGAGTTATTATCTGAAAGATCGCCCCTTAGACCTTGACAATTAAGTAGTTATATTTTGAAAAAAAAAAAAAGAAAAAACGATATTTTGTCCATGGAGTGAGCGATTGAATATTTTGTAAAAATTTTTTTGTTAATTTATAGACGCAATTACATGTTTATGACACATTCATAATCGGTTTCGGCCATACAATGACCATATTCAGATTCTAAAGGCGCCATACACTGAACACAGGTTCATGCGTTGTCAAACGCATGAGTTATAAGGAGTTACATCATCGCATCATAGGTACTATCTTTCCAAAGCGTTAAAAATGACAGTTAAATATTTCAGATGTATAGCCACAGCGTCAGTTTGTGATAGATGCTTCTCAAAAGCAGGACATCCTCTCTGTGAGCGATGAATTAGACTGACGGGAAACCGCGTGGAGCAGTCCAAGTGGAGGAACTTTTGGAATGACAGGATATTCGGCGAACGGACAGGTCTGCCCTTTCTCCCGATTTAAATTCCATAGGGCACGTGT
Source organism: Schistocerca cancellata (assembly GCF_023864275.1). Taxonomy (NCBI): domain Eukaryota; kingdom Metazoa; phylum Arthropoda; class Insecta; order Orthoptera; family Acrididae; genus Schistocerca; species Schistocerca cancellata. The sequence goes on from NC_064627.1 coordinate 724,710,090, forward strand.
GGGTTGCACTGCGGAGACTTACTATAGCACGTCTGCATGCACCAGCGACCAGCCGCGCTTGTGGAGGAACTGCTCGCGCTGCCACAAGAACTCCTTCCGAACGTTGTGGCCAGCATGGGAGCACGCTGCAGAGCATACATTGCCGTCTGTGGTGATGGCGCACCCTATTAAAAACCATGTCCCGCCATTTGTAATGTCCAGTAGACACTCATGAATCTACATCTACATCTTCATGGATACTCTGCAAATCAAAAATTGGAAATTTGTGTTAAGGACTACGGGACAAAACTGGTGAGGTTATCGGTCCCTAGGCTTACACACTACTTAAACTAACTTAAACTAACTTACGCTAAGGACAACTCATACACCCATGCCCGAAGGAGGACTCCAACCTCCGACAGTGCGAGCCTCGCGAACCGTGACAAGACACCTAAGACCGCACGGGTACCCCGCTCGGCTCTGCAAATCACATTTAAGTGCCGGCAAAGGGTTTATGAACCACCTTCATAATTCTCTTTTATTCCAATCTCGCACAGCGCGCGGGAAGAACAAACACCTATATCTTTCAGTGCGAGCTCTGATTTCCCTTATTTTATCATGGTGATGATCGTTTCTCCCTATGTAGCTCGGCGCCAACAAAATATTTTCGCATTCGGAGGAGAAAGTTAGTGATTCAAATTCAGTGAGAAGATTCCGTTGCAACGAAAAACGACTTTGTTTCAGCGATGTCCATCCCAAATGCTGTACCATTTCAGTGACACCCTCACCCCTATTTCGCGATAAAACGTGCTGCCCTTCTTTGAACTTTTTCGATGCACTCCGTCAATCCTATCTAGTAAGGATTCCACACTGCGCAGCAGTATTTTAAAAGAGGACCGACTAGCGTAGTGTAGGCATTATCCTAAGTACACCTGTTACATTTTCTAAGTGGCCTGCTAATAATGTCTGGAACCGCTCGACCGCTACGGTCGCAGGTTCGAATCCTGCCTCGGACATCGATGTGTGTGATGTCCTTAGGTTAGTTAGGTTTAAGTGGTTCTAAGTTCTAGGGGACTAATGACCTCTGATGTTAAGTCCCATAGTGCTCAGAGCCATTTGAACCATTTGAAGCACAGTTAACATAAAAGGCGCAGTGGCACACGAAGTAAGTCATCTCACAGAGTACGGGGAACCACTGGCCAATTTTGATGTCGCTTGACCGTAAAAGTGTCATTGTCACTGGTAAAAACGACTAGATTACAAATAAGGACGACGGCTTCTGAGTAGAACCTTTAGGCATCTCCACGATGTGCTCAATTTCTAAAATGTCTAAGTAGGCACGGTGACGATATTCACGTGGCTAATTATTTCCTTTAACATCACACTATCGAGGAATCTCGTCGCGGAAAGTTTATCCGCGAATATCTCCGTCCTTACTAGCGACATATTTACCGCAAACAACGGAGTCCGTACTACCGGATCATGATATTACCGCGCTTGGCCTCCCGTGGCCGTTATCTGAGACACGTGGTGACGTTACAGGACACAATTACTAAGAAAACGCATCACACTGTGAATACTTTCAGGGCAATTGTGGGTATACTCAAGTGGTTCCCCGTGTATCGAGAAATGTCAACATAATCCGATATGCTGATAGACTAATTCAGCCCACCAGCATCAACACGAGTCACTGGTTCCTGAGACACTGATAAACAGCTTGACTGCTGCGCTATTGCCTCATCTACTGCTATTGTGTGGATAACATACTTCAGTGCTAGTTAACTACCAACACTATTTCAGTTGCCACTGCCGTGAAACTGGACAGCCATCTTCCCATCTTATTTGTCTCTTTTATATGTGTTTTATTTCCTGTTTATATTTTCAGGTATTTTTTAAATATATCGGTATTTTTTATGTTTTTCTATCATAGTCATTTGTTACATTCTATAGTTTACCAGCGTACGATTTTTTTCTAAAATTCAATACCATGACAAAATTGGATGTTATAGACCAGTTAACAGAGTCCAAAAACGTCGACTGGGAGAAAAAATTGAAGAAATAGCCAAGTTTTGCACAGTGATACAGGGGAGTATCATGAACAACATACTAAAAATATTCTAATTGTCCGGGTGAGAGAGTAGACGTGTGCGTGGTGGAGAGGGGTGTGATGGAGGGAAAAAGGGGGGGGGGGATTTTCTCGAACACCACGCCTTTTAGAGAAAATGTTTCCAAAAACAAAATGAAACTATATTAAATTTCCTGTAAAAAGGTCGAATTTACATTTCTTTAAGACTAATAGCTTGCACGTTGCAGGGGATGGAAAAATCGCAAATTATAATAGTTTTAAAATAATATTCGGTTCATGTTTATTGTTAAATGAATTGGGTTAAGAATGAATAGTGAATTTTTGAACCTTATCTAAGTAGAGTAGAACCATGTTATTGGATAAATAGTGCTCTGGGGATGTAACAGTGTGGAAAGGCGAGATGGAAGTTAGAAGCATGAGGGTAGATAGGTAGCCGGATTGTGGTCATCGACTTTCTTCCTTAATAATCCTGCAAAATTAAGAGGGAACAGGCAATTCCCTATTCTCTTTGACGCGGTACGCCACGAAAAGCAACTAAGGGATTTGTCACACGATTACACTGACCCTTCCGCAGCTGGCCTTATGAACCACTGGCGATACATTACGCTGCCAGAGAGGAGGGGGAAGGGGGTGGGGGATAGAGAGAGGTCGTTTATTTTCCACAAAATTTGTTAACAGTACATTGAATACAGAAATGAGCTGCTAGTAATACGGCCAGAAAAGCATATGGACAGATTCTACGGAAATCGCATCCTAAACGGCAGATGTAGCTGCCTTCCAGCAAAGGCAGCTTCTACCGTCACGAGAATTTTCAGTTTACAGACAGACTATACTTCCCCAGCATTTCCCGTCCAGGTCTCTCACATCAGTAGGTAGCATAACTTCCTTGACCTCGTGTTTATATAGTGGAACATTTTCAGTTTGTTCAGTGAGTACTTATTTGCAACTGTTAAGTGGGCTTAGGTATAAATACCTTCTTATAAACAATGACTGAGAATTGCTTAATTTTTATGTGTAGCTGTTGTCAGTGGCATATATAGTGTTAGTGGAAAGGGATTGGATTGGTAAATGTGGAACCTTGATGCTGTCTGGCGTTGACAGCATGTTGTAAATACGTGTAACCATATTATCGTCACTTGTTGTTGAATTAATGAATGAAAAGAAAATTACTACACTCTCTCATCATTAATAGCGTTACTGGTTGACTGTATATATCTTTTCCATTATGGAATTTCTGACACTTGTAGAGTGGGCTGCACTTTTAAAACCACCAGTAATTACTAAATTAGCAATATACCGATAATGTTACTGTGAAATAACTTGAAATGACCATGATTGTGTGTAATGGAAATGTATCAGACTGTTTTCCGTTTCTCGAAATACTACTCTTGGAAGGAAGTAACAGCAGAACAAACGGAATTAAAATCAAGATTCTGTTAGTTATGAGTAAAATGAAATTACTTACAAGGAAACGGTCGCCAGCCTAATTAGGCAAAGCTGTACCAAGTACTAGCACTGTTCATAATGGAAGGTAACTGTTGGGATTGACTTTACGTGATACGCAGTTCTGTTTTGTATATAAGATACAAGGCAGTAGCGCTATTTAGCAAGCAATGTAACAACGTGATGTTTAAAGCTTTCCCAGCGTACTGATTGTTCCATATATAACAATGTAACAACGGTTTGGCATGAACAATTCAGTAGTAATATTAAACGTTTTGGCAACAACTGGCTGCGCTTTAGTCCGGAACCGCGGTGCTGCTACGGTCGCAGGTTCGAATCTGCCTCGGGCATGGATGTGTGTGATGTCCTTTGGTTAGTTAGGTTTCATTAGTTCAATGTCTAGTGGACTGATGACCTCAGATGTTAAGTACCATAGTGCTCAGAGCCATTTCAACCATTTTTGAACAACTGGCTCTCAATAACTCTTACTATCTGCTCATTATAGTACGTAGCTAATGATTATTATAGCTAAATAATTACTTATGATGAGGCATTGTTAACATGGACAAGAGGACCTTCTTACCAACTAAGTTATTGTATAACACTGTCACTGAAATGAATTTCATGTAACTGTGCTCTCTGTTCTGATTTATTGTTTATTTTCTCAAGGAGCATTCACTTCTTCATACTATATAGCTCACAGGAAACATGTGGTCCCTAGGTCTGTTACAGTCTGAATATTGGTAGCTAGTCACTTACTGTGGCAGACAAGTTATAAGAAAGAGGGTTCCACTGCTTTAGTACTGTTATTGAAACATAAACTGCAAAACTGGCTCAAGAATTGGTTTATAGAATAGATTCTGTAACTCCATGCCGACTCAGATCAAAACTGAACATTTTAGTTAATTCACAAAAAGAGAAACACTTTTTAACTACACACACATTACAATGTAAACAGTATTGCAAACCTACACACTAATTATTCCTAATGCTGGCCATTCAGGTTTACTAGCCAGTAACTATTTTGAATAATCCGAGGTTCATTCATGTATCTTTAATTCTGTACTGGGATTGCAAAAAAGAACAACATTCAAGCAAAACACTTTGGATCATGTCTTTTCAGTCATACTTTGGTAAAACAGGTTCACTGAAAAATTACGAAATTTACTACTTCACAAAAGTTATTAAATTTTGTTACAGAAAATACTCAGATACTCTGAAATATTGCTGCTCTTGGAAAAGGACCCCACCTTGGTAAATGAGTAGTGATTACGTATGGGTATGCGATGTAAAGTTTAAACAAAATATCATTGTTATTTGGTTAAGAAATCAAATAACTGGCCCATGCAGTTATATAGTACTTAGCTGATAATTTGAGGCGAAGATGGCGGCTGTGGCGAATTCCTGTCTATACTCAAAAAGGCGGAAAAAGTATCCATGGCTCTCGCTGTGTGACAAGCTCTGAAAATTCTTAACGTAGGATTTTCGTAGTACAGAGCTAACCAAAGTATGCCTGGAATAATAAGCCAAATCACTTCCACCTTCCAAGCTGCACTGTATGATTTTACTGCGCTTCTTGCCTGGTTCAGCATAACATTTAGAAACACTTCGCTTGCTACCCACCAACTTTGACTACCGACTGGTTCTTGCCACAAAGGAACCTTGCATTTTGACCGCTATATACAACTCTTCTGTTCCCGACGGGCAGGTTTCGTTGCGGACGGACTTCCATCCAGCTTTTACATGTTTATAAAACTATTTACCCCACGTACGAATGTGAGTTAAAAGTAAAGTTCTAAAATTTTCATTCTTCTCCAGAACAATGCTTTTAAAATTACCTCCATAGGTTAATTACAATGACTTCAATGAACATAAATAATTTATAAAACATTAACATAGATGTTACATCAAAGATCATATTACATATAAGTAGACAAAAGAGTTAACTAAGACAAGTATAGGTAATGTTCATAAATAGCGTTACTCACAGACTGGAGCCATTTACCACACATCCACATTATGTCTTGCAAGTTGGGTGTCGATATGTATGATGGCATAGGGCTGATCACATTTAAGTCTAGAACAGTAATCCGCTGTAATACATTGCTTGACTTGTGTTGAAATATCTGAAGTTCCATAACACCTAAGTCAAGGTACTTCTGTTCAGAGGGAGCTGATATAAGCCTGTGGATCTCTTGAGATGTTGGGAGAGTTAAGGCTCTGGTGATACATTTGATATCTTCAAGCTGTGAAAAGTGTTACAGCCATTGACAGTCGAGACTGCCCCAAAAGAGGTCAGTGAAAGACATAAAGGAACCGGATTCCCGGCCAGCTCACACGGGGGCAGAATTAACCATCTGTAAGTGCAGTACTCACTGAACAATCTTCATACATAATTTCAGATAAATGCCAAGGGGGCCAATAGTTTCAGGATTCCTGGTAGACGCCGGATAACACTGCCGACAAGTTGTCCAGTAGATCTCGGCGTATTTAGCACACCACAGTTTACTGATGCAATTGGTAACGAGGTTACACGCTAAACTCGCCAGTAGCAACGGTCAACGCTGTAGGAAAACGTGGGGCCCCATAGCCCAACAGTTAACGGTTTCAGCTCGTGCAATCACCAGGACTCCCAGTTCTGAGGTACACCCGTCCTACACACCACTCGCTGTGACACAGCCGCTGAGGGAACACATAACCGAACCAAGGTGATATGACGAGGGCCAGAGTCGATGGAACGCGTGCACGAGTTAGTCCAGTCAAACAGCAGATATACCTTGCAAAAGGTGCGGTAGAAGAGTTTATTTTTTCAACTCGTTCATATGGTTGGAAAGATTACAAAACCGAGTTTTGCCACCAAAATTTCGCTTTGGAAAACTTTCTGCAGACAAAAAACTTGAAAAATTTCGGCCTTTTTTCAGTTTTATCGAAATATCTCAGTTTCATTTTCTCCTATTACTTTGACGTCTTTTTTCTTGTTTAAAGAGCACAAAATTCTCTACAAATTTGATTCTTACCATTTTTCTCTACTCCCAATATCTAAGGCGCTACAACGCCTCAAAAAATACCAATTTTTCAAATTTTGTGCATAGTAGCAAGATACCTTGTTTTTGAACACTATTTTTTCGGTTTCTGTTTGTGTAGTATAAATACATTATACATCATGTTATATGTTGGAATTTACCAGCTCACTTTCAGTCATTCAATTTCTCTGTATGCAACATGAGGGTTGCTGGGCACCCAACTATTGTGATTCTTACGTCACTACCTGAAGTTCACTGTGGGCCACCTCAGCCCTGGTATTCGTAAAACTATAAATAAAAAATACATCATTAAGACACACACACACACACACACACACACACACACACACACACACACACACACACACACACGCACACAAAATAAATTGTCTCAGGAAAGTGAACTATTATTAACTGCAATAGGCAACCTAATTAGGTAGGTAATTATTCGTGTGTATAAAAGCCACACAGTTGACATTAAAAATAAGAAAGTAAATTGTCTCAGGAAAGTGAACTATTACTAACTGCAATAGGCAACCTAATTAGGTGGGTAATTATTCGTGTGTATAAAAGCCACACAGTTGACATTAAAAATAAGTAGCTTTATTACAACTAAAATGCATTGTCAGTTACTAAAATATGTTGACAGTTCTGGGTGTGTAATATTTGTAATATCGCACTTTAGCGCACTTGAGACAGATATGAGCATCACTTCCAACGTTTTGATGGGCCAGGTTCCTCAGTGTCACCAGAAATACCTTGAGTTACGGACTCAGGGTCCGTACATAGGGTTGATCACAGATTGACCTCTTCTTTAAACAGCGAGTCAGCCTCAGCAAGTTCGTTGATTTCGTCAGCGGTTTCCTCAACATCCTCCATAACATCTTCTTCACTGTCTTCATATAAAAATTTTGGCACGTTTTCACAGTTGACCCCAATACATTTCTTGCAAATTGAAGAACATTTCAAACCCGCTTTTCTGCAGGAGCACACTCCGCCCCAGTTCAGCTTGCATGAGCATGAAACAATGTGAAGAAGTGCTTCAGGTGCTGGATCTTGGCTCATTATAGCGGGTATTGGACCGTGGTCACTGTTATTCCAGCCCCATTTCTCAGGAGGTTTCCAGTTTCCCATACAACTTTGGACTTGTTGGTAAGTCCGCAACGAATGATGTTGTGCAGCATCTTGTGTAGGTGGCAACCGTGCAAGATTCAGTTTGCTTTTTGTGGCAGACTTGGCGAATAGCTGGTACCGCAAATGGTCTAGTGTGTGGGAACTGCTGACACCTCCACTATACAATGCGATAGTAACCTGTTCTCCTGCTGTTATTATTTCTTCACGGGTAGCATGTGGTTTATTGAACGTGCAAAGCGCTGAGTTTAGGTGTTCATTTCTCGCAACAATATTGCAGTACTTAATTTTTCCTTGACCAAAAAAAGCGGATGTTGTATCACATCCACTAAAGGAGTGAGTGAACAGAATATATTCACTGTCAAACTTGTAAGATGCAGTGGAAAACCACTTGTCTTCTGCATTTCCTCTTCCTGACATTAAGAAAAATAAGTTTTCAATGCCTTGCCCCAAACCGGTCATGAGCACAAGCAGGTCAACATCTTCTCCTACAATGACAACACTTCCAAAATCTTTGGTTCTTGAAATGGCAGACGTTACAATCATAATGTCAGCATCTTCTTGTGCCTGGTGCACTTCATTGCTACACTCCAGAAATTCCTTTTTAAGAAGTGTGATTAAACGCATCTTGTTTCGTTCGTTGTACAAGAACTTGTCCTGACGGACTTGGTTCACCATCTCTGATTCAACCGCAACGTCAACCGAAGAATGTTTTTTGGACGTACGAATCCTCTCAGCACTCTTTGTGCTACATTTGTCTCCCTCACATGGATATCCATCAAATACAATAGCAAATTGAGATCCAAAATGACGTTGCAGGTAAGAAACATAGCGTTGGGCTATTGACTTGAAGCAAACATTTCGAGTCCAAGTCACTTTGTTGATTTGGTACCTTCCATCAATGACAAAAAATTTACTCGGTCCACCTGACTTCACATCTCCCACTGGAATTAAGGCATTGTAGAATGAAGATTTTGTTCCTTTTCGCATGACTTTTTCTGACAATAGGGACATTGGGTAAGGAGCAAGTTCGTATTTCAGAAAGGCTTTTAACTCTCCTTCACTATGTTTCATTAAACAAATACCTTGGAAAAGAGTTAAAGGATCAACAAGAGTAATTTTAGCGCTCCCAGTTTCTACAGAATTGAACGCAGAAAGGAGAGTCACAACTTTATCTTTTCTACGCAACATTACATAGTGGAAATTGTCACCAACTATTCATTTCATGCCTTTTTCCCCCTCTTCGTGACACATATGACAATTAACATCCTCCGTTCCGACAACACCACTGCTGATAGACATTATAAAATCACTTTCAGGGAAGGGAGGGTGCACTGAAAACCAATCTTTCAGGGAAGGGAGGGTGCACTGAAAACCAATCACGCGGCTTACGCAAGTCTATGCCATCTCGTTCGATGCGACAACTTCTTGCATCTACATGCTGTTCTGATGTTACTGCGCTCACTTCGCAATACGACTCAATTTCTTCACAAATGTTCTGCATGTGAATCCTACCCAATGTCCATCTGGTTAATACACTATCCGTAATTCCTCGGCCAGAAGTAAGTCCTCCAGAACTCTTCGCGGTTCTCATCAACGTTTTTCTATAGTCATGTCAGAAGGAACCCCTGACCAATACTTTTCTGATCGCCGGATTGTAAAATGTCCTTTCGTTGTGAACTTCTCATATTCTGATAAATCCATTTTTTCCTCGAGTCTCAACATATCCTGTAAGTAGAGGTGGCCACTTTTAGCGTACATAAAATGTCCAGCTTAATGGAAGTAGGGAAGCATTTTTTGCACGCTTTCAAAATGAAGTTTCCAATTGCCTGATCGATCCGCTTCAATGTTTCATGAGAGTGACCATCTTGTGGTATGGAATCCATAATTTTGCTGTGAGTCCCTTACTTTCAATCGTTTTCAGGGCAGTTACAAATTTTTTTATGACTTGCTCCCTGAGAACACTGGTACCCTGGCCAACTGACAGTTCTGACTCACCACAAGGAGAAGACAAGTCATTCAATGTCCCACGTTCATCTTCTGTTAGCTCAATGCGATCCCACACTTGACAGGCCAAAGCAAGGTGACACAATAAATGCGCTCGCACGGCCCTGGAATATGTATGTCCTGACAAAATCTTTTCAACGCTGTTTTCAGCGAATATTACACCAAATAAGTCCTTTAATCCACTTCCACCCATGATCATAACGATACATCCCATGAACGACATAAGGAAATGGAAACCTCCAAGTCAGACCTCCACATTATGAAATTCAGGAAAGTCAATCTCCACAATATCCCTTGCCTTCCAATACAGAGGCTGATCAAATGTGACAAAGCATGTAGTCTGATTATGTCTTTTACATGCATCTCTAGCTATCATCAGAGCAGTATATATGGTGTCATAATAGGTTGGTGATGAATTAAGAAATGGAAGACACTTTATTTTAGAACGGTCATATACTTTGCCTGCCGTCAAGCGTTCCACGTAACCATTCCATCCTGAAACAACTGCATTCTGAGACCATTTGCAATATAACCACGTAATTTCCGCTGTTGAGATGACGATTTCACCGTTTGCAGGAGCAATTATGTCCAAATCTTTAATTTTTATAGCCTTCAGCCCTCCAACTTGTGTTCTGTGGAATGTCTGTATGTCATTTTTTCCGGCTTCACTAACAAGTTGAGCTGAGGGACGACGATTCAACTTTTTAATATTTTTCTGAGGAAGCAAGGCATCATGAGGAGTAACACACATTATACCTCCCATCGCATGAAAACTACCAGTTCCATCTAAGGTGTTTACATTGAAATCTGCATTATCAAACACAAATTGGAAAAATGCGTCACTTCCTTGCCTTTCGTTGTCAAGCAGAACGATTGACAACACTTCCAATAGGGCAGCTTCCGTATAAGATGCTGCAAAGCCAAGGGAAGACAAAACCTGGATGAGATGTTTTGAGCGAAACTTCCGGTACAATTATGCCCTAATATCAGTCAAAAGTGATGAAATAAATGAACGTGGCCTCGCAGCACGTATGAGTGCATGAGAAAGAGAAACACATATTTTCCCCCATTTTCTGGGAGACCGCTTGTGTTTCAAAATTATAGTTTCAAAGAGCAATCTTTGAGATTCGGGGTATGACAGACTCTACATCACATAAAAAATTATCAAAGGGAGGGTACTGTTTTACATCGTACACTACTGATCTTGTATCGTCTAATATGATATTTGCAGCTGCTTTGACGATTCGTAGTCTTTCTTGCTGAGGATCTGAATTTCTTTTGGTGTACCAATTTTCACTGAGTAGTTGGTGCCCAATATTCTTGAAACATATGACTGCTGGCTTTGAAGCTGTTTCAGCTATCACCACATCGTCACCGTATTTCTGGAAAAGGCGAGCCTTGACAGTTCGAATATCAGGACGAGGTGATGTGGGTATTTGCTCTAACAGATCGTCCATAGAAAACTGACATTCTTCCGTTTTGGTTTCCAGGTAGACAAATATAGCCTCCATGCCTTCATCTACTTGTGTTACAGGTCGGTAAGCTCGTTTCTGTCCAGTAGCTGAAACACGGTGAAAGAACTTTCTGTAGCAAAATCTGTGGTACCACCCATCTGCAGCAACCAAATCATTTACATTTTGAATCCGCTCTATCACTTGTTGACCAAATTCATCACCACGTCGTTTAGCCTGTTCTAATACTGTCGATTGCACTTCCAATTTCATTACTTTGTGAATAAAATTTCATTTGGCATATGGCAACCTTAACTGCTTGGTTAAAAAGTCAACAGAATTCCCTTTTGCTCATAAGAAGCATTTCTCTTTGAAATTGAACTGACCTTTTTCCTGCGACCGACGTAGCACGCCTGTTGGTTCCTGAGGATGTCGAAGGCTAGCTGCTATCATTCTCTCATTAATATAATTCTTGTAGCATGCTTCATGCACCATCGCTTCACTGAGCGTTTTCAAAAAAACGGGTGTGAGCAGACTCCCTGCGTTTAGCACTACAATCGATAAGTGTGCTCAGTCCTTTCTTTTTTACATTGCGTCCACCACTCACCACAGTTTTTTCGCAAATGAAACACAAATTCATGTCAGACATACTCATTTTTAGCACCACAACATATACGGAATGGAAGCGACTTCAAACTGTAGGACCCTTATTGTTGTGTGTTAATAGCTGTCAGCGCGCCGAGAACAATCACCAGAGATAATCGCCTTCCGCCCGCCTAAGAATAAATACGCTTTTGTCCGCTAAAGAACAATTCCTGCATACTTTTTCTTATAACTGATCATTAACGTCAATCAACTGTAGAAAATGCACGGCACCTGCATGCAATCCTGTTACATATTGTAACACAAATAAACTTCTCGCAATCCGACGTGAATGTGTTCGTAGTTACCGAATATGATGCTGTTTGTCCTGGCCCTGCAGCAGAGTGAGATGGTAAATTCCAATGAGTAATATGTTTATACTACACAAATAGAAACTGAAATAACAGTGTTCAAAAATTAGGTAATTTGCCATTTTGCTCGAAATTTGAAAAATTGGTATTTTTTGAGGCGCTGTGGCGCCTTAGATACTGGGAGTAAAAAAAATGGTAAGAATAAAATTTGTAGAGAATTTTGTGCTCTTTAAAAAAGAAAGTAGACGTCAAAGTGATAGGAGCAAATGAAACTGAGATATTTTGAAAAAACTGAAAAAAATCCGAAATTTTCGAAGTTTTTTTGACTGCAGAAAGTTTTCCCAAGAGAAATTTTGTTGGCAAAACTTGGTTTTCTTACCTTTCCAACAATATGAACGATTTAAAGAAATAAAATCTTCTACCCCACCTTTTGCAAGGTACAGGCTTTTTTTCTGACAGTTTCACTGGACTAAGTCGTGCTAGTAGAACCGCGCGCGCCATCACAGAAGACGCCGTGGCTTACGTCATTTCACATATGTGTATTTTGTATATTGAAAGTAGTAAATAACTCATTATTATGGTAGAAGGTGATTACAATACTGATAATCTTTAAAGAAATGCTTTAAACATAACTTCTTCGTACATTTTCGCACCATGCACATAAAATGCACGAAATTTCTTCATGTAATATACGCAACGGAGAAGGCGATATAAAACAAAATTCAGAAGGATTTTAAGCCGTCACGGTTGATCTTTTAAACATCTTTGTTTCTATCAGGCATACTTCATTACACTGGTAAGCCTTGCGAAGAGAAATGATTATGTACTAGTAACTGCAGCTTGACTATATTGTTTCTCAAGCGGAGACTGACATAATAACCATTCATAGAATTACATCCGGAAGTCTTCTCACAAAGTTCTTCCAACAACAGAAGCCGTACACGTATCATGGATGCACCTGTGCCGTCGAGCCCTTCGGGGTCACCAGACGAACGCGTTCCTTGTCCTCAGGTGTGATGTTCGAAAGCGTCCTTTCACGCTGACCAGCACAATAATCTAATACAGGTGTTTCTCCTTCATTCGCAAAGAAAACGTGTTTCAAATATATTTTGACCCAGTCATACTATTGTTTACTAGACTTCGATGCTGTCACAAGGACATCATAAACAGATTCCCGCTTCTTGAGCCGAACTCACTGGTATTTTCTGTTATTTTCTTTTAAAACTATGAAAAGACAAGTTATTAACGTGAAAAATAGAAAAAAGAACGTTCAGAGCTTCGTATCCCAGGAGAAGTAACATCTAGTCATCCCAAAAGGCTCAATGGCACAGGTACAGCAGTGGGATTTATACGACTTCCGATTTTGGAAGGTCTTTGTGAGATAATTTTCACATTTAGTTCTACCGAATGTTTATGATATCAGTCTCCAGTTGAGAAACAATACAGTCAAGCTGCAGTCACTAGTACAGAATCGATTTTTTCTTCCAAGGTTCACAAATTTACTGAAATATTCCTGATAGAAATCAGGATATTTAGAGGATAGCCCATGACAATTTGAAATCCTGCAGAATTTTGTTTTATATTGCCTTCTGCGTTCTGTATATTACATGAAGAAATTTCGTTTACTTTATGTGCATGGTGTAAAAAACGTTATGCTGGAAGCATTTCTTTACAGTTTATCTGTACTGTAATTATTTTCTATAGTAAAAATGAGATACTTATAACTAATTAACGGCAAACTAAAAACAAAAAAACCAAGGATGAAAAAAGTAAAACAACAATTTAAAACATAAAAAAAGTAAAATAAATAATTAGAATGGTAATGTACGTTTAGATATTTTAATTAAGTATGTTGAAAATACTCCGACAGTACATTGTGTTCATCTTATTTTCCAAAAATGGTGTTTTTGAAATGACCTTTGTTACACAGGGACGTACATTACTTGAAAAGTTCTTTAATTTAAGTTGTAAAAAAAGTTATCATTTTTCAGAATTAGTTAGTAGTGGTGGGATGTTTTGCAAAATTTCAGATTATTACAAAAGTTGATTTTACAGTTTCCAAGAACATTAATTACATATCAGCTTATATATGAAAAGTATTTTTTGAACGTCATTGTTTCTAACATGTTTCCTCTAAACTCAAAATGCAAAATTCGTTTTTGGGGTGCGTTTTACTGTTTAAAAGAGAAATTGGGCACAAAAAAATTAATACGTATTGCACTACTTGCCCCCTCTACACACCTACCGTGCTTTATCAAGATCGTTTATTGGCACTTAGGAATGTTCACTTATTAGTTAATCGTGTTTCAAACTTCTTTGGCCTCAGTGGAAGCGTCTACAACACCTAAGTGACGTGTGATGTGATTGCGCTACAGTCTGGAACCGCACGACCGCTACGATCGCAGGTTCGAATCCTGCCTCGGGCATGGATGTGTGTGATGTCCTTAGGTTAGTTAGGTTTAAGTAGTTCTAAGTTCTAAGGGACTGATGACCTCAGAAGTTAAGTCCGATAGTGCTCAGAGCCATGTGATTGCGCGTTGTTGCCATAAACTTCCATCAATTCACCATGGATTGCTGCAGTGTTCTTCCTCTTCAAATACGGAAAACGAATTACTGCACGATATAGCACCACACCAACAGGCTGTGCCATTATTTTTGGTTCCTATAGCTGCGTGCTGCGGCACTGTGGCGCGATGATTTCAGTGTATTCCAGGACTGCAGGCCTGTACAAAATTAATTTCATTTCCTCGAGATGATGGTTAAAACATAGACTGTCAGTGAAGTGTAATGTTCTAAGAATCGACCACCCATGTGTGGAAGAACATTGGGAATGTAAGAGGGAGCAAAAAAACCTGATTACCGAAGATGCTCCGAAATAAAGCGAAACGCGCATGGTCTAAATAAAAGTTTTATTACAACACAGAAAACGGTATTTTCTTATTTTTTTCTTTTTTTGTGCCTTTGTCCCGGGATTTGGCGTGTCTAGCTGAGGTGGTGGCAGGATGCCCTTCATGTCGCCAACCCGTTAACCTCAGGACACAATATGTGAACCCAGGGCGTCTGCGTGTAGGGGAATTCAGGTAAAAGTGTGTCAAAGATTTCTAAGTGTTTCGCAAAAGACGGTATGTAGCCTAAATTAATTGGATAATTAAAACGTAATGTGCACTCCTCGTATTTACGCCAGAGGGAAACTTTGAGGGAAGGTTTTTACCCGTCACATCCCAGAGGCAAGTGTGTGTGTTCTAATAAATGAGCGCCTCACAGCTAGGGCTTATTCGGTCCGCGAGGCAGCCAGGTAGCGAGAGCCGGGTAAGCAGAGCAAGGGAGCAACAGGGAAGGCGACGGGTGGTTGGGGGGGGGGGGGGGGCGCGTTATCGCCTGACGTGAGGGCAGCGGCAGCTTCTAGCATCTGGCTTACTTTTTTACGGGGCCAAGAGCGAAGTGAGGGAATTATGCTGCTTCGTTACACGAGTCGCGACCTTGGACGCCACTGCATTTTACACGTCTCTGCTGCTTTATTAAAATAAAAAAGAAAGAGGAGCACAGCAGCCCGGCCAGAGGCGGCAGCGTTTTTAATTCGCAGAATTGTCTTCTCCCCGTCTTTGCTGGTGTAATCTAATGGGATTTGCAGCCCAGCCCCGGCCCGCTTCTTGTTTCTCGTGGCGCAGATTTTTAGAGGTTGCTTTCTGCTGCTCTGGTTAGCCTCTGATGTGAATGGTTTTCAGTGGACCTTTATGAGACGAAGGAGCTGCTGCATCCATTGTATACCTATTTTAATAATCTCACTATTTTTCTACAATTTCTTTCTGTAGAATGCAGTTACGTTTAAAATAATTTTTTGGTACTTAAATTTCAAAATACGTCACTTGTTCTATCGAAATGCAGAAAATAAACAAAATTAAAAGAAGGAATAAAGAATGCCTAATGATTTTGTGTCAAAATATCGACATTCATTAGGTCGCGGTCGAACATAGTGGTCACATAATTACAATTCATATTTGATACATCCTCCGGCAATTACGGGAGTGATGGAAGACGTAGTTAAACGTCACATCGACGATAGGGTCATTAGAGACGGAACATTAGCTCGGAATGGGTGAAAACTAGCCGAAACTTCTCGAAAGGAAGGATGCTGGCATTTGCCGGAAATGATTTAGAGAAACGACGGAAGGCTTACGCCACAAGGGTCTCTGAAGACCGAATACGTCAGTAAAGTGAGTGTCTGTAGTTCAGTACAAAAATTTGTGGAGCCTGAAGCGGATACAATTTCAGGGCACTCTCTTGCCCTTGGGGTGGGAAAATGTCCCTAAAAGGTGGAAGAATAAGCAATGATCAACGGCATAACGACGCAGAAGATAATGGAAATCAGGGCACAGTAGGCTTCAGTGATAAAATGTAGAGAAAACAAGGATTTCTGTTCAGATGGGAGTAGGGTAATATCAACAGCAGCAGAAAATGATATAACAGAAGTAGGATTCGTTATGAACAGAAAAATGTGGCAGAGTGTGAGTTAACTGTGAACAACTGTGATAGGTTTGTTGTTCTCATCAGTATCGACAGCAAACCAAAACAGTTAGTTATTTTTCGCATCTCTAAAAATATGACAAATATTAGGCTGAAATATACACCTCTATTAGGTCTAGACATAAGAAAATAAAGTTTTGTTTCATCTGGTATTTGGTAAATGTTGCATTTACTTTTACAGTGACATAAAAGCAGCCCATCGTTTATTGACTGCATAATAAATTGACAGCTAATTGTTTTTTGGATCGAACTTTCATCCTATAACAAGCACTTTTCGTAGCCATAAGCTTCCTACTCAACAAATATAGGGCTTAACATTGTGTACCTATCCCTGAGTGCCAAATCATCTGCAATCTGAGTTCCAGTCCTAGTTTCTATTCCACGGGAAAAACTGTAACAGATATCTAACTGCGCAATTACTCGACAATCAGAGACTGAAACTCACAGAATACTCGAAAGTAAATTTCACTGTTTTCCAGTAATGACTGAACCGTCCAAACCAGCTTGTGTCTCGCAGCGAAATAAAACATGAAAGGAAACTAGGCACACGATGCATGAAGCGCATTAAATAGTTCGGTTCCATCTGAATCTACGTTAAACAAAAGCAATATTATCAAGTGCGGTAATCCCACTCTCCTCCTAGCGAAAGAGGTTGATCGTCATAGAGAATCCAACCTCAAAACTCAACCAAGCTGCCATCCAAAAATTACCGTTCAAGGGCGCAAAGAAGCACCCGTCATACTTCCTCGCCTCTGCGTACACAGATTGAACAAATTTGGAAGGGATGAACTGCCCAATCACCAAGATGAATTTTCCAGTGGTAGCAATTGTCTGCTTCAATCACAATACACGCCTGTTTGCTTCGCCTCAACACTTTCCACTGGCTTCAACGTCCAAAATTCGAACACAGAGTCCACAGCGCGTGTGTCCGTAGGAAACAGTCACTTTGTCACACTTAAAAACGCTTGGGCAATCGATTGTTGCAACGGACTGGGGACGCGAGCCGGCTTCGAAGCCTTTCTCAGGCTTCTACTGCAAAGTTAAACCAAGAACTTCCACCTGAATTCACCCAGTCGCATGCGTTTGTAAGTACACCCACATTCGCTCAGCGCAGCGATCATTCACTATTAGGTTAGATGGTGTGCTGAATTTCAAACGTCAGAACAATGAGAATAATACACACTCAGTTTCGGTTACGAGCGTAGTCTTCCTCCCTGGCATGTAAAATATGAAGAAAGTCAGGCAGAAGAAAGATACCGTGTCGACTTGATCTACCCACGAAATTATAAAAGTTACGAAATTATAAAACCGTGGATTATATGAGAGGTAGATCGACTGCTGCCTTTCAGACGTATTTGTATTTCGTCGCCTGGACGGTAGTGACGCCTCTCGAGTGAAGTTGCTGGCTGGCGCACGCCAGACAATCTGTTCGGTAAAGCCATCTCGTCGTCTGTATCAATCACGGGGAACCTTTACTGACCTGCGGACACGGTAATTCGTATACTTACTTACTGCAACTCGTGGGCCGTCTCGTCACATGACGCGACAGCAACCCCCCCCCCCCACCCCCCACCGTTCCAACGGCGCATGAAGTCAAAATTACAGCGTCCGTGAAATTAGTGTTTATGAAGTAACACATCTAAATGAATGGCATCCCCTTTCTCAACCCGCCATGACATCAAATCATGCCTTGAAGCTCGCTGTTTTGAGAGTACATTCACGTTCACACACCTTCATATGTTTGTGGTGTACTGAGATGCCACACAAGAGAGCTGGTGACAGTTAGTACCAAAAGCACTGTGGATGTCCGTCCGCAGCAGGAAGATCGTTGCGCCCAAACCAGTAACGCTGCATGCGAGAATCACGCCCCCTAGAGCAAAAGGACCACCAGGAACACAGACACACGCTTAAGTAACCGTGGCGAATAGAAGTCGTCAGTTGCAAGTTGTACGTCACTCCGAGTCTTGCTAGGGAGTTCCTGCAGAACATTGGTAGTGTCTTCAAGTTTTCAGGTCGTCGGGTGAGATAGACAGTGGTTAGTCTCAAGTAACATTTCTCTCTCATTTCTTAAGAGACATCATAGTCGCCGTTGACTGTATGAAATATTTATTATAACGATTGCAATTTGGGCCTTAGGGCCATTTTCAAGTAACACTGCAAAAGTTACCGAAACACAAAAAAACACCAAAATGAAGCACAGGGTGTATACACATAATTAAATAAACATTTCATTAAGGTAGTAGGGTAATTATAAAAGTTGGTGAGAAATGTACATAACTTACATTCTGTCAGAATATAAGATTACCTGACATGGGTACATGTCGTCGTTAAAATGCAGCCTTTTGATTGCGAGAGTCCCACAAGATGCGATGATTACGACACTTATTACATCGTAATATGTTGAGAAACTTCCTGGCAGATTAAAACTGTGTGCCGGACCGAGACTGGAACTCGGGACCTTTGCCTTTTGCGGGCAAGTGCTCTACCAACTGAGCTTCCCATGCACGACTCACGTGCCGTCTTCACAGCTTTACTTCTGCCAGTACCTCGCCTCCTACCTTCCAAACTTTCATTCTGGAATCATAAAATGTTAAACATGTGCTGTATTGCCAATGTAATGAAATTGCAATTGTAATAATAAATATTTCATACAGTCAACGGCGACTATGATGTCTTTTAAGAAGTATTGTACGACTGTGGATCCCAACCATTACAAGTTAATCAAATTTCTCTTTCACTTTCTATCCAGGTCCTTTCTATCATTTATCATCAAATCTTCTTAAAGTTTTGATGTTGTTGTGATTTTGTTCCTTCAGGAACTAGTTATTTTATATTTATTATTCCTTCGCTGCAATAGCTGAAAACAATAATTGCTGTTTGTAATAAGGAATATCCTTTATGATCCACAGGAAAAGCTGTAAAATGAACGCCCTGTTATGAAATGTAAGGCAACAGGTCTCTAAATGAGCAATAAATCGAATCAAATCAATAGTTTCCAGTAGAAACGGAACAGTGAATAGAACTATCGTGTATCGACAGAGATCGCCTGTTTCGAGATTTAACGGTGTACTGTTGGTTTGGAATTGTTCTTCGAATAGTGCTTCAAGACAGAAGACTAGTTTTCTTCCGACTTTAGCTCAAAGAACATTATTTAGTTTTTATTCATGGAGCTGTAGTAAATGCGGGCGAGGTAGGCTACACCTGCATTCTACAGATGCTATAACCAGTGCTTCCAAAGTTGAGCAATATATTTTAATATTCTGTTTCACTTTATTGCGTGTGTGCTGCCCTAGAACCAACGCATTCGACCTACCAGGACACCTGTGTTAGTCTTTTTCAGTGGTAGCGAGATTTTCATCGAAATGGACGCCCCTCAATCCACAACAATGTTTACTTTTATTTATTTGTCCTTAGAGCTTTTAACAAAGAAAATAGAACGAAAAGTCCAATAGTTCACAATAGCTGCATTTATTGAAGTCGGTTAGAGACACACTGAATCGGTTTTGCAACTTTCAAGTTCAATGTCGTGGCTAGGCAAAGTTCTTGTCCTTCTTCAGTTTGCAAAACCATCATCAATGATGAATCTCCAGTATGTGTTAGAATCGCGATGAACTGTCTGTCACTTGACCGAATGAAATATTTTCCTGTAGGTCCATGGCAAAGAACGTACGAAGCCCCCTCGCAAATATTATACAGAAAAAAATCGGGTCCGGAAGCCGACAAGTTTTTATGTATGTTTGTTACTAGCACTTCTTAACAGTAATCGTAGCGACTGGCAACACAAGCACCAGCGTGTCCAATGTGTTGCCAGAGGGTGAGCAGTGTCTGCTGCCCGGATACCGATACGATTAAGGTTCAATGAGCACTATGGGACTCAACTGCTGAGGTCATTAGTCCCCTAGAACTTAGAACTAGTTAAACCTAACTAACCTAAGGACATCACAAACATCCATGCCCGAGGCAGGATTCGAACCTGCGACCGTAGCGGTCTTGCGGTTCCAGACTGCAGCGCCTTTAACCGCACGGCCACTTCGGCCGGCTTACGATTAAGGAAGAAAACTATATATCAACCAGTCAAGTGACAGACACTTCATCGGAATTCTAACACAAATTGGACATTCGTCATTGGTGATGGTTTTCTAATTGAAGAAGTCTGAGAACTTTGCCTAGCCCGGCAACTGTTACTCGGCAGCATTCTGTAGTAGCTCTCTATACCATATGACATAGCACTGTACATAGTAAAAGATGCAACTAAATAAAGTTGTGAAACCGGTTGTGCGAATGTCTGATCGACTTAAATTAATAAAGATATTACGGGCCATTGGACTTATCAGTCAGTTTTCTAGTTTAGAAGTTTAAACACTTGTGTACAAACACCTGCGTTACACAGTGTGAATGAAAAATCGTGTCACTGTCTTTCAGTCTCTTTCTTCAGCCAATGAGGTGCTCTGCCTCGTCACTGTCCAGTGTCTCAGAGTTTGTTTACGTTATCCAGTATCGGCAGGTTTCACATCAAATAAACATTGTTTTTCTGCAAAGCCAGAGCGTTCGGCAGCCTCAAACAATTTCAAAACCCCAGGACCGAGCGTCCTCTATTTTTAGCTTTCTATGCATTTCAAGAGAAACGGTCAGCAGTCGACTTCTGCCGGCCGAAGTGGCCGAGCGGTTCTAGGCGCTTCAGTCTGGAACCGCGCGACCGCTACGGTCGCAGGTTCGAATTCTGCTTCGGGCATGGATGTGTGTGATGTCCTTAGCTTAGTTAGGTTTAAGTGGTTCTAAGTTCTAGGGGACTGATGACCTAAGATGTTAAGTCCCATAGTGCTCAGAGCCATTTGAACCATTTTGTCGACTTCTCACGTACAAAGGTACGATCCAGCTAAAGAAGGCGAGTTCTCACTCCATTTCCTTGGTCCTAAAACGTTTTCACCAGACGTTTCTCTATGAGAGATACTGTCTGTATTTATAAACAATGTCACGGCTTTCAGTAGCATCTCTGCAATGAATCCATCTCCGTCCGGTGGTCAGTGACCTGTCAGACCATCGCTGGTGGCCTTTCCAAGAACTTCTCCCTCGGTCGCTCGGTCGGCCGACTCTCTTACGGCTTCAGCTGGTGCACATTCCTGGTTATTACCTACCGGTGCTTTCAATATTTCCCAAAATGGTTGAAATGGCTCTAAGCACTATGGGACTTAACATCTGAGGTCATCAGTCCCATAGACGTAGACCTACTTAAACCTAACTAACCTAAGGACATCACACACGACCATGCCCGAGGCAGGATTCGAACCTGCGACCGTAGCGGTAGCGCGGTTCGAGACTGAAGCGCCTAGAACCGCTCGGCCACACCGGCCGGCCAATGACTTTTCAATTATGTGTAATTTCTTTAGCTGCCCTAACTGTAAATTAAAAAAAAAACTTTCTTGCAAAGCTCTGCAACGTCCTTAGTTAAGAAACAATATTCACTACATGTAAATAAATGTAAATGTCTGAAGATGGGATGCCAAGTATCTGCAAACGTCATCATGCCAAAATAAACGTCTATAAAAGGAGCTAGCTGGAGCTAATACATTATAAATTAACTTCAGTTTCAGTGCAGCTTCAGTTTTCTAATACGTCCACAGTGGACAACAATTATGTACTAATAGGAGAAGGAATATACAACCAGAACGTGGCAATAAGACACGAAAACCCAGAGAACTAGCAGTTAGGAGTTACTTGGAGATTTTTGGACACAGGTTTATCACCGAGCATTTTGAAATTTAACTACTGACAAACATTTTTTAAATGTTTGGCCAAAAATACTCTTCAGTATTTCTACTGAGGAAGGGGTGGCAGGCGCGCGACGCAACACAGCGGCTCGAGATTCTTCTCTACTAACTTTTTGTGTTTAAGGGATACCGACGTCGCTTGTCAGACTCATAGCGTCTTACCTGCGCGGTCGGGCGTTCAGCATCCGTGCCGAAGACGGCAGTTTGACAACTAGGCCAATACAACCAGGAATGCAGGAGGGGTCTGTCCTCGGCCTCTGCGGTACTTCCCGTATACCGCTAAGCCCCCAAAGGCGGTGTCGTTAACGCTTTATGCGGACAACACATCACGTTATTCTGGCTCAGTGATCGCCCACTGCAGACTGCATACGACGTTCCATGGGGATGGATCACGAAGTGGCGTCTGAAGTTCAATGCCACGAAAAGCCAGTCTGTCACAGTTACGCCAAGTAGAGTGCCAATGGATCTTGCGGGAGTCCCATCCCATGGTCTCACACGGCAAGCTACCTCGGGATAAACTTTGACAGCCACCTCACTTGGAATCGACATATTCGCGAGGTTTGGTGTAAGGCATGTGCCCATCTGAAGGCGCTTTACCCCCTGCCAAATCACGTGGCGGTGTTACGCTATGTTTAGCACTGATCCGACCAGTGCTAAAATATGAGACCACAGTGTGTGCAAACGCCACCGACTGCCGCATTCGCTGGCTCCAAAGTGTTCAGGGTAGAGCCTTAAGACTCGCCATGCACCTTCCGCGAGAGATATCCGACACGGTAACTGCACCAGGAAACAGGTATCCCCGTGATTAAGGACCGAATGAAACAGACTGCCGATCAGTTCTACGAAATGTCACGGCAGTCTGACAATAACCTGATTGTAAGTCCGGGAAACCAGAAACACAGCAGATGGACCACTAGATGGCCATACGTACTTTGGCAGTGACTGTAGGTCAACACGTAAACATGGACACAATACTGAGAGAAAATACAAATAAATTAAGCAGAAAAAAGACTACACTTTAAGGAAAAGCGGAAACAGTTTCAACAAACATAAGTGGCACGAGAGAGACAGACAGGACTGTCCATTAGGACAAGACAGGTCGCCGAGCCGCCAGGCGCCACAGCCGCTCGCCGCACCTGCTGTGGCGTAGCCGCGCTCCCCGGCCTGCATGCAGATTGCGAGCCGCGCAGCTCTGAATGTTTCACAAGGATTACCCGAGCCGCCGTGCCGGGGCGCTGCGCTCCTCCACCGTGAAACGCGCGCCGGCTGCTTCTCAAAGCCGGGCCCCGCCGCGGGCAGATCACGGCGCAGCCCTCAGCTTTCACCAGAGACGGCATGCCAGCCAGCAACCTTACAGGGCACACGTATAATTCAACTGTAGCTGCTGCACGGTCAACTCACGTAAACTTGACCACAGCTTATCTTCGACGTCAGAGCACAGTAACCACTCACAGACGACAGGTGGCAGCACTAGCAGTGGAGGGTATATGAGAAGCATCTTTTCAAAGTGTTATGTCCAAAAAACAAAATCTTACAGGAGACGCTAAAAATGATTAATCATGATCTGAGAAAAGTTTCACACATTGTGAAATATGAAGTTGTTGTATTTGAGGCTTACTTCTAGAAACCCAATAAAGTGAAATCAGTTTGCAGTTAACTTCAGATTTAAGGAACAAATTTTGGACTTAAAATGTTTGATGCAATACTTTTTAATCCGCCCCCCCCCCCCCGCCCCCCAAATTCTCTAAGTCCCTCCAGATCCTCGAGCGCCATGCACTCCGCCTTGCCGTCCGTATACGAATCCCGTCAATCATGCAGATCCTCTACGACCTCATTCCTTTCCCCCATCTTCTCCTATTCCTCGAACATATCTGCATACTCTACACCTCCCGCGCCTCGATCCCCCTCACCCTCTGGTTGCTCCTCTCCTCTCCAACCCCCGCCCTTTGCCATGCCTTTACTGTTGTGTCCCCCCTGCCCCCCATCTCTACACCCTTCATCTCCTTTCCAAAGGTGGCTTCCGCCAACTCCCCCTCCTGGATGATGCCCTCTGTTCCTCCATTTATCCCTCCTATCGACTCTGATCCTCACCCCCCCTCCATTGTCCTTTCCCCAGGCTCCCTCTTCCCCCCCTTCCATCCTGTTTTCTCCCCACCTAACCTCTCTCAGCCTCCCCTCTTCCCCCCACCACCGAGTCAGCAAAGTAAATACATAACAAATTATTTGTGTTGTTTTTATAGAAGAACCTTATCTTTTAATACACCATTAAATTTTTCGGAATAACCGTTCTAATGTATAAAGTATTCATAACGTCCAGTTTAAGCTTTAACGAGCTTATATCAAAATGACATGTCTTGATTGAGAATTTGTTTGAGAGAACTTTTAATGTAAAACCTATAGTTTGTGGTTAAAGATTTTGATTCATACAACGTTCAGAATGGCCATCCTGTTGTTTTCTCTTCAAATTTGGCTCATTACTCCTCCTTCAAAAGGCACCACGAATTTACACATACTTCTTCCTCAATACCAGTTACAATAGCAATTGAATCGATGATGTTAGAATAGAAATCTAAATCTCCTATTCTCCTCAAAGCGTCTACAAAAACGTTTACGTAGCGAATTATTTACATCAGTCTTCCTTGCTTCGCTCAACTTACTTTATGGTGACTTAAGCGGATCGTTATATTTGTTTTTCTTTTTTCCTCTTTCGGCTTCCTCTTGAATTATAATCTACAGCAATTTATTTCTCCATAAGCGAAAAAGCCGTCCCTCACACGCAATTCCCAAGCAAAAGATAACTGAATATAGTACTCTCGAGAGAAAACGATTTCTTTGTCAGTGTAATCCGATGAGCAAAGTAACTAATCAGCTTCGTGTAGCGTTAATGTTGGACACAATACGATTTGAAACACACGCTATAGGCGACTGAATAGGGTTTGAAAAAACAGCTATTTTTAAGCAGAAATTGACACTGTTATAGAATACAATTTGTTACAATCTCACTTAATAGCATGAGAAATTGCTTCGGAAACTATACGAAAACATATCAAACTCATTTTCGTCCAGTGGTGAACATAATATAATTTGAGACGAAGCTTCTGATATGAAAAGCGTCAGGGGAACACGGAGAACAGTGCGGACGTTGTCATACTGCGGAAACGGAGCAGTTTATCCGACGCCAGAAAGAAAATAATCGTTGTTTTCGTACCAAGGGTGGCAGAATTTGCGATACGGATAAGTTTGTAAACTGTTCCCTTGCCGGTGTGATTGAAATATACCTTGCATGGCAAATGGTGCTAATGAAAACCGATGCCGAAGCAACTGCGGTGCACCACGAGCCAGATACTGTAGTGAACGACTACTGCGGAGATGTGTGCGGGACAAAAGACGAGCAATTGTTCAGCTACTGGTCGCTTAGATGAACCAAGGGCTGCCGACGGTGTCTCCTACACGATCGTTCACAGAACTCTGCAGCGTATGGGCCTCCACAGTCGGCGCCTCGTTCGTGCAGCCATGCTGACGACTGTTCATGGACCACGAAGGCTGGAATTTGCATGCCGATACCGCAACTGGGCGTCCACTGTGAAGCGACAAGTGGCTTTTCAGATGGCAAACACCTTGGTACCATCGTCAGAACAGTCCAAGCCAGAGGAGGGAGCGTTATGCTCCGGGGAATACTTTTGTGGCCTTCTCTGGGTGCTTTCCTCACTCTGGGAGGCATAATGGATCAAGGCATCTACCTTTGGGGACCATGCCCACCCCTACACGAAGTGTGTTTTTCCTCGGCAAATGGCATCTACCAGCAGGACAATGCAACGTGTCACAATGCTCGCAGTGTATGCGCTTGGTTCGAAGAGCACGAGTATAAAGGTACCATACTCCCCTGGCTGCCAACCTCACTGGATTTAAACCTGGTCCAGAATCCGTGGGACCGCCTCAATCGAGCTGTTGGTGCCATGGACCCCAAACGAGAAACGTAGCGAAGCTGGCCACGGCACGGGAGTCGGCATGGCTCCACTTCCCTGTCGATGTCTTCAAGAACATCAATGACTCACTTCCCGCACGTCTTGCAGCGGGCGGCGCTGCCAAAGACGGTTATTCAAGATTTCGACAGGAGGTCTCATTAATGACATTGGACAGTGTTCAAAAATGTTTCAAATGGCTCTGAGCACTATGGGACTTAACTTCTGAGGTCATCAGTCCCCTAGAACTTAGAACTACTTAAACTAACCTAAGCACATCACACACATCCATGCCCGAGGCAGGATTCGAGCCTGCGAACGTAGCAGCAGCTCAGTTCCCGAAGCGCCTAGAACCGCTCGGCCACGCCGGCCGGCTAACCCCTGAAAGGATAGGCAGTTTACATAATCCGTGAAAAAACTGTGACTTGCGTAATTGTTATTGTTGTTGTTTAGCCTGAAAACTGGACTGATGCTGCTCCCCATGAAAGTCTATCCTATGTTAGAATTTTCATCTCTGCATTATTATTGCAACCTACATCTACAGACAATCTAAAAACAATAATAAGGAATGCACATAGGAAATGTTGAAATTGGTTTTTGCCCTAAATAGAAAATGATTTGCGTGGACGTATGGCCTTATAGCTTGTTGAGAAACCTGCAGTAGACGGAGAGATATTCTGTCAAGATGGATATAATAGAAATATGAGATTTTGTGAAACATTATAAAAATCTTTGGTGCAGTGATAATCAGTTGACAGAAGAAGAGGAGATGATGGAAACAAAAGGCATAGATCCCATAATTATGGAATAGATAAAAGAAATATTAATGGAAACTAAAAACAGAAAAATCCCAGGTCAGAAGGAATTACCACGGAATTAATGAAATGGGTAGAAATGCTCTTGAAATATCGGCTTCTGCATTTGATAAACATGTGGTGGCTTGGCAACAGCGCACTGGAACAGTGGAAGATACTTAATGCTTGTTTGCAACCCATAACAGAGAACAAGTTATAAGTTCAAGATTGGTTTAGAAAAGGATGATCTTACTCAGATAATGTACACTTAGTAAGTAGAATATTGGAGGAGCGGGGAGAATATAACCTTCCGACAGACATCACTCTTTTTAATAGGCGTTCGACGAGGTAGACAGGAAGGTACCATGGGAATTTTTACAAAGACATGGGTACCCTAAATATATTTGAGCAATAAAGAGCTCGCATTTGAACACACAGATAGTTCTGCAAGAAGGAAGCGAGCAGAAAGTATTAATTACATATCAAGGAGTAGGAAATGGATGTAGCCTTCACTGAAGCTGTTTACCATATATTTAGACGACACAACTCATATGTGGCAAACTACACTTCTAACACATTGTATGAACCCAGAACAAAGCTTATTTATTAGCAAGCAGGTATTTGCTGTCGTACTGCTGCTTACAGATAAAACAGAAACTGGATTGCAATGAACGTTACATAAGTTATATCTGTCCTCAGCACAATATAGTGTGAATATTTCCGTAAACGAAACCAAGCTGACAGCTTCCATAGGAACAAACCGTCGACGGACCAATTTCGTGATAAATAACCGACTAGATGAATAAGTCTCTAACTTTTGATACCTTGGACATATCTTTTGGCGACAACGGAGACATGAATATTAAATTAAATAAATTCTAAATGGTATGCGGCACCATAAGAAGAACATTAAGAAGAAACCGGGAAGGATACATAGCTCGATTTTTTTAATTTAATAGCTGTCCCAGCACTACTTTATCGAAGTGAGTCATGGATGTAAGAAGATGACGAAGAATAAGAAGAGGTACATGCATGTGGACCTGAGTACTGTGTTCATACCCTGGTCTATACAGTATCCCAGCACGAGTTCTGCAATTTAATAGCTCCTCCAACATTGCTTTATCGAAGTGAGTCATGGTTAATGAGAGAGAGCGAGAGATAAAAGCTGAATAGAAACAGTGGAAACGAAGTCTCTAAGGTTTGTAAAAAAAGAAGAGTTGCACTTATATAGCCTAAATTATAAAATAAGACGACATGTAAACGTGGAAAGACCATGTCGAATGTATATGTGAAAGAAGGTTACCAAATGCTACAAACACGTACAAGCCGGTCGAAAGACGAAGTGTGGATGAACAAAGAGTAGGTGGGATTAAATCCCACGAAGCCGGAACAGGTCACGAAGGCCTAATCTTAGTTGGTAAGAAGAAGAAGAAGAAGAGGTACATGCATGTGGACCTGCGTACTGTGTTCATTCCGTGGTCTATACGGTCTATACAGTTTTTACTCCAGACTCTTCTTTCCATTACCAAATGACCCAGGCTGAGTCCTATCAACGGATCCCTACTTTTAGTCAAGGTGGGATATAAATTCTTTTTCCCAGTTCTGTTCAGTACCTCCTCATTTGTTATTCGATTTATCTATCTAATCTCAGCACTCTTCTATAGCACCACGTTTCAAAAGCTTCAATTCTCTTCTCCTCTCATTTGTCTATTGTCCACGTTTCTTTTACAAGGCTACACTTAAGACAAATAGTCAGAAAATACTCCCTCACACTTCAATTTATCTTTGATACTAACAAATTCTTGTTTTTATGAAATGTTCTTGCCATTGCCAGTTTGCATTTTATCAGAACCTAGTAGTATGTGCTTATGAGTTGTTGCTGAAGAATACTTCTCTGATGATTATAACAGTTTACAGATACCCTCTAGGGAACTTCCAGCTATTAGAAATCTAGATGCATCATTGAACTTCCTGCCAGACAAGAAGAAACAGTAAGTAATTTTTGAAGATTTCAATTTAGATTCCTTAAAAGATAGAGACAGGGTGAGTGAACTAGTATTATTATTTGGATGTTTCAAGCTAAATTCTGCAGTCAGTTTTCCAAGTCTTGTGCAGCAAAGTAGTAGGACACCAATTAATAACATATTTATCGACAGTGCTCAGGCTTAAATAATTGCTAATTGACTATCTGATCATGATATACAATTAATGGAAATAAACAATATGGCATTTTACAACTTGGAGGCAGATTTGTACAAAGCAGTGAGGCTTATTAATGAGAACAATATACAATATCTTTAGAATAAGCTATGAGTAGTGGTTTGGGGTGAGGTACATGTAGAAAAAGATGCTAGTGTCAAATCTAATTTATTCCATTGTAAATCTGCGCCAATGGCTGTAAGTTGTGTTCCTAAGAAATTATCAAAAGATCCATGAAAAATACAAGTGAACTGTGGATAACTAAGGGAATTAAAATCCGATGTAAGAGGAAAAGTAAGTCAAAATCCGACATTACTTTCACATTGCAACAAAATGTTGAAGTGCTTTAAGGAGAGTCATTAATATGTCCTGTGGTATGCCTGTAGAAATAAATAATGCAAGTAATAAGATAATATATGGGACATTGTCAAACCGGAGAGAGGACAGCAAGTCAGTGTACAGATTCCATAACAATTAAAGTAAATGACAAAGTTATGACTGATAATTCGCAAGCTGCAAATACTTTTAACAATCACTTTCTAAATGTAGCAGCAAGTATAGGATTAAATGGTTCAGTTGAAGAAGCAAGAGAATTTTTTCAGACAGGTTCAAATGTGCAATTGCTAAACCATTTCATAAGAAAGGTGACAAGACAGACTTGAACAATTATCGTCCAATCTCCTTGCTGACGTATTTTTCAAAATATTCGAAAAAGTAATGTATCCAAGAGCAGTTGCTCACTTAAGTGGAATCAATTTACTTAGCACATCACAGTTTCGATTTCAGAAACGTTTCTCGGTTGAAAATGCTACTTATACATCCACTCATCAAGTAGTAGAAGCCTTAAATAATAACATATCGTTAGTCAGCATATCTTTTATCTCACCAAGGGCATCTGTTTTGTAGATCGGGTTAGAAAAACTCAAGTTTCACTGAATTGGTGGTTTTACACACAGCTGGTGTGAATCATAATTGACACAGAGAATGCAAAAGGCTACACTGAATAATTCAGACAATGTTGGAAAGGTAGAAAATTTTAGTGACTGGGGTAAAATCACAAAGGGAATCCCACAGGATTCAATTCTGGGTCCACTCCTGTTTCTTATATATGTGGCGTCCTTCCACTTAACAATCAACAAGCAAAAGTGGTACCTTTTGCAGACTATACTAACGTTATAGCAAATGCAATCAGAGAAAAATCAATAGAAGAGTTAGTAAATGACATTTTCCAAAGAATTATTAAGTGGTTCTCTTAAAGTGGGATCTCCCTAAATTCCGAAAAAAAACCACTTTACATTCAGTTCTATACAACCAATAGTCTCTTACCAACATGATCAGGAGTCTTTAAGTTGGGTAGAATGCTCAAAAATTTTGGGTGTACATACAGATGAGAACTTGAGCTGGAGGGAGCATATTACTGAACTTCTCAAACAATTACGTTCAGCTGTTCTTGCTCTTCGTATAATTGCTAACTTGGAAATAAACGGACCAGTATCCGGGCTTATTTTACATATTTTCATTCAATAGTGGCATCCGGAATAATTTACTTGTGTAGCTTATCACACAGAAAGAAATCATTGATTGCATAAAAGCGAGAAGTACGAATAATATACAGTATTCACTCACAGACGTTACATAGGTACTTCTGCATTTTAACTGTGCTGTCACAATACATATTTTCACTTATGAAATTCCTCGTAAACTATCCATCGACACGTACATCCCACGCTACTAGATGGAAAAATGACCTTTATTATCAATAGTTAAAGCTGTCAGTGATTCAGATAGGAGTACAATATGCAGCAATGAAGTTTTTTTGTATTTTGCCCAGTAACATAAAACGTCTGACAGGTAGCGAAGCAGGTTTTCCGTCTAACTTAAAATATTTTCTCCTGGACAACTCCTACTATTCAATTGACTAATTTCTACTTAAAAACTGGTAGCCGGTATAAAAAAATCCTTATTTATAAGTGTGGTTGCATGAGTGGGAATGAACTGATAATGTGCTCATTAATGTTAATAGTAATCATGTATACACATCCTGTAAACTGACTAGTTCCACTTCATTTCGATTAAAGACCTGCTCAAATGAGTTATGGAACATGCAACTAAATAATTAACTAAGCTAATGTAGACTGGAACTGTAAACCTGCAGGCACTCAAACGTAAACCCGGCGTGAACTGTGCTGATGTAAACTGGAACTGAACTGCTACGTGAACTCCGTGATCTGAAGGGAATGGCTGTTCATCACTGTTTGTCCCATGACGGGCCGAATAATCTTGGATCCGCTGGAAGGAAAGCAATTCCGGATACCAGAGCCCCCTGTGGCAAATGATAACTCTAGCGGCAGATGAATATGATGCTCTGACAGTCCTGAATCGGAAGGAGACATCAGTCTTATATGATGAGCGCCATCCAGCCGGAAGTGGAAACTTCGTGTGCTCCTTCTGGTGCATATTTTTGTATCAGTGACTTAGTACAGAGCACACAGGAGCCCTCTTCACACAGTGGATGTTTCTAAGGAGGAGCAAAGGCAAAATGTGGACAGGCTGGGGTAGTGAAGTCTAGACTATCTTGTGTACAGTAAGCCAGGTGTCTGTTGTAATGTGCGGTGAGCTGTTCAGTACTTTGAATGTTACCCAATAGCAAATTTTGATTTCTCAAATAGGTGTACTAACGATCGAATAGCGTTTAGTTTGCTTATTATTTTGTTTACGTTTCACAATGAAATTAGTTTCACAAGGTTTGTTCTTTAATTTAGTGCCCACACATGTTCGAAGATGTGTGTGCGTGTTGCAAATGTTTTTTCGAGCAATTTTTGCTGGCACAAACTCGGCAGACTGTATCTGTGTCATGACCATAACTCAGGGGGCAGTTCAAAGGACGATTTGGACACATAACTTGTCAGGAAAGAGACACTGTTCTTTGGATTGTGATAACAGTAGAAATCTAGGATGCTGACCACCATATGCAGTCATGGCTTCTAGTTGGCAAATGAGACTGAGAATTCTTTTGAAACC
The DNA here is from genome assembly GCF_023864275.1 of Schistocerca cancellata. Lineage (NCBI taxonomy): Eukaryota > Metazoa > Arthropoda > Insecta > Orthoptera > Acrididae > Schistocerca > Schistocerca cancellata. The sequence goes on from NC_064627.1 coordinate 724,742,431, forward strand.
ACAACATCGCCATCTAGTTTCATGCATCGCACAGCCAACGGTATAAGCGTTGTGCTACATTTCATCCATTGAAACTTTAACGTTATACTCCCATAGAGTTGTCACTCACTTCACCGTTTTCAAGACCACATTCACATGTCTGAAGTTTCTGTTAGCGTCAACTGACCAGGGAGCAAACTTAACGGATGGTGCGTGAATTATGGAGCTGGACTTGTGGTAACTTTTCTTTTTTGTATAAAACAGCTAAGTCATAGAGAACTAATGTACGTCTCATATGTAAGATCCCAATGTCATCTAACACTGCAAGCGACAGGTCACGCATTACGAAACATTTGGTTTACTTCTGCCTTTTGTGGAGCTCTAAACCAGTAATTATAAAACATTTCACTAATGGAGGCACTTCTGATTTTCTGAAATATCGTCAAATTTTCGTTTCCGTTCGGTGCAATCAAATTTCCTGGAGTCTTTCATTGGCCACATGAAAAGCAGTTATTCTAAGATATAACTTTCTCTGGAAAATGTTATTTCATTTTGTTGTTTTGATCTGCTTACATCTACAACATTTATCCTTGTTCACGTGAATTTTTGAGTTTTCCTTTTCCTTTTTATAAAACCTGATTTCCCGTTTTTCCTTAATTTGTGAGTGACTATGAGGCTGTAGTGGGTAAGGGTGCCCCGCGGCGAGTTTGCCATTAAAGTTTAAAGAGAACGCAATTAAAAGTCTGCTGTGGTCGGGTCTGGCGCTATGAGGGGGTGAGTGCTGGAGCGTCGTCCTCTGAGTGAGAGCAGAGGAGAGGAGAGGAGAGGCGCTTGTCTCCAGGCCACTCCAGCACTCCAGTCTCGCCAGCCAAGTTGGGCGAGGCGCCGGCAACTGCTGTCTGCCCTGCCCTGCTCTGACCGCCGGACACCCTAAGTGGCGCGACTGTGCGCGGGCCTCCGTGAAGGCGACCCTCCCAGGGGGGTGCCCCGTGTCATTCCGCTGTCCGCTGAAATTCAAAGCGTTCCCACCGGCCGCTTGTAAACTGGCGGCCCAGAGGCAACGATTTTCGTGATATTATTTTCGTTCCCTAAAAATTTACTGACCTTTAACTCTTAATTACATTCGTGGGGTATTTTATTACCCTTCACGTCAGTCTCTTGTTTACTGTTCCGATCCTATTGTAAAGTTGCCACCCCTCTTCTATGTTAGCTTATTACTGGCTTGTGGGGTGGCTGGATTATAAATAGAAGCGTTTGGTAGTATTGTGCGATTTTTATATTCTACAGGCTGTTACAAGGGCCTGAAAACTACAGGGTGGCGCACGAAAGCCGGCCGGAGTGGCCGTGCGGTTCTAGGCGCTACAGTCTGGAACCGAGCGACCGCTATGGTCGCAGGTTCGAATCCTGCCTCGGGCATGGATGTGTGTGATGTCCATACGTTAGTTAGCTTTAATTAGTTTTAAGTTCTAGGCGACTGATGACCTCAGAAGTTAAGTCGCATAGTGCTCAGAGCCATTTGAACCATTTTTTTAACAATTTTGTATTGTCAATACAATATGAAAGGAACATTTACTATAATGAAGAGCCGTCCATGGAGATTTGTTCTAACTCAGCACATGCTCAATATGTCCACCATTTCATTTCCTAACTTCCTTCAAACGAACACTGAAGTTAGTGATTACCCTACGGCACATGTCTTCCGTAATTTCACTGCAAGCTTGAAGAACAAGTCTTCTGACCTCCATTAAATCACGTGGACGTTACGGGAAAATTGTTTCCTTTAGGAACCCCCAAAGAAAAAAGTCACATGAATTGAGGTCTGGACTATTGGGGGGGGCCAATTTTGTCCGTCATTGAAGCGACCTGGAAACCTGAGTGAAATGATCCACATGTCGAAATGCTCATGTAAAACTCCAACACAGTGTTTACAGTATGTGGCCTTGCTCCATCTTGCATGAACCACTGCGTGTTGAAGGGCAAGGCAGTAGCAAGAAGCTGTGGAATGAAGCTGTTGCGAAGCTTTCTGAAATAACGCTCGCTGTTCATAGTTTCTTCAAAGAAAAAGGGCCAATAAGTCGGTGACTGGAAATTGCTACCCACGCTGTAATCCTCAGAGCATAAAGTTGTCGTTCATGAAGGACTTGTGGGTTTTCAGTGGCCCAAAAGCGTACATTTTGTTTGTTAACCACACCGTCTAAATGAAAATGCGCCTCGTCTGAAAACCAAAGGTTGTTGAGAGTTTCTTCCCTATCCTCCGCCCACTGAGTAAACAGTAGTCTCTGCTGCTTGTGTTCTTCAGTGAGCTTCTGTGCACAGGTCATCTTGTATGGGGACATAAGGAGGTCACTTTTAAGAATTCGTTGAATGGAACGACTGGATATTCCCAGTTGCACTGCTGCCTTTCTACACGATTTCCCGGGACTTCTCTGTACAGCAACTCGTACCGCTTCAATATTCTCCGGCGAACAAACAGACTTAGGCCGAGGTCGCTTCACTTCCAATACTGTTCCTTCCTGTACAAATTTATCGTACAACCTGTGGATGGTCTTCTTGCAAGGGACCCATCGTCTGTTAAACTGTTGTCGAAAACGCCTCCTAGTCACAACAAGGCTTTTCGTTTCATGAAAAAGTAACACAGTTGCCGATCGTTGCTGTGTCGTCAGTCTTTCACTGTCAGCCATTGCCGCTTACTAGTCTCCTAGCGGCAATACCGTGAATTACACGTCATTTCGTAGCTCATTTGTTTTTCCAAGCTCTGCTGGTACTACTGTAGAGATCCCAGCGGGATATCTAATGTGCGTCGTAAATTGTGAAAGAAACAATTGGTAACACATTTCGTGCGCCACCCTGTATTTGACCAAACAGCTAGAAAACGATGGGAAACGTACCGTCCACAGTCTTCATTCCACAGATCCACTTCTCACCTCGCTGGAATTGAAATGAAATGTTTTAACTCTCTAAGAATAATGCAAAGGAGTCAGAAACCACGAAGATAAATAAAAGGGTATTGCCGTTTAACGAAACGGTATAGTATGATCAATGATCAGACGCAGAAGGTTAAGAATGAAAGTCATTAAAACTAGTCTAACGTACCCTAAATTCGAAACGGTTCAGAAATGATTTCTTCCGTTTCCCCCCATTTACGAAACGTTAGTTGCTCGCCTTAAAAGTGGAGAATAATCTCGTTGGCTTGCTACGTGATTTTCTATAATATAGCGGACGGAATTCGGAACAGAACACGAAAAACGGAACACAGGTATTCCAGTTGAATTCATAAACCAGGTAAGTTCACTTTTACCCTGTTTCATCAGTTATACGAAACACAGTAATGTCAGCCACTTCTCAGGTGCAGACACTTCGTTATTTATGTACGATCCGTGCCCCACGGCGAAGGTAACACCTGCTCCAAAACTGCTCCCATCGTTGACAGTAGCGCCCGGTCAGCACCCTTTATGAATACAAAATTATTGATATCGTGTCGTTTGAAAACTAACAACGATCAAATTTTTTTATAACTATCTCAGAACTTCATGTTCTATAAAATCCTTAGTACGATAACTCTTAAATTTTGAACTGCAGAATATTCCAGATGTAACCGATGGCAGATGGTGGCCTCTGAACTGCCTCTCTTTTACGTCCGTAACTTTTAAAGTTTTATTATATTTAAATTTGGTAAAGATTCATTATCACGTGTAACAGAATATAGTGCTGCCATCTTGGATTTGTAGCTTAGTAAGAAGGATTAATTTGTCCAATTCGTTTTAGACAATTTACGTACAAAATTTGGTTTTCTCTTAAGAATTCAAGTAGGTAGATAAAGTATCTTCATAGAAACTTCTGCCATATCTCTTATGATTAATTCAACCTAACTGCAGAAGTAAAACTCAGTAACTTCAATATTACTCGCTTATAATATTTCGAAAAAATGGAATAATTGAAAATGTGAATGAAGTAGTTTCCTCAAAACTTCTACCGTGTGTTTTTATTACAAACCGACTAATCCCAAAAGTAGAACATTCTAGCGTTAATATTTCGCACCTCCTAAAATTTAGCAAGAAGTGAATTGTTGAAGCAACTAATTAGTGATCCAAGTAGATATTCACAATATTTAACATGTCTATAGTCTTACATAATCCGAACAAGGTTTTGAACAACACTTAAACATTTGGTTTTATATAAGTATACCGTGCACTATCTTTGTTAATGGCTCAGAGCATGTGTCAGACACTCTGTTCGACTGACCTTGTCCGAGCGGTAGAGAGAAAAAGTCAGTGATTATTCGCCTCATTGGAGTACACGCTGTGCTTTTGCATCGTACAGGCGTGTGCTAGTGCCATTAGTTCTGAAGGTAAGTACCGGTTTTCGCAAAGAAAACCAAGGAATCGTGAGATAATATGGATATTTTTCTGAAAAAAATGTTGTTAATAAGAAAAGCAATGTGGTGAACAGAGGTTTTATAAAATAACTCGGCATGGCATTGATCAAAGCAAATATCAATGAGTTCCAGAATTTTTCCTAGGGACTTGCAAATCTCAATGCACAAAGTTATTTGAAAAAATTTTGAAAATGTTAGCTTGTTCGAAGAATCTGCACAGAAGCAGGACCGAGTCAGCCAAAAAAGTCAAAGGTGTCACGATGTCACATGTGCCTAAGCGTTAAAGACACAAAAAACCATCAAAACATGTTCTACATGTCGAGAAAACGTGTAAAAATGCATTCCATTCACAAAAAGCTATGTCTTGCCTGCGATAAATGAAAATAAGTGCTTACTCGATCCGTCATTGTGCCTATGGTCACTTTTCATTGAACGTCACTGTTAATATTTTCTTTTTATAGCTTACTGAAATGATCGTTATTTGATCTCAAAACATGTTTCTAAACATTCTTGAAGTAGATTTTCTTTTAATTAAATGGCTGAAGCGAACTACTACATCCATTTTCTTATCCGTGTAAACGGGTAATTTCTAATTGAAACACTGTGTCATTTTGCCGAAAAATTAACAGTTTTCAAAATAAGATTAAAGAATTTCGTCCACGCAACTTCAACGTGATGCCAGAGTTCAACAACTATAGTAGTTGGGAAGCGGTGGGTTGCCAGTTTCTGGGCAACCCAAGAAGTACTGAACCTGTAAATATTAGAAGTTTAAACTTAATTCATTTACATAATTTTACTGTTTATTGACTGATGATCATTAAAATTAATGAAACTCAACTTTTTCAAATTATATTTTTGTAATGTGGTTATCTGACATGTTCCACAATCAGGAGGATTCCCTCTGTTATGGGTCTATGGAATGAATAATTAATCTAATCTAATCTAACAGATGTTTCTAGTTGGTATGAGATCTGGAGAACCTGACGACAAGGTCCATAGCTGAAAATCCTCTGTCAGGGTAGGATCCAACAGTACAGGTAACAGGAGATCTTGTGTCATTTTATTGAAAGATAAGGCCAAGGAGACCCCTGTTGTTAACATTATCCACTGTGAGGAAGAGAGGTGACCGGCCAGTGTAGCCTATGACACCCTATACTATGACGTCAGGTGCTGCGAATGCCATCTAGGAACGTTCGTTCTCTTCAGAGCTGTCACACAAGGATATGTCTTTCGTAACGGTGGACGCAGAAGCGACACGTCTGAAGACTTGATACCTCTCCTGTGTCTTTTGTTGTCGTTGCGCACACTTCTATTTGACCATCTCTCTCTGTGGCTGCGACTACTGATACTCCAACAATGGTCGCCGTGCTAACAGTCAGTGCTGCTCCAGACTAGTGTTGGGCCCAAAGATTATTTAGGATCATCACTTGTTGCAGGTATGGCTATTTTTTATATCTCTGGCTTTTAACAGTTGTTTAAAAGAGTATTTCTACTACCGAATTCCACTGACGGGGAGGGGGGTACAGCAAACTTACACAATAATTTGAACTTACAATAATTTATGCGGCTGGTCCTGGTGGAGGTTCGAGTCCTCTCTCGGGCATGGGTGTGTGTGTTTGTCCTTAGGATAATTTAGGTTACGTAGTGTGTAAGCTTAGGGACTGATGACCTTCGCAGTTAAATCCCATAAGATTTCACACACATTTGAACAATAATTTCTGTCCAGCTTATTTCGTATGGACGAGACTTTAACTTTTGGTTCTTAATCCGTAGGCAATGTGAGGGCAGTAGGCAGTGCCACGTCGTCTGACAGCCAACTTGTGTGACGTGACAGCCCATTTGAAGCTTTTATTGTTAATTAACATTCTTCAACTTTTTTTCTTGTGATCCTGTAGTTAAATCTGCGATACGCATGTTGAAATATTAAACTCCCTTCATTTGGTTTGGAGGCCGTGCAAGTTCATTGTGGTGTGTGTGGTACCAGGCTAACAGCTACTGGATACAGGTGAACGGCAAATGCAGCTGTGGCGCCATGTAGATTCAATTATTTGTAAACACTTTAGAGCCCCCTGACAATGAACGAATACTGCAGCTTCCATAGTAAAGTTCTTATATTCATACAATGACGGTTATTTCCATAGACGCACGAATTCAATATAGTCACTCTATGTGGACAGACAGCGCGAAAATGTCGTAGACATTTCGATAAACAATGGCACGCAGTTCCCAGAGTTATATCCTTGAGCTACAGAATATCCCTTCTACATGGTCCGTCCCTCGCTCTGATCATTTGATGCGTGGTCATATCTCAAATGACGCAGAAGCCTAGTATGCACTTCGGTAATCTAGTGACGCCATTCAGTATTGGCAGTTACTAAAACAACTGCTAGTAGTAGATGATCGGTTATTGCAGTTACTGGTACGTATCTGTAACCGGTTACTTAAGTTATTTTTTGCTATTTCTACTCCAGACGTTTTGTGTATACTTGCCTAAATACAAACAAGCCCATTCCTGAGTGAAGATATGTTTCTTGGGCTGTCGACCCTGGCCGGCCTAGTGAACAATAACTTGTAATTGTGACATAAAGTTACACAGGAAGAATGCGTGTAAATAAATAGGATTACTGCACAATTGCTGAGTAGGTCACTACTGCTGCACAACTGGTACATTGGGAGCTAAATAATAAGCCACCAGCTGATAAACCACTGACTACGTTTGACTCGTTTCGGGTCCATACTGTCTTTAAATATCTGATCACCAAGATGTTCGTGACAATCTGAGGGTGGGCTCTACCCGAAACGCGTCAAATAACTCTTTGGTTCATCAGCTGGTGGCTTCTTATTAAGTGACCACTACAGCAACTGTGCTATCCTCCTATTCACTAGTGAAGAACATGTCGGTCCTCTAGGGCGCTAGTGGCGCGAAGCCGCTTGTGCCCTGAACGGCGTTTAATATGGTCCTCATGAACTCTTCTATACCGTATTCGTAGGACATTGCTGGGATGCGCTGCGATGTCAACAGACCTCAGTCGAGGCCATTCGGACTTACGACAGTGGATACCACAGGCAGTTGCATCCCTGATTCATTCCTGCTGCAGAAAAGCGTCCATATTTTCGGCGTTGTATGCTCGTTTGTTAACGGCTTGAAAGACGAACCAGTCGAAAAAATGTGCCGGACAAGAGGTCAGATGATACTGTCGCGATACTACACAGCTGTTAATTTGCTGTCGATAGCGAAGGTAGTCGTCCATCACCCGCACTTGATATCAGCCCGAAGTGTGACGACCGATGACCCGCTACGCATCCGTGCACTACCATGGTGCCTGGCCACCTCCACACTCTTCTGCAAAGATCGTTACGTGGCAGAAAAATCGTACACCCAACGCTATTGATCTTTTTGTACATTTTCCCTCCTTCTTTCTGTACAACGGTTGCCTCCAAGTTACCTCCATGAGACACCGTGTTTAGTTGTTGATGTTGCTGAGCAACATTCATACAATAACCTTTAAACTAACCCACCGCACATGACTGCATTGTTGTTTATTTAATTATGAGCTAGTTTTCGGCTTTTTATGACATTTTCGCGTGAGTGAGTTTATGCCATTAAAATGCCCTCCAATAGATGTTAATAACATAAACTCAGCCACTTGAAAATTGCATAAAACGCCGAAACCTAGGTCGTAATTAAATATACAACAGTACATCCAAATGTTCATTTAAAAAAAAAAAAAAAAGAAAAAAGACGCCGTGTTGCCCAGCAGCAGTCTCTTCTGGGTATTTATGAGCCGTAATTTGTAGGTTTCTGTCATCTGTTGGTATCGTGGAATGTGGACGCCTACTACGAAGCAGGTCTTTAGTGTTTTGTGTATAGAAATAGTGATTTAATGGTGCTCCCTGCCGCCGTTGGATAATGCCAGCAGCAAGTCGTATACTCCTAGCTCACTTATTTGTTACATAGTTTAATTCTGAATTTCTTTGCGTGTTTTTGGTACTTGCATTGTTTAATTCATAAATTTCGGGCTTATTATAGTATTTGAGAGTTGTAGCATCGCGTTTTAGTACTTGAATAGTGTAAAATCGCGTAGTCTCCTTCCTCCGCTGAGCAGTGTGTCAGTAGTGCGCAAGTAGCAGCATTACTGCATTTACTAGGCAATCTTGTATTTTAATAACCGTTTAAATTTTGTGTCGAATTGTTTGTGCTCTCCGTAGATTAGTTCAGACGTTCTTTGCACAACAGTTTTTAGCATGGATAGGGACTGCAACTGCTGTGTTCGGATGCAAGCTGAGTTGGCATCCCTTCGCTCCCAGCTTCAGGCAGTGTTGGCTTCGGTCTCACAGCTTGAGGCTGTTGCCAATGGGCATCACTGTGGGGGTCCGGATGGGGGGTTTGTCGGGGACAGCCAGCTCGTCCCACACATCCCCCGATCGGACTACGACTGTGGCTGCCCGGGATACTGCCCACATTGAGGCTGATCCCTCACCTGTGGTAGAGTGGGAGGTCGTCTCGGGGTGTGGCAGGGGGCGAAAGACATTCCGGAGGGCTGAGCGGAAGGCCTCTCCAGTTTGTCTGACGAACCGGTTTCAGGCTCTGTCTCCGGTTGATACTGATATTTGGCCAGACATGGCTGCTTGTCCTGTTCCAGAGGTTGCCCCTCAGTCTGCAAGATCCGGGCGGTCGCAGAGGGTGGGCTTACTGGTAGTTAGGAGCTCCAACGTCAGGTGCGTAATAGGGCCCCTTAGGGATATGGCAGCAAGAGAGGGGAAGAAAACCAATGTGCACTCCGTGTGCATACCGGGGGGAGTCATTCCAGATGTGCAAAGGATCTTTCCAGATTCCATGAAGGGTACAGGGTGCAGCCATCTGCAGGTGGTCGCTCATGTTGGCAGCAATGATGTGTGTCGCTATGGATCGAAGGAAATCTTCTCTGGCTTCCGGCGGCTATCTGATTTGGTGAAGACTGGCAGCAGGATGAAAGCAGAGCTCACCATCTGCAGCATCGTTGACAGTGCTGACTGCAACCTTTGGTACAGAGCCGAGTGGAGGGTCTGAATCAGAGGCTGAGACGGTTCTGCGACCGTGTGGGCTGCAGATTCGTCGACTTGCGCCATAGGGTGGTGGGGTTTCGAGTTCCGCTGGATAGGTCAGGATTCCACTACACGCAGCAAGCGGCTACACGGGTAGCAGGGGTTGTGTGGCGTGGACTGGGCGGTTTTTTTAGGTTAGATGGCCTCGGACAAGTACAGAAAGGGCAACAGCTTCAAAGGGTGCGGGGCAAAGTCAGGACATGTGGGGACCAAGCAGCAATCGGTATAGTAATTGTTAACTGTCCAAGCTGCATTGGTAAAGTACCGGAACTTCAAGCGCTGATAGATAGCACCCGAAGCTGAAATCGTTATAGCTACAGAAAGCTATAAATTCTGCCGAAATTCTTAAAAAGGCACAGACGGTGTTTAGAAACGATAGATTGCATGCAACCGGTGGTGGCGTGTTTGTCGCTGTTAGTAGTAGTTTATCCTGTAGTGAAGTAGAAGTGGATAGTTCCTATGAATTATTATGGGTGGAGGTTACACTCAACAACCGAGCTAGGTTAATAATTGGCTCCTTTTACCGACCTCCCGACTCAGAAGCATTAGTGGTGGAACAACTGAGAGAAAATTTGGAATACATTTCACATAAATTTTCTCAGCATGTTATAGTCTTAGGTGGACATAACAATTTACCATATATAGAGTGGGACACTCAGATGTTTAGGACGGATGGTAGGGACAGAGCATCGAGTGACATTATACTGAGTGCACTATCCGAAAATTACCTCGAGCAATTAAACAGGGAACCGACTCGTGGAGATAACATCTTGGACCTACTGATAAGAAAAAGACCCGAACTTTTCGATGTGGTGGTTAGTGTTTAACGTCCCGTCGACAACGAGGTCATTAGAGACGGAGCGCAAGCTCGGGTTAGGGAAGGACTGGGAAGGAAATCGGCCGTGCCCTTCCAAAGGAACCATCCCGGCATTTGCCTGAAACGATTTAGGAAAATCACGGAAAACCTAAATCAGGATGGCCGGAGACGGGATTGAACCATCGTCCTCCCGAATGCGAGTCCAGTGTGCTAACCACTGCGCCACCTCGCTCGGTGAACTTTTCGACTCTGTAAGTGCAGAACAGGGAATCAGTGATCATAAGGCCGTTGCAGCATCCCTGAATATGGAAGTTAATAGGAATATAAAAAAGGGAGGAAGGTTTATCTGTTTAGCAAGAGTAATAGAAGGCAGATTTCAGACTACCTAACAGATCAAAACGAAAATTTCTGTTCCGACACTGACAATGTTGAGAGTTTATGGAAAAAGTTCAAGGCAATCGTAAAATGCGTTTTAGACAGGTACGTGCCGAGTAAAACTGTGAGGGACGGGAAAAACCCACCGTGGTTCAACAACAAAGTTAGGAAACTACTGCGAAAGCAAAGAGAGCTTCACTCCAAGTTTAAACGCAGCCAGAACCTCTCAGACAAACAGAAGCTAAACGATGTCAAAGTTAGCGTAAGGGGGGCTATGCGTGAAGCGTTCAGTGAATTCGAAAGTAAAATTCTATGTACCGACTCGACAGAAAATCCTAGGAAGTTCTGGTCTTACGTTAAATCAGTAAGTGGCTCGAAACAGCATATCCAGACACTCCGGGATGATGATGGCATTGAAACAGAGGATGACAGGCGTAAAGCTGAAATACTAAACACCTTTTTCCAAAGCTGTTTCACAGAGGAAGACCACACTGCAGTTCCTTCTCTAAATCCTCGCACAAACGAAAAAATGGCTGACATCAAAATAAGTGTCCAAGGAATAAAAAAGCAACTGGAATCACTCAACAGAGGAAAGTCCACTGGACCTGACGGGATACCAATTCGATTCTACACAGAGTACGCGAAAGAACTTGCCCCCCTTCTAACAGCCGTGTACCCCAAGTCTCTAGAGGAACGGAAGGTTCCAAATTATTGGAAAAGAGCACAGGTAGTCCCAGTCTTCAAGAAGGGTTGTCGAGCACATGCGCAAAACTATAGACCTATATCTCTGACGTCGATCTGTTGTAGAATTTTAGAACATGTTTTCTGCTCGCGTATCATGCCGTTTTTGGAAACCCAGAATCTACTCTGTAGGAGTCAACATGGATTCCGGAAACAGCGATCGTGTGAGACCCAACTCGCTTTATTTGTTCATGAGACCCAGAAAATATTAGATACAGGCTCCGAGGTAGATGCTATTTTCCTTGACTTCCGGAAGGCGTTCGATACAGTTCCGCACTGTCGCCTGATAAACAAAGTAAGAGCCTACGAAATATCAGACCAGCTGTGTGGCTGGATTGAAGATTTTTTAGCAAACAGAACACAGCATCAATGGAGAGACGTCTACAGACGTTAAGGTAACCTCTGGCGTGCCACAGGGGAGTGTTATGGGACCATTGCTTTTCACAATATATATAAATGACCTAGTAGATAGTGTCGGAAGTTCCATGCGGCTTTTCGCGGATGATACTGTAGTACACAGAGAAGTTGCAGCATTAGAAAATTGTAGCGAAATGCAGGAAGATCTGCAGGAGATAGGCATTTGTTGCAGGGAGTGGCGACTGATCCTTAACATAGACAAATGTAATATATTGCGAATACATAGAAAAAATGATCCTTTATTGTATCATTATATGATAGCGGAACAAACACTGGTAGCAGTTACTTCTGTAAAATATCTGGGAGTATGCGTACGGAAAGATTTGAAGTGGAATGATCATATAAAATTAATTGTTGGTAAGGCGGGTACCAGGTTGAGATTCATTAGGAGAGTACTTAGAAAATGTGGTCCATCAACAAAGGAGGTGGCTTACAAAACACTCGTTCGACCTATACTTGAGTATTGCTCATCAGTGTGGGATCCGTACCAGATCGGGTTGACGGAGGAGATAGAGAAGATCCAAAGAAGAGCGGCGCGTTTCGTCAAAGGGTTATTTGGTAACCGTGATAGCGTTACGGAGATGTTTAGCAAACTCAAGTGGCAGACTCTGCAAGAGAGGCGCTCTGCATCGCGGTGTAGCTGGCTCGCCAGGTTTCGAGAGGGTGTGTTTTTGGATGAGGTGTCGAATATATTGCTTCCCCCTACTTATACCTCCCGAGGAGATCACGATTGTAAAATTAGAGAGATTCGAGCGCGCACGGAGGCTTTCCGACAGTCGTTCTTCCCGCGAACCATGACAGTGGTACGTAAAGTGCCCTCCGCCACACACCGTTGGGTGGCTTGCGGAGTATAAACGTAGATGTAGATGTAGAAAGACGTAGCTGTTGAGCATTCCATTTCGGCAGACTTCCCTTCTTGCAAACGACAATGCGCGTACAGTCAAAGCTTAAATTGATTGTTCGAGACATCTGCACAAATGGAGACGCACATTCGGAACAAACTGGTAGCTCAGAACTGATTTAATTCAGTAGACCTGAGAAATTTTTACAACTTTACTTGCATTATGCAATGACAAATAACATTAAGACGTTGCCTCTGAAAACCCTCTTTACAGGCAACTGGAGTTGAGTGCATGTAAAGCAGTTGAAACTACACTATGTGATCAAAAGTATCCGGACACCTGGCTGAAAATGACTTACAAGTTCGTGATGCCCTCCATCGGTATTGTTGGAATTAAGTATGGTGTTGGGCTTCCACTCTTACAGGCATACGTTTAATCAGGCGCTGGAAGGTTTCTTGGGGAGTATTTGCCCATTCTTCACGCAGTGCTGCACTGAGGAGAGAGATCGATGTCGGTCGGTGAGGCCTGGCACGTATTCGGCGTTCCAAAACATCCCAAAGGTGTTCTATGGGATTCAGGTCAGGACTCTGTGCAGGCCAGTCCATTACAGGGATGTTATTGTCGTGTAACCAATTCGCTACAGGCCGTGCATTATGAACAGGAGCTCGATCGTGTTGAAAAATGCAGTCGCCATCTCCGAGTTGCTCTTCAACAGTGAGAAGGAAGAAGGTGCTTAAAACACCAATGTAGGCCAGTGCTGTCATAGAGCCACGCAAAACAACAAAGGGTGCAAGTCACCTCCATGAAAAACACGACCACACCATAACACCACCGCCTCCGAATTTTACTGTTGGCACTACATACGCTGGCAGATGACGTTCACCAGGCATTCGCCATACCAACACCCAGCCTTCGGATCGCTGCATTGTGTACCGCGATTCGTCACTCCACACAACGTTTTTCCACTGTTCAGTCGTCCAATGTTTACAATCCTCACACAAAGCGGGGCGTCGTTTGGCATTCACCGGCGTGATGTGTGGCTTATGAAGAACCGCTCGACCGTGAAATCCACGTATTCTCAAATGGTTCAAATGGCTCTGAGCACTATGGGACTTAACATCAGAGGTCATCAGTCCCCTAGAACTTAGAACTACTTAAACCTAACTAACCTAAGAACACCACACACATCCATGACCGAGGCAGGATTCGAAACTGCGACCATAGCGGTCGCGCGGCCCCAGACTGAAGCGCCTAGAACCGCTCGTCCACACGGCCGGCCACGTATTCTCACCTCCCGCCTAACTGTCATAGTACTTGCAGTGTATCCTGATGCAGTTTGGAATTCCTGTGTGATGATCTGGATAGATGTCAGCCTATCAAACATTATGACCCTCTTCAAGGCAGGCTCTGAGCACTATGGGACTTAACTTCTATGGTCATCAGTCACCTAGAACTTAGAACTACTTAAACCTAACTAACCTAAGGACATCACACACATTCATACGCGAGGCAGGATTCGAACTGCGACCGTAGCGGTCTCCCGGTTCCAGACTGCAGCGCCTAGAACCGCTCAGCCACCCTGGCCGGCCCTCTTCAAGTGTCAGCGGTTTCTGTCAGTCAACAGACGAGGTCGGCCTGTACGCTTTTGTGCTGTACGTGTCCCTTCACGTTTCCACTTCACTATCACGTCGGTAACTGTGGACCTAGGGCTGTTTGGGTGTGTGGAAATCTCGCGTACAGACGTATGACACAAATGCCATCCAATCACTTGACCACGTTCGAAGTCCGTGAGTTCCACGGAGCCCCCCATTCTGCTCTCTCAAGACATATAATGAATAATCAGGTCGTTGATATGGAGTACCTGGCACTAGGTGGCAGCATAAAGCACCTAATATGAAAAACGTATGTTTTTGGGGGTGTCCGGATACTTTTGATCACATAGTGTGTATCTGTGCACACGCTAGCTGCAGCTGCTCCCGACGGAGCTTTTCATGTGTCTGCACATAATGCTTACCCAAGTAGAGGGATTATGGAACCACAGTTCACTCGGTAATCGTCGGTTGGTCGCTGATCTCTCGGAACACGCAACAGAAGGATCAGGTGAACTGTGACCCGTACACTGCATCGAGTTATGATGGGAGTTAGGTCACTGTATCGCCTGCCTCTCATTCAAAAAACTATCTTTTACGTCTCGGGTCCGGTGTTTCTTCCACCTCGCTCCGAAAAGAAATGTAACTCTTTCTTTTGTGTTACCTCTCTTATTATTCGAACTCCCATCTTCTCTTGCTCGAGCCCTATCTTTGGACAATTTGACGATAATATTTCGGAGTGAGTGGGATGTTCTTCACCTTCTTTTCGTTGTGTTTTATGTGGCCAACTTCCTTATAAACAAAGCTAAAAATTGAATATTACCGTCTTTTTCCGTTAATGATCGATCTTCCTTCTTACGGTGCGCAGCCATCAACACACGCTCTCCAGGGATTCATTTGTACATGGGACTTTAGTTCTGTATCTTAGTTCACCAGAATGAATAATATACGTTTTTATTATTTTCCCTATACAGCCATATCAACAATGAAACGTCAGTTATGACTACAATGGGGTAAGGACAACACAGCACCCAGTCCCCAAGCGGAGGAAATCTCTGACCGACCGGGAATCGAACCTGGGCCCTATACGGTTCTTAGGGAAAGCGGCTCTCAGAACACTGCTTGTCCCCACTGCAGTGAACTATGTGATGCGGTCGGTATATTTTCAGGTAGGCTGCTGAATCCTCCATCTACTCGCATAGCTGTGCAGCTCTGGGTGAATCCCATGCAATTCCCTCTTAACAACATGTCCATTCAAGTACATATTCCTAAACTCAAAAAAAATGTGAAGGAGTAGCGTAAAAAGTGTAAAACTGACCTGATTTTCGTTTTTAGTTGGCCTTTAATGGGAAACGAGGAAAGGTAGGTATTGACTTAGACGCACAGATAGATGTTGCAGAGATCAAGTTAGCAAAAGCAAAACAATTATTCGGAGATATAAACAAAAACATCAAAGTGAAGTTTTTTGTGTAAGTTGGTTAGACAACATGCGTAGAGTTCAGATTGTTTTGCCGTAGACATTAACACATTGAGATTACTGGTAATGTAACACATTATGCATGAGTGGAGAAAATATGGAAACAATATAAACACAACAATACCATGCTCAATATGGTGCAGCAAAACCGTTAGCATTCACCAGAGCTACCAGCCCTCTTTGAATGGATAAAGAGGGGAACCTTATGACTGTGGTGGTCAGGGGAGATACGATTCATCCTCATGTCCACGAAATCTGTGTTAGATGATGCGAGCTGCCTTAAGGAGGGACTCTCTTGTTCAGAAACGAAGCATCACTTTTGGGGAACAAACTTTGTACCACGTGATGGACCTTGAAAGGTGGCTACACTGAGCCACAGCGCCAAAGATCGCGCCAGAGAGTATTGTTCCGCCGCCTCCACTGGCAGTGCTTATTGAGACGCAGCGGCAGGCAGTGCTTGCCGAGAAGTTGTGGTGAACACTGCTTGTCGTGAAGTCTGAGTGAGATGTGGTAGTGGAGAGTGTTGTTCCATGTTTTATGCAGTGGTTTGATGGGAGAGATAGTAGATGTTGTTCTAATGGAGATATTGTAATGGTCAGAGTGCATTTCGTCAATATATATGGATGTAATAAACTCTTTTTTCCTTTATTCTTTCAGTGTCCTGAATAGTGTGTCATGACAGGTTCAGTCAACAAAGCATCTGGCGTGTGTTCTTGTATTAGAGTGTAATTCTGATTTTCTTGCGCAATTATAGTATTTCTAATTTTCTTTTATCACGTCAGTATAATTGGTATTTAAAAATTCTTGTCTTGTTGAAGAAGAACCGTGCCAGATGTGCGTTGAGTCATACTACCACATACAGAACAGCTACACTTGCGTTTGTTGTTTCGTAGGTTTTATAGTTGCTGGGGACTTAATTAATTAACTGTGTTAACGAAAATTTTCTTACATTCTTTGTTGTCATTCTAAGCAGTCAGATTGCGTACTAAAACTAGTCAGGGCCAGCCGTTTACGACACAGCGTAATCGGACTTACAGCTAAAAAATATTTGCATAATAGTTATTAAAATTAAGCCCCCATGCAACCTCATCAGCCAAAAGGGTCACATAAAACTTGCCAGTAACGTTACCATGTAGAATAACCATGGGGCCCGTTGAATCCACGAGCTGTGTAAACAGGGACCCTGTTGTCCAGGAATACAGCGTTACCACTGGGGAAGAAACATTCTACCGAGGGATGGACCTGATCAGCCAAACTTGGCAGTAATGCGACCTTACAGAGTAACCGTGTGGCCCTTGGAATACCACGATACAGCTGCCCAGTTACTGAATTCCTGCAATGTTTCACTTATGGCACGCAAATTCGGTTATCGCTTGGAAACAGTGTGAAACAAGTCACATCCGACCAAATGTCCTTCTTCCATTGCTCTCTAGTCCAAGCTTTATGGCTTCGGCGCTACGTTCTTCTGTTACGGACATTTGCGTCGCTGAAGAGTGGTTTTGGAATTACAGCTTGCATTGCAATTTCCTGCTTATGGAACTCCCTTCGTGTTGTTTTGGTGCTTACGGAGTTGCCGAGTATGACATTCAGTTCTGCAGTGATTTTTTCCGCTTTTTTTTTATTTTTGCGTCAGAAACCTCTTCACTGACCGTCTGTCACGATCACTCAACACACACTTTCGTCGGCGTTGTGACTTAGCTTGTTCGGTATGCGCTAAAAATCTTCGATACAGTACCTCTTTAAACACCACACACCTCGGCCACCTTGATTGCGGAAGAACTCATCATACGTTCATCAACAATTTGCACACGCTCGAATTCATTCAGCTCTGACTTGATGCACTCACGACTACACAAAGCACTCTTCTGACCCACGACTGATAACTTGCGACCTGTTGTGGGCACGGTATGTGTGTTGTTCGTGGTCAAAAACAACAGCGCAACCTGCAGGCTTGGCTAGCATCTGTATGTATAGTCAAGCACGCATTCTTTTCGCGTTTCCATATTTTTGTAGTTCGAACAGCACAACTGACTGTTGACACCTGACATTCAGACGAATGTGCTCTTAGAATACGGTGATACAGAAAGACACCAGAAGACTCTGCATACCTTGTCGGCCAGGGTCGGGCAGGAATCCTGCACATGTGCGGTGCACTTGCACGCGTACAGTTAACAGGTGTTCCGCGTGCACACACGGGCAAGCTGGCCACCCGCTTATCTCCCATCCCCACCATACCTTCTGTCCGCTCCTTCCTCTGTAATGCGTTTTGTTTCCTAGCTGGCTATATTGAGTGAATGAATAAGGTTAGTAGGAGTGCTTGAAAGAAATCATGGTTTGAAAGAGTACCTTTTACCTACGATACGTTTTATTTAATTATCACAGGTGGAGTTTACAATACTTTAATATCTGGAACAAAATTTCTACATACAGACAAACACAAACAGTTACGTAAATTTTCATCACTGATGTTTGCTCTTAACCGAGACTTATTAATTCAGCAAATGGTTTTCCAGCTCTCGCTATATTAAGCGCAGTCTTATAACTTGCACATACCGCTGGGCCATTATTGTTGTCGTCCTGAAAACTTGAAAACAGTGCTCCATAAAATGTTAAATCAGTTATATGAGAGACATGACGAGAGAAAGTCGCATATCTCTCGTGACAATAGAAACTACGACAAATTCAAATGGCTCTGAGCACTATGGGACTTAACTGCTGTGGTCATCAGTCCCCTAGGACTTAGAACTACTTAAACCTAACTAACCTAAGGACATGACACACATCCATGCCCGAGGCAGGATTCTAACCTGCGACCATAGCGGTCGCGCGGTTCCAGACTGTAGTGCCTAGAACCGCTCAGCCACACCGGCCGGCCAACTACGACAGATTCATCTGGTATCGTCAGATCGCTCTTCTTAAGCTCAGTCAATTGCCCATCCGCTCAGAATCCGACAATAAATTGTACTCGTCCTTGTAAAATTTATTATAATGGCCTTCAATACTGTTGGAATTGTGTGAACAATATATTTCGTGTGTGACGGAGCAAAGTGCACTGTGTAAAAGAGACCTCTTTGGCATTGCCTAACACTCTTTGTGTGCGCTGCATCTGTGCATATTGTTAAAGATAAATCACTTCTTTATGACATCAAAGATAAGACTCACATGGGGATATCTACTGTTGATGGCAACAAACTCCAGTGTCACCTGGCTGGGAAACTAGATCTACATGTAAGTGTAAATGGTGAATCAGATATGGCTACAGCACACAATGTTCATTATGTGAAAAATGTGGCAACTAACCTGCTATCTGTAGGGGAAATTGTCAGGAAAGGAAATACAGTCACCTTTGACATGCAGGGTGCAAGAGTAATCAGTGAAGTGGTGAAGTTATAGCTACAGCAAGTAACGAAAGGGGTATTTTTAAGTTGGATATCATTGACAGTAAACATAAAAATGTTAGTGATTCAGTATATTCAGCAGAAGGTTTTTTATGGCACCGGAGGCTTGGACATCTAAATAGAAAGAGTATGTCTATAATAAAGGATACGGTAAAGGGAATACAGAATTTTAGTGTGTCCAAGGATCCTTGTGAGACATGTATAAAGGGAAAACAAGCAAGGTTACCCTTGAAGACTAGTAAGAGTAAATCCACAGAAGTCTTACAGTTAATCCACACAGATGTATGTGGTCCGATGGAGTGTGATCCATAGGTGGGAGTAAATATTTTCTTACGTTTATTGATGATTACTCACGATATACTCATGTTTATTTTCTTAGTTCTAAAGACCAAGTGAGTGATATCTTTGAGGAATATTGCAATATGGTTGAAAGATGGACAGGAAAGAAGATCAAGATCATCAGGTCTGATAATGGGAGAGAATATATTAACCAGAAATTGAAGAAACTTCTGGCAGAAAAGGGAATCAGGCATCAAACTACCATAAGGTACAGCCCATCTCAAAATGGGGTTGCTGAGAGGGCTAATAGGACCATTGTTGAGAAAGCAAGGAGCATGATGACTGACGCTGAATTATCCAAAGATTTTTGGGCAGAGGCAGTGTCAACAGCTGTATATTTGAACAACAGATCACCTACAAAAGCATTAAAGAGTAGAACCCCTTATGAAATATGGGTAGGAAAGAAACCTGATCTAAGCAATATAAGGGTTTTTGTGTGTGATGCAATGGCACATATTCCAAAACAGCTAAGAGGAAAGTGGGATCCAAAAGCTAAAAAGTATATTTTTGTAGGCTATTGTGAAAATTCAAAGGGCTACCGATTAATGGATCCATTGACTAAAAAGATTGTCACAAGTAGAGATGTAATATTCTTTGAAAATAGAAAGGACTCAGAAGAGAGTCAACTGCACCTAGTTCAGAAGGTGAAACCTTGTGTGAGGAAATAGGAAGTGAAGAAGAGGAAGACGACAGCCAAGGACAAATGGAAGCAATTTGTGATGACAATGAGTTAGAGGATGAAAAACATGAAGAAACCAATGTAAGGCCTTCTTCTCGTGTACCAAAACCGAAGGAATATCCGGATTTTGAGATGTATACAGAAGAAGCAATGAGTGGCCCAAACTCTCAAGAATGGAAAGAAGCGATGAAGAGAGAATTAGAATCTTTATATCAAAACGAAACCTTTGAATGGGTAGATATGCCAGGAGATAAGAAACCACTGCAGGCAAGATGGGTATTCAATTTGAAGAACCCTGAAAGCTCATCACCAAAATACAAAGCAAGACTTGTGGTAAAAGGATATTCACAAAAACAAGGGGTAGATTACGAAGAAACTTTTTCACCTGTAGTCAAGTATGCATCATTGAGATATCTTTTAGCCTTGGCAGTAAAACGAAATTTAATAATTCATCATATGGATGTTAAAACGGCATATTTAAATGGGAAATTGGAGGAGCAGATATATGTCATTCCACCAAGGGAAGCATAAAAACCAGGTCAGAAAGTAAAAAGATTTGGCGTTTGAGAAAAAGTATTTATGGACTTAAACAAAGTGGACGTTGCTGGAATCGATGTCTACATGAAACTCTAATACATATGAATATGAAGCAATCCAAGGCAGATCCCAGCATTTACAATAAAGGGAGTAAAGGGAGAAAAGAAGAAATAATAATAATGGCGATATGGGTGGACGATTTCTTTATCCTGACTGAAAGTGAAGGCCAAATGAGAATTTTCAAGAAACAGCTGCAAACCAAGTTTAAGGTGCATGATTTGGGAGAAGTTATACGTTATTTAGGTATGCAAATTACTAAGGATGAAGAAAGACAAGAATTGAGCATAAGTCAATCATCATACACGGAAAAAATATTAAAGAAATTTGGCATGAGAGATTGCAAACCAATAAGTACTCCAATGGAAGTAGGAGTGAAGTTAAGTGTAAATGAGACTGATGTGAAATGTGACAAGAATGTTCCTTATTTAGAAGCAGTAGGGAGTCTGTTATATTTGTCTCAAACATCACGACCCGACATTGCTTTTGCCACCAATGCAGTGAGCAGATATTGCAGAGACCCAAAGGAAAAGCACTGGAAAGCTGTAAAGAGGATATTCCGATACCTAAGAGGAACCTCAAACTACGAGCTAAAATACCATAGAGATGGTAACGCAAAACTAGAGGGATATAGCGATGCGGACTGGGGGAGTGAATTGGGAGACAGATACTCCACCACTGGCTGCTGTTTTAAATTAATGGGGGGCCTCACATCATGGTCCTGTCAAAAGCAAAAAACTGTTGCACTGAGCACCGTAGAGGCCGAGTATATGGCACTATCCTACACCACACAGGAAGTATTATGGCTACGAACATTAATAAGTGAAATAGAACCCAATTTAATTGAGGAACCTACAACCATCTTCTGTGACAATAAAGGAGCCATAAACCTAGCTAAAAATGATGTTACTAGTGCTAGGACAAAGCATATTGATATACGGCACCATTTCATTCGGGACCACGTAGAACGACAGAACATTGCCGTGGACTATCTGCGTACAGAAGACATGTTAGCTGACCTTCTGACCAAACCCTTGGAAAGGGAGAAGTTTGAGAAGATTGTGGGACTATTTGGTTTATCTTGTGGAAGCAACACACAAAATATAAGTTCAAGAAGGGGTGTTGGAATTGCGTGAACAATATATTTCGTGTGTGACGGAGCAAAGTGCACTGTGTAAAATAGACCTCTTTGGCATTGCCTAACACTCTTTGTGTGCGCTGATTATTGTGTTGTGTTCGCTGGAATCTTGTTTTGTTCTTGAATGTGCAAATATAGTTATTAGTAAGATGTCCCTTTTCTCCTTAATACTTATTCAGCTGCGCAAATTCCAATAAATACTAAACTTCCGTTGACCAGCGAGAATACCTCCACATATTAAACATTTCGAATTTTCACGTTTTTGCACAAAGATAAAATGATTCTGTCATTACTTTTCAAAAGATAGCAAATCTCCACTTCTCCGTTTCTTGAAATACAACGTTCACTACATAGTGCTCGCTTCGCATCAACGTCCGCAGCTTAGCCTGGCACTACACTGCCGCAACCTGCCGGCTGTCGCCACAGCCCCGGTCGACGCCTGCAGGCGAGCAGCACACGTGCAGCGCTGTGCACTCATGAGCCGCGTGCAACGTTTGCCCGCCCCTGTAATGTCGGCAGAGCACGAACGCGACAGCTGCGCTCGATGGAAACTCGCTTCATATTTTTTATTCTTTTCTCAACCTGAAAAGCGGGGGGAGGGGTTACACTTCAGGTTAACGAACTAAATTCTGGTAAGCGCCGATAAAACACAGTCAAATGTACCCGCCGTAACTGTGACGAGAGAATTTATGAATACTGAATGTAACAAGAGTTATAACGACTTCGATTTATTGCAATACAAAGAATATTAAAGAGTGGCTACCCCTGGCAATATTATCAATACAAAATCGTTGGCAAATGAACAATTGAATGGCAATCTGTGGCAACTTGAATAATCGTTAGTAAACTGCACAGGGTCCTGGGAAAAAGCTAATAATATCACAAGAAATTCATCTGTGATCACCGAATACCTAGTGACTGTTGTAAGATGAATGGAAGTAATGGAAGGAAACGTGTCACACCTGTAAGTGAAACTGAAACCAAACTGTTCATTACTAACAAAATGCAAGTCTTCAGAGCGAAGCTTGAAATAATCTAGATATGAAAAAAAGTGACTAATTTCCCTGCATCTCATCTTGTGGCTGTCACACGATCGCATCTTAGTACTGCAAGCTATGGTTCAAGAGGCTGCAGAACAGATCATTGGTGGAACAATGGACCCTCGCCACTGGGTATGTCCAAATTAACCGAAAATGTTCCAAGTCCACAATGTATAGCCCCAGGAGGCCGTGCGGCAGCTCTCAGACCTGGTATGGCTCTAGATGTTGATCTTAGAACCCTATTTTCCCATCTGACTTACAGTCGAAACCGAAGTAAGAGGGAACCTCACATTGCTACGTCTTTCGCCGTTCGTAGTATTTGACTATCTCGGTTCCAAATCTTCTGAGTGCCGACCGATCAAATTGCTCGTAATAAAAACTTCATCTGCTTCCCTCGACCGGTTAGCCAGTGCCTTGTGTCCTACCATGCTCTACACAGAAAACTCATGTCACTGTCTCTTTCTTCAGCCAATGAGGTGCTCTGCCTCGTCACTGTCCAGTGTCTCAGAGTTTGTTTACGTTATCCAGTATCGGCAGGTTTCACATCAAATAAACACTGTTTTTCTGCAAAATCAGAGAGTTCGGCAGTCTCTCACAATTTCAAAACCAAAAGACCGAGCGTCCCCCATTTTTAGCTTTCTATGCTTTTTTGAAGAAACGGTCAGCTGTCGACTTCTCACGTACAAAGGTACGATCCAGGTAAAGAAGGCGAGTTCTCACTCCATTTCCTGGTCCTAAAACGTTTTCACCAGACGTTTCTCTATGAGAGATGCTGTCTGTATTTATAAACAATGTCACGGCTTTCTGTAGTATCTCTGCAATGAATCCACCTCCGTCCGGTGGTCAGTGACCTGTCAGACCACCGCTGGTGGCCTTTCCAAGAACTTCTCCCTCGGTCGCTCGGTCGGCCGACTCTCATACGGCTTCAGCTGGTGCACATCTCTGGTCATTACCTACCGGTGCTTTCAGTATTTCCCACTTTTATATTGCATGCAAATAGGAATTAAAAGCAAGAGAACAGCAAGGCTGCATCAATTATCTACTGTCAGTCACTAAGACTGTAATATATGAATTTTATTTATGTAAATCAAGTATTTCATATCACTACAGATTTCTATATGTGGCGAGACTGTTTCCCAGAAACTGACCTACCGCACTATGAATGTCGGATCACAGAAAGTATTCTTCCTTGGAACCATGTTTATTGGACTTGTTTTTCTGGTTTTTATGAGTGTTAGCACCTCTGAAAATATTGGGCACCATTTTTAATAGTGCATAAAAAGCCTTATTTAGTTAACAGGCTTATGCGACAGAATGTTAGTTTCCCCTGCGTAAAAGAGCACACAGGTCACTTTGGTGTGCTTTCGATTATGAATAACATTTGCCAGGTGGTCATGTTACCCTGAACCGCTGACGTAAGTCAGCGCAGTGGAGTGTTGTGCACGTGTATAGGTCAATCTTTTGTACTGAATGAGTGCAGTATGATTGGCCTATGTGGAGACGTGATGAAATGGGAGAAATGAGCTATTCTGTTTAGCCACGCTCCTTGCCACAGTGCGAATGAAGCTGGTTGCTTTGGTGATGTACAACGAGGACTGCCCAACATATCAACAAGAAATGTTGTACCACTCACAGCACTGTAGCTCAACGTTAGGACAGTGATCCAAAAAACACACTAAACTGGACAAGAGACAAGTATGACTACTAGTCAAGGACAATCGATTTCAAAGTGCCAGTAAAGTGAACTAAAAGCAAATGGGAATTTGGAGAAGAGTTTCTCGCAAAAAGGCATCGCTCAGAGCGGCATATAATGCTACACGTCTTCAAGTTCCTAAACAACACAGAAAATGGTCAGTATGACTGGAGGCGCGTATCCTGATCTGAAGGGAGACGACTGATCAGTCGGGTCCAGAACACTGACAGCCCAGAGCGACATTCAACGCACAGTGTGTGGAGATCGCAGTCCAGGCAGGAGGTGTTTCTGTAATGTTTTGGGGGCATTTTGAAGACGTTGACTTGGGCGTACTCACTGATTATTTGTAAAGTCCTGCTAACCAAGTTTTGCCAGTTATTCTATGCTGTGGACTTCCCCTTCTTCCTACCGAGCGAGGCGGCGTAGTGGCTAACACGTTGGACTCCATTGGGAGAACGATTGTTCAAACTCACGTCCGACCATCCTGATTTAGGTTTTACGTCATTTCCCTAAATCGTTTCATAAAAATGCCGAGATTGTTCCTTTGAAAGGGCACGGCCAACTTCCTTCCCGATCCTTCCCTACTCTGAAGGGACCGACGACCTCGCTGTTTGGTCCAAGGTTAGAAGTGGTGTGAGACAGTACTAGCGTGATGTCTCCCTGTGGTGACAAATTTTAATCTCGTCTGCTTATCTGTTGCTTCAACTCTTAAGTAGCTCCACACCCGCCGCACTCACCCAATTTCCGTGCGCATCCTAGTGGCGGAAGTTTCGCACGTGAGTGCAGAATTGGAGTGGTGGCAGAGGTGTCCTCGATTTTTGCCTCTCTAGCGCCGCTCCCGCCTCCTGCCAGCATTTGGCACCGACAAAGGAAGAGCGCCGTGGGAGGACTGGAGGGAGGAATGGGAGGGGGGTGGTTGTGGGCGGGTCGCGCGGTCGCCGAGGGCCCTCGAGCGGCGCGATGAATGGTGGCGGCGCGCTGAATGCTGATGAGCTTGTTCGCGCTAACAAACGCGGCGCGGGGCGCGCATCTGCTGCGCGGGAAGGGGGGGGGGGGGGCGCCGGCTGGCCGTGCGCGGCCTCGTTAGCGGATCTGCGCGGCCCACTTGCTCCGCGGCCGGCCTCGCCTCATTGTCCACGGTCGTTCCGCGGTAACTGCCGGCCCGATTGAGTGCAAATAGTTCGCGCTATCGAACGCGATCGGCGGCTCGCAATTCCTCCCGCAGAGAAAATTGGAACATTGTTTAATTACAGCTCCAACAGCGTCCCTGCTGTTATGTGGTGAACCAATTTTGCGTCGAGAAGTCCATCCACCACCTGCTCTTTAAACCACAGAGAACTGCAGATTGTGCAGTAACCACAGATTCCGTAGTAGGTGACAAACTGAGCATATGTGATTTACAGTGAGCTCATTCAGTACAGCCTGCGGTGTTCTGTGTATCTAATAGGAGTCTTCAGGAGCGATTTAACATAGCATGAGCCATGTCATTTACAGTAACCACATTCAATGCAGCCAGCCTTGAGCCGTATACCTGACAGGAGCCTTCGGGAGCGGTATAATACGGAATGAGCAAGTAATAGTACTTGAAAAAACACATCAACATCTACGTTGATACTCTGCAAATCATATTTAAGTACTTGACAGAGGTCTCATTTAACCACCTTCACAATTCTCTATTATTCCAATCTCGTATAGCGCGCGGAAAGAACCTTGTAACTAACCTGTTTCTATGGGGTATTACGTTAAGATTAGGGTCGCCACCGACTCTAACCATACAACTAATCAAAGGTTTGGCCGAGTCGGAAAATGAACTAATTTGATCACAGACCAAAAACTCATAAAAATGCATACGTCTTGATTTCGCTCATAGACGATGCGATGTAATAAATAGTATTACCCGTGCTCTGTTCACGAGAATCAAACATATAAAATCAAATAGAAAATGCATGAACACTGTGCGTAAGATCAGCGCCCAGCAACACACCTGACAATGAGACATAATCTAAAGCATTTGTCGACCCCTATTCAATAGTCTGGGAATTCTGACATTGCCCTCACAGTATATATTTTCTTTAATGTCGTTTGTTGTTAGCAATATTAGCCTATTCCCAAGAGTTAGCAGCTTTCACTCAGTTAATACTAGGCAGAAATCAAATCTGCATGTAGAATGCACTTCCTTGACTCTTGTGCAGAAAGGAGTGCAGTATTCTGCTGCATCCATTTTCAATAAGCTACCACAAGAACTCAAAAATCTTAGCAGTAGCCCAAACTCTTAAGTGTACACTGAAGAGTTTCCTCATGGCTCACTCCTTCTATTCTGTCGAGGAGCTCCTGGAAGAGCTAAAAAATTAAGCAAATTCCAGTGTTACATTGTTGATTGTCTTCTTTTAAACTTACGACTTGTCACCTGAATATGTTTTTTTATATTTCATTTTATCTGTTTCTAAAATCGTGTTATAATTTCATGTATTGACTCGTTCCATGACCATGGAGACTTCTCCTTAATTTGGTCCCACGGAACAATAAATAAATAAAAAGAAAAATCTCACAGTAACGTTATCTGTCCCAATACTTATCTGTAAGATAGGGATGGCCACCAAGAATTGTCCTCCCCCCCCTTCCCCCTCTCGCCACACTTCCACGCCATGCTGTCTTACCGGTAGAGGGGAAGAGGGACAAACTGCAAATGGCTTGCATCTAGCTCAGTTTCATATTTCATATTTCCAATAACATAGACCACAAACAAAACAAATTTTCAGTAGTATTTAATTATGTTTTGCGCTATGAACACACAATTAAATTTTTATCTGGAAGAAATTGTCAGCATAGGGACAGCTGCAGAGAGCTTTGCAGATTTACGCCTCTCAGGGTGTCACGTAATCGAGACTTTCTTAGTTTCAAGATCAAAATCAGGCATCTACACTCAAATCTTGATCAAAATATTGTATCACTTTTGCACTCTCATTATGGAGAGGAGAAACTCTTCCCGAGAAGAACAATGTAGAGCTCATGGACAGTTTTAACATAAAAGGACTTGTCTTTTATAGGAGAATTGTAATGCAGGTCAATCAGTTCCGTCTGAACATGCACAGGGGTGCTTTGAACTGAATCGGGAGCGATCTCGAAAATCGCCCGAAAACAGATATTAGATCTATATGCCTCAGATTGTCAGTCTGGGGGCGATGTGCGATATATGGAAACTGAAGAAAACTTCATAAGCCAAGGTCGTTAAAAAAGGTGTTTAATGAATGGCCAGTTTTGACAGTACTGTTCTGCTCACCATCGTTTCGTATGCTTTTGAATTTTTTCAGAGTATTTTCCACCAGTGTTACAAGTCACTTTACACTGAATATGGACACCCTACTAACATGAAGATGAGATTTTCACTCTGCAGCGGAGTGTGCACTGATATGAAACTTCCTGGCAGATTAAAACTGTGTGCCGGACCGAGAATCGAACTCGGGACCTTTGCCGCTGCAGAGCGAAAATCTCATTCTGGAAACATCCCCTAGGCTGTGGCTAAGCCATGTATCCGCAATATCCTTTCTTTCAGGAGTGCTAGTTCTGCAATGTTCGCAGGAGAGCTTCTGTAAAGTTTGGAAGGTAGGAGAAGAGGTACTGGCAGAAGTCAAGCTGTGAGGATGGAGCGTGAATCGTGCTTGGGTAGCTCATATAGTAGAGCACTTGCCCGCGAAAGGCAATGGTCCCGACTTCGAGTCTCGTTCCGGCACACAGTTTTAATCTGCCAGAAAGCTTCAAGACAAAGTATGTTTGCAGAAGATTACATACGGACATTTGTAAACGGTTTCCTGGAATTTATTTATGATTCACGCCTCATTTATTTGTGTCCATCGCAATACGTTCGCTACTGACTGTTTTAGAAGTATGTCTGTCGTTCAACTGCGGCCATCCTGGTTATAAGAATTAAAACAGCTTAAAGCGTGTGCGTGTAAATGGCCGAGACGATTACAGTCATTAGGTAGGGCAATCAAGTGACCGATGTGAGGAAAGACAACAACGAACTAAGAAGCATATGTTGCAAAATACAGAATGCCCGTTTTCCTACGAGTGCTTCCTTAAGGTCGTATGCTCCTTTGGATTAAACTCTAAAGTGCAAGATTTTAGACATAATACGTATGTTTGTGAGTAAGAACACAAAAATTGCAAAATGTAGAGAAAGAAAGAGAGTCTCTAGCTGATAAAGATCTAGAATGCACGTGAAATAATGTGAGTAGGCCTATATGTGGGAGTAAACCAGCTTCAGAAAAATAAAACGAAAATCGAGAAAATCCAGGGAACCTATTAGTATATGTCTGTGTACATCGAAGCAATAAAAGGAGATGATTTATAACTGAATGGCGGCTGCAGATCCATCTAATGAAATTAATACTAATTCTGCGCTATAATAGGAAGATAAGTAAACATACATCTTGGTACGTTTGCCGACGTTTTGATGCAAAGTCTTTAGAAAAATAATTTCCCGTGATAAATATCGACACAGATCTCATACAGACACCTTCAAGTGACAAATAAAGCCAAAATAACATCTTTGATTCTTTGTCTCCACTAGTGAACTCCTCGACGTATTTTTCTGACCGAAAGTATTTTCCTCTATTTTTTTTTAAACAAGAATTTTTTAGCTTATATCGATTCGTGTCCCTTTAATAATAACCATGGGCAACATTCACTAACGAATTATGGCCATATTATCTTTGTTTCACATTCCATGTGATATTTAGTATGTTACATATTTGTTTACGTATTAATCTTACGTACTAAGTTCTACCATTTTTCCTTCTGCCATAATTAATACAGCATTGGAAAAATGGTAGCTATTTAAAAGACATGTAAAAACTGCCCCAAACCTACAACTTTCGCCAACAGAAGCAAATATTTGCAACTGCAGAACGAGAAACACGAGCAGTGGGAAACGAGACTACCGTTTTTTTCTTTCTCTTTTTCAATCTATATAGACATAAGACGCCACATTAGGATTTCTTACAATCATATTCCAGCTTCAGACACAAAAATATACATAATTTCAAAAACCGTGGCATGCTAAAATTAATAAAAGTATCTAATAGATAACTACAATAAAAACTAAACTCAGCCTTACGACGCAGCAGCCGCTAGTATATGCTGCACTAACGACACCGAGTTGCAAGTGATGGCTGAAACTTTCTTCCCAATATAACTCTAATTATACTACATGAGGTGACGCCCATGACATGTAGATCTGATTAAATGTTTAGAGAAAGTAAGCTACGGCGAAATGGCTGCATGAAAAATTACATAAATTAACGATTAAATAAGTTGTGTGTGCCCAATGCTGCGGATAAAAAAAAATAATGTGCGTCACAGACAGGTTGCCCAGCCCGGCCCGTGTTAAATTTTTATATTTTTTTATATTTTTTGAATCATCAGTCTTGTGACTGGTTTGATGCGGCCTGCCACGAACTTCTGTGTGCTAACCTCTTCATCTCAGAGTAGCACTTGCAACCTGTGTCCTCAATTACCTGCTGGATGTATTCGAGTCTGTGTCTTCCTCTACAGTTTTTGCCCCCTACAGCTCCCTCTAGTACCGTGGAGGTCATTCCCTGATGTTTTAACAGATGACCTATCATCCTGTCCCTTCTCCTTGTCAGTGTTTTCCCCGTAGTCCGTTCCTCTCCGAATCTGCGCAGAACCTCCTCATTGCCTACCTTATCAGTCATCCGGCCCTCATAGCTGAGTGGAATAAAACTGAGTGAACGGATGAACGGATGAACGGAGAGCCTGAACGGGTGTCATCGGACGTCCGCCCCAAACGAATTCAACGAATAATATAGAACAAAATGAGATCAACAAACATAAAAAAAATAAAAAAGAAGTGGTCAGCGCGACGGAATGTCGTACCCCACGGCCCGGGTTCAGTTGCCGGCTGGGTCGGGGATTTCCTCCGCTTCGGGACTGGGTGTTGTGTTGTCCTTATCACCATCATCATCATCATTTCATCCTCATCGACACGCAAGGCGCCGAAGTGGCGTCAATTCGAAAGACTTGCACCAGGCGAACGGTCTACCCGACGGGAGGGCCTAGCCACACGGTATTTTTACCTTGTCAGTCCACCTAATTTTCAACAATCGTCTGTAGCACCACATCTCAGATGCTTCGATTCTTTTCCGTTCCGGTTTTCCCACAGTCCATGTTTCACTACCATACAATTCTATGCTCCAAACGTACATTCTCAGAAAGTTCTTCCTCAAATTAAGGCCTATGATACTAGTAGACTTCTCTTGGCCAGGAATGCCAGTGCTTCCTAGTATTAGTCTGCTTTTGATGTCCGCCTTGCTCCGTCAGTCATTGATTATTTTGCTGCCTAGATAGCAGAATTCCTTAACTTTACTTCGTGTCCATCAATTCTGATTTTGTTTCGCGCTTTTCTCATTTCTGCAACGTCTCATTACTTTCGTCTTTCTTCGGTTTACCTTCAATCCGTATTCTGTACTCATTAGACTGTCCGTACCACTCAGAAGATCATATAATTCTTCTTCACTCTTACTCAGGACAGTAATGCCATCAGCGAATCGTATCATTGATATCCTTTAACCTTAAATTTTAATTCCACTCCATAACCTTTCTGTTATTTCCATCATTGCTTCCCTATGTACAGATTGAACAGTAGAGGCGAAAGACTACATTCTATCTTACACCCTTTTTAATCCGAGCATTTCGTTCTTGATCGTTCACTCTTATTATTCCTTCTTGGTTCTTGTACATATTGTATATGACCCGTCTCTCCGTATAGCTTACCCTTATTTTTCACAGAATTTAGACCATCTTGCACCTTTGTACATTGTCGAACGCTTTCTTAGGTCGACAGATTCTTTGAACGTGTCTCGATTTTTCTTTAGCCTTGTTTCCATTATCAGTCGCAACGTCAGAACTGTCTCTCTGGTGCCGTTACCTTTCCTAAATCCAGACTGATCGTCATTTAACACATCCTCAATTTTCTTTTTCATTCTTCTGCATACTATTCCTGAAAGCAACTTGGATGCATGAGCTGTTAAGCTGATTGTGCGATAGTCCTCGCACTTTTCTTCTCTTGCAGTCTTCGAAATTGTGTGGATGATATTTCTACGAAAGTCAGACGGTCTATTCCCAGACTCATACATTCTACACAACAACGTGAACAGTCGTTTTGTTCACATGGTTCAAATGCCTCTGAGCACTATGGGACTTAACTGCTGAGGTCATCAGTCCCCCAGAACTTAGAACTACTTAAACCTAACTAACCTAAGGACATCACACACATCCATGCCCGAGGCAGGATTCGAACCTGCGGCCGTAACGGTCGCGCGGTTCCAGACTGTAGTGCCTAGGACCGCTCGGCCACCCGGGCCGGCAGTCGTTTTGTTGCCACTTCCCCTAATGATTTTAGAAATTCTAATGGAATGTTATCAATCCTTTCAGCCTTATGTGATTTTTAAATCCTCCAAAGCTCTTATAAATTCTGATGGTAATACTGGATCCCCTATCTCTTCTACATCGACTCCTGTTTCGTCTCCTATCACATCAGATAAATCTTTCCCTTCACACAGGCCTTCAATACACTCTTTCCACCCATCCGCTCTCTCCTCTGCATTTAGTAATGGAATTCCGGTTGCACTCTTAATGTTACCACCCTTGCTTT
This sequence comes from Schistocerca cancellata, assembly GCF_023864275.1. Classification (NCBI taxonomy): domain Eukaryota; kingdom Metazoa; phylum Arthropoda; class Insecta; order Orthoptera; family Acrididae; genus Schistocerca; species Schistocerca cancellata. Next base: position 724,774,681 of record NC_064627.1, read on the forward strand.
TAATTTCACCGAAAGTGTGCTGAGTTAGTCCTCCGGATTATCACTTCTTTTTCGATTTCTTCACATTTTTCATGCAGCCATTTCGCCGTAGCTTCCCTGCCTTCCTATTTATTTTATTCGAAAGCTAATTGTATTTCTGTATTCCTGAATTTCCCTGAACGTGTTTTTACTTCCTTCTTTCATCGGTCAGCTGAAGTACTTCTTCGGTTACCCATGGTTTCTTTGCAGTTACCTTCTTTGTAACTATGTTTTTCTTTCCAGCTTCTGTGATTACTCTTTTTTAGAGATGTCCATTTCTCTTCATCTGTACTGCCTACTGGACTATTCTTTATTGCTGTATCTCAGCCTTAGAGAACTTCAAGTGTATCTCGACATTCCTTAGTAACGCCGTAGCCTACTTCTTTGCGTATTGATTCTTCCTGACTAATCTCTTAAACTTCAGCCTACTCTTCATCGATACTAAATTGTGATCTCAGTCTACATCTACTCCTGGGTACGCCTTACAATCCAGCATCTGATTTCTGAGTGACTGACCATGATGTAATCTAACTGAAATCGTCCCGTATTACCTTGCCTTTCCCAAGTATACCTCTTCATCTTGTGCTTCTTGAACAGAGTATTCGCAATTTCTAGCTGACATTTATCACAGAACTCAATTAGTCTTTCTCTCCTCTTGCGCGTGCTAAGACTCGTATAACCTGAGCTGAACTGCCCACCATGTTTTCCCCAAAGTATATGATATTCATACTTGTTTACATAATAATCACGAACGAGTGGAGGTTTCTAATTAAATGCAATGAAGAATTCGCGGGAAAAATGTGGGTGCCTTTTCAGCTGTGAACTGCAATAACTATTTCAAAAATGATTTTCTCATGTTTAGATTTCCTAGTGACTCTGAATGAAGAAAAAAATGGTCCATATAATGCCGGAAATACAACGGGGCACTACCCATCGCTCAGTTGTGTACTATAAATATGCAGTTATAAATATGAAACCAGTAATATTCAACTATGTTTCTTCCCTGGTGAAAACTGTACTGAAGCAGCTCGTCTCAAAATTATTCGATTCCTGTAATATTTTCACAGCTGGAAAAGTGGAAGGGAATATTTTAATGTATTTATACCTCTTATCATAAGGATACGTGCACAATCTGAATAATACTCAACCTCGTTTGTTGTATAGCCACGGTAAAACGAGTGATAATTCAGATATTTTTACAGCGGATTGGTCATTGTGAGCGAATCTGCACAAGTAACATAACCTTCAAATAATAGAGTTTTACCACAACTCAACAAGCAACAAATGAGTACCGATTATATAATAGATGAAACTATTAGTAAAAACTCGTTTCACTGAAAGATGAAACTATACTTCCCGCCAGCTCTTTACAATAAAAATGCGGCATTTCTTAAAGTTCCTCCTTTTGAATAAAAGATAAACCCCTCTTTACAAGTGGCTATATACAGACAAAACTAACAAATAGCTGCAGGTTGTTACCGCATAACACCCATATTTGAAAATGCTGGTACCGAGTTCTTACCCCATTACATTTAATATTTACAAACTATCATAAAAGTTCCGAGCCTACGTTTCTGTAGGTGTGTAATATTCCATTTCAATTTTTCTGTTATGTGAAAAGGGCGTTCTAAATATCTCTATAAAATTAATTACGGTCTGGTTCACTTCAGACAAGAAATATTGAATATTTTATAAGAAATACTGTAAGACGTTACGTTAACCATCCACAAGATGAAATACTGTAAGACGTTACGTTAACCATCCACAAGATGAAAACTGCTGAATCCTCAGAGATAGGGAAAACATGGCGGACGAATCAGCCAGTTTTAGAGGAGCTCTGGCCAGTGCGGTGACGTCACGGGCTCGTTCGCCCGAGACTGCTGAAGCCCAGTGCGGACTGCCGACACGGTAGCTCAGCGTGTTCGGTTAAAGAGTCAGCTACTCTCTGTAATAAAAAAGTGAGTGAATGGATAACCAAAGAACATGAACGGGTGTCATTGGACGTCCACCCCGAACAAATTCAACGAACAACATAGAACAAAATGAGATAAAAAAGTGCGGAGCAGTGCGGCGCCCACCCAAGAGACGGGCCACTTCGCAGGACTCTGGTGAAGGGTGACGTGGAGGGGTATTAGACGTTCTTCATTGGTGTTTGCTTTATATCTTGTCATTGGTGAAAACAGATCCAATTTATTGGTGTTTGTTTTACTTCTTGTCATTGGCGAAAATAGGCGAGTGAGAAACAGGCAGAAGTTGTAACTTAGCGTTGTGAACTTGCTGCCTAATGCTGGGTGATGTGTGCCGGTACTCTGTGTACCTACAGCCGCTGTGCCTGTGTGTGTGTGTGTGCTGCTTTGCCAACGCTGTCGTCCTATAGCGCTGTTGCTTCTGACAGCCGAGACGCCGGAAGTCTGTGCGCGTCTTCTCTGTTTACGTTAACAAGTCGCTTAGCTATATCTATCGCTTTAGGTATATCTATTGCCTCTCTAATCTTCCTCCTCGTGGTGAGTATAAGTATCGCCAGTACGCGAGCTTCTCGAGATATCATTGGTTTGCCGCGCTCATCCACATGTTCTGTCATAGCTGACTTGGTGTATAGACTCATCAGAAGGATAACAAAGCGAGGCGGTGCAGTGGTTAGCATACTGGACTCGTATTCGGGAGGACGACGGTTCAATCCCGCGCCCACCCATCCTGATTTAAGTTTTCCGTGATTTCCCTAAATCGCTCCAGGAAAATGCCGGGATGGTTCCTTTGAAAGGGGACGGCCGACTTCCTTCCCCGCTCTTCCCTAAACCAATGAGCCCCATGACATCGCAGCGTCCTCCCCCAAAACAACCCAACTCGGAGGGATGTATTTTTTGCATTCGGATAACCGTGTGCTAATCAGTAGCCGCATCTCACCTATGTACACTAGTCCGCACTCCGCAGTATGTAGCTTGTTGACTGCCCCAGTCATTAAGCCAAGGGTATTTTTTTTTAAATTTTATTGCTGCTAATTCCATCAATGCCCCACCAAAACGAAAATAATGACAATTTTATGTATTGACAACGCTGTCACATACTTTGAAGAATTTTTGTTTGATGGAGAAAACAGCTAAAGTTGCGAAATTTAATTTTTTAAAATTTAATTGATGATTGGTTTCGGATATCAGAACCCCGAAACCGGTAATAAATTAAATGAAAAGAACTGACTTTCGCAACTTTGGCTGTTTTTTACATCAAATTGGTTGACACAAGTTGCTGTCCTATTATTAACCCAACAGGCTTGTAAACTAGAAATTGAAGAATTTTGTTGACAGTGACAAGGCCGTGGAGATCTACGCTTACGCAGATATTTAATTTTCACGAATGTACCTTCATATTAGTTCATACTGTAGTGCTCCTTGATAAGAGCACTACAGTGCTGACTTAAATTTAAACAGGGATGCACTACGTGAAAGTCACGGTTTTCGGGGGCATACTGACCGTATTATTAAAGAAAGTAGTCTTCTTGATTAATATAAAGGATAAACATGCCGAATAACATGCCTCTTACATTGATAATGGTCCCATTCCGAAGAAGAAGAGAGTCCACAAGTGTTCAGGAATGCCATATCCAGATGAAGCTAATGATGATAGCGCGCCAACGGCCTTGCCGCAGTACTAACACCGGTTCCCACAATATCACGGAAGTGGTGTCAGGGTTGGCTAGCACTTGGATTGGTGGCCGAGTACGCCGAGAGCTGTTAGCAGCCGGGGTGCACTCAGTCCTCGTGAGACCAATTGAAGAGCTACTTGATGGAAAAGTAGCGGCTCCTGCCACGAACACTGAGAATGGCCGGGAGAGCGGAGTGCACATCACCTGAAACCAGCGCCGCCTATCGGCTGAGGATGACGTGGCGATGGGGCGATACCGGTGGGTCTTCCCAGGTTTTTCGATCGGAGTTTAGTTACTGAAGATAGCAGGCAGATAAAGAAAGAAGGACGTTATACCGACAGTCCCATACATTTTCTGTGGGATTGTTGTTGTTGTGGTCTTCAGTCCTGAGACTGGTTTGATGCAGCTCTCCATGCTACTCTATCCTGTGCAAGCTTCTTCATCTCCCAGTACCTACTGCAACCTACATCCTTCTGAATCTGCTTAGTGTATTGATCTCTTGGTCTCCCTCTACGATTTTTACCCTCCACGCTGCCCTCCAATGCTAAATTTGTGATCCCTCGATGCCTCAGAACATGTCCTACCAACCGTTCCCTTCTTCTAGTCAAGTTGTGCCACAAACGTCTCTTCTCCCCAATCCTATTCAATACCTCCTCATTAGTTACGTGATCTACCCACCTTATCTTCAGCATTCTTCTGTAGCACCACATTTCGAAAGATTCTATTCTCTTCTTGTCCAAACTAGTTATCGTCCATGTCTCACTTCCATACATGGCTACACTCCATACAAATACTTTCAGAAACGACTTCCTGACACCTAAATCTATATTCGATGTTAACAAATTTCTCTTCTTGAGAAACGCTTTCCTTGCCATTGCCAGTCTACATTTTATATCCTCTCTACTTCGACCATCATCGGTTATTTTACTCCCTAAATAGCAAAACTCCTTTACTACTTTAAGTGTCTCATTTCCTAATCTAATTCCCTCAGCATCACCCGACTTAATTTGACTACATTCCATTATCCTCGTTTTGCTTTTGCTGATGTTCATCTTATATCCTCCTTTCAAGACACTGTCCATTCCGTTCAACTGCTCTTCCAAGTCCTTTGCTGTCTCTGACAGAATTACAATGTCATCGGCGAACCTCAAAGTTTTTACTTCTTCTCCATGAATTTGAATACCTACTCCGAATTTTTCTTTTGTTTCCTTTACTGCTTGCTCAATATACAGATTGAATAACATCGGGGAGAGGCTACAACCCCTTCCCAACCACTGCTTCCCTTTCATGCCCCTCGACTCTTATAACTGCCATCTGGTTTCTGCAAAAATTGTAAATAGCCTTTCGCTCCCTGTATTTTACCACTGACACCTTCAGAATTTGAAAGAGAGTATTCCAGTCAGCTTTGTCAAACGCTTTCTGTAAGTCTACATATGCTAGATACGTAAGTTTGCCTTTTCTTAATCTTTCTTCCAAGATAAGTCGTAAGGTCAGTATTGCCTCACGTGTTCCAACATTTCTACGGAATCCAAACTGATCTTCCCCGCGGTCGGCTTCTACCAGTTTTCCCACTCGTCTGTAAAGAATTCGCGTTAGTATTTTGCAGCTGTGACTTATTAAACTGATAGTTCGGTAACTTTCACATCTGTCAACACCTGCTTTCTTTGGGATTGGAATTATTACATTCTTCTTAAAGTCTGAGGGTATTTCGCCTGTCTCATACATCGTGCTCACCAGATGGTAGAGTTTTGTCATGACTGGCTCTCCTGAGGCCATCAGTAGTTCTAATGGAATGTTGTCTACTCCCGGGGCCTTGTTTTGACTCAGGTCTTTCAGTGCTCTGTCAAACTCTTCACGCAGTATCTTATCTCTCATTTCATCTTCATCTACATCCTCTTCCATTTCCATAATATTGTCCTCAAGTACATCGCCCTTGTATAAACCCTCTATATACTCCTTCCACCTTTCTGCTTTCCCTTCTTTGCTTAGAACTGGGTTGCCATCTGAGCTCTTGATATTCATACAAGTGGTTCTCTTCTCTCCAAAGGTCTCTTTAATTTTCCTGTAGGCAGTATCTATCTTACCCCTAGTGAGACAAGCCTCTACATCCTTACATTTGTCCTCTAGCCATCCCTGCTTAGCCATTTTGCACTTCCTGTCGATTTCATTTTTGAGACGTTTATATTCCTTTTTGCCTGCTTCATTTACTGCATTTTTATATTTTCTCCTTTCATCAATTAAATTCAATATTTCTTCTGTTACCCAAGGATTTCTATTAGCCCGCGTCTTTTTACCTACTTGATCGTCTGCTGCCTTCACCACTTCATCCCTCAGAGCTACCCATTCTTCTTCTACTGTATTTCTTTCCCCCATTCCTGTCAATTGTTCCCTAATGCTCTCCCTGAAACTCTCTACAACCTCTGGTTCTTTCAGTTTGTCCAGGTCCCATCTCCTTAAATTCCCACCTTTTTGCAGTTTCTTCAGTTTCAATCTGCAGTTCATAACCAATAGATTGTGGTCAGAATCTACATCTGCCCCAGGAAATGTCTTACAATTTAATACCTGGTTCCTAAATCTCTGTCTTACCATTATATAATCTATCTGAAACCTGTCAGTATCTCCAGGCTTCTTCCATGTATACAGCCTCCTTTCATGATTCTTGATTATGATCAGGTGATTTAGCAGGGCAGTCGTGATGCGATGGTGTGTGCCTGACTGTTCGTCACACCAGTCCTGTGAACGCGGCTGCTGTCATCTTCGAAGAAAGAGCAAGGCGCACTTTTCATAAAGATGTAGAAGAAAGGGCAATACATGGTCACCCAAAACGTTGAAATAGACATTCTGGTTCATGTGCGTGTGACTAGAGTGAAAGAATTCTTATAATGTTACGAAAAAGGTCCAAAAGTCACAGAATTACCTTTCACCCAAACTCCCACCCTCGACATACAGCAGCATGTACTTCTCTTGAGCCCGCCAGCATCCTCAACACCTTCTTCTACAATTTGAAAACTGGCGACTCGTCGGACCACTCTATACGACTCCTGTTTGCTACTGTCTAGTTTTTGTGTTGGCTGATAACAGTACATCGAAAACGTGCAGCTTTATATGGCACTGAGAGCGATACCTTCTGCTTGTTACCAGCGTTCAAATGTCCACTTCAGGCAGTTGCCTTCAGAGTGTGCTCTCGGAATGCTTGATATTGACCTGCATTCACTGACAGGAGCAGCTACCCAAGATTTTTAACAGTTTTAATCGATTTTCGTTGACTTTCGTTGCCGGTTCCAATCGGTTTGACTTTTTTGTGAAACTTATTCGCAGATTGATAGTTCATTTGACCTCAGCTGTACTAGGTAAACAATCTTTGGTCTTGTTGTGACACAGTCTTTGGCTCTGCGCAGTCTGACACATTCTTACTTGAAGTGTGGTACATGATGGACGTATTCAGTACTGCTGTTTTGACATGTGATTGTATCTGCTAGACGAAAAAAGATTTATTGTAAAGAACGGCAAGGATGAATGTTATGCACAAAAGAATACAATTTATTTAATTTTTTTTTTTTGAGAAGAAGTTCGAGATAAGATTGCAGCAGTGTGCAGCTATTTTGTAGGTATGGCAGAGAGAAAAACCACCCCAGTTCCCTGAGACAAGCACTAACATATCGACTTATTAAGCTGTTTGATTTTTATAGAAAGTCTCTGTTAACAGTGAATCCTTTTTAAATCGTCGTCCACATTGTTAAGCGTAGTATTGTTAAGACCAATGTTGTGTGTGAAGATCACGCGACGTTTTACTCTGCCCTTTTGAGTACACTCTTCATTCTAAAATGGTTTCTTGGAATATCATTTCATAGGAACAGATACTCTACCCGAAGCAATAGTTAAACAAGATTCATCATCAGGCATTACCACATTGCAGACATATAATATGCAACACTTTGAATAGTGTTTGGAAATTTTATTAAAAAATAGTGATCTAGATTACCCGCTGCCTGCTTGCTGTTTGCTGTTGTGAATTCGAGAAATCTGCAACAATTTTATCAAGATGCGGGGTAAGGGCAAAATTTTTTATTAAGGCCAGATAGTTGTTTTATTTTAGTTGCGCATTTGACATAAAGACAAGCTGTACTCTGACACTTACAGTTCAATTCAAATTAGGTGCTCTTTAGCCAAAGATTAGCATTCGAGCTTAAGTTGGATAAAAGTTTGTGGATACATAGTTTTGATAATATGAAGACTTTTAATAGAGCGGGAAGTAAATTTGGGCTAAGTTTCAGACAAACACATAGTGGGAAATTAAAAATCTGAAAGCAAGTTTCGTCATATTTAATACAGCTGTCAATTGTCAGCAATGTCTGCTCTGTCAGACATGCAAAATTAAAATAAGTAGTATAATAAAAGGGAACATCTGCAGGCGAACTTACTATGTTGTTTATTGTATGGTTACAAACTGCACCTTGGTAGTTGATGGTTGGAGCCCCAACATCGTTGTTACAGATAGTCTGCGAAAACTACAGATGTCGGTCACTGATGGAACCGTGTGTAAAACTGGCGTTAAACCCCTCCCCCCCAACCCAACGCTGGCTGATGCCTGAAGATAGTGTACTAGAACAACGAAACTTGTAACCATATAGTAAAGAACTTCGTAAGGTCGGTTGTAGGTGTTCCATTTTACTACATAAGTGAACACCGAAGTCTCTCAAACTTTCTATCAGGAGGATGGACATACAGAAAATAAGTAGGGCTATTACAAGCATTTTTTTTTTTTTTGTCACTAGCCTACTGACTGGTTTGGTGCGGCCCGCCACGAATTCCTTTCCTGTGCTAACCTCTTCATCTCAGAGTAGCACTTGCAACCTACGTCCTCAATTATTTGCTTGACGTATTCCAATCTCTGTCTTCCTCTACAGTTTTTGCCCTCTACAGCTCCCTCTAGTACCATGGAAGTCATTCCCTCATGTCTTAGCAGATGACCTATCATCCTGTCGCTTCTCCTTATCAGTGTTTTCCACATATTCCTTTCCTCTCCGATTCTGCGTAGAACCTCCTCATTCCTTACCATATCAGTCCACCTAATTTTCAACATTCGTCTATAGCACCACATCTCAAATGCTTCGATTCTCTTCTGTTCCGGTTTTCCCACAGTCCATGTTTCACTACCATACAATGCTGTACTCCAGACGTACATCCTCAGAAATTTCTTCCTCAAATTAAGGCCGGTATTTGATATTAGTAGACTTCTCTTGGCCAGAAATGCCTTGTTTGCCATAGCGAGTCTGCTTTTGATGTCTTCCTTGCTCCGTACACTGTGTACGGATTCCTTAACTTCATTGACTTCGTGACCATCAATCCTGATGTTAAGTTTCTCGCTGTTCTCATTTATACTACTACTCATTACCTTCGTCTTTCTCCGATTTACTCTCAAACCATACTGTGTACCCATTAGACTGTTCATTCCGTTCAGCAGATCATTAAATTCTTCTTCACTTTCACTCAGGATAGCAATGTCATCAACGAATCGTATCATTGATATCGTTTCACCTTGTATTTTAATTCCACTCCTGAACCTTTCTTTTATTTCCATCATTGCTTCCTCGATGTACAAATTGAAGAGTAGGGGCGAAAGGCTACAGCCTTGTCTTACACCCTTCTTAATACGAGCACTTCGTTCTTGATCGTCCACTCTTATTATTCCCTCTTGGTTGTTGTACATATTGTATATGACCCGTCTCACCCTATAGCTTACCCCTACTTTTTTCAGAATCTCGAACAGCTTGCACCATCTTATATTGTCGAACGCTTTTTCCAGGTCGACAAATCCTATGAAAGTGTCTTGATTTTTCTTTAGCCTTGCTTCCATCATTAGCCGTAACGTCAGAATTGCCTCTCTCGTCCCTTTACTTTTCTTAAAGCCAAACTGATCGTCACCTAGCGCATTCTCAATTTCTTTTCCATTCTTCTGTATATTATTGTTGTAAGCAGCTTCGATGCATGAGCTGTTAAGCTGATTGTGCGATAGTTCTCGCACTTGTCAGCTCTTGCCGTCTTCGGAATTGTGTGGATGATGCTTTTCCGAAAGTCAGATGGTATATCGCCAGACTCATATATTCTACACACCAACGTGAATAGTCGTTTTGTGGCCACTTCCCCCAATGATTTTAGAAATTCTGATGGAATGTTATCTATCCCTTCTGCCTTATTTGACCGTAAGTCCTCCAAAGCTCTTTTAAATTCCGATTCTAGTACTGGATCACCTATCTCTTCTAAATCGACTCCTGTTTCTTCTTCTATCACATCAGACAAATCTTCACCCTCATAGAGGCTTTCAATGTATTCTTTCCACCTATCTGCTCTCTCCTCAGCATTTAAAAGTAGAATTCCCGTTGCACTCTTAATGTTACCACCGTTGCTTTTAATGTCACCAAAGGTTGTTTTGACTTTCCTGTATGCTGCGTCTGTCCTTCCGACAATCATATCTTTTTCGATGTCTTCACATTTTTCTTGTAGCCATTTCGTCTTAGCTTCCCTGCACTTCCTATTTATTTCATTCCTGAGCGACTTGTATTTCTGTATTCCTGATTTTCCCGGAACATGTTTGTACTTCCTCCTTTCATCAATCAACTGAAGTATTTCTTCTGTTACCCATGGTTTCTTCGCAGCTATGTTCTTTGTAATTATGTTTTCCTTCCCAACTTCTGTGATGGCCCTTTTTAGAGATGTCCATTCCTCTTCAACTGTACTGCCTACTGCGCTATTCCTTATTGCTGTATCTACAGCGTTAGAGAACTTCAAACGTATCTCGTCATTCCTTAGTACTTCCGTATCCCACTTCTTTGCGTATTGATTCTTCCTGACTAATGTCTTGAACTTCAGCCTACTTTTCATCAATACTATATTGTGATCTGAGTCTATATCTGCTCCTGGGTACGCCTTACAATCCAGTATCTGATTTCGGAATCTCTGTCTGACCGTAATGTAATCTAATTGAAATACTTCGCGTATCTCCCGGCCTTTTACAAGTATACCTCCTCCTCTTGTGATTCTTGAACAGGGTATTAGCTATTACTAGCTGAAACTTGTTACAGAACTCAATTAGTCTTTCTCCTCTTTCATTCCTTGTCCCAAGCCCATATTCTCCTGTAACCTTTTCTTCTACTCCTTCCCCTACAACTGCATTCCAGTCGCCCATGACTATTAGATTTTCGTCCCTCTTTACATACTGCATTACCCTTTCTATATCCTCATACACTTTCTCTATCTGTTCATCTTCAGCTTGCGACGTCGGCCTGTATACGTGAACTATTGTTGTCGGTGTTGGTCTGCCGTCGATTCTGATTAGAACAACCCGGTCACTGAACTGTTCACAGTAACACACCCTCTGCCCTACCTTCCTATTCATAACGAATCCTATACCTGTTATACCATTTTCTGCTGCTGTTAATATTACCCGATACTCATCTGACCAGAAATCCCCTTCTTCCTTCCACTTCACTTCACTCATGGTAACCTCCCCCTTGGCAGTCCCCTCCCGGAGATCCGAATGGGGGACTATTCCGGAATCTTTTGCCAATGGAGAGATCATCATGACACGTCTTCAATTACAGTCCACATGTCCTGTGGATACACGTTACGTGTCTTTAATGCAGTGGTTTCCATTGCCTTCTGCATCCTCATGTCGTTGATCATTGCTGATTCTTCCGCCTTTAGGGGCTATTTCCCACCCCTAGGACAAGAGAGTGCCCTGAACCTCTATCCGCTCCTCCGCCCTCTTTGACAAGACCGTTGGCAGAATGAGGCCGACTTCTTATCCCGGAAGTCTTCGGCCTCCAATGCCGATTATTTATCAAAATTTAGGCAGTGGTGGGGATCGAACCCGGGACCGAAAACGTTTTGATTATGAATCGAAGACGCTACCCCTAGACCACGGGCTAATAAAGACGATAATAACATTGGTCTCTCTCTGTTGCAGGAATCATATAATATGCGAGCATTAGGGAATCTGGTCAGTGTGGCATATGCAGGTTTGGATCGGCCTGGAGAGCGTGCATCTATAGTCGAAGTGGATCAACTCGCGATAAGCAGGAAATCCGGGTTCGAGTCTAGTATAAATTTTCATGTGCCACTAATAATTTACGTATATCTAGAGCTATATGTGCACAGCTAGTACAGCCGACGTCAAATGAGTCAGGGATCTGCGAATAAGTTTTGTAGATAGATTCAAATTGACAGGGACCGGAGAAGAGTGTCAGTCACAATCGGTTCAACTTGCAGCGTTCTTTAAAAAAATATTTTTCTTTTTGTAATGCATTGGATGAAGGCGAGTGCATACAAACATATATATTGTTTTCAAATAGATTACTGGCTGAGTGCGTGGATGAGGACTGGATACATAACTGTACTTGTCGTGTAGCGTGTTGTAACTGCGAGTGGTGTGCTAACTCTGTGTTATTGTTAGCAAAACTTTAGAGGAACTGAATGGGCAATGCAACTCTAATACCATTAAAGAAATACAGTCACTGAAAAATACATTCAGCCCCTTAGACACTGAGTCCTCTGGCCCTGTTAAAAAATGATAACTTTGGTCTCTGTGCACATACCAAATAAATTAAATTGTCTTACCTATAAAGCAGCAACGGTGGAACGCGATGTAGTCTGGTCTGTCAAATAAATAAATAAATCTCCTAGTTACAGGCTCAGCAGTGTGCAATGCTGGCCGTAATACTTTGAAATGTACATGAAATTCTTTTGGCTGACAAATGAAAAGATTTAGGAAAAATCCAACGTCTTTGAAAAGCATATGATCTGGACAGGGAGGCGGTACTGATTGTGGTGAATTACTAACACAGATCTTTTACTGGAATTATATTGCATGTTAAGTTTGGCTTTTCAGAACATCTGACAATTGAAATTACATTACTCAGAAAATTACATCATATTTACTAATTGATGCTCAAACAATGAGATTGAAACAGAAAATATTATCTAACCTCACTAAAAAAGCACACATACAAATCATCAAATTACATATACCTGTGTTAACAAATCTTAGAACCATTGCAAAAGGAAATATCTAACTAGCCTTTTCATCAAATCAGTTTACGTTCATTCTGGGGTTACTCAACAAATACAAATTATCAGCCAACTCATCTGCACTAACGCACTGGCAGAACGAGAGTCTTAAGTATTTAACATCTTTACCTTGCTTGCGAGAAGACTTCTGCTTACATCTTCTTGTACTTTCTACATTAATGTAACAGTTGGTGACTTCACAGAGCACACCACAAAAGTGCCTGTTCCATCCTCTATAGATCACAGACACCTACCCACTACTGTGCGCCAATCGGTTTCTTACTTCAACACCACAATCTCAGATCGGAAGCTGTATCTTTCGCTCTGCGGTCGTGCACAGTTATCGATCCGCTTCATAAAGCCTAGGAGAGAGATGCATCGTTTATAATATTTTCATTTTATTTTACATTAGTATTCTTATCATATTGTGGTGCCACATACAAGTGTACCCCAGTAGACCCCATTCAACTTTTAAGACTCCATAGTAGTTGCTGTTGTCAGTGAGTACAGGTCCGTATTAACCAGTTCCCGAGTGCACAATGTGAAGGCACTGCATAGAATATGTACTTGTATCTGTAACTAGTACAGCTGACGTCAAATGAATTTCCAGTCTGCCAGCAAGTTTCGTAAAATTTTATACATCTGTGGATCGTCAGCAATATCTATTATTTCAGACATGCAAAATAAAAATAAGATTTTTTTCTTTTTTTTGCCACCAATTTCCTTCCACTGTGTTACATGGCTGCGAGTGGTTCAACGTCCCTTGTTGAGAACTTGGAGAGTCCACGTACATACATAAACAGAACGAGCAACTTCATTCGAAGTGTGCTCATGAGCATATTGGAGCACAGTAGTTCCTTTCTGCCATTTTCTCAAGTCTCATTGTCTACCTGTCTGACTGCTCTGATCCCATACTACCAGTTGCCAGGGACACACCACTTCACTGCCTTGAACTACGTCAACACTGGACTGTCTCATCGTCATTTGGTACCTGTTGCACGCGATGTACGGCCGTCCAAGGTCACAAATGTACTCGTTTAAAGTGGTGACACATGTTTTGTCCAATGAGGTTTATGCCTTTTTGCTGTGCACGCCGATTAAATCTCGCGAAGTCTGTTCACGCAGATGGACCGATGTGCGACATGCGTGGCGCCTCTGAGGCCTTCTGCTCGGCGCGCTGCAGCCGGCCACGGCGTGGCTGGTGATTGCTGGCGCCGCGGCGCCAGCCCCTGACGTCACGCGGTCGGGCTGGGGCCAGGCGGCCGCCGCCGTCCTCAGCACTCGTGGCGCCGTCGCAGGCCTGCCAACCACAGATCGTTAAGACCCGCAACGAGAGCTCGCCGCCGAGGATAAGCGAAATGTCGACTGTTCGCCTTTGGTTCCTTTCGCTAAGTTACTACCAGTGCAAAAGCCTACATGACCGAAGTCATGCGGAAGTCTTCAGTTGTACTTCTGTATTCTTGCTATAATTCACATATTACCCTTCGTTGTAAAGAATGGCTATTGTTTTCATTTTATAAAAACCTGATGTTTTTCTGGAACACTGTAGACAGGAAATAAATGCGTTGATGAACAGCAGGTCTGAATAACTATATAAATTATATTCACGTAAGCGTTAAAAAGGTGTGTCATGCTATTAAGAAAATGATGGTATTCCAATTAACAGATTCTGGCTTTAGATTTTAGGGCAATGGTTAGCCTACTATAGATGTTTTCGCGTTCGTTTTCTCACCGATCTATGATTGGCCTCTAGTGATCCTGTTGCAGTTGAAGTAATGACTTTTCAAATAAGTTAACTGGAATTCTCTTAGAACTTTGTGTAGCTCTTAGTACCGCTTATGCCGGCCGGTGTAGCCGAGCGCTTCTAGGCGGTTCAGTCCCGCGCGACCGCTACGGTCGCAGGTTCTAATCCTGCCTCGGGCATGGATGTGTGTGATGTCCTTAGGTTAGTTAGGTTTAAGTAGTTCTAAGTTCTATGGGACTGATGACCTCAGATGTTAAGTCCCATAGTGCTCAGAGCCATTTGAACCACTTGAGTACCGCTTAGTTAGACTGTCATCCAGTATTTGTTTTTTAGCTGAACAAGCTGATTTGTCACAGACATAAAAAAACAGTAGGTAGTATAATCATCTCTCTGGATGTTGATGCTCTCCCTTCTTTCCGTGATTGCTGAGAAAAAATGGAAGAAATATTCCGCCTTACGCAAGACACTGAAAACAGCGCAAAGGAAACGAAAAACAAACATACAACGTCTTGCATAAGGCAGAATATCTCTTCCACTACGCATTATGGTAATACATGATTTTAGCTTGTCGTCTATATGTACAGTCTGTATCCGTTTATATTCCTCTGAGAAAGAATAGTTTTTGCATCTTTCACATCTAAGTAAGTACAGAAGCTTATCAGTGGTGATACGATGGTTAGGAACGCTGATAATACGTCAGTTAAGAAGAGATGAAGTCATCAGAACGACACAAACGTTTTCAGTGAAGTGAAACTGAATGAACGAAAGCACTGTGGGTCCTCTCTTGACAGCGGAAATACCATTTACTGCTGGTCAGTATTGTCTCTGCCAGGCACCCAGCGGCCCCAGACCTGTTGCTCTCTGCCGAGCAAGCGGTTTCGTTACAGATCAACTGGTCTGTAAAACAAACGCATTGTGCTGTGAAGTACATGTCCTGAAACCAGACAGAGAGAATAATTTAACGCGGCAGATGACCATGCTGGTGTACCGAAATTAGCCAACGGCAGAGTAGCCGCTAGAGGTTTTTATTTAGCAGTGCATGTCAAATGCCTGATGTGATAATAAAGATAGTAATCAGTGGGACACATAGTGAAACAGTCGTAGCAACTCTTCCTATGCGACTATGAAGTGATACTTGTAGCAAGCTTTTGCAAGCTAGTGGGGAGTTTTGTTAAACGTCGTGTTTAAAGGTTAACTTGTTTCTTGTAACGGTTTTTTTGAAACTTTCGAACAAATCGAACTTGCAGTGTTCTTTGGCAGTATACGCACTCCACTATTAGAACGAATATCATTTCTCTTCCATTACCTCACTCACTGGAAATGTCTTTGCACAGATAAGCACAACGACGCTTGACGTATTTACTCAACGGAACTCCATGCAACTACTTCCTTTGTGCTGGTTCTGGTGAATGCAATGAACCTTAATTTTCTGTGTCGCGGGACAGACTTTCGTAGTGCTTGCTACCCAGGTATCCCTTACGATCTAGCGAAACTTAAGTCTTCCAGTATCTCTACACCGACGATCTACTCTTTTTTTCTAACGCTCTAGGAATGAAGCGAATATCAGTCTTTGCAATATTACTAAAGTGATGGAATGAAAACAATGTTGTTAATGGACGCCACACTGTGAGATACAATGCAAATTGTTCCGAGTGATTTGACCGCTCTACGTGAAAGGAGGCCAGCAACAACCTCTGATTGTGTACGAGTTTTCAGTGTAATTTCCTTACCCCAGTTTGTTCTACTGTGCACAGCCAAGTCATCTGAAGCATCTACAATTTTTTTGGAAGTAACAAGCGTGAAACTATAACAATCAGAAGTGTCCACATCTCCAACCACTTGCATTTTAATTGTCATCTGTTTCACTTCATTGAAAGCATTAAAATAAACACAGCGTTTTGCACCAGCCACTAACGTATTGATTGCCTAAGTGTGCAAGTGGTTCAATAGCTTTTCAATACCTTATACAAATGAGTCTGGAAGTAAGAATCTTATATCAGCAAGTTACGTAACAAGAGAGTTCCAGTTGTGACATGCGTTGTTGTTAATGAGTCGTAGTTGTGCAAATTAATTGTGATAGGTATTTCTCAATAATTCATTAATTTTATAGATTCTGTGAAATGTGAAATATCATGAGAGAGTCGTGTATTTGGATACATATAGAAATGAAACTGGTAAACTGAGAAGATGTCGATATTTGCACTGCCAACGAATGAAAATCGTCGCAGTACATGGCTTCGTCACGTTCCAGTGGAATTTTATAAACCAAAACAAAATTTTTGTATGTGAAACAGTTTGATGAAGCATGTGTAATGAGCGTAGACAGAGTAATGGTCAAGGGAGAAGTGTTTTCTTGTTTTAATTCACCCAAACATGCTTCCCATCTTGATTGGGTTTTATA
Source organism: Schistocerca cancellata (assembly GCF_023864275.1). NCBI lineage: Eukaryota > Metazoa > Arthropoda > Insecta > Orthoptera > Acrididae > Schistocerca > Schistocerca cancellata. The sequence continues at coordinate 724,791,550 of NC_064627.1, forward strand.
TTTTCCAGTCTCAAAATTATTATAACACGCTAACATTTCAATTTTAGCATGAAGTTATTTAGTTGAAGGTGGTGAACTGGCCACTCTAGGAGAAACAGAATTTTCACCAAACCAGTAACTGATAGGAGCTTGCCGCTTAGACATTTTGAATCTACATATTGTAAGGTACCACACCAAATATTTTAAAGTCAAAAAGAAAATAATATGTAGGACTTATATGAATTCTTCTGATGACTTCCACTTTTCCCTATCTCATAGCATAACGTGGCCAGTGCCAGTCCACTTTTCCATACATGTTATCAGTATAAAAACGATGTGGTATTCTGTTCTGCCGAATGGAATGCTAATCTCCGCAGGTCATTCACTGTAAATCCATAAAATCGCCAGTCCATTACAAAAATGTAACTGCGGATTTCTTGTTCTTGTTCTTCATTGAATATACTCTATATTTCATAATCTTATTAGAGCTTTTTTATCACGGGATATATCTCTGTTTTTTCCGTAGAACTCTTCTTTTTCATTATGTTATGCTAAACATAAAATTGCTTTGCTTCTGTACAGAAAGGTATCGTGTCATTCTTCATTGCCGAGATGCCATTTTCCAACGCAACGGGGTCCCATGCTCGTTGCTTTGATTTTTGGACATGTTTTCAAGCCATCTTGATGCCGTAGTATCTAAAACATAACCAGGTGTTTGCAGCAGACCATTTTCAGTAGCATTTTATATTACACCAAATAGAACAGAACAAATATGCTTTTGAATATTATTAATTATTTTATTTAAGACAGGTGATAGCTTTGTATCTAAATGAATTGAGATGTCTAACCGTAGTATTACGTATGAGGTATGGAAGTAACTAACTCTTGTGTTCCTGATCAGACGCCTTGTCGGCATTAGTATTTCACAAACGAAACGAAGAAACGGAAAGGACCAACAGGGAGCTACATTTGTAAGCAAAAATAATTCAGATAGTTGTAAGAACTATGGGACTTAAAATCTGAGGTCATCAGTCCTCTAGACTACTTAAGCCTAACTAACCTAAGGACATCACACATATCTATGCCCGAGGCAGAATTCGAACCTGCGACCGTAGCAGCCACGTGAGCAACAATAATTACGTCACAGCAAGTGACACAACGGGTCATACGTGGTGCAGTGACAATCTCCAGAGGGATCGTTGCTATTTGAGGAAGGACCTTTTTCCGTAGATGGTCACGACAGTGGCACGTGAATATTCGACCAGCTTCGCAGTTTTTGAGATACTCGTTCACATGCTCTGCCTACGGGACCAAGATTGAACCCACGTGTTTAAACATCTTTTTCCCGAGGGCATGCAGCTTTACTGAATGATTAAATGATGGCATCCTCTTGGGTAAAATATTCCGGAGGTAAAATAGTCCCCCATTCGGATCTCCGGGCGGGGACTACTCAAGAGGACGTCGTTATCAGGAGAAAGAAAACTGGCGTTATGCGGATCAGAGAGTGGAATGTCAGATCCCTTAATCGGGCAGGTAGGTTAGAAAATTTAAAAAGGGAAATGGATAGGTTAAAGTTAGATATAGTGGGAATTAGTGAAGTTCGGTGGCAGGAGGAACAAGACTTTTGGTCAGGTGAATACAGGGTTATAAATACAAAATCAAATAGGGGTAATGCAGGAGTAGGTTTAATAATGAATAAAAAAAATAGGAGTGCGGGTAAGCTACTACAAATAGCATAGTGAATGCATTATTGTGGCCAAGATAGAAACGAAGCCCACCCCTACTACAGTAGTAGAAATTTATATGCCAACTAGCTCTGCAGATGACGAAGAAATGTATGAGGAGATAAAAGAAATTATTCAAATAGTGAAGGGAGACGAAAATTTTATCGTCCTGGGTGACTGGAATTCGGTAGTAGGAAAAGAAGGAAGAGAGGGAAACGTAGTAGGTGATTATGGATTGGGGGGAAGAAATAAAAGAGGAAGCCGCCTGGTAGAATTTTGCACAGAGCATAACTTAATCATAGTTATCACTAGGTTCAAGAATCATAAAAGAAGGTTGTATACATGGAAGAAGCCTGGAGATACTGATAGGTTTCAAATAGAATATATAATGGTAAGACAGAGATTTAGGAATCAGGTTTTAAACTGTAAGACATTTCCAGGGCTTGACCACAATCTATTGTTTATGAACTGTAGATTAAAACTGAATAAACTGCAGAAAGGTGGGAATTTAAGGAGATGGGACCTGGATAAACTGACTAAACCAGAGGTTGTACAGAGTTTCAGGGAGAGTATAATGGAAAAATTGACAGGAATGGAAGAAAGAAATACAGTAGAAGAAGAATGGGTGGCGTTGAGGGATGAAGTAGTGAAGGCAGCAGAGGATCAAGAACGTAAAAAGACGAGGGTTGGTAGAAATCCTTGAGTACCAGAAGAAATATTGAATTTAATTGATGAAAGGAGAAAATATAAAAAATTCAATAAATCAAGCAGGCAAAAAGGAATACAAACGTCTCAAAAATGAGATCGACAGGGAGTGCAAAATGGCTAAGCAGGGATGGCTAGAGGACAAATGTAAGGATACAGAGGCTTATCTCACGAGGGGTAAGATAGATACTGCCTACAGGAAAATTAAAGAGACCTTTGGAGAAAAGAGAACCACTTGTACGAATATCAAGAGCTCAGATGGAAACCCAGTTCTAAGTAAAGAAGGGAAAGCAGAAAGGTGGAAGGAGTATATAGAGGGTTTATACAAGGGCGAAGTACTTGAGGACAATATTACGGAATTGGAAGAGGATGTAGATGAAGATGAAATAGCAGATATGCTACTGCGTGAAGAGTTTGACAGAACACTGAAAGACCTAAGTCGAAACAAGGCCCCAGGAGTAGACAACATTCCATTAGAACAGCCTGACAGCCTTGGGAGAGCCAGTCCTGACAAAACACTACCATCTGGTGAGCAAGATGTACGAGACCGGCGAAATACCGTCAGACTTCAAGAAGAATATAATAATTGCAGTCCCAAAGAAAACAGGTGTTTACTGATGCTAAAATTACCGAACTATCAGTTTTATAATTCACAGATGCAAAATACTAACGCGAATTCTTTACAGACGAATGGAAGAACTGATAGAAGCCAACCTCGGGGAAGATCAGTTTGGGTTCCGTAGAAATATTGGAACACGTGAGGCAATACTGACGTTACGACCCACCTTGGAAGAAAGATTAAGGAAAGGCAAACATACGTTCGTAGCATCTGTAGACTTAGAAAAAGCTTTTGAAAATGTTGACTGGAATACTCTCTTTCAAATTCTAAAGGTTGCAGGGGCAAAATACAGGGAGCGAAAGGCTATTTACAATTTGTACAGAAACCAGATGGCAGTTATAAGAGTCGAGGGGCATGAAAGGAAAGCAGTGGTTGGGAAGGGGTTGTAGCCTCTCCCCGATGTTCGGCGGGGTCAGAGATTTTCACCTGCCTCGAGATGACTGGGTGTTTGTGTTGTCCTCATCATTTCATCATCATCCAGGAAAGTGGCGAAATTGGACTGTGCAAAGATTGGGAAATTGTACGGGCGCTGATAACCACGCAGTTGAGCGCCCCACAAACCAAACATCATCATCATCATCATCTCCCCGATGTTATTCAATCTGTATCTTGAGCAAGCAGTGAAGGAAATAAAAGAAAAATTCGGAGTAGGTATTAAAATCCATGGAGAAGAAATAAAAACTTTGAGGTTTTTCGATGACATTGTAATTCTGTCAGAGACAGTAAAGGACTTGGAAGAGCAGTTGAATGGAATGGATAGCGTCTTGAAAGGAGGATATAAGATGAACGTCAACAAAAGCAAAACGAGGATAATGGAATGAATGTAGTCGAATTTAATCGGGTGATGCTGAGGGAATTAGATTAGGAAACGAGACAGTTAAAGCAGTAAAGGAGTTTTGCTATTTGGGGAGCAAAATAACTGATGATGGTCGAAGTAGAGAGGATATAAAATGTAGACTGGCAATGGCAAGGAAAGGGTTTCTGAAGAAGAGAAATTTGTTAACATCGAGTATGGATTTAAGTGTCAGGAAGTCGTTTCTCAAAGTTTTGTATGGAGTGTAGCCATGTATGGAAGTGAAACGTGGACGATAAGTAGTTTGGACAAGAAGAGAATAGAAGCTTTCGAAATATGGTGCTACAAAAGAATGCTGAAGATTAGACGGGTAGATCACATAACTAATGAGGAGGTATTGAATAGGATTGAGGAGAAGAGGAGTTCGTGGCACAACTTGACCAGAAGAAGGAATTGGTTGGTAGGACATGTTCTGAGGCATCAAGGGATCACCCATTTAGTATTGGAGTGCAGCGTGGGGGGTAAAAATCGTAGAGGGAGACCAGATATGAATACACTAAGCAGATTCAGAAGGATGTAGGTTGCAGTAGGTACTCGGAGATGAAGCTTCCACAGGATAGAGTAGCATGGAAAGCTGCATCAAACCAGTCTCGGGACTGAAGACCAGAACAACAACATAGCTTACTGTGGAAATCGCACGCTCAGTAGAGCATGTGTAAGGGCCTCCTAGCGAAACTTCTGCAGCGTACTCGAAACAACCATGGGCAACGTGTGGAGACCTCAAGAAAGACATTCGTGGCTGTCTATTTGTTCCGGACGAAGAGCTACACGCCTGGGTACAATCTTGTTTCTCTAGGCAACCAAAAACATTTCTCCATGAAGGAATTAACCGTCTTGACTCACATTGGGAGAAACATATTAATAGGTATGGCGTTTACTTTTGAAATAATAATGTTTACTTTTTTCGTCTGCCTCGTTTTTATTTGATTGGCGCAATTGTCCAATGAATACCCTTTTATCATCTGCATTTCTTCTTGGTGTAACAATTTTAATGGACAGTAGTGTACAATAACCAAAAATGAAGAGGTGCTACTGTACTTTACTTTACACAAAGCCCAAATGAAATGGTCCTCATGGATGTTGGATAAGTCAAACAATCACTCAACCACTTTTCTGTCTAAAAGATAATAAACTCGTCACGAAGCATGTTAACGTATAATACTCTGAGGTGCATATGTTAATTATTAGGCTATTTTAATCATATGCTATCAAAGAGGAAATCAGTTTACAACTCTTATTTACATTAACCGCATTACTGCAAAAGAGATGTACAGAGGTCAGAATGCTACCCAATACTTAATTTTATTATTTTAATAATATAAACGCATCAGTCGGTTCTTCTGAGATATTCGTCAATGGAGTAAGAGGACTAGGCCTCCAATAAATCCTTTGGGCTCCTCTCAAACTGAACTTTATTTCTAGCTAAGTTATTGAAAATGTGTGTTCCTAAATAACAGACTTCTTTCTGGGCCAACGTAAGTGTTTTTATATCTTTGCCGAAGGTATTCTTCTTCCTAGTACTGATTTCATGAGCTAAGCAGCTGATCTGAAAAAGAGATACGCTGTTTACTCGTTGACATTATCACAAATATACAAACACTATCACCACAAATAATAATAAGAAATGCGTAGTTCGTGTACGCCACCAGGTAGGAAACTACTTTTCAAAGTACAGCAATAAACCATACCCGGAAAGAAACTGCTCCTCTAATTAACTGTCGTAGATACGACGCAGTGGTCACCTTTTACATTGTATTCAAGGGGATTTCCACACCCACATGAGTGAAAACATGACTAATTCCAAAATTATTCATTATTAGTAGAATCCGCAAGCCTTAAAAACACGCAAACATGCGATTTAACTATTAACAATGAGGTAGTGTTCTCAGTGCTTCTCCATTTCGTTCATAATCACGTCCTTGGTAACTAAAATATTATAGAGGCGTCCTAGCAGATAAAAACTGTGTGCCAGACGGCGACTCAAACCTGTGACCCTTGCTTTTTGCTGGCACGTGCTCTACAGTGCACACTCCGCAGCAGAGTGAAACAAATACAAGCTGGAAATAAAGTATTAAGTATTTACTTAAATTCTCTCATTCGCTGTTCTATCAGTATAGCTGACTCAATTTTAATTTGTAGTAAATTCCTATGGGACCAAACTGCTGAGGTCATCGGTCCCTAGGCTTACACTCTACTTAATCTGACTTAAACTAAATTACACTAAGGTCCACACACACACACACACACACACACACACACACACACACACACACACACACAGCCACGCATGAGGGAGGACTCGAACCTTCGATGGGGAGCAGCCGCGCGAACCGTGGCAAGACACCTGAGACCGCACGGCTACCCCGCGCAGTGACTCGTTATTAGCAGAATAACATTCAACGACGAAGATGATTGAATTGCCGCTGCTTTTAGTCGTGAATACTATTCAGAAGCAGGGTAAAATCAAAATTAAGTGAATTTGAAAGAACCTTCATCTCACCAATTAAAGGTTTAAGCTACCACTCCTTTTGAAACTACACACTAGTGTACATACAAGATTACGAACACACTATTTGCTTTGAAATACAGTGAACGTGACATATTAATAAAGCGATCTGGCTTTTGATTAGCAATTCGAAATTGCAGTCTTACACAAAGCGCAGTGAAAAATGGGAAGTTACTCGGAAGAAACACAACTGAATTGAGCACGAACTGCAAACCATATACAATATGGCCTCAAGGTATTGCAAATCACACCTTATACGTCCTATTTGTTAAAATTCAAGCGAATTTCCTCCGTTTATTACTCACAGTGACTAATAATCTGAAAATATCCTGCTTATATTGTGAATACGATGAATTGCAGCCCGCCCGTGTGGCCGTGCGATTTTAGGCGCTTCAGTCTGGAACCACGTGACCGCTACGTCGCAGGTTCGAATCCTGCCTCGGGCATGGATGTATGTGATGCCCTTAGGTTAGTTAGGTTTAAGTAGTTCTACGTTCTAGGGGACTGATGACCACAGATGTTAAGTCCCATAGTACTCAGAGCCATTTTTTTGAACGATGAATTGCAGCTGCGATGTCTCAATGGCAGGATAGCCTGTAGAACTGTATCAGCGTAATCTTATATGAATTGCAGAAAATTCCTTCCAAAATAAGTACTGCAGTGTCATGCATTCGACTGTAAGCCCCGATCTTTTCATGAGTAAGTTTAAAAAACACACTTCCCTATGAAAACGCGTCGAAGACGAAAGATTCAAACATGGAGGCAAACACACGTGGCCGAAATGATAGTTCCCGGAAAAAGGTGAAAGATGATAATTCACGAACTCTAAATGTGTCAGAAAACCAATAGAATTTACAAGTAGGTTAAACATTAGATTTAGTCTTGGTGGCTGTGAACGAACATCGAATCTAAGTCTCTAATATGCCTCTCGAACATCATATCTCCGAATTACCCAATAAATAACATGATAACGCGCTTGCAAACACAATGCATGGGGGCTTTATTAAATATTAATGCAAATATTTTTTTTGTAGCTGTCTGTCCGATTACGCAAGTCTCGTAAACGGCTGGCCCTGACTAGTATTAGTACGCAATCTGACTGCTTAGAATGACAACAAAGAATGTAAGAAAATTTTCGTTAACACAGTTAATTAAGTCCCCAGCAACTATAAAACCTACTAAACCAACAAAGCACAAGTGTAGCTGTTCTGTATGTGGTAGTATGACTCAACGCACATCCGGCACGGTTCTTCTTCAACAAGACAAGAATTTTTAAATACCAATTATACTGACGTGATAAAAGAAAATTACAAATACTATAATTGTGCAAGAAAACCAAAATTACACTATAATACAAGAACACACGCCAGATGCTTTGTTGACTGAACCTGTAATGACACATTATTCAGGTCACTGAAAGAATAAAAGAATAAAAGAAAATACCTCCATATATATTGACGAAATGCACTCTGACCATTACAATATCTCCATTAGAACAACATCTGCTATCTCTCCCATCAAACCACTGCATAAAACATGGAACAACACTCTCCACTACCACATCTCACTCTGACTTCACGACAAGCAGTGTCCACCACAACTTCTCGGTAAGAACTGCCTGCCGCTACGTCTCAATAAGCACTGCCAGTGGAGGCGGCGGAACAATACTCTCTGGCGCGATCTCTGGCGCTGTGGCTCAGTGTAGCCACCTTTCATATGCCCCTCCTCCACGGGCTAGAATTTGATGGTATTTTTGCCAGCATTGGTGGTGAAAATACCACCAATTTCGTCAAACAAAAAAACAAAACAAAAAATACAGACAAAAATAAAAGATAATATTAATACGTAAATATCATATAACTAGATAAAATTTTGGCTTTGCACTGACCTTACAATAGCCTAATATATAAAATACAGTAAGGAATACAAATTCTTTCATACATATGACTTTACATAACAGTTTACACAAATATCATGTGGTTAAACAATTCAATCGATAGCGTCAGCAATGACGAATATGAGCAGGTAAGAGTCTTATAACTTTTCACAAACAGTAATACACAAAAAATCAGTTTATACAAATATTCACATAAAATGTTTTCATAACAAGTATTTGACAGTTCCAGCAGTAGCACCCAGCGTTGTGGAACAGGTGGAGACTCCAACAGGTGACATCATTTCAGTAGAAGCAGTCCATCAGTGGCACCCAGCAATGTGGAGCAGGTGCAGAAAGCAGTCCATAATATTCACTATCACTGATCACACTGTTCATCAGCAGAAATTAAACATGTCCTAGTGGCACCAATCATGTAGAAAAAGTACAAGTAACAGTCCATAATATTTACTATCACTGATCACACAGTTCATCAGCAGAAATTAAACAACTATCACTGATCACACTGTTCCTCAGCAGAAATTAAACATGTCCTAGTGGCACCAATCATGTAGAAAAAGTACAAGTAACAGTCCATAATATTTACTATCACTGATCACACAGTTCATCAGCAGAAATTAAACAACTATCACTGATCACACTGTTCCTCAGCAGAAATTAAACATTTCCTAGTGGCACCAATCATGTAGAAAAAGTACAAGTAACAGTCCATAATATTTACTATCACTGATCACACAGTTCATCAGCAGAAATTAAACATGTCCTAGTGGCACCAATCATGTAGAAAAAGTACAAGTAACAGTCCATAATATTTACTATCATTGATCACACAGTTCATCAGCAGAAATTAAACATTTCTAAGTGTCACACATCATGTTGAAAAGTGCAGATAACAGTTCATAATATTCACCATCACTACTCAGACAGTTCAAGCATGAACAATAGTTTGAATAAACATACAAATGCTTTTACAATGCTCTTACACTAAACATACAAATTCTAATAAACACACAAATGATATCAGATAATTGTCATATTACTATTACAAATACTCAAATATCAGTAAACCTATAATAATTATGAGTGTCAGTGCAAGCCACTACAAACAAATAAAATAATATTTAGGAGATAGGTGGGTAGGATTAGGAAAGGAAAACACACAAAACACACTCACTCATCTTTCATCCACATTAAGTACTACTGTGTAATTGAATAGTGTTAACTGTGTACATGCACTTCTGTCAAAATTTCATGTTCATCATGTGTATCAAGTAGTAGTGGCAGCAATGTATAACAGTCAATAATAGTTAAGTCAATGTCATAGTCATCATGTCAAGACCAATGTTTGCCAAGCCAGATCAAAATGTACGGTTGCTGAACAACTGTCGGTGTGCCAAGATATGCAACTTCCTCTCTCCAAAAAAAAAAAAAGTACATACTGCTTAGTGATTTAACAAAGTGTGTGTAGACAATCTTCCTTCCATTTTAGTGTTCTAGTCTGCTATCTTCATCCTCCTTGTTCCATATAGACAAAAAAAAAAAAAAATATGCACCTCACTTATTTTACCTCTTATACACTAAAACTCCAATCAACTTCATATAATCTCAATACCTCAATAATACCTCTTCAATACGTCGATACATATAAACCTTATTGACAGTATCGTATCACTTCCATAACAACTCTTTCCTCTAGTCAGTCTCCTCGAACAAGTACAGATAAAATCCTAATGCAAACCTCCTCATCCCATACAATCCGAAGACACACTGTCAACACACAACCTCTGTGTAACCCATCTGACCAAAATCTTCTACTCATTATGAATTATAAGCAAAGAATGCATACATGACCTCTAACAGACTTAGTTCGAATAACTCTCAGTAATTAAGTACGATTACGGAGTGTGAATGATCCTAATATTTCACAGTGTGTACACCACTTCAAGAATTATGGCAAACAGAAGCAAACATGTGGAGTATTTCTTGTGTCAAGTGTCACTTCCTATTTCAATTGCTCACGAAAAATGCAGTGTAATAACTGTGTTGGTATGTCATGTCGTTAGCTTCCTTCCTATTGGCATACATTTATACAGCTTTCATAAAACCTCCAGCTCATGTGACTTCTATGAAGTTTCTTGTACTAATGTCATTCGTCGAATTATAGCAGTTCATTTTCTTATCTTAAAAATATAAAGCACTGAGCGTAAGCAAAACAAGCAATAGCGAGTAAATATACCAGTAGTGAACAGAATGTCAACAAGTGGATGCAGCACAATTCTTACAACGAGGCTCTGCCAAGCAAACAATCTGTAACTAATACCATAGTGTAACCTAAACTCTATGTTCATACACTGTACATCAGCATTGCTATATACCAAATTAAAGAGTAGTTATGACAACAAACAGAGATGTATAAGTATACAATCCATACGCATAGCAGCAAATAGGTAATTAGCATCGTATCAGCGCAAGCAAATAAATGTTCATATGTAATCTTAATAAATAAACATGAAGGCGCAAGCAGATAAATCACAAAGTATAACTTACATACCTAACCACATCAGCACAATTAATCAGGTGACAATTATAATTTAAATAAATAAGCACAGCACGCACATAATTAAAAAATATGACATCAGTGAAAAAGCATAGCAGCCAAGCGATGCATAATACACAAGTTACAACTCAGTTCATTAATAATCATTGTCAAAATCAGTTAACGTACGAAAGCACGTCGCTTCACAAGTAATTTCATAGAACATGTAATTAGCACAAAGTATGAATCACGTAATCGCGAGCAGTAAATTACGTCTAAAGTACGTACCTAAGTGGAAATATGTTACCTGAAAAATAAACTCAATTAATAATTACCTTTTTAGTTTATTAGTTTCTTCTTCGAAATGACATTTTTCCTGAAATTTTCTCGATAGCAAGTCGTCTTAACGTCGGACACGCACAGAATTTACCTGAAGTTCTTAAATATTTTATAGAACCGTATCCTGAAAAATACTGAATGTTAATAACAGAATTCATCAAGTCACTATAGCTTTATACTGAATTTAGTCGGAGAAATTAGACTGTGTATTTGTTTACGGCTGTCAGTGCATTCGCACTGAGCGCTCGATCAGCTGTAGGCGCGTGACGTAGGAAGTGATTGTTTGCAGTCAACGACTGCCTTGTGCGGCGCGCAGACTTGACTGTTGCTTTGAGTATGTGCCGCCGCACCGCCAAAACATAGCGCGGTATCCTTGTATTCTCTGCATGTTTACATGTAGCTGTTAGTTTCTCACAAGTATGTCAGTCTACAAAAATTTTTCAAAAGTATATCATTCCACAAAAATTTTAACGTTAGATATATGATGTATTCCCTTAGAGCGTCGTGATTTAAGAGTTTCTACTTCTACAGTGTTATCATGAATAATTTTGCGAATTCTATATGGGCCGTTATAAAGCAGAAAAAATTTGCGACACAAGCCTTTTCCTTTGTGAGACAAACGATGAGACTTAATTAACACCTTCTGACCAACTGACAAGATTTTTGAACGACCAGGATGCTTAGCTGATTTCTCTCTTCTAGCAGCCGCAGATGCAATATTTTGTAGAGCCAGATTCACAACTTCAGAATGCCGCAGTTTCCGTGAAGGCGGAAAAGGAACGATTTCAGAAATGCGATTTGTCGGTGCTTTATTTTTTAATATCAGTATAGGTGGTAAAGAAGTTGAGTCATTAGGAAGTTCATTCAGAATGTTTTGAAAAATATGAAGATACTGATCCCAAGTTCTGTGATTCTGATGACAATAAAGACGACACAATTTATTGATTTCCTTCATCCATCTCTCTGAAGCGTTAGATTGAGGGTGAAAAAGTGAAATGAAAATTGGTTTAATCGTACGGCGCCGTAGAGTACGAAGCCAAATTTTAGAACGAAACTGTGATCCATTATCTGATATAACCTTATCAACATGACCAACTTCTTTAAGAAAATGGTTAATGAAAGCATTAGATACTGAACGAGCTGTTGCTTTGCGTAACGGTGTAAAACACACATATTTTGATGTCAACTCCACTGCTACGAAAATATACGCAAAACCATTAGTAGAACGAACCACTGGACCGAACAAATCAACTGCAGCCATGTCCTTTAATTTTGCTGGAATGATAGGAAACAACGGTGCTCTATGAGAAATTGTTGGCGGCTTAGCCTTTTGACATAATTTGCATTTGGCCAGAACAGATCGAATAAGTTTTTCCATATTACTGAAGTAGCAATTTTCCTGTAATTTATGGAAGCATTTTCTGGGACCAAAGTGTGCATAACTGAAATGCGTATACCAAATCAGCTTATTAACCCACTCATCAGGAATACAAACTAACCAAACAGAGTTGTCGACCGATTTTCATTTAAAAAGAACTTTCCAGATAGATCGCAAAAACGAGGTGTGACCAAATTGTCCAACCTAACAAAGCGTCTAAGAGAATTACAGACACCAAGGAAACTACGAACATCACGTTTTGTGGTAGGAACAGCATAATTACGAATAGCGTCAAGTTTTTTTGGATCAGGAAGAATACCTTCTGTAGAAATAATGTGACCGAGAAATCTCACCTGAGAACGACCAAATTCAGATTTTTCTAAGTTCACTGTAATGCCAACTCTTGCAAAAATACGTAATAATGAATCCAAAATTTTGTTGTGCTCACTCCAAGAATGTTTAGCAATAAGAATGTCGTCGACATAAGAAGTAATATTGTCACGAAGATAAACACGTAAAATTTCATTTAAGCTACAAATGAATGCTGCAGAAAATATAGTAAGTCCAAACGGTAAATTCCAAAGTCACTTTTGGGTAAAACAGTCATATCCGGTTATTGTTTATCTACTCTCTAGATAGATTGATAGTAGAAGAGTTGTTTTTGACAGATGCAAAGAATAGTGAAAGAGTAGGTAGCAGTGCAGAAAACTAAAAGGGAAATAGCACTACTACAGCTCGAGGCCCTGTGCACGGTATGGCACATATTCACTTAGCGTAGTGAATCCCCTGAGGACTTTAATAGCCGCACATAAATTCTAGTTTGTGACTTAATGGCAAATTTAGTGGAAGTGCGTACAGAAATTGAGCTAGCCATGAACATGGATGTATGTCATTCTTAGATTTGCGAAAGATCTTAAATTTCAGAACAGTTAAAAAATGTTTATAGTCAAAGTTTTCGCCTCGTGGCGACAAAGACCTACCGCGTCTGTTCCAGTCCCAAAGTTCGCGCGCCTGGCGATCTCTTGTTGCATCCCGTAAATGAAAAAAATTATTTTCTTCAAAGCCCTCTGCTATCCGTGATTCTAAATTTCTTCTGCTATCTTTTCCTACGATTTCGCCTTCGATCTGTTTGACTTGCTTTCGTAATGCCTCAACTTCCCTTTTAACGCGTTCATTAAATTTTCCCTGATTTTCAACATGCTTATTTATGTTCTGGTACTCTTCGGTTTCTGCAAATGGCAATGGTGCTATATCATCTGAATCTCTGTCCCCATTTAAACTAAGACTTGTCAATTTGTCTGAAATCTCCTCAACTCTTTCCGATAAATCACCTATTTGTTCTTTCTGTTTATTTACGTCTTCCGTAAGTGTCGCGACTCGGGTTTCAGTATTAACGCATTTAGTATTTAACTGTTCATACTGTTGTGTTAGGTTATTTAATCTGTCATTTGGTACGGATTCCTCGATTCTCTCAAATATTTCTTCCTTATCTTTTGCACGTTGTAAATTTAACTCTGAAAATTTCTGTACTATCACGCGATCTCTTTCTTCCTGTTCTCTATCCTGTTTCCTTTGTCTAATCTCTACTGCACTTAATCTATTATTGTGAGAATTCAAAGTCGGTTGTACTTCTTCTCTGTTTTATTTCTTTAATTCATCTTTCATATTTTTGAAACATGTCCCTATTCGTGAGTCTAACCGTGTTTCCATTGTTCCCATCTGTGTTTTTAATTCAGATAGAAACTGCTCCATTGTTCCCCTATCTGTTTTTAATTCAGATCGTAACTGCTCCATTGTTCCCCTATCTGTTTTTAATTCAGATCGTAACTGCTCCATTGTTCCCATTTGAGAGTCTAACCGAGATCCCAAATTTAATATTGCACTCATTAACTTCTCCGTGTTAACTTGTTCAAAATTCTTTTCGCCCCTAACATTTCCCGCAAAACCAGCTTCCTTCGTCATAGCTGTAAAGCTATCTGTGTTCGATACTATTTCAGAATCTTCTATCGTTAATCTCGTATTCTGAGAATTTTCTGATTGAGAAAAATTTTGAAATGGTTCCGGACTATCTTCCCGACTTATTACATTGTTTTCCACTTCATTATCCATCACACTCTTCTCCTGTGTTGGCGAGTTCGCCATGTTAACAATTTCGTCATTCTCACTATTCATCATTTTTGCCTTTTCCATTGATCGTGTAATCATTTACAAAATATACAAAACTCGTCACTATATGAAAATTCCACACAATGACACTTTATCTCCAACAATACCATTCACACGAAATGTTTCCTTCAAACACGATTGACGAATAATTGAAATAATTGCACTAAATCGTCAAACGCGTATACAAGACAAAATTAAATTATGAAATACCATAAGAAGAATGACAATTACCAAATCTACACATGCAATATAGACTACAATTACTAAACTACAAATTACAACAATACTTCTGTCTACTATTTTTACAATGAGAAGAATTCCAAGGGACGATCCGAAGCAGCGGCCGGCCGCGGTGGTCTAACGGTTCTGGCGCTGCAGTCCGGAACCGCGGGACTGCAACGGTCGCAGGTTCGAATCCTGCCTCGGGCATGGGTGCGTGTGATGTCCTTAGGTTAGTTAGGTTTAAGTAGTTCTAAGTTCTAGGGGACTTATGACCTAAGATGTTGAGTCCCATAGTGCTCAGAGCCAGCCAAGCCAGCCGAAGCAGCGGTCGCCACGTGCATGGGGGCTTTATTAAATATTAATGCAAATATTTTTTTTGTAGCTGTCTGTCCGATTACGCAAGTCTCGTAAACGGCTGGCCCTGACTAGTATTAGTACGCAATCTGACTGCTTAGAATGACAACAAAGAATGTAAGAAAATTTTCGTTAACACAGTTAATTAATTAAGTCCCCAGCAACTATAAAACCTACGAAACCAACAAAGCACAAGTGTAGCTGTTCTGTATGTGGTAGTATGACTCAACGCACATCTGGCACGGTTCTTCTTCAACAAGACAAGAATTTTTAAATACCAATTATACTGACGTGATAAAAGAAAATTACAAATACTATAATTGTGCAAGAAAACCAAAATTACACTCTAATACAAGAACACACGCCAGATGCTTTGTTGACTGAACCTGTAATGACACATTATTCAGGTCACTGAAAGAATAGAAGAATAAAAGAAAATACCTCCATATATATTGACGAAATGCACTCTGACCATTACAATATCTCCATTAGAACAACATCTGCTATCTCTCCCATCAAACCACTGCATAAAACATGGAGCAACACTCTCCACTACCACATCTCACTCTGACTTCACGACAAACAGTGTCCACCACAACTTCTCGGTAAGAACTGCCTGCCGCTACGTCTCAATAAGCACTGCCAGTGGAGGCGGCGGAACAATACTCTCTGGCGCGATCTCTGGCGCTGTGGCTCAGTGTAGCCACCTTTCAACAAACGCGAGTGAGGGAGACTGGAAGTCAAAGAAACTTACAGATGCCTAGCATATGGACTGCTTCCGATCATAAAGTGTTCTGAGGCAATTAAGAACTGAGACCAAAGATCTGGTATTCCACATCTGCAATCTTCATGTAAAACACAACTTGAGAAATACACGATTTTTACCTAACTCGAATGCCATTGTAGACCTCAGTCATACGAAAGCAACTGCAGTTCTGGTGGCTGCAGTCTCACCACCACAACAGAGGTTGCTTGTTAAATGCGTACAAATCAAATGTGGGAAATTCTGCTTTATATAGCGTCCTGGCCAGGGCGAAGGTGACAGCTCGTTGCTGTCTGCGATCAACAAGTGACACGTCGAGTGTCGTACAGTTCCGCGACGCGTGAAAGGCACTTGTTACGACATTACGTACGACGGGCGTCCGCCTTGAAAATAATTATCGAGTCCCCGTTCTATTCCATTTGCGCAAGGCGCAGGACCAAAATGAATATATGTCGTTGTGCGCGCGCTAATCTGCTGATCACAACGTCCAATACACGATGGATGTAGCAGAACTGCCCAACTGTCTTCATCGGAACTGTAGTTTTTTGAATTTACCTGAAGCCTTTCAGCACAACAACATTGCCTTCTTTTTTTCCAAAATACTTCATTTAAGTTCTAAACATCTCTTTAGCAGTTACCATAAAAAGAAAACGCTTGATGGTATTGCTCACTTTAGACCCGATATCCCGAAAAGCATACAATCAATACAATGCTTGAAAATGCGGCATGTATTTAGAAATATGCTAAAAAAGTAGAACTATCTTGGAGAGAAACACAGTACCTTAATAGAACAATATGACATTGCTGTTACGAATGTGGCACAACGAAATAGCAATATCCACCAGATAAAGTTATGGAAATAAGCTGCTGGAAACTAAATAACAATCATGGTCCGAGTCTCGAACTCGGGACCTTTGCTACTCTCGAACTAGCGCTCTGCCAACTGAGCTCCCCGAGCAAGACTGACGGCCCTCCTGGCAGCAACACATCCGTAAGTCCCTCATCTTCTACCTTCCAGACCTCACAGAAGTTTTCCTGTGAAACTTGCGATACTAGCATTCTCTATCCAACACACGGTTTTAATCTGTTAATGAGTTTTATTAAGTGTATTATTTGGGGTACATGCATTAACTCGACAGACTGGAAAGTAGCGCAACGTCTCACAAACCCGGTAATATAGCTTTACAGTATATCGAGATAGTATATACTTAATGCGATATCTATCAAGCGCACATTATATTTTTAAATGAATAAAAACTCGCATAAATATGACAGAACCTTCAGTGTTGCTCAAAATGAAACTGTGGGGCACGGGATAACCCACACTCAGCGTTTATGGTTAATTCTTGTTCAATAATACCAAACAGTGTATTTTTTAAAACGTATCAGATACATGCTAGGAACTGAAAAGAGATATAATTTAACTGCCTATTGAACGCCAGACGACATGAAAATTCTTCCGGAACATCAATAAACATGTATCCTAACTGTGGTTAATAGAGCGAGACAGAGCTAATATTGACAGACAGCAAGAACACATAAAAAATTTGATTGCAAGTTAATTTTTTCATGTTAATATCAAGTATTAAGGCAAACCCACGTAAGGGAGTCTGTAGTAGGAGCAAATTAACTTTCCGGCGGCAAGATCGTTCTTCAAATTGTATATACGACAGAACATACTTTCGTATATTATTCTACGCTGCCTGCATTTTCATGTGCAGATGTCACGATATATTGCCAATACCGATCATCTTTGCCGTATAAATACAAGTAAATTCATCTGCAGTAGGAAAAAATTTCGCAGAGTCACATACATTGATAAATGAATGAGACGTAGAGAAACTGTGACTGGTCCAGATAGGGGTATATGTGCAGATATTTCTATTGATGGCTGAGAACAGTTTACTGAACAATATTACATCAAAATTTACAAACTTCATTTGCTGATTACTAATTATAGTCATTACGAGTAGAATGCTTTTTAGGTTGATTATAAAGTCCGAGTGCGCATGGCACAAGCAAGCCATTAACGTTTTTCCTTTGAGCGGCATCTCAGATACTGAAGTGCGGACGCGCGGGTGCAAAATGGAGACACTATACTGACAAGTGTAGTCCAGTTCATGGAGGAGTTAAAACCACACAAAAAACATGAGGTAATAAATTATATGACGTGATTGCATGACATCTGTTAGGAAGAAGGGAAAAAACCTAACACACTGAAATGGATGCATATTAATGTACCTATATATATATATATATATATATATATATATATATATATATATATATATATATATATATATATATATATATATATATATATATGTCTGAGAAGCGAATTTCATCTATATTTATGTGTGTTGATGTTTTTGAGAATAGTGCCTAGTGATCGACATTTTCGCCTCATTGCCTAATTACGTTACGTTTAAATTCATAGTCGTTCCTACCGTCACAGAATGATCTCGATACACCATATTTCTGTTCCTCAGTGTCTGAGGAAATTGAGCGTTGCCAAGTATGTTAGATTCTATTATACAAGACTGGCTAAATGGATCATTAGTATTAGAGAGAGCAAAATTAAAATAAATTTGAAAATTACTGACATCCCTGGGTATTTTACCTGCCAGAGCAATCTCGTCCTTTACGTCTGCAATGCAGCGTGACTAACAGCTGAGGACTATTTAATACGGCCCCCACCGTGGCCAGGCTGCGTATTTAAGAGAGATCGGCGCTGCCCCTCGCCGCAGCTTCTGCCGTTTTCCCTGATTGGTGACGGTGCGGCCGAAGCTCCTGCGCTACCACTGGGTGTCTCGATTAAATTTTAACATTTAATACGAGCCCAGAGATAGCAGTGCGGCCCCAGGCGCCAGGCGACTATTTGCTCAAATATGTATTAAAGCTCGGACCCTCCGCGCATTAATTCACGTACCTTGTAGGCCGCCAGATGCACCCAGCCCCAGCAGCGTTCCGGTCGGCAGCAACTTCCAGAGTTTAAACACCGGCAATTATTCTACCCTTTTTTGCGACAGACGACATTCTTCTGCATTCCTGTATCAGCGATGTGGAGTGTTTTTAATCCAAGTGGGAGAGCAGTTGATAAATGACACTTTTCTGTCATGAAACAAGCATAGCGGTAAAAATTTAGCCTTCCTCTGTTTACTTTGCTCAGTTGTAAGACGCTGTCCGAATAAATTAAGGCACCGGAGTTGTAGCATTACACCGTGATTGAACACTATTACATAATTTCGATGGTTATATTTAGAAAATTGTATAAATGGTTTCTCGGAAATAGAATTATACCACGCACCATGAACTTCTTGAGCTAAACGCTACCAAAGTGATACTCCAGTATATCCGTGCCAAATGACATGTGGGCTAAAATTTCATCCTTATGGGAGCTTTTATTCCGTACATCGGGCATGCATGCGTGTGTTGTTCTTAGCGTAAGTTAGTTTAACTAGTGTGTAAGTCTAGAGACTGATAGCCTCACCAGTTTGGTACCATAGGAATTCACACACATTTGAACGTGTTTTTCTAAATCTACATCTACATGATTACTCTGCAATTCACATTTAAGTGCTTGGCAGAGGGTTCATCGAACCACAATCATACTATCTCCCTACCATTCCAGCCCCGAACAGCGCGTGGGAAAAACCAACACCTAAACCTTTCTGTTCGAGCTCTGATTTCTCTTATTTTACTTTGATGATCATTCCTACCTATGTATGCTGGGCTCAACAAAATAGTTTCGCATTCGGAAGAGAAAGTTGGTGACTGAAATTTCGTTAATAGATCTCGCCGCGACGAAAAACGTCTTTCCTTTAATGACTTCCATCCCAACTCGCGTATCATATCTGCCACACTCTCTCCCCTATTACGCGATAATACAAAACGAGCTGCCCTTTTTTGCACCCTTTCGATGTCCTCGGTCAATCCCACCTGGTAAGGATCCCACATCGCGCAGCAATATTCTAACAGAGGACGAACGAGTGTAGTGTAAGCCGTCTCTTTAGTGGACTTGTTGCATCTTCTAAGTGTCCTGCCAATGAAACGCAACCTTTGGCTCGCCTTCCCCACAATATTATCTATGTGGTCTTTCCAACTGAAGTTGTTCGTAATTTTTACACCCAGGTACTTAGTTGAATTGACAGCCTTGAGAATTTTACTATTTATCGAGTAATCGAATTCCAATGGATTTCTTTTGGAACTCATGTGGATCACGTCACACTTTCCGTTATTTAGTGTCAACTGCCACCTGCCACACCATACAGCAATCTTTTCTAAATCGCTTTGCAACTGATACCGGTCTTCGGATGACCTTACTAGACGGTAAATTACAGCATCATCTGAGAACAACCTAAGAGAACTGCTCAGATTGTCACCCACGTCATTTATATAGATCAGGAACACAGAACTACGAAGGGCGTTTAGTAAATAATGCAATACATTTTTTTTCTGAAATCAGGTTGGTTTCATTTAGGATTCCAGTGCACCATATTGTTCCCCACTTTTCTGGTTACAAAACCGTATGTTTCAACACAATCTCCGTTCATGTGACGGCCTTACTTACGTTACCGGCAGGGTCTATATTCCCGCATAGTAGCACTCTGAAGGTCGACGTCGGGACCAACGCCTTGCAGCATCAGTGAGCATCCACGTACTGCTTCCCGCAGAGGGAAAACAGATGGGAGTCTGGGCTGTAAGGTGGATGAGGAAGAACAGTCGCCGGCCGGAGTGGCCGAGCGGTTCTAGGCGCTACAGTCTGGAACCGCGCGACCGCTATGGTCGCAGGTTCGAATCCTGCCTGGGGCATGGATGTGTGTGATGTCCTTAGGTTAGTTAGGTTTAAGTAGTTCTAAGTTCTAGGGGATTGACGACCTCAGAAGTTAAGTCCCATACTGCTCAGAGCCATTTGAACCATTTTTGAAGAACAGTCAAATGAAGTTTTGTAAGCTCCTCTCGGGTGTGTCAGCACTATCATCACAGACGTCCAGTTGAACAGTGAGGTGTTTGACTGTGATCCGCCGATCACCTCGAATGAGAGTGTCCGCACGTCTCAACACTGAAAAAGTCAGCTGTGTGTGGCCAGCCCGTACGGACAGGTTTGCGCGACCTTGTTGCGACGATGACAGACGCCTCGCTCAACGAGTCACCGTACATTTTTCACTGAAAGGTCACCGTAAGACATTCTGCAAGCGCCTATTACTATCTGCAACTCCCTGGTTTTCTGCCAAAAGTAACTCAACGACAGCTCTCTGCATGTAACACCTCACTGTCACAGACGCCATTCTGAAGGCTACATATAGCACCGCTACTGAAGCAGGAATATTCCGCGAAATACCACAACAAATTCGGTAATTTTCGACCGAAATTTACCGAGTAGAGAAATTTGTTAGTTTACTTATTGAACGCCCTTCGTAACCAACCCCACAAGTAAAATATAGTGTGAATATATCATGGCTGTTGAGGGCGTCTAGCGTTCATGAAACTTTTGAGGTGGACTTCGCAGCACGGTATGATGGATTGATGTGCACGTACAGCTTACTCCGATATTTCGGAGTTTGGGGAAGTTTGAATCACTGGCATGAGAGATACGGAAGCATCACAGGGGACAATCACACAGAGAGTTGGCTGCAACGCAAAGACTGCAGAACGAATAGTGAAGAGACGGAACAAGAACAACAGCGGGGCAAGGACAATTGGCACAACACGAGAAGATCACGATGTGGGTCTGAAAAACAGACAAATGACAAAAAGGCAAAGCATCAATACGAACCGTCAGGAAGAGGGTACCGGAGGCCAGTTTGAGATCTCGACCTGCTACGCGTCGTTTGTCGCTCACGCCGTAGCACTAAAGCAACAGAGCGTTGTATGGTGTAGAGCCAAAGTCAGCTGACACTGGGTAGCGTTCCGTGGTGTTCAGCGATGAGTCTCTCTTCTGCTTGTGGCGATAAGATAGACGTCAACGGGTCCGTGACTAGCTCGTGTAAAGACACGGAGAGTAACAATTCTAGAGACCCATGAATCTCCAACTCTTGCAGTCACGGATTAATTTGGTAAGTGTTGAAGAGAGGCTGAATGCTCGACAGTACGTGTCACCAGGGTAACAAATCGCATATTCCGGTGTGAAACGCAGTTCTTACGACAAACATTTTGAGGAATCTACAGACCATTAATTGAGCTGCTGGTCACCTGATTTGTCACCCACACGTCATGTTTGTGACACGATGGGAAGACCTACACCGGCATACAGGTAAGAACACAGTTGAAAAAGCAACGAAAACAGTAAGCAAGTAATAATAATAATAATAATAATAATAATCCACGTCGGGTTGAAACCGGTTGGCGGTATAATAATACTACGGTGTCGTAGCAGGCGGAGAGGTGATACTCCGACGTGGCGCGTCCCAGGTGGCGGATAGGGGGGTCCTCACCGGCTTGCCGACGGACTTGAGCGAAATAAAATAGCTCTCGCGGACCAAACACACAACATCAAGAAATCCATTAGTGTCTGTTCTGGTATCCAGCGACTAGTGGTCTGCGTCTGTTTACCTAGTTGGTGCGGCAGTGACATATGGCTTGATCTCAACAATCAAGTCTGCAATTACCGTGATCGTGTTAAAGGTCACCACAACCAACTTCAACTTGAAGTAATCATGATGGAACAAATGGAAAGAAATCCGCTACCCCAGGCCCCAGTCAACGGACTGGACTTTCCTGGTCATCGGATTCTGGGGGACCAGGAACATCATGAGGAGAAGAGTCGGAGCTTCTCAAAACCTCTTCGCAAGCACTACCTTGGCACTCTCAATGCAAACACTCTGTTCAAACTTGGAAAACTAAAACAACTGACAGACATGCTAGATAAATTTCACATCAAAATTCTTGCCATTCAAGAGACGCGCTTCGTAGATGAAAACCATTTCGACACAGAACATTACAGGATTTACAAAGGTAAACCTGCTGTCAGAAGAGGAACACCATTATTGTTTGGTACAGGGTTTGCAGTACACAAATCAGTCATGGATATCATCATAGACTTCAATTCAATATCAGAACGTATCTCGACACTGTCCTTCAAATCAGGTAATAAAGCATACACAATTATCAACGCACATGCACCTACAAATGACCATAACAGAAAGAAGCCACAAGAAATTGAAGACTTCTGGGAAGACATGGAGGAAGTAACTAACAACGTACCAGAAAGACATGTGAAAATTCTAATGGGTGATTTCAATGCGCAGCTTGGTAAGGAGAGAAAATTCAGAGAAATAACAGGCCCATACTCAGCACATATTCGCACGAACAGAAATGGGGAACACCTCATAAAATATTGTCAAAACTTTAACCTCAAAATCATGTCAACACAATTTCAAAAACCAAGACGAAAACTTACAACATGGAAAGCACCCAACACAGTGTGGGGAGAATTTCAGATTGATCATGTGGCCATATCCAAGAAAAATTCGCGGGAAATTCTAAATGTCAGAACACGTAAAGGAGTCTTCGAGTCTGATCATTATTTGCTACAAGTTAAGATTAGGCCAATCCCAAGACTGAAACAGACAGCGCAAAACAAAATGGTCAAACCTGATCCGGAATACTTGAAGATAAACAGGGATAAAATCGTTGAAGAAATTAATAGGCATTCAATAGACACATGGACAGATCTGGCGAAGGCAGTTCAGAAGACTATGTGCTGGGGACAACCACCTAGAAAACGCAAACATAGGTGGTGGAACGCAAATTGTGATGAAGCCATTGAGAGAAGAAAGCAAGCATGGGACAAGTTCAGTAGCTACAGAAATTCAGAAACATGGAAAGAATTTCACGAAGTTCAGAAACTAGCATCGAAGGAAATCAGAAGGGAAAAACGAGCATATGACAATAACAGACTAAAAGAAATTGAGGAAGATTTCAAAAGAAATAACACAAGAAATTTTTACAGAACTTTCAAAGAAAATATTAAGGGCTATCAACCCCCTAGCCTCTGCTTCCGAAGAACAGATGGATCCCTGGAAACAAACACAAAAGAAAACTGTAAAATTCTCAAACATTACTTTGATAAACTTCTTAATTGCAAAAAACCTACAGGAAAATTAACATTCCAAAAGACCACACCTAATGCCGATTCTGATCCACCCACAATAGAAGAGGTAGAGGAAATCATAAAACAAATGAAAAATAACAGAGCTGCCGGAGAAGATGGTATTATCGCCGAGATCTGGAAACTCCAAGATGAAAACATCACCAAAAAAATCCATAAGATTATCTCCGAAATTTGGATCACAGAGAAAGTGCCAGAGGAATGGAAATGTGCATTGATCCATCCATTACATAAAAAGGGTGATAAGTCAGATCCAAACAATTACAGAGGCATTTCGCTAGTACCAGTTACATACAAAATTTTCTCTAAGGTGCTATTAAACAGACTAGAACCACAAACAGATCTGCAAATTGGGGAATACCAGGCAGGCTTCAGAAAAGGGAGATCATGCATCGAACAGATCTGGAACTTGAGAACACTTTTGAAAGTCAGACAGGCAAGAAACACTGTAGTTACCTTTGTGGACTTTAAAAAAGCATATGATTCCATAGACAGACAGACACTCTTTGACGTGCTGGAAGAATATGGTATCGACAGAAAAACCAGGGCACTTATACAACAGACGCTTACAGACACTACCTCCAAGATTAAGTTCATGGGAGAAATTTCGGAACCCTTCCACATACACACAGGTGTCCGACAAGGAGACGGGCTCTCACCAATCCTGTTCAACATGGTGTTAGACAAAATTATCAAGCAGTGGGAGGAACAAGTTAAAGGAATACAGCTGGGAAGAACACGTGAAACCAAAACAATCATAAAATGTCTGGTATTTGCAGATGATATAGCCATACTCAGCAATAATACACAGGAGGCAAAGGAAGCACTGGAATGCTTGCATGAAATAGCTGCCAAAACAGGCCTGCAGGTATCTTACGAGAAGACACAATATATGGAACGACAGACCAACAATGTACACACAATGCATACTGTATATGGATCCGTAGAAAGAGTCGAAAAATTTAAGTATTTAGGGGAGTACATACAAATGGGAGGATCAAACAAGGCGGCTAACATGGAACGAACGAAGAAACTCCAGAAGGCATACAAACTCACATGGTCACATTATAATAAGAAAAGCATATCGAGGCAGGCCAAACTTAGGCACTACAAAACAGTTGTATTACCAGAAGCATTGTACGCGTCAGAAACAACCACAATGGGAGCATCAGGCATCATAGACACAGAAAAAATAGAACGCAAAATTCTCAGAAAAATATTTGGACCAATTCACAGAGATGGCATATGGATGAAGCGACCTACCAAAGAGCTGTACCAGCACACTGACAGACTAACAGACGCGATCAGAAAACGCAGATTAACTTTCTATGGGCACATACAGAGAATGGACAACAACCGACTTACAAAGAAAATTTTTGATGTAGTAAACAGCTCAAGCAAGAAAACAAATTGGTATCATGAAATAGACGAAGACTTAAGGCAGATAGGGATCAACAGGCAAATGATAGGAGACAGGAAATACTTCAGAAACAAAGTTAGGAGTGCAAAATTTATTGTAAAGGAGAGAAAGAAGACAGGAACATTATGGACAGAGCAAAGGAAACAGGAGCACAGCCAAAGGATGAAGAGATTTTGGGAAGAGAAGAGGAAGAAAGGAAAGAAGTGAAAATTGTGTCATCATGTGATTTTCGAGTTCAAACACTGTCCATAGGGGCAACAATGAAATGAATGAATGAATGAATGAATAATAATAATAATAATAATAATAATCTCTCCAAGACTGGCCATGTTTTACCAAAGCTCGAAACTTAGCGCGATCTTCATTGCGAGATGCTTGTAACAGTTTCCACAACGAAACTATGCCTCCAAATCTGGTAGAAAATCCGAAGAGATTCTGGTCGTATGTGAAGTATGCCAGTTGCAATACACATCAATACCTTCCCTGTGCGAAAGCAATGGTAATGGTACTGATGACAGTGCCACTAAAGCAGTGTTACTGAATATGGTTTTCCAAATTTTCTTCACCAAAGAAGATGAAGAAAATATTCCAGAATTTGAATCAACAACAATTACCAACAAGAGTAGCTTGTACGTAAATATCCTCGCTGTAGAGAAGCAGTTTAAATCACTTAATCAACTCAATATTTCGGTCCAGATTGCATACCAGAATATGTCAATACAACATCTCCATACTTAGCAATCGTATGCAACCGCAAACCAGATGAAAGATCCGTACCTGAGGACTGGGAAGTCACACCAATACTCGTGAAAGGAAATGGGGGTAATCCACTGAACTACATAACAGTATCACTGTCGTCAATTTGCAGTAGAGTTCTGGAACATATACTATGTTCGAACATTATGAGTGACCTAAATTAAAACGATGTATTTACAAATTGCCAACACGGAATCGGAAAATATCGTTCCTATGAAACACGAAGTAATGAATGCTATCGAGGGGACCTCAAACTGATTCCACATCTTTAGATTTCCGGAAGGCTTTCGACATCGATCCTTACAGGCAACTTCTAATCAAGTTGGGTGCCTACTGAGTATCTACATCTACATCTGCATCTACATAGATACTCCGCAAATAACCATACGCTGCGTGCCGGGGGGTACCAGTACCACTTCTTGTTATTTCCCCTCCAGTTCCACTAGAAAATAGAGTGAGGGAAAAACGACTGTCTATATGCCTCCGTGTGAAACCTAAACTCATATATCTTATCTTTTGGTCCTTACGCACGATGTATGTTGGCGGCAGTAAAATCGTTCGGCAGTCAGCTTCAAATGTCGGTTCTCTAAATTTTCTGAGTAGTGTTTCTCGAAAAGAACATCACCTTCCCTCCAGGGATTCACATTTGAGTTCCCGACGCTCCTTCTTAACACTTAGGTATTATGAGTTGGTACCAGTAATAAATCCAGGAGCCCTCCCCTTAATTGTTTCGATGTCTTCCTTCAATCGGATCTGTTACGTATACCAAACATTCGAGCAGTACTCAAGAATAGGCAGCACCAGTGTCCTATATGCGGTCTTCTTTACAAACGAACCACTCTTTCCTGAAATTCTCCCAATAAACCGAAGTCGAGCATTTGCCTTCCTTACCACAGTTTTCAGATGCTCATCCCACCTCATGTTACTTTGCAACGTTAGGCCCAGATATTTAAACGACTTGCCTGTGTCAAGCAGGAAACTAGCAATAGGTTCGTTCTTCCTACTAATCCGCATTAACTTACATTTTTCCACATTTAGGGCTAGCTGCCATTCAGCACACCAACTGGAAATTTTGTCTAAGTCTCAGTTGTGAGACTGGATTCGTGGTTTCGTGTCAGAGGTCTCAGTTCGTAGTAACGGACGGAAATTCATAGAGCAAAACAAAAGTAGTATTTGGCGTTCCCCAATGAAATGTTATGGGTCCTCTGCTCTTTCTACTCTACATAAATGATTTTGGATTGTTTGCAAGTGATGCAGTCATTTCCCGTCTCTCAAAGTCGTCACATGACCAAAACCAATTGCAAAATGTTTTATACAAGATATGTATGTAGTATGTGGCGCAAAAAGTGGTAATTGACTCTAAATAACAAAAAGTATGAACTCATCCACATGAGTACTAAAAAGAATCTGCTGAGTTTCTGTTACATGATAAATCACATAATTAAACTAAATACTTAGGCATTACAATTACGGATAAAAAATTTAGCGGAACCCTTAGAACGTGCAACAGGTCTCCTGAAGAGTGTTCCTATCCTACACTTGTCCGTCCCCTCCCAGAGTATTGCTGCACGATACGGGACCCTCGTCATACAGGATTTCCCGACATCGAAAAAGTTCAAAGAAGGGCTGCTCGTTTTGCATAATCGCGAAGTAGAGGGAATGCCATGGAAATGTTACGCGAATTGGAGTGGCAAGCATTAAAACAAAGGCGATCTTCTCGTGAAATCTGAATCACCGACTTTCTCCTCCCAACGCGGAAATATTTTGTTGGCGCCCAGCTACATAACGAGAAATAATCATTGTAATTAAATAAGAGAAATCAGAGCTGCACGGAATGATTAATTCTTCGTTTTTCCCGTAAAGTGTTCGAGAGTGGAACAGTAGAGAAATAGGGTGAAAGTGGTTCGATGAACCGTCTAACACGTAGTTAAATTTTAAATCCAGAGTGGTCAGGTAGATGTAAAAGTAGCTGTATTATATAAACATAAAAATATACAATGATGAGGCAAAACATTATGACAATCTGCTTAATGGCTTGTTTGTCCGTCCTTGGAACGAAATACACCACTGATTCTTCGTATCAATGATGCGACAGTTTTTTGGTAGATTTGTAGAGGTATGTGGCATTAGATGTCGACACACAGGTCACGTAATTCGCGTAAAAAAATGGGCCGCTGATTTGCGTACGCGGTAATGGCACCCGATAGCGATCCAGATGGGTTCCTTAGGATTTATATCAGGTGAATTTGTTCGTTGATACGTCAACGTGAGATCACAATTATGCTTCTCAAACCATTGCATCACGGTTCAGGCTCCGAGACACAGGCAGTTATACTGCTGGAAGATGACATCGCCGTTGGTGAAGACATCAAGCAGGAAGGGATGAAGCTGGTTCGCAGCTGTCAGCGTGACTTCGATCACTACGACAGGTCCCCTGCAAGCGCAGGAGACTTTCTCCCATAGCATAATACTGCTCCCACCAGCCCGCGTATGTGGCGCGCTACACGTTTCGAGCCGCGTTTCACCTCGATGACGGCGTTTGTGGGGACGACCAGCGACCTAGTGTATCAAAAACGTGAATCACCAGAAGACCCGACATGTTTCCATTGGTCGACTGTCGAATTCCCATGGCTCCGTGCCCACTGCAATCGTCACTGGCGCTGTCGTTGGGTCAACAAGTGAACACGTAGGGGTTGTCTGTTGCTGTTAAACTATTTACTGTGAACGGTGTGCTCTGAAACATCCGTACGTGCACCAGCTCTTTCGGCAGAGATACCACAGATCACATTCTACCCAACTTTACAAAGCAGACAAGCCTTCGAACCCCACGTTCTGTGGAGATTCGTGAACGTCGAACCCGTTAGCTAAAGTCTCACAGTGGGCTAAATATATTAACAGTTATACTGATTACTGATCTCCGCGTCCAGTCAGACACGCCCATTGGCTGCATACCGAGGCGGAAATCTTAAGGTACATAGTTACATTATATCTATGTATCTTTTATGAGCCCTGTTCCTTCATATGGACCCTCTTCGCTTCAAAAACAAAGTCTTAACTTCACCATTCAATCAAAAATACCGCTTGGAGATTAGCATACCGACAGGTACTTTTCAGTATGTGAAGTGTTCTGCTACTAGTGAATAATTCAGTGTGCTGTATATTCATGCCTGTTTTTAACTGTGTGAAGCTGTAACCAGAACAGCTGCTAGTCCTGGAGAGTTAGCATGAAAGACGTAGGGAAATTTGGAATGATGTAAGGTGCGGAGCGACAGGTTGGAGCTGTGAAATGTCGGCAGAGTAGAGCGGTACTAACCAAATCTTGTCCAGAACTGAGTGCAGCAGCAGTAAACGGATGTGGCTTCTGACTAACGTTAAACATACGCCAGGAGAACTTGAATATCCCAAATCTTTATCGCTAGTTGTTGCGGCCTCCAGTCCCTTACAAGACGAAAATAAAGGTCCGAAAAAAAGCTTGATTAATACTTGTTTGTTGACAGACAATGCACCTTACGATTTCCGCCTCCGTGTCAGGACAATAAGCATGTCCGACTGCACGCGGAAATCTCGGGTTCATTTCCCGGTGCTGTCACAAATGTGTAAAATGGTGAGTGAGGTGTGGTAGGGGCATACAGTCTCATCAGGAGCAGTAAGGAGTTACCTCAATGAAAGGTAGTAGATGTGGTTTTAAACCGTCAATATTTGAAGTGGCAGGAGCGGTTGCTGCCATATTCCTGTCCCCATCGACGTCCATATTGGTGACAGCGCCACTCGATATCGTGTGAGTCCCATGTATCTACACAGGCTAGTGAAGGGTCTTATATTGTCTTCTGGGTGCATTTTATCAATTGTCGAGCAGTCTGAAACACGGGCGTTTCCGAATGAGCGCCTTTCATGCATTGCGCAACTGCGCCGTAAGTCATTTTTTAATCACAGACAGACAGTAACAAGCTGCCTCTGATAGCGAGAGGACGCCTTTGCTATAATCAGGGAAGTGGTGGTATATCGTATTGCAAAGCCAAAACCTTTGACAGGAAATGGCCAATGAAAACGACGGGCGGCAGAATTCGTTTGCCTTCCAATCTGCATTGATGCACGAAGGCATTCTCGTCCCTCTTCCTTGCCAATACGCTGTTGCAAGTAATCTTTCAGATATTTATTTTATGTTAATATGGATGCATTCGACCGTCTAGTTTCGGAGGAGTGCTGAGACAGCAGCAAGTGGCGAGCGTTGCAGCTGCTTCTGTACGATTGGGCTGCGTGGTATTACTCAACTTAGGTAAAGTTGTTTTTTTTTCCCATTGTCTTTTACTTGTGGATTTGACATGCCAAATATTCGCATTTTCAGTTGTTTCAGAACAGATGGTGATTTGAATACGTATGTGTGTTAGGCACCCGTAGAGTTGAGTGACATGCAAGCAGCCTTTGCCACTCGCCAAGATGTTTTCAAATGATTTTGTAACCATTTCATTAACTTTTGGGTAAGGTAATCAAGAGCTCGGAAGTGGTAACGTCTGTTAGCCTAGGAAACAAATTAAAAATTCTCATATTTATTTTAACAGAGAGACATGATTCAATGAAATCTGACGTGTGACGACAACCAATTAATGCAACAGATGAATTATATGCCTTTTTCAATATAAAAAACATAGTATGGTAATTAGATTACTTTTATTTACACCCGACATGATCTCATAGCACGATAAACCATAAATAAAAAATGCATCAACTTCTTGAAACTTAAATTGAACTTCGTTGAATCAAAATTTATACTGACTGAATTAAAAAGGCAAAAAAAAAAAAAAAATAATGCAACATAATCGAAAGAGTAAGAAAAGATGAAGGTTTAAAAAACTCTGAACCATGAACTCAATTTACCGTCAACTCTAACTGCTGCCTGAATATCCATGTAAAGACCTTTAATTGCTTGCAAAAGTTTGCCTCCTATTCCATATTCTCGTAGAACAGACAATAACTTCCTCCTAGGAATCCGATCATATGCCTTTTCTAGATCTATAAAGCATGTATCTTTTCAATTGAAAATAATTGTAGGAGAACCACGCTCAAGAAAACGGATACAAATAGATTCTTCCGCCGCTGCTCGAACCGGCCACACACAGTGCAGGAAATAGCAGAGTGATACTTATAAAAAAAATAGTTAGAACCGTTCTTGACAGCGGAGCACACCAAATAAATATGCTATTAGGTTCTCCGTGACATAGCAGTTGGGAACAATTAGTGATAACCTTAGCTGAATCACTGCAATTAGTATTGTCAGTAAGGTCTAGAGTGAAATTTGAAAAAAGTACTTCAACCCACAGCAGATCATAACCAGAAAACCTAACTGAGCGTACATAAGCGTAGCTTGAGTTTGTTTCGGAATAAATACCAATACCAACGTCAGCCGCCAGTGGCTGAGTGGTTAGCGCGACTGAATGTCAATCTTAAGGGCCCGGGTTCGATTCCCGGTTGGGTCGGTGATTCTCTCCGCTCAGGGAATGGGTGTTGTGTTGTCCTAATCATCATCATTTCGTCCCCATCGACGCACAAGTCGCCGAAGTGGTGTCAAATCGAAAGACTTGCACCCAGCGAACGGTCTACCCGACGGGAAGCCCTCGTCACACGACCAATACCAACAGCTCACAGAGATGAAGCAGATTAATTAACTGTAATCGCAGTCGGAGTGTGGCTATAATCGGTGCACGACCAGGAGCCAACTAGGTATCAGGGTACACAGTGCTCAATGTTTTCAAACCCAAATCCTCACCAGTAACAACGACCTGCGTGCAGTCTCTCTGATGCAGTTGCAGTCCTGACGTTTAACGTGGTCCTTATGCCAGCAACGAAACAACTCCAAAACTGTCAGGCACATGTATAAAAGAAAATTTCTTCTCAAGACTGCATATCCATGTAGTGCCCCACTACCAACAGTCAATGGCTGCACATGCGTTGCTGCGTCTAACCATACTATCAGAGCCTCCTCGTAGCGGAAGATACCCATATTTCTCCCATAGGCTCGGCCGCACTGCCCTCCTGCGGTCAGAGACCAAGACCGCGGGTCACGTTACACATAGATCTTTGGTACGAAGAGATCGATTGTTTTGATCTGAGCCACCACAGCTCGGATCTGTAATGTTATTTCTAAAAGCTTCTGAGATTTCGGGCGGAAGGGTTGATAGATACGCCGAATCGATATTTACTGCTGCGATACTATATGCATAGTAAATTATACTGATTCTCTGATACTTTTAGAATTCACGAATACATTAACTCACACCTTTCCCTTGGAATTTCCTTCATGTGTATTTGTGCCTGTGTTGGAATTCTTGCTTATTTTCATGGCATGGCGTGTTTCTTACACTTGTGTTGCATTCAATCAATGTTTCCATTGAACATGAAGTTGTTAAAGATTTTCGACAAACCATTTATGTTGGCGATGCTTCATGTTCGACGACAATTCTGAGTCTGAAAATACGAGATTGCAAATCATTATGTTCACCGTGCAAAAATAATGTTTGGAAATTATTAGGCTATGTAGGTAACACACTACAAAACCATATGTCATTGTACAAATAAGGTACGATTTAATATATACGTGGTTTACCGTTCTTTCACATTTTCAGTATTCAATCGTGTTCCAACTCTCTTTGCGCTTTCATTTTTAATGAAGAGTCAGATGGTGCTATCATTGCGTCACATTCATTGTCAGAGTGTTTTTCAGAGCATTAATTGTGTTCCTCACTTTGCCTGAACACTTGTGAATATTTCCTAAAAGAGCTGCAGCTTACAAGTTGTTGAAGCGATTTTTAATTAATCCCTTCTGACGGCCTGTAACAGGATAATGTGACAGGGCATTCAGTTCAGAAAATAAGGAAAAGGTGTTTCGGAGGCGACTGGTGGAAATAGGAGGCAGAAGTGTCTTCGATTATCTTCTCTGTGAACGAATATTCGGGAGAAGTGTCGATGGTCAGCGTCCAAGAATAACGGGACTTCGCTTGCCCTATCTTCTTTCGCAACGACTGAAAGACTCCGCGCTACTCCTAAACAAAATTATCCTCGCACCCAAGGATGGTTTCATGAAATACGACGCCGTTGCTACATGTATGACTTGTATCGTCTTCATTGAGTGCCCTACTCGCTATGTAGCATTGATACCGCGAACAAAACAGCCTGACTCGTGCATTGCTTTTCAGAATCTTCATACAGTCTTTTTGGAAGTTCGTCACGACTTCTATTCCAGTTTCACACAGAGCTTCATACAAAGACGTTACAGCCGGCCAGGGTGGCCGAGCGGTTCTAGGCGCTGCAGTCTGAAACCGCGCGGCCGCTACGGTCGCAGGTTCGAATCCTGCCTCGGGCATGGATGTTTGTGATGTCCTTAGGTTAGTTAGGTTTAAGTAGTTTTAAGTTCTAGTGGACTGATGACCTCAGAAGTTAAGTCCCATAGTGCTCAGAGCCATTTGAACCATTTTGAACAAAGACGTTTCACTAATCCTAACCAAAAGTGCCCTCGCACCTGAAGACAGTTTAATGGAGAACGACGGCCTAGTAACAAAAATAAGCAATCAACATCAGTTGATAATCTTGCGCTTGTTGGCACACCTTATTTACACTATACTCTAATAAATGTTCAGATGGACATAAGCTACGTATTTTTTAAATATATATGTTATCGAAGTATACATATTTATGTAGTACACAAAGAGTACACCCTGTCAGCAAAAGTACTGAAAATTTCTTGACCGATTTACTTATGATTTTTAAACAACACATTAATAAACGTTTGGGTGGACATAAGACACTTGCTTGTTTCAATATACAACGTACACACATCAAAAAAGGTTTTGCATCACCTCGGTTCCGAAACCTGAAGAGAAAATTTGAATATAGAGATAAACATCATTTCCGCCCTTTTTATTGCTCATGAAAATCACACGTTGCATGTTGTACCACCATACAGTGAGATCTTCAGAGGTGGTGGTCCAGGTTTCTGTACACACCAGTTCCTCTAGTACCCAGTAGCACGTCCTCTTACATTGATGCATGCTTGTATTCGTCGTAAGCATACTGTCCACAAGGTCATCAATGCACTGTTGGTACAGATTGTC
Organism: Schistocerca cancellata; assembly: GCF_023864275.1. Taxonomy (NCBI): domain Eukaryota; kingdom Metazoa; phylum Arthropoda; class Insecta; order Orthoptera; family Acrididae; genus Schistocerca; species Schistocerca cancellata. Next base: position 724,825,979 of record NC_064627.1, read on the forward strand.
CCACTCCTCAACGATCATTCGCCGTAGTTTCCTGAGTGATTGGTGGGTCACGTCGTCCGTAAACAGCCCTTTCCAATCTATCCTAGGATTGCTGGATAGGATTCATGTCTGGAGAACATGCTGCTACGCTAGTTGAGCGATGTCGATATCTGAAGGAAGTCATTTACAAGATGCACACGATGGGGGCGCGAAATGTTTTCGATGAAGACTAGTACCTCACTAATATGCTGCCGATAAGGTTGCACTATCGGTCGTAGGATGGCATTCACGTATCGTACAGCCGTTACAGCGCCTTCCATGACCACCAGCGGCGCACGTCGGCCCCACATAACGCCGCCCAAAAACAGCAAGGAACCTCCACCTTGCTGCACTCGCTGGACAGTGTGTCTAACGAGTTCTTATTGACCGGGTTGCCTCCAAACATGTCTCCGACGATTGTCTGTCTGAAGGCATATGCGACACTCAGTGAAGAGAACGTGATGCCAATCCGGAGCGGTCCATTCGGCATGTTGTTGGGCCCATCTGTACCGCGCTGCATGGTATCGTGGTTGCAAAGATGGACTTCGCCATTGATGTTGGGAATGAAGTTGCGCATCATGCAGCCCTATTGCACACAGTCTGAGTCGTAACACGACGTCCTGTTCTGCACGAAAATCGTTATAATACATGTCGGCGTCGCAGTCAGGGTCCCTCCGTGCCATAATCCGGAGGTAGAGGTCATCCACTTCAGCAGTAGACCTTGGGCGGCCTGAGCGAGTCATGTCATCGACAATTCCTGTCTCTCTGTATCTCCTCCATGTCCAACGAATATCGCTTTGGTTCATTCCGAGACGTCTGGACACTTCCCTTGTTGAGAGACCTTACTGGCACAGAGTAACAATGCGGACGCGATTGAACCGTGGTACTGACCGTCTAGGCATGTCTAGGAATGGCAATTGAATCTCAATGTAGGTAAGTGTAATGTGCTGCGAATACATAGAAAGATTGATCCTTTATCATTTAGCTACAATATAGCGTGACAGCAACTGGAAGCAGTTAATTCTGTAAATTATCTGGGAGTAGGCATTAGGAGTGATTTAAAATGGAATCACCATAAAAAATTAATCGTCGGTAAAACAGATGCGAGACTGAGATTTATTGGAAGAATCCTACGGATATGCAGTCCGAAAACAAAGGAAGTAGGTTACACTACACTTGTTCGGCCAGTACTTCAATACTGTTCACCAGTGTGGGATCCGTACCAGATAGGGTTGATAGAAGACATAGAGAAGATCCAGCGGAGAGCAGCGCGCTTCGTTGCAGGATCATTTAGTTACTGCAAATGCGTAACTGAGATGATAGATAAACTTCAGTGGAAGACTCTGCAAGAGAGACGCTCAGTAGCTCAGTACGGGCTTTTGTTGAAGTTTCGAGAACATACCTTCACCGAGGAGTGAAGCAGTTATTTTGCTCCCTTCTACGTATATCTCTCGAAATCAGAGAGATTAGAGCCCACACAGAGGCAAACCGACAATCTTTCTTTCCTCGAATAATACGAGACTGGAATTGAAGGGAGAAACAATAGAGGTACTCGAGGTACCCTCCGCCACACACCGTCAGATGGCTTGCGGAGTATGGAGATAGATTTATATATATATATATATATATAAAACTAAATAAAGAGAAAACAGTGTTAGACTCTCGAAAAGTTCTTGACCAACTTAACTTCAGAGTTTTTAAAGTTACGGAAATAAGTATACAGACAAATGTAATATTTTTTTAAACAACAATGTACAGGTTTTCTTACAAAACCAACTGCGAGAAAGAAAATGCTGTGGTGCATTGTACTGTGATAAATGGCGATTTCGTTTTCTTTCTTGCAGTCGGTTCTAATTGAAAACAGCGAAGTTGCTTTTACGGCGTATGTGCTTGTGATTATACTACCACTACCTTACCTGAATCGTTCGAAAATTTGTAATAATGTCCATTCACAGATTAAAACTATGAGAAATATGTTCATTGAAGCTACTATTCTCACAGAACCAGTAGCAGGAAAGGTCTCTCATACCACGCATATCAATTATCCCAACGATTAACTCATTTAGTTTAAGCAGTTCGTTGGCGACAGCAATAAACAAGGTTGAAGATCAGAGAAAGGGGTGTAAGAGGAGGTGGACAGGAATGTGGTACGAAATGGACATAGAAACGGCAAAGGAGGAGACGGACACAGAGAGGCAGGAGGAACGAGTGGAGAGAGAGAGAGAGAGAGAGAGAGAGAGAGAGAGAGAAAGAGAAAGAGAGAGAGAGTGAGAGAGAGCGGGGGGAGTGGGAGGAGGAGGTTGTGGACAGAGAGAGAGGAAAGAATGAGATTAGATGTCCAATTCCAACCTATATATAGCAGCTGCAAATCACTGCTGAGGCCGCTAGTATTTTATCAGAACATCGCCAAAAGTCGTTGCTACCCGTTCAGGGCTTGTCGTCATCGAGTGTCGTGCTCTGCTCGTTATGTAACGTTGATATCACGCTTGAAAAACACGTGACTCGTGTATCGATTCTGAGAATATGTCTTCGTCTTACTAAAGTTCTTCGCGACGCTTATCCCATTTCCACACAGAACTTTATACAAAGGCTGTGTTCTTAAGAGTGATTCTGTCTTCGATGTCTCACAAAACTGTCGTAAAAAGGAATCATTACGATGATCACTACTTTACACTCTTATTACAATAGACAGTTCTAGATGGTAAATATCGCTATACACGTTTTTTTGCAAAAGCACAAAACAGATAGCATAAAAGGTGTAGTTGAGTCTTGATCAAAGTAAGGCTTCTGTCACAGTTCCGTGATAGCCTGTGATGTAGTAATATTTTACAGCTCCTTCTACCTCTTCTTATTCTGTAATCACGGACTTACTTTTGCTGTCTCATGATTTGATAATAGTTTTACTATTTTAACTTGTAACGCTGCATACAACATAGACAGATAAAAGTGGCCACATGGTTGAACTTTCCTCCTCGTTTTCTATCCAGATTGGGCCAACAATAGACAAGCACACGTCTGTCAGTCATTCAAGGACTACATAGTGTAGCGACGTGCAGTATTTATTGCCATACAATCCAATCGGAGCTACCACTTTCCTTTGAGGGAAGTAAGGATAAGCTGCTGGAATCCGTGAAGGATGTGTTTACCTGCTCAGATTCCTCTTGCCCAATGCAGCTTTAAAAAAGTGACTTTCACTTCCTGTTTCACAGAAACAGTCAACAGAATCTAACCATAAAGGATAGCTGTTCATGAGAGACACACGTTACAGGCGCTATACAAAATCAGTATGTCCATTTTGTCATACTGCATACATGTAACAGGTTGAAACGTAACACTTTTCTCTGTGTGTGTGTTTTCGTGGTTTGTTTATGCCGTCTTGTATGTTATCTACTTTGACAAAGTGTTTTGTATGCGAACAATATGCTTTCTTGTTACCATTTATTTTAGTTCCGCTCTACGATTTATATTATTAACTCTACACACTGAAAATGTTCAAATGTGTGTGAATTTCTAAGGGACCAAACTGCTTAGGTCATCCGTCCCTAGACTTACACACTACTTTAACTGACTTACGCTAAGAACAACACACACAAACACACACACACACACACACACACACACACACACAAAACACACACACCCATACCCGAGGGAGACACATCTGGTACATTCAAAGATTCGCTGTCTTCACAGCAAACACACATTGGTTAGAATCACGACGGACGTTAAAAATTCGGCAATCATTTACTGAACGATAAAGGCAGCACGCCTGAAGATGAAAACGCAGGTAGGATTTTGTAAGGACATGGCATTGCTTTAACAGCAATGGCCGACCCCTCTAGGCTGAGTACTCCACGGTCGCCTTTAAGAACTGTTAATACGGAGATTTTAGGCGCTCCTCTGTGGGTTCTCCAACCCCATTTTCTTTGCTATCCGCACCCGGCTCTCAAGAATATCTGGGACAAAGTTAAAAAGGAGCGGCGCACCGCCTCGAAGGGCTAATCGAATTTAAGCGGTGCAGCCGGCGGCCGCCGAGCGAGCGCAAACACAATTAGCGGGGACGGCAGGCGGCTGGCGGCTGGCGGCTGCATACTGGGGAGGCGGGAGGCGGCGCGGAGCCTGCTCGGCCCAGCAGTCACAGGGGTGGGGGGCGGAATTAGTGGCGACGTTAAGCCTTATGGAGCGACCGCCACATCCCACGTCTCCATTTCACGCCGTACGCCGGCTGCTCCCCCGCGCCGTACGCTGAATGTGCAGAGCCGCTCTACCTCGCCGTGTGACGATTATTGGAGCCGGCGGCCATCGTGGGTGAAATACGCACTCTGTACGTCCGCCCCCGGCCTTTACCTCTAAAAGGGGCTGGCCGAGCCGGAGGCGTGCTGAAAGTTCCATTCGGAGAGCCATAGGATAAATGTCAGAGAGTAATACGGCTGACGAGACGTACGCCGAGAGAGGGGAAGGAATCTGGACAAAGTGCTGAGCTCTGTGACAGACTAAGTCGTGTCGTCTGATGTAGGAATATTGCCATGATTTTTCTCTTCTGTGTGTACACCACGCTCAAAAGGCACAGTGGATGAATGATATACAAGGCTCGACAGCACAAAAAATGGAGGCAGAAAATTGCAACGAAGATTCAGTACAGCGCGAAGCGAACGAAATGCAGCATACAGTTTACAGTAAGGGGAGAGGAATTATTAATTGAAAGTTGAAGCTAAAACGGTCCTCTGAATTGCAGACATATTCAGAGGAGACCCAAAAGCTTTCCTGCAAATAAAAAACGGTTATTACAGGGAAAGGGAACAATAAGAATACTTGGCTCTGAGCACTATGGGACTTAACTACTGAGGTCATCAGTCCCCAAGAACTTAGAACTACTTAAACGTAACTAAGCTAAGGGCGTGACACACATCCATGCCCGAGGCAGGATTCGAACCTACGACCGTAGCGGTCCCGCGGTTCCAGACTGTAGCGCCTAGAACCGCTCGGCCAAATAAGAATACTTGACAAGTCCAGTGCGTGGCTATGTTATATCATCCTCAGTTTATCTGCACTAAAGTCGTCCGGTATCAAAAGCTATTGATCACATTAACAACGGAAGCAACAGCAATACCAGCTTTCTAATAAATTCTTTATCACGGTTTTAATACGATATCTCTGTATCTTCATGCGAGACGTTGGCTGTAGATAAAACAGTGAAGACGGACGACGCATTATTTGTCACGTAACATGATTATGGTTTGTCAGTTTTCAAATGCACATAATCAGTAACACGTCTGGCAAGTAGTTTTTACTGCTCAGAAATTATACACCCAGAGGGTTGGCCGTATTTATATTAACTATCACGCGTTACTCCTGCACACAAATGCAATGTTTTATAGATAAATAATATGATGGGTGGCAGGACAGGTGAATCTCCATACTTTGTGCGTTGCCTTCCGAGCTGGGCTGCTTCCCCAGTCACAGTCAGGGTTGGGTTGATTTGGAGGAGGAGACCAGACAGCGAGGTCACCGGATCGGGGAACGACGGGGAAGGAAGTCGGACGTTACCTTTCAAAGGAACCATCCCGACATTTGCCTGGAGCGATTTAGGGAAATCATGGAAAACCTAAATCAGGACGGCCGGACGCGGGATTGAGCCGTCGTCCTCCAAAATGCGAGTCCAGTTGTAACCTCCCCCTCACTTTTCGACCTTAATGACAGTGAAAAATGAAACCGCGTGTACCTAATGGGAATTTTGGAAAAGCAATCGTCACCGAAGTTAACCTGTCGGTAAAGAGGGAGGAAAGGGTTACATCTGAATGAAAGAAAAAATGCTAATGAAACTGGTGAAAATTAATTTTGAAAAGGGGTAAAGTTAATAAAGAAAGTAAATGTGCGGCCGTTACGTTAACAATTAACTAGCGGTAATTCGATATTTGAGATTTGGGGAAAATTACAGTCGCCAGTCCTAAGGACAATTACTATAGTAACTGAAAAAGAAAGGTTATTACACATATAATTAGCACTAGAAGCGTGGCAACTGAAGGTTGACACGTGTAGTGTGAAAACTGAAAGTTTGTCAGAAATAATAAATTTCGCTGCACTCTGACTTAATTTAGCAAAAGAATTAATAAAACCGGAAAATCGAAAGTTAATTTAGTGACTGAAGATAATAGTGAGCTTTCTTTCTGAAGCACATCGAAATTCAGTAAAATACGGTTAGTCTTGGACTACCTCAACAATCATTTCAAAAGCTACTTGGATCTACGCAATTTAGAAATAAGAGATTTAACTTTGAACTTGAATTAAATTATTCTGAACAATTAACAATAGTAAAATTCAGTACGTACCAAGCTGAGCTGCAGTCGCAGGTAAGCTAAAATATGGTAACAAAACTCGCACTCTTAATTTGTGCTTGTGTAATCTAAATATCGTAGCCAGCTATGAATACCTTAACTGAACTTTGATAAAGCAGTGAAATGCTATATTATTACTTTAATGCTGGCGTTTGAATTTCAACGACACTCGGGTTCATTTCGGAAAAGGAAGGGACCCTGCTTGGCAATGCAATTGGGGCAATGAGCAACAAAGGTTCATGCTAAGTTGCTGTAATTTTGCGAGGCAAATGGAACAATTTTAAAAGCTGAGGTCTGCCATACAGTTCTAAAACTTTACGTGCTTCCAGTCTTCCTTGTTGGTTGATTGAAGGTTTGAAGCTGTCGATCGAGGAGGTGGCGACAGTCACTCACTGTCGGCCGTCGCTGTGGCAGAAGCTGGATGTTGGCGCGCCTTCTTCTTGACACGGTCACCAGACGAAACGGGCTCTTGATGTGCGCCAGCTAATGCTTCCCGTCCGCGACACCATGTCAGAAACTATCATCGCAAGTCGAGCGCAATTACATGCTGCCAAAGCGCGGCAACTCGCGGGAGCTTCACACAACACACCTCTCCACTCGCTACTCCAGCCAGACCTCCTCTGCCCGCGCTCCACGCGACTTAACACTACCAAAGATCCTAATCACTCTGGTTCTCCACACGACCTATCGACGTATTCGTTCGATAGCATAGTTTTCCCTAGGCAAGACCCAGCGTAAAAATACAAATAATATTTACAAAACAACCAATTATACATCGACATAAATGCATAAATATATATATACAAATAGTAAGACAATTACAATATACGAAGAGACAGAAATGTTATATATTCAGGTAACAAAAATAAGGAAAACAAATTTATAGTACAATAAATGGAAATAGGAGGATATGCATTTCCGGCGTTACACAGTGTGCCAGCGACTGCGCCACCTCGCTCGGTTCTGTCACAGTTAAAAGAAAATACTGAACGACATTCAGACAGCAGGCGGAGTGCCCCACCTGAAGTCTAGCAGTGAAGTGCCAACCCTGGTATTTTGAAAATTTCGCTACAAACGTTCTCCTTTATATGATTAGCGAGCTTGGCTTCTTCATCTCTCCCGTAGATTTATTTATTAGCACCTTTCCTATCTGTTGTACAGTACACTCCTTTCCCATGTTAAAAGACTCGCTCACCAAAGTGGTTTGCTCTACTCCTATGTTGAGTATTATTTAGTTTTGTGTTAGCAGAAGAGCCAACACCGTATTACGCGTGGAGCCCGAAATGCACGCGTTTTAGCTCACGCAGGCTGGTGTGAGGAGGGAATCACTATACTGACGTGAGGTCTGGAACATGACACGGAATGAGAATTCAGAAAGCGGACGTAATTAGTTTGATACTTAACTTTAATCCATTAAAGGTGAACGTCGCTCTTGACGGTACATGATTCACAATATTATCTGTTCAGAATACATTCTTGAAGATGAATATGGCGCCTTGCTAGGTCGTAGCAAATGACGTGGCTGAAGGCTATGCTAAACTGTCGTCTCTGCAAATGAGAGCGTATGTATTTAGTGAACCATCGCTAGCAAAGTCGGCTGTACAACTGGAGCGACTGCTAGAGAGTCTCTCTAGACTAGACCTGCCGTGTGGCAGCGCTCTGTCTGCAATCACTGATAGTGGCGACACGCTGGTCCGACGTATACTAACGGACCGCGGCCGATTTAAAGGCTACCACCTAGCAAGTGTGGTGTCTGGCGGTAACACCACATTTAGTTTACCCGATATCCGCATACTCTGTTTCCTGGTGAGACAAATTTATCTGTTCAGTTCCGACGTAATATTATCAGCCAATACAGTTGGTGAAGTTAAGACTACCTGGCTGTTTTTCTTAGTTGTCTGTGGACTCAGAGGGCTTACGGACCCAACACATTACAAAATTATTCACAGAACGTCACTGAATTTTCATTGTGAAATGGTTAAGCACACCGAAGCAGACATTGATACAGCTGGCACTGTTTTCCGTTTAATCTTTGTGCTTTGTGCTTCCTCAATGACATCAATAACGTATAATATACTTACTGGCCCTAAAAGAGGCGGTCCAGCTCCACTGCGTCTCTTCCCAAAATATTTCACCTGGAGTTCCGCCGACCATCGTAAGAGATTAGTTGCTTTCTTGAGCTGCGTGTACTGAAAAAGTTCCTTGTTTATATTTATTCTTCCTTTTCAACTTCGTCCTCCGATAAAAACTTCTTCATAGTTGTTAGAAGTTCCCTGAACGTCCACTCTCACGTCTGACCTGTAATGGGCGACGCTGCAAAACGTCTGGATAAATAGAGAATAATAACTGAGTATACACCGAAAATAAAACTTAAACACCTCCTAACTTAATAATAAGATAAACAGCCGCCGCTACAAACAGCCGCCGCTACAAACAGCAGGCTGCTACAAGATCTCGTTCAGCTGCCGCCCGGTCTGCACTGTAATGAGCTTGGAAAGTATCAACACACGATTCAATACACAGAGAAGCCAATTTAGACTGGCGTAAGCACAGAAGTCCGTAATGGGCTGTCCAAGACTGTACGCTGAACCGAGATGAGCTACTGTCTACTGCTGTGAAAAGAAACAATTGAAACCTTTTGAAAAAACGAGGGAGTGCGGAGAATGTGAATCGCAGAAACTGCCAAATTACTGGGTTCCCGTTTCTATAGGATGTCAATACTGGTCAAACACGAAGGGATATTTTGAACATCAGTGAAAAATTTGTTGTAGTTTTATATGGTGTATGTCGTCCATGGCTCATGATCATGTTTCCCAGTCCTGGAAATATCTCTCGCGAATACGGAATGAAATAACACGGAACCACGGCATAATAAAGCGTTATTTAAAAGTAAAAAACCTTTCGTAGACGACAGGAGGTATCCAACAGCCGTAGTTTTTTTATCAGTACTTTTCATAATCCCGCAATGATGCTTGAATGTAAATTGGTAAATTGAAGAGCCCTTTATAATACAGAACTGCGAATATGCCGGTAAAGTACTTTCAGAGAAATAAAGACTCTTTATTGATCATTCAGAATCTTTGTACATGTTCGAATGTGTATAAATGCTTGCACTTTAGGAACTTAATTAAGGCCTCTCTTTTCTTTTTGTTTATTGCCCCTTATCCCCATCTCTCGTTGGTACTCTAAAATTTTTTGCTCGACACCAATTAAATTTATCTATGTGGAACATATTTTTTAGTTCATTAGCCTCAGACCATAAATGTAATTGGTGATTTCTCATTTCAATGACTAGGCAACTTAGCATTTACGTCATTACACCGACAGTGTCTTCACTATATCCCACATTGATTTGAATTTAATCTGATATTATTTATTCCAGTATTTTACTCTCTTTTAAAGCATGTATAGAGATGTTGCAATATTTTACTCAAAGACTCTTCATTATAAGTTTTTACGAATTTGCACTACCTTGTGCACACTTTTATGTTGTCTCGTATTATACTTTAGCTGACTGTGCCTACTAGAATCAAGTTCGAATTTTTGTATGTCCACCCTTTTTGCTGGAGGTCTTCGGGATCACGGCCGTTCAGTACAGTAAGAAAATGAAACGCCTACAGCCGTCTTTACAATCTTATTTACTGTGTAGCTACCAGTTTCAGCGCTTCAGTGCGTCATCTTGAGGCCGTAGTTGGTGCTGAAGGAGTTAACACGATCCATGTGTACACCGCATCAGTGGCCAACGTAACTGGTTTACGCAGACTATCTGTAAACTTTGGTGTCACCACTCCAATCATCAACCGGTTCAATCGTCAACCATTGATGGTTGGAGTCATGACACCAAAGTTTACAGATACTCTGCGTAAACCAGTTATGTTGGCCACTGATGCAGCATTTATATGGATCGTATTAGCCCCTTCAGCATGAACTACGGCCTGAAGATGGCGCACTGAAGCACCGAAACTAGTAGCTACACAAATAAGATCAGAAGGACGGCAGTAGGCGTTTCATTTTCTTACAATTGTGTTCAATATCTTACTGCAAATTAATTGGCATAGGCGTTATAAGTGTCTGTAGGGGTCCATTGTATTTATAACTGGAAAGTTGCACAGGTCACGCCAATATTCAAGAAAGGTAGTAGGAGTAATCAACTAAATTACAAGCCCATATCGTTAATGCCGATATGCAGCACGATTTTGGAACGTATATTGTGTTCAAACATTATGAATTGCCTTGAAGAAAACATCGTTCCTGTGAAACACAACTAGCTCTTTACTCACATGAAGTGTTGAGTGCTACTGACAAGGGCTTCCAGATCGATTCCGTATTTCTGGATTTCCGGAAGGCTTTTGACACTGTACCACACAAGCGGCTCGTAGTGAAATTGCGTGCTTGTAGAATATCGTCTCAGTTATGTGACTGGATTTGTGATTTCCTATCAGAGAGGTCACAGTTCGTAGTAATGGACGAAAAGTCATCGAGTAAAACAGAAGTGATTTCTGGCGTTGCCCAAGGTAGTGCTAAAGTCCCTCTGCTGTTCCTTATCTATGTAAGCGATTTGGGAGACAGTCTGAGCAGCTATCTTAGGTTGTTTGCAGATGACGCTGTCCTTTATCGACTAATAAAGTCTTCAGAAGATCAAAACGAATTGCAAAACGATTTAGAAAATACATCTTAATGGTACGAAAATTTTCAGTTGACCCTAAATAACGAAAAATGTGAGGTTATACACATGGGTGCTAAAAGGAATTCGTTAGACTTCGGTTACACGATAAATCAGTCTAATCTAAAAGCCGTAAATTCAACTAAATACCTAGGAATTACAATTACGAACAAATAAAATTGGAAGGAACACATAGAAAATGTTGTGGGAAGGCTAACCAAAGACTGCGTTTTGTTGACAGGACACTTGGAAAATGTAACAGATCTACTAAGGAGACTGCCTACACTACGGTTGTCCATCATCTTTTAGAATACTGCTGCGCGGTGTGGGATGCTTACCAGATAGGGCTGACGGAGTACATAGAAAAAGTTCAAAGAAGGGTACCACGTTTTGTATTATTGCGAAATGTGGGAGAGAGTGTCACAGAAATGATACAGGATTTGGGCTGTACATCATTAAAAGAAAGGCGATTTTCGTTGCGACGGAATCTTCTCACGAAATTCCAATCACCAACTTTCTCCTCCGAATGCGAAAATATTTTGTTGACACCGACCTACATAGGGAGAAACGATCACCACGATAAAATAAGGGAAATCAGAGCTCGTACGGAAAGATATAGGTATTCGTTCTTTCCGCGCGCTGTATACGAGATTGGAATAATAGAGAATTGTGAAGGTGGTTCGATGAACCCTCAGCCAGGCAATTAAATGTGATTTGCAGAGGATCCATGCATATGAAGATGTATTATTAGACGCGTATGCAGTGAAAAATCTCTGTTGACAGGTTTTTGATAAATGATTAATTTTACTGCATGTGATTCGATGATTCTAACCGTTCTGTATTTCTGTGAACTCCTCACTTCTATCTCCGTGCCACCTACCAGTAAGACCAATGTGTAATGGTGTCATAACCTCTTAGTGATCCCTTACACATTGATTGTGTCAACTAATGTGAGATCAATGAAATTATTCTCTGTTGCCGAGTTGCTGCTCTCACTTTTCTTTGTTGGGAAAGTAACACTTTCGAGTACAGCCCCCTTTGAAGGCATGAAAAATAGGTTATTTTCGTAATTCGTTTTCAAGTACGTAAAACGTGATGCTAAATTTGATGATATAGTTTTATTCCTCGCACCTTTGTCTTTAGGAGGTCACTTTTGGCCACATCGGACGCTTTCTGTAACCGCTGCACTAGGTGGAAGGACCACTTGCAACCGGAACTTGAGTCATCGGTGGGAATACCCGAAGTCCTCCTATTGGACCTGTAACAAAATATCGTCGTATATGTCATTTTCTACATATTTTCTATCAGATATGTAGCATAACTGAAAAAAATTAAGTTCTAGCAAAATTTAGAGACCAAACTCAATTTCTTCGCCGGCAAAATAGAGGCAAAAGCATGCAACGAAAACAAACTTCTGAAGACATTGCAAAACAACTACGTGCGCTGACAGGGAACTTAGTTTAGAATGCCGTTCATCAAATTCCGATCAAAATCGTGTCTACCGTTCCCAAGTTATGTTTCCCGACAATTTGGAAAGTACATTTTCGAGAAAAACGCATGTAAAGTCTCGTGTTCAATTTTTGTAGTTAAATTAAACATACCTCTAGTCAGCAATCGTTGAATCATACAATAATCCCTCCACATCCAAAGTGAGGTCCTCCTCCATCTTCTTCGTGGACATGGTGGTCCAGCGGGCCTCTTTGGTAGCTTCTGTCATCCGCTGCTCTGCTCGCTCGATACGCTTTTCGACCCTTTAGTGCAGGACTTTTAACAGCTTGGTCCGATCTCGAGTTCGAGCACGTACATAATTTCCATAATGCCTGTTAAGCTGACGTTAAAATTAAATGCTGTCGCATTGCCAGCGATGTCAACTATTTTTTCCACGCTGTGAATGGTTTTCGCAGACACCTTTTTCACAAATCGCCTTCTAACTCTATAACGTAGTTTCTGGCTAACTTGGGAAGAACAGTACAATAAAGTAAACACGCCAGACGAAGCTTTAATTTTTCTGAAATATTCAAAGATGAATGCCGTCTTAAGAGAAAATTAAATTACAATGGGCATCTTCTTCTTCAGTCTACTCTGCAAAATGTCGCACAAGTCAACACTTATTCTTCGTATTATACGAGTACTCCCCTTGCAAACAGAAGTTAACACATGTGAATGCAGGCTTTCGTGGCGTATACTGCTGATGAAATCTTCTCGGGCTTCCATCCGAGTAGCTGCGTGGAAAAAAAAAATCGAAATCTTCTGGCCAAAATGATGAGAATGACACTCATCGAAAAGTCGCTGATTTTCGACGCAGCTACCCGGATGGAAGCCCGAGAAGATTTCATCAGAAGTTAACACATTTTCAGGTTTGATCAGAATATAACTAAAATTATGGGTCTGCTGAATTATTTAGACTAATTTGATGGCGATAATTCAAACTTTGTTGGACATCATTCTTCAAGTCGGTCCCTGCCAAATTTTCAAACGCCTGTTGTATTAAAACATATATATATATGACTAGTTTCATGTAAATGGCAATGAGTCCCAGCACAGGAAATATATACAGAATAAGTAGTTGATTAAGGTGTACCTCATCATTTAAGAGTTGACATCTACATTTAGGTCACTGATGTTTCATTGTATGTAGTCCCTACATGTTTTGGTAAAACATCTGCAATGTCCTAGAACCTACTTTTTCTATAATCACTGTACGGATTTCTGTAATTGCAGAATACGTAAGCAGAGGTTTCCTATCCAAAACCATTGGAACCTGATCAGATACATTTTTTAAGTCAACGTTTTTATTTTTAAGATGATCCGGCGACTGAAAATGGGTTATATTTCCGGAACATATCTAGTAGCTAAATAATACAACTATAATGCAGGTAAAAGATGACAAATTTGATCGTTTAAAAAGGGATCTTGGTAGTTTAAGCAGAGTCCCATAGGTCACATTCGACGAAATAAACACAGGCAGCCTCTCGCTGCCAGAGCGACTTAGATGCAGGCCATGCTTGCTCCAGCTATCAGCTACATGTAGTCAGGACAAGCGCAAACTCAAGAGAGGGCTATGCTAGCAATCAGTACAGTCTTTTCCAGCTGCACATGAACTTATTTCACAGTACCGACAGTGCTGTACCGAAGATGCACTAGAAGAACTTCACAAAGCGCACTTTCCTGCTACGAATTCCAAACTGTTAATATCGTATACATCACCTCCACCACGACTATCTACCTGATCATATGTCACTAAATGGGACTACTCCTTTTAAAAGCATTAGCACGACGTCATAATTTTCTGTACTCTAAGTCTCAGTGTACTAGTAATTTAGTACTCATCTCTAAACATCACCCTTAACTAACGGCAAACGACGCCCCCATGAACGCTATATACCGGCAGAACCTTTTACTCCAAGTATCTTTCTGTGTCCCTCGTGTTTCAGGCTGCTGCAGTTTCCTTATACGTATTTTTATACGCATTTTTCTTTTCAACTCTCTTCTTCTCGACGATAATAGCCGCTGGAACCAAATGATCGTATGTAATAATTCCACCCGCTCTTGTATCAACTCTTGGTACTATTCCCAACCCTATTTTTAATGGTAAAAGATAGGTCCGCCTGAAAGTCATAGCTCTTCACTTGGTATTCCCCTGTCAGCCCGCTGTTGCTACACACTCCGCAAAGCCAAAAAATGGGCGTCTTAAGTTACCGAATAATTTCCCCACCACAGTCTTCCTCTCCCGCCTGAGAACATAACTTGTTGCATCCAATAGGGATAGGGGCCATCTAAAGAAAATCTGTAACAAAACTGCCGGCCGCGGTGGCCGAGCGGTTCTAGGGGCTTCAGTCCGGAACCCCGCGACTGCTACGGTCGCAGGTTCGAATCCTGCCTCGGGCATGGATGTGTGTGATGTCCTTAGATTAGTTAGGTTTAAGTAGTTCTAAGTTCTAGGGGACTGATGACCTCAGATGTTAAGTCTCATAGTGCTCAGAGCCATTTGAACCATTTGTAAAAATTCTCGGATATTGTAATAAATATTTTCTTTCATTGTAACTTGCACATTATCTTTTGCATTTCAATTTAATAGACACAAAAGTCAAACATTTACGGTTCATGAAAATTTGAAAAATAATATCATGTATCATTGGGCTAACCAAGGCGACTGGTTTCGTTCACTGGACCAGGCAGTCTCTGTGAATGGCTCGGAGTGTAACAGCTGTTACACGCTAACACTTATAAGTGTCAATATATTTCATATTTTTTTTCTTTTTAGAAGGTTATTCTTGGCTTCTATAACCAATAAAATGTATTCTGAACCAAGGAGGCTAATAGTAGAAATTTCTTCTTCGAAGGTAAAAGGACAGCATTTGACTTATCATCAGAGCATAAACTATAGGAGAATATGTAATGAAAACGGTTTCTTAAGTTTCGTTCACTGTTGCCTACTTAGGCCTAAAACAAGACAAAATTCGAAGTGGCTGATTCAAGGCGACGAGCACAGCATTGCTTAACAATACCTGTGTGTACCCGGTACAAAAATCGGCGTGAATTGCTCGTTCTTTCCAATGGTGGCTGCAGAAATTTAGTCACAATACTCATGTCACTGAGAGGTCTCAGTCATTAATATCAGTCAATCACAAGCACATCGTGCAAACCTTACCTTAGTTCTCTATTAGTTTCTGCCTTCCTGGAGAAACTTACCACTAAAAAGGTGAATCTTTGGCAACAAGGGGTACACATAATGACCGCTAGAATGCATGTATTGTCAATATCCGCAGAGAAATCGAGTCGGTCCATTGATCGCTGCCTTCCCCACAGAGCGACCTCTGCGAACGACCACACTACAGCTACCGCACTTCCTGCTAATCACCATTAACTTAAAATATGAGGAAAAGGAATCGTAGATCATGGGTGCAATCTATACGAAATTCTTCAAAGTTATCCCAGTGAGAAAAGTATTCTAACGTTTTTCCAGCGTACACTCGCAACACAATACTGTTTTGCGACATTTGGACTGGAAACATGACTGCCGTTGTCAAGGCGAGTGGCAGACCTTCGAGTGTGAAAAGATAGTTGACCACCCATTGCGAAATCAAAACCACGTGTTTAAAAGGTAAACTGTAAAATACATATTGTGAATATATTTGATTGTTAAAATTTCACACTTTCGATACATTTTACCAATTTTAGCTTCTTCCGTTGGTATTCTATGGTGGCACGTTTGACTTGGCTAGGCAGATCAAAACGATTTTCTGTGGAAGTGGTGTCCCACAACTTGTAATTATTTTTTAAAAAAATGTTGTAGTTCACTGGCAGAATGTGACAGTAAATATTTATTTTGCAGCTTTAGATCATGATCGGGTGTACTGTATTCCAAAGGAGGTTATGCGTGAAATGCATTTCATGTTTATCTGTCAATACAACACTACTTGGTGTACATGCTTACGAAACTTCACGTAATAGGGTGCCACACATACACATACGACATTTAAAACTAATTACATGTCAATATTTAACCCATAAACAGTCAAAATTCAGCTACGAGAGTTATGTATCACGTATTTGTAGCAATGTAGCCAGTCAGTGATAAAACTTATCCTTTATAGATATCATGTTGCAAGTACAGTGTATAAACAAGGACGGAGGCGGAAGACTGAATGTACATAATCAAATGGATTGCTTTCGATGGTTCGTGACGCAAAAAGACGCAGAGAAGACTCATAGTATACGTTAGTGTGAAAAAGTGGATGTGCCATAAACAAAATCAGTAAGTAGTCCAAATAGAACTCCATGCTTGCCAGTCAGTTGTACTTCCTCATTTTCCTCGACCAGAGATTCCCAAACGACTAAGGGTATTACCAGTGCTTTAACGTCCCCATAATTAATCGAATTTCTTCAGGTAAGGATATGGGTGTAGCTCTGTTGTTCGACTCAATGTTCTTATGCCTATAGAATATTTAATCCATTAGCCTAGAATTTTATTGATTACCAACATTGATAATAGCAGACTGTTCTTCAGAGTCTCCAACAGACCTACCATTTTGTCTGGTGAGGGAAAGACTACTTTTACTTCACGAAGTGTTACAGTTGTATAAATTTTTGAGCAATCATTCCCCACCTAAGACATTATACTTTTTTCTTCTTCCATCTTCCGTGGTTGGTGTAGCGCCGCGGCTTGGATGTGATTATTAATGCGATGTTTTGAACATGTGTGCCAACGGCCTTGCCGCAGTGGTAACACCGGTTCCCGTCAGATCATCGAAGCTAAGAGCTGTCGGGCTGGGCTACCACTTGGATGGGTCTGCCGAGTGCTGTTGGCAAGCGGAGTGCACTCAGCCCTTGTGAAGCAAAGTGAGGAGCTACTTGATTGAGAAGTACCGGCTCTGGTCTCGTAAACTGATGTACGGCTGGGAGAGCGGTGTGCTGACCACATGCCCCTCCATATCCGCATCCAGTGACTCCTGTGATCTGAGGATGAAACGGCGGCCGGTCGGTAGCGTTGGTATTTCCAAGGCGTGTTCGGACGGAGTTTAGTTTTAGTTTAGTTTTTGAATATGTGTCCTGTGTATCACCTTGTACTCGAGGCTTGAGTGTGACCACATTGATCCATGTATAAATGTTATTGGTGGATTTATGGCGCACACTATCTACATCTACATCTACATTTATACTCCGCAAGCCACCCAACGGTGTGTGGCGGAGGGCACTTTACGTGCCACTGTCATTATCTCCCTTTCCTGTTCCAGTCGCGTATGGTTCGCGGGAAGAACGACTGTCTGAAAGCCTCTGTGCGCGCTCTAATCTCTCTAATTTTACATTCGTGATCTCCTCTGGAGGTATAAGTAGGGGGAAGCAATATATTCGATACCTCATCCAGAAACGCACCCTCTCGAAACCTGGCGAGCAAGCTACACCGCGATGCAGAGCGCCTCTCTTGCAGAGTCTGCCACTTGAGTTTGTTAAACATCTCCGTAACGCTATCACGGTTACCAAATACCCCTCTGACGAAACGCGCCGCTCTTCTTTGGATCTTCTCTATCTGCTCCGTCAACCCGATCTGAGCAATACTCAAGTATAGGTCGAACGAGTGTTTTGTAAGCCACCTCCTTTGTTGATGGACTACATTTTCTAAGGACTCTCTCAATGAATCTCAACCTGTTACCCGCCTTACCAACAATTAATTTTATATGATCATTCCACTTCAAATCGTTCCGCACGCATACTCCCAGATATTTTACAGAATACAATAGGTTGTATACCGCAGGTATACAACCTATTCTGCGTGTGAGCGCTTGCACCATCTCTATTTGTGGTCCCAGTTAATTTCAGTGACCACTGTATAAGGGGCAATCAAAAAGTTTCGCAGGTCGCACTAACCCTTTGGCTACATGTCGGTGACGACACACTGTCTCGTCACATTAATGGGACCATCTGTCAAAAGCATGAACAACCACCGTTTGCAGCGCACAACGCTGCGAGGCGTGCAGAGAGAGTGTCACTATGGTTCTGGAAGGTACTGACCGTGGAGCCACGCCGACTCCTGCGCCGTGGCCAGCTGCGCTAGGATTCTCGATTGAGGATCAATCGCACGAACAGTCCGATCGAGGTCGTCCCACAGACTCTCGATTGAGTTTCAATCCGGGACGTTTGGTGGCCAGGGGAATACTGTAAATTCATCCTCCTGGTCCTCGAAGTGTGCAAGTACACTGCGAGCTGTGTAATATGTTTCACTGTCCTACTGGTACATGTCATCGTGCTAAGAAAAAAAAAGTCTCCGTGTAGAGGTGAATATAGTCCACAAAGACACATCCACACTTGCGTTGATCACTTGTGCCTTCCAGAAGGAGATCCCAGGGAATGGCGCGAAATCACACGACTGCCCGTAACGTTTCCTCCTACGGCCTGGACCCGTTGCTTTCAGACGTTTCACGCCATAAGCGCCAAGACCATCTCTCTGATGGAGCATAAAATGAGAAACATCTGACGAGGCCACCTGTCGTTACGCATTGGACGTTCAGTTGAGGTTATGACGTGCAAATTTCAATCTTTGTCGCCGATGAAGAGGAGTAAACCGGGGTGCACGAATCAGGCCTGCCTGCTGCAGGGGTCCATATCCAGCAACAGTCGCTGAACAGTCTTTGAGGAGACACTGTTGGTATCCCTTGGTTCATCTGGGCGTCCAGCTGCTCAACTGTTACACGTCTATCCGCCCTTACACATCTCCGCAGCTGTTGTTTACGCCTGTAATCTATGGCTCGTGCACTACAGTTTACTCGGCGCCGGTTTTGTATAGAGCCATTATGTTATGCACCGAATACTTAAACCACAGTCTATTTACAGACTTAGCAGTTTTAGAAATGCTTCCATCATTGGCCCGAAAAGCCAATCATCATACCCTTCTGGACGTCAGATAAATTGCTCCGTTTACGCATTATGACAACGGCTGCACTGTGTTTTGCATCTCCAAGTCACTAGGCGGCTGTGAGTCGCTATTGTACTTTGACGTCGAGCATAGGCGTTAGTCGCATTAATGTGACTAGGCAGTGTATATCAACACCGGAGATGTGCTGGGTTGCAAGTATCCTGCAGCATTAGCCGCAAACGGAAACTCTTTGATCGCATTTAATATCTCTGGATTCCTCATCACATTTCCAATGTTTTTTGCAGTGAAAAGGAAACAAAAACGTTGCGTAAATATCTTGATAAATAAAACGTAAAAAAGTCAATGAAAGCGTGTTTTCGGTTCATTCTATCACTTCCGAGGTACTATGTTACGAAAGTTCTGATTATTTGTGAAATATCACAGAGAAGGGATAGAAGAAGAGAAATTACGTGGAACAACCCAACTGTCATAAATTTGCCAACACCTTTCCAACAGCAGCACGACAAGAAGTGAGTGCAGCTTTGTGCTCTGAAGCGAACGAGAGAGGCATACACAGAGAACTGCCATTCAGAATCGCTCATTAACAGCCAGCTGCCATACTGCGTGAGTGCGTGCAACAACCTTTGTATGCATGTGTGTGTGTGTGTGTGTGTGTGTGTGTGTGTGTGTGTGTGTGTTTGTGTGTGTGCGTGTTCGTTTTGTCACGCACAAACTTTGGTCATTGCCGCTTGGTGCAGCGCAGCATGCGGCACTGGCTTATAACTCAGTTGCGGGAATTTCCTCCGAGAAGATGCTAACCCTACCGCAGGAGTTTGCGGCGTACAGGCGACAAGCGACGATCGCAAGGGTGGGTGAAGACGTGCTAAAGCAGAGGCTTTCGTGAGGCTCCTCCTTATTTCTGCTTGTTTTCTGGCGCACGCCCTGCTTAAATTGTGCACATTCTCCTCGCATATTTATGGGGTTTGCCTCCCCTTCATAAGAACGCCACGAGCAAAGCGTGGAATTTGTAGGTGGTTAGGGTGCCAAGGGTCGGTTTCGTTTAGAAAATATTCGTTTTTGCGGCATAACGATTATACGTTGACTACTTAAGCCAACAAGAGAGATTCGTGGAGTCTTATAATAGATTTACCAAGCTTGGATGTAAACTGACACACATTTGTCGAAGTTATGGATTGCGAATAAGGCTCATTTCATTTTCTGGCATACAGAGAGGCCCTTTCTTCATTATCGTAGTTTTTGGGCTTGCTGAAATTGATATTTTACATAATCATTCTTAAAGCTTTTGTAGATACCTTTTAGTGTGGGATCATTACGTAGTTGTAAGCAGGAGATTATAGAAGTGTTAGCTATGTGTGAAGGACGTACAGTGTTACAGGTAATACGACGCAGAGTATGGGAGGCTCAGTCTTACGATGAACACTCACTCTGCTGATAATTTCTTAAACTCGTTGTACAGCTGCGAAAGGTATTGTCAAAAGCCTGGCTTTCACCGATTTGATCAGTTTTGTTATGAAAAGGTTGCCGAGACGGGTAAATGATGAAAACATCATGGGTTTCTATTCCTCATAATCCTTTTCTTTCTGGTGCGGGAGTATAGCTGTGAGCATTTAGTGATTAATTATACTATGGCGTAGAACTGTAAACAGTTTTATATATGAAAGCTTGGGTCGCTCCAGGTAGCGTACATGGAAAGCCTCAAGGTTAAGACGATTGCGGGTTCGAGCCCCGGTCCGGCTGTCGTGTCCTACCTCAGGATAGAGGGAACACGGGGAGGGGGGGAGGGGGGTTGAGGCCAGTCTGCAATTTCCGACCTGTGAGAAGTAAATACGGAAAGCCAAATTCCCAGTGAAGGCAGCTTGATGACTTTGATCAGCGCCAAACACTGTCACAGGGCGCCTACGAGAGGAGCGGATTCTGGGACTCGACAGGATGATTGCAGCAGGAGACTCATGGCATTCAGGGGTCTGATTAACTCTGTTTATTTCTGATCTGGCTAACTACTACACTGAAGGCTAATTCCAAACATTAGAAAAGCAAAGGAAACAACTGGTTGCACAACTAAAATGTGTGTCTGAATCCACGGGGGTGAGCCTAACAAAAGTAACGAATACCAGCAGCAGTCCAAGTGCGAAAAAGACATGTCGAAGATTACCGAGGCTGGCCACCAGCGACCTGACTAAGAACTCCTCTGAATACAAAAACATGGGTTTTTATAAGAATCGTGACGGTGCACTATTTCTCCCTTCCTACAGTCGATCCACCAGTCCACCGGCATTTAACTAGCTTTGGCCAATCTGACGAGTGGCTCTGCACCTCCAGGGCGCCTCTGGGCAACCACATTTAGATTCGTCCCCTTCTCCTAATTGGTAGACGGGGATAATTCTGGACTTTACATTAGCCAAGTCCAAGTTTGGTAGCAACAGCGTTCAACTGGAACCTAAACTTCACTGCCACCCTTATTATGCCCAGCAACAACAGTGTTTTACGTCACTTGGCTCTACCCTCGGCCCTTCTGTGGGTGGGGACTTACAACAGCGTCTGGGCGAAGGATGGTGTTACCAGTTAATTGGTTCAAATGGCTCTGAGCACTATGGGACTTAACATCTGAGGTCATCAATCCCCTAGAACTTAGAACTACGTAAACCTAACTAACCCAAGGACATCACACACATCCATGCCCGAGGCAGGATTCGAACCTGCGACCGTAGCGGTCATGTGGTTCCAGACTGAAGCGCCTAGAACCGCTCGGCCGCAACGGCCGGTACTAGTTAATTATCTGAAGTTAAACTTCTCCCCTGGGACAGCTGCCAGAGTGTCTGCAATTTGTAGTATGACTGTTTAGCTCCACTAACCTAAATTCTACCACTTTTACCTGCTCTCTGCATTGTGTGTCTGATATCCTACCTTGGTGTGCCCTTGGTGGCTTCCAAAAGCCTTAAGCGTAACAATATGCAAGTCATAATGTTGTATATATATATATATATATATATATATATATATATATATATATATATATAGGTAGTAGATCTATGCCTCACAAAGTTGAAGCCAAGTCATTTGCATTGAGCGAATTTATTTGGAAGTGAACAGTTGTGGTTTCCAATTTTCTGTTCTGAATGTCATATTAAACCAAATTTTCCTGCATTTATAAATTAACTTAATCCAGTCATTCGCGTACAAGAATAAGTAAAGAAATAACGCTGTACCTACTGTTGCTCAGTTATACAGCGTGAATCATAATTAATGGCGTAAACGCGTACAGTTGAAAGTACACGATACTTGAAGCAAAAAAGTCTCAGTAAACATATAGTCGAAAATACATAGCATAAGACCTACGAGCAGTTTTTCATCTTCGATAATGTGAAGCAAATCTCTTCTACTGCAAGCTCTGTGCTTTCCATATTTTGGGAAGTGCTAATATCGACCAAAACAAGAAAAAAATGTCCAGTAAACTTGTGCTCTAAAATGCATATCTTAAAAGTTATGAGCACTTGTTCATTAGAAAAGTTGTGTTCCAAATTACCGCAGATGAACAAATGCTCGTAGCTTTTAAGGTATGCATTTTAGAGCACATGTTTACTGGTCTTTTTTTTCTTGTTTTGGTCCATATTACAACTTCCCAAAATACGGAAAGCAAAGAGCTTGCAGTAGAAGAAATTAACTTAACAGTATGGAAGATAAGAAATTGCTCCTAGCTCCTGAGGTATACATTTTCGACCCTATGTTTACTGACACTTTTTCGCGTCTAGTGTCGTGAACATTCAAGTGTATGCGTTTAGGCCATTAATTATGATACACCCTGTATAGTGAAATGATTTAATTTACCAAATAACATGTCACTAATTGGTCGGTTCTGTTGTTACAGGTACGTTACTGTGGATAATCAACATACTACTCCACTTCACACTCTTCTTGTAATGGAAGTCCTCTACAAAATCAAGGGATAACGGAGCAACATGGAGCCAAGTAAGCAGAGCCAATTAACACAGACAGCACATTAAATCGAAATAACGGCGTTTTGCCAAATAATGACATTACCTTGGTTGTTATGTGATACAGAATATTTATAACGTGCAGCAGGCCAGTAGCCGTAATTAGTTGTGATAGATTTCTACTCTTCTTCGTAAACAGTCTAAAGTATAGTGATATATATCAGTGGTTTTGTTTTCAGTATGATCTTTCGACTCCGAAAAACAACCAAGTTCAAATGATACGACAACCGCCACGAAAACAAATCATTGATCCGACTAATATTTATCCACGCCGATTTTGCTGGACTTTCTCCTATCCTGTAACTCTGTCGCAGTCTAGAAGCTTTTGAAAGAAATGTTATCTTGGTCATTTTCAGGAATGACTTAATGTCCTCTACATTAAAAATTTATCCACTTATCAACCATATAAAACTTTTCTTCAAATGTTGTTTACATCTATAGAAGAACCAAAAGCTCCATCCCCCTGTGAATTACGATCTTGAAAGTGTTCTCTGCCTGCATCAACTAATCTAGCCAATCTGATATCTACGTAATATCTGCATCTGTGACGGAAACACCTTATTAAACTGAGTTCGCATAAATATATTAGAACCTTTCCAGATCTGTTGAAATATGAATCAGAACTCTTCTAAACAACCACATTCCACTCCTTTCCAGAACCCTCCCTCACATAATCGGGTTGCCTCCATCCCCATTCCTTAAATTCACAGCAGCTTCGCAGCATAGCCTGCAAATTTTCATACTTCCATTCTGTTCTCCACCACTGCTTTATACATCTTTAAGAGCCATCAACTTCCTGAACTTCTGAATATTAAAGTAACCCATCACTTGAAGGTTTACGAGTAACATCGCTTCAGTTTAAACAGAAAATTCATAATCTTCCATATTTTACATTTTTAAGTACACAAATTTGTAACAAATAGAATGCAAGAAAATAATTAGTTTTCTCTTATGTAGCAAAGAATATAGAAACATCGCTTCAGTTTAAACAGAAAATTCATAATCTTCCATATTTTACATTTCTAAGTACACAAATTTGTAACAAATAGAATGCAAAAAAATAATTAGTTTTCTGTTATGTAGCAAAGAATATAGATGAGATACGCCGACATCCAAAATACGACACGTATCGCACACCTACATATTCACAGACTTTAAAGTACCTGCGAGTATACTCTTCATCTTTCAGCTACTTATCTCTGAATCACTATGAATCAAGAAACTTGAAGCCACTAGCATTTTGTATCTACAACAAATATAATCGATAAAACAACACTGCTTTCTGTAGCAAAGCTTTAGCTATTAGGTGTCACATGTCTGTGAACTGATATGTAATTTGTAGCAGTGAGCACAATTTTTGAATGTGTCTAAGCTTTGATTATTTCAATGGGCCACACATACTTTCGTATATGTCATGTTATTATTATTACTATTAGTAGTAGTAGTAGTAGTAGTAGTAGTAGTAGTAGCAAGTGTACCCACAAGTTAGCTTAAATCCTCCCAAATCCTCTTCATCCGATCGCTGTGGGTCTGTTATCTTCCTGGATTAAGTTTTAGTTTCCTTTCATACAGCTGTTTGGAGGTGAACTTACAAAAGTTGGTGCTCTATTTACATGTCGTTCGTGTTGTTCCCAATGGGTCAACAACAATGTCCGTTAGATCCTTTAGGTTGTATTCTTGCTATCGTAGTTTGATTCTTCGAATCTCATTTATTTTGCGGAAGAAAGTGATGGTTAGACCCGTCGCTCACTGGTGCTTTTTTTTTTTTGGTCATCAGTCTGCTGACTGGTTTGATGCAGCCCGCCACGAATTCCTTTCCTGTGCTAACCTCTTCATCTCAGAGTAGCACTTGCAACCTACGTCCTTAATTATTTGCTTGACGTATTCCAATCTCTGTCTTCCTCTACAGTTTTTGCCCTCTGCAGCTCCCTGTAGTATCATGGAAGTCATTCCCTCATATCTTAGCAGATGTCCTATCATCCTGTCCCTTCTCCTTATCAGTGTTTTCCACATATTCCTTTCCTCTCCGATTCTGCGTAGAACCTCCTCAATCCTTACCTTATCAGTCCACCTAATTTTCAACATTCGTCTATAGCACCACATCTCAAATGCTTCGATTCTCTTCTGTTCCGGTTTTCACTACCATACAATGCTGTACTCCAGACGTACATCCTCAGAAATTTCTTCCTCAAATTAAGGCCGGTATTTGATATTAGTAGACTTCTCTTGGCCAGAAATGCCTTTTTTGCCATAGCGAGTCTGCTTTTGATGTCCTCCTTGCTCCGTTCGTCATTGGTTATTTTACTGCCTAGGTAGCAGAATTCCTTAACTTCATTGACTTCGTGACCATCAATCCTGATATTAAGTTTCTCGCTGTTCTCATTTCTACTACTTCTCATTACCTTCGTCTTCCTCCGATTTACTCTCAAACCATACTGTGTACTCATTAGACTGTTCATTCCGTTCAGCAGATCATTTAATTCCTCTTCACTTTCACTCAGGATAGCAATGTCATCAGCGAATCGTATCATTGATATCCTTTCACCTTGTATTTTAATTCCACTCCTGAACCTTTCTTTTATTTCCATCATTGCTTCCTCGATGTACAGATTGAAGAGTAGGGGCGAAAGGCTACAGCCTTGTCTTACACCCTTCTTAATACGAGCACTTCGTTCTTGATCGTCCACTCTTATTATTCCCTCTTGGTTGTTGTACATATTGTATATGACCCGTCTCTCCCTATAGCTTACCCCTACTTTTTTCAGAATCTCGAACAGCTTGCACCATTTTATATTGTCGAACGCTTTTTCCAGGTCGACAAATCCTATGAAAGTGTCTTGATTTTTCTTTAGCCTTGCTTCCATCATTAGCCGTAACGTCAGAATTGCCTCTTTCGTCTCTTTACTTTTCCTAAAGCCAAACTGATCGTCACCTAGCGCGTTCTCAATTTTCTTTTCCATTCTTCTGTATATTATTCTTGTAAGCAGCTTCGATGCATGAGCTGTTAAGCTGATTGTGCGATAATTCTCGCACTTGTCAGCTCTTGCCGTCTTCGGAATTGTGTGGATGATGCTTTTCCGAAAGTCAGATGGTATATCGCCAGACTCATATATTCTACACACCAGCGTGAATAGTCGTTTTGTTGCCACTTCCCCCAATGATTTTAGAAATTCTGATGGAATGTTATCTATCCCTTCTGCCTTATTTGACCGATAAGTCCTCCAAAGCTCTTTTAAATTCCAATTCTAATACTGGATCCCCTATCACTTCTAAATCGACTCCTGTTTCTTCTTCTATCACATCAGACAAATCTTCACCCTCATAGAGGCTTTCAATGTATTCTTTCCACCTATCTGCTCTCTCCTCTGCATTTAACAGTGGAATTCCCGTTGCACTCTTAATGTTACCACCGTTGCGTTTAATGTCACCAAAGGTTGTTTTGGCTTTCCTGTATGCTGAGTCTGTCCTTCCGACAATCATATCTTTTTCGACGTCTTCACATTTTTCCTGCAGCCATTTCGTCTCAGCTTCCCTGCACTTTCTATTTATTTCATTCCTCAGCGACTTGTATTTCTGTATTCCTGATTTTCCCGAAACATGTTTGTACTTCCTCCTTTCATCAATCAACTGAAGTGTTTCTTCTGTTACCCATGGTTTCTTCGCAGCTACCTTCTTTGTCCCTATGTTTTACCTCCCAACTTCTGTGATGGCCCTTTTTAGAGATTTCCATTCCTCTTCAACTGTATTGCCTACTGCGCTATTCCTTATTGCTGTATCTATAGCGTTAGAGAACTTCAAACTTATCTCGTCATTCCTTAGTACTTTCGTATCCCACTTCTTTGCGTATTGATTCTTCCTGACTAATGTCTTGAACTTCAGCCTACTCTTCATCACTACTATATTGTGATCTGAGTCTATATCTGCTCCTGGGTACGCCTTACAATCCAGTATCTGATTTCGGAATCTCTGTCTGACCGTAATGTAATCTAATTGAAATACTTCGCGTATCTCCCGGCCTTTTCCAAGTATACCTCCTCCTCTTGTGATTCTTGAACAGGGTATTCGCTATTACTAGCTGAAACTTGTTACGGAACTCAATTAGTCTTTCTCCTCTGTCATTCCTTGTCCCAAGCCCATATTCTCCTGTAACCTTTTCTTCTACTCCTTCCCCTACAACTGCATTCCAGTCGCCCATGACTATTAGATTTTCGTCCCCCTTTACATACTGCATTACCCTTTCAATATCCTCATAAGCTTTCTCTGTTTGTTCATCTTCAGCTTGCGACGTCGACATGTGTACCTGAACTATCGTTGTCGGTGTTGGTCTGCTGTCGATTCTGATTAGAACAACGCGGTCACTGAACTGTTCACAGTAACACACCCTCTGCCCCACCTTCCTATTCATAACAAATCCTACACCAGTTATACCATTTTCACTGGTGCTATATATCAATAAAATTTCAAATGTCTTTTCCATGTTGTAGAATGAAATCGCTCCCTGAAGACATAAAGTTCTTCTACGCTTTCGTATATACAGATAACCTCAAAGATCTTCGGTCCGAATATTTTCCTCAATGTCGTTCCGTTTCCAGCATGTTATTAACAGTGATACTTAATGATGAGAACTAGAGGTGCCACTGTCTGGTGAATTATGGCACTGGTGGAAGTGACCTGCTTGACACAGACATTTCAAAAGATTGACTAGGCTGTTTTTCTGGTTTCTGTGGACAGGATTGTCATCTAAGCAGTCGAAGTATTTAACTTGAGCAATGTTGCCGCAGAGTAAGAAAAAAAAATAAAAAAATGAATACGCACCACAAGGCATTATCCGAATGTGACGCAAATAAGTACATTTGATACACATATACAAACAAACGATTGCAATTCCAGAAAAATCGGACGATTTGTTCAAGAGAAAGAGCTTCAGACATTGAGCAAGTTAATAACGCGTTGGTCCACCTCTGGCCCTGATGCAAACAGCTAATCGCCTTGGCATTAATTGATAGAGTTGTTGGACGTCCTCCCTGAGGGACTTCGTGCCAAATTAGCCCGTTAGATCGACAAAATCCCGAGACAGATGGAGGGCTCTGTCCATAACGATCCACACGTCATCTATTGGTTAGAGGTCCAGCCACCTTACTGGGCAAGGTAGAGCTAGGCAAGCACGAAAACAAGTAGCAGAAACTCTCGTTGTGCGCGGGCGGGCCTTAATTTGCTGAAATGTAAGTCCAGGGTAGCTTGCCATCATCATCATCATCATCATCATCATCATCATCAGAATTCTGCCAAAAGGCAGGTTTTCACATGTTAATTCTCCAGGCTATCCGGTCTTCCGCCATCCTCTTCAGGTCTGCATAAATGACCATGAAAGACAACCAAAAGGAGCGTAGGAATCGTTGGCGTACCTCTGTGCTATGAAGGTACTACGGATTACAACCAAAAGGGACCTGCTACAAAAGAAATGGCACCCCAGACTACCACTCCTGGTTGTCGGGCTGTATGGCGGGCGGCAGTTAAGTTGGTATCCCACCACTGTCCAGAGCGTCTCCAGACGTGTCTTCGGCTCGGAATCTCACTGACTGGGAGTGAATTTTCTTCATTGATGAGTCCTGTTTCGAAATGAGGCCCGATGACCAGCGAACCTCACACAAAGTGGAAACTCTATGGCTGGGCTTGGCTGGTAATCGCGCTTCCCAGCGCCCCGGCCGCCCCTTGTACCGCCTGTTGACACACAATCCGTCTCTGCCGAAATCGTAACTTTAGAATGAACGCGAATTTACTAATTTAGCGAAGAACCGTGAACACTCAGCGGCGCTGGTCTGAAAATATTGTACAATTATTTTTTCAATCCATGTCGTTAACCTTTAATATCTTTCACTTTACAATGTCTGTTCTTTTAGACATGCGTTTGTGTCTGAAGGTAGAGACAGTGGTGACGATCTGTATGTAGCTGTATTAATACCACAAAATTTATCGCATTTGATAAATCTTTTGACGTCAGCTGTACCTATTAGTCGCACATGAAAATCTGTGTCGGACCGGGACTCGAACTCGAATTTCACGGTGCGAGCGGTCACCTTAATCACTTCGGCTATCCGTGTACGCTTCCCGGACCCACCCAAACCTCCATACGCCAATTCTCCACGCCCCTATTGCTAACGACGATTATAATACTAACGTTAAACATATTTCTCAGTAACCTTGTCGCGGGAATCCAAGTAATGTTGTGGGCAGAAGGAGTGTAGACAGTGTGGCGTATGGAGGTTTGAATCAGACCGGTAAGCTTGCAAGGATAGCCAAGACGGTTAAGGTGACCATTCACTCACCACAAGCGGGAAATCATGATTCGAGTCCCGGTCCGGCACAAACTGTCGTGCGCCACCAACAGGTGATAATTTCTATGCCTAATATAGGTGGCGTCAATGGAATTCGCATTTCGTAATTTCAGTATTTCCATTAGTTTCTACTTTGTTTACACATTATACTGGGAAAGTGGTGGTTACCTTGCGCACACTGAAAGCACGTCACTGATATTGAGATTGCTGTTGTAGGTGTTTCCGAAACCTACCTGATATTTCATCTATCATCCGTCCCATTTAGTCTGTTGGTGTAACCTTATAAGGACGAATATCCTGTAAAGATGGGTTCCTGTGCGCCCAAACCCCATGCTATTCTATCCTGTGCAAGCCGTTTTATCTCCGAATAACTCTGCAACCTACATCCTTCTAAATCTGGTTACAGTATTCATTTCCTGGTCTCCCTCTACGATTTTCCTCTTGCACACTTCCCTGCAATATTAAACAGATGATACCTTCATGTCTCAGAATGCGTCCTACCAACAGATCCTAGTCACGCTACCACAAATTACTTTTCCTCCCAATTCCGTTCAGTACCTCATTATTCTAGTAACAAGATCATAAGCATTCTTCTATAGTACCTTATTTCAAAAGCTTCTATTCTGTTCTTGTCTAAACTTTTTATCGTCCGTGTTTCACTTTCGTACATGGCTGCACCCCATAAAAATATTTCAGAAAATACTTCCTAACACTTAAATCTATATACGATGTTAAGAACTTTCTCTTCTGCAGAAACATTGTCCTTGCCATTGCCTGTCTATATTTAATATCCTCTGTACATCGGTCATCATCAGTGTTTTACTGCCCAAATAACAGAACTCCTCTTTCAAGTCCCTGTCGATACCGTTCAACCGCTCTTCCAAGTCATTTGCTGTCTCTGATAGGATTACAATGTCACCGAGAAACTTCATAGATTTTATTTCTTCTCCCTGACCTTTAATTCCTATTGCAAATTTTTCTTAGGTTTCCTTTTGTGATTGCCCAATGTAACGTTTGGTTAGGCTACACCACGGTCTCTCTCCCTTATATATACGATAGGGGATCGAAAAGTAACGCACAATATTTTTTTTCTCCCCTGATATTCAAGCTGTAATGTTGAAACTTCACGACAACATGGTTTGAAGTCTGCGCTACAAAGGGTAATCTGCTTTCATGTACAGCTCTAGCGAGAGAAGCCTGAATTACGAATCAAAAATGGCGCGTATGTTACAGTCGTTGTCTCGTGAAGAATAGCAAAGTGTAGTTCGATATTTGTGTGCCAAAGGGTATAAACTGAGTGAAATTCATGAGGATAAACGTGACGTGCAAGGGGACATATATATGGACCCCAGAAATGTCTCCATGTGGTGTGCGTTCTTCAGAAAGGGTCCGTCTGAACCTCAGTGGCTCTGGGCATCCGGTAAAGCTTGCAACATCGCAGAATGCCTGAGCCACTGAGGAGCACTTTTGAACGACCGGCGTGTGCTACTGCGAACCTTATCGTATAAGTTATCGTTTCTATGGTAGATGTACGCTATTATTCATGACACGTTGAGATTTCGTTAAGTTAGAGCTCACTGGGTGTCTAAGAACCTGATAAACAACCACAAGCGTCAGCTAATGACGGCTTCTATCACTCTACGCGTCACGCAGTAGAGGGCATGACTTTCTGAAAGCAGCCGTCACTGGTGATATGTCATGAGCGCACCACTACATGTTCGAAACCGAGCAGGCCTCTGTGGAGTGGAAACCTGCTGGATGCCCAGTACGAAAAAAATTCAGAGTGATTCAATGTGCTAGGAAAGTGCTTCTGACAGTGTTCTTGGGGTGTGCATGGTGTGTTATTGGTGGACTCTGCTGAACACGGGACCACTGTGGATGCTACAGCCTATATGAAACATTAGTTAAGTTGCATCGTGCTCTCTTTCACAAACGCAACAACATTAATGCTGACGGTGTCCAATCTCTTCATGACAATTGCTGCACCTGATCGTGAGAAAATCGCCAAATTTGGATGGAAGCTGCTCCAGCATCCACCATGAAATGAGCAGGGAGTGCGGTGCAGTCAAGGCGAAATGGCTGTATAGGAGTGAAGAAATCGAAAAAGAAGTGATAGTATATAGAAAGTAAAAAGCAAAGGTGGTAACACTAAGAGTGCAATGGGGTGGGTAGGTAGCTCCACTGGATCACCGGATGACGTTGTGGAAGCTGCGCAATATTTCAACCAGGCAGCTGCTCGTCATCTTCAGATGTTTACTGACATTTTGCAGCAATGGCGCGCCAATATATACCATTACTCACTAGAAAAGCTCAGGCGCCAAGGGCTTGCCTGTTGATATGATCAGCAGAGACACGGGATCTCAATTCTGCAAGGCATGGGAACCGGAATTGCCGGTACTAAGCATCTTCGGCCACAGACGAACGAATCCGAGTCAACACAGACTGAGAATCAAAGTCCGTACACTTACACTGGGCGCCAATAACTCTACTCGCGCGCGCGCGCGCGCTGGGTCTCTATTTCCGGCCGCGCTCTTCCCTCGTCGCGAAAGGGAGGACCGTGGCCCGTTTGTCCGGCGGGGGCACTGGATGTCGCCGTGTTCTACGAAGACGTTATAGCCCAACCCCTAGACGCCTGCTCTTTTCTAGCGAGTCAGCGAATATATTGGCGAGCCATTGCAGCAACAAGTCCGTAAGCACCTGAAGATTACGAACAGCTGTCTCGTTGAAATACACTACTGGCCATTAAAATTGCTACATCACGAAGATGACGTCCTACAGACGCGCAATTTAACTGACAGGAAGAAGATGCTGTGATATGCAAATGATTAGCTTTTCAGAGCACTCACGCAAGGTTGGCACCGGTGGTGACACCTACAACGTGCTGGCATGAGGAAAGTTTCCAACCGATTTCTTATACACAAACAGCAGTTGACCGGCGTTGCCTGGTGAAACGTTGCTGTGATGCCTCGTGTAAGGAGGAGAAATGCGTATCATCACGTTTCCGACTTTGATGAAGGTCGGATTGTAGCCTATAGCGATTGCGGTTTATCGTATCGCGACATTGCTGCTCGCGTTGGTCGAGATCCAATGACTGTTAGCAGAATATGGAATCGGTGTATTCAGGAGGGTAATATGGAACGCCGTGCTGGATCCCAACGGCCTCGTATCACTAGCAGCCGAGATAACAGGCATCTCATCCGCATTGCTATAACGGATCGTGCAGCCACGTCTCGATCCCTGAGTCAACCGATGGGGACGTTTGCAAGACAACAACCATCTGCTCGAACAGTTCGACGACGTTTGCAGCAGCATGGACTATCAGCTCGGAGACCATGGCTGCAGTTACCCTTGACGCTGCATCACAGACAGGAGCGCCTGCGATGGTGTACTCAACGACGAATCGGGTGCACGAATGGCAAAACGTCACGTTGGAAGCGTGTATTCGTCATTGGTTAAACGTCTAGGTCACCTCTTCTTCGCACTGACGGCATTTTGAACAGTGGACGTACATTTCACATCTGTTACGACTCGTGGCTCTGCCCTTCATTCGATCACAGTGAAACCCTACATTTCAGCAGGATAATGCACGACTGCACGTTGCAGGTCCTGTACGGGTCTTTCTGAATACAGAAAATGTTCGACTGCTGCCCTGGCCAGCACATTCTACAGATCTCTCACCAAATGGAAACGTCCGGTCAATGGTGGCCGAGGAACTGGTTCATCACAATACGCCAGTCACTACTCTTGATGAACTGTGGTATCGTGTTGAAGCTGCATGGGCAGCTGTACCTGTACACGGCATCCAAGCTCTGTCTGATTCAATGCCCAGGCATATCAAGGTCTTTATTACGGCCAGAGGTGTTGTTCTGGGTATTGATTTCTCAGGATCTATGCACCCAAATTGCGTGAAAATGTAATCACATGTCAGTTCTACTATAATATATGTGTTCAATGAATACCTGTTTATCATGTGCATTTCTTCTTGGTGTAGCAATTTTAATGGCCAGTAGTGTATTAAGCACATCCGCCATACAGTCCGGACCCTGCACTGTCGAACTTTCATCTGTCTTGCGACATATGCGGAAGTGAAATTAGCAGTCCACAGATGGCTATACTCCATCCAAAGGACTAACAGGGCATATTGAAACTGATACCATGACGGGAGATCTGTGTTGAGGTCGTTGGTAATTAGGTAGAAAAGTGGGTAAAAGATGTAAACTGACCTGTGAATTTTTTGCTTTGTTACCTATTAAACATTTGGTAATAAAATTTTTGTGCTTTACTTTCCGGTCTTCCCTCTTACATATAAAATATCATCCACGGATGATGATGTATTCAAAGAAGTACGTAGGAACGCTAGAAAATTGTAGCGAAATGCAGGACGACTTTCAGTAGATCGAGGCTTGGTGTAGTGTTGGCGTACACAGATGTACAGTATTGCGCATGACTACTGTGGAAGACCTGTTATTGTGTGATTTACACGATCGCTGGACAGTCACGGGAAGTAATCACATGGATTAAATACACGATAATACGCAGCCGGCCAGAGTGGCCGAGCGGTTCTAGGCGCTACAGTCTGGAACCGCGCGACCGCTGCGGTCGCAGGTTAGAATCCTGCCTCGGGCGTGGATGTGTGTGATGTCCTTAGGTTAGTTAGGTTTAAGTAGTTTTAAGTTCTAGGGGACTGATGGCCTCAGACGTTAAGTCCCATAGTTCTCAGAGCCACTTGATAATACGCATAAATAACGATTTAAAATAGAACTAACAAACAAAACTAGTAATACAAAACCACTGTGAAGTGCATATCAGGATGTACTTACCATGGCACCATAAGCTAGGGTTTCTACTTGAATATAACATAGGGAGAATGTGTGCTTAAATACTCCTGTGCGTCCTGTAATTAGTCTAATGTTATTTTTGACGGCCGCTACGGGACCGATATGTAAACGAACTGAAGAATGGTTATGGATTTATCGCTTAAATACCTGTTCGTGATGCTTTGTAAGTAGGATTGCGACGGGTAGTTGAATACTGATTGTCGGTATAGGGCCGCTACCAAATAAGACAGAGGTATGAGGAAGAATTGGGCGGATTGTCACAGGTTCGTTGAGAACGTGCGAAAGCGCCACGATGATGCTTAACCAAGTCCTGAGACAAACGCTACACGAGGGTAAATGAAGCTTATAAGGATTACAGCTGTTGCGCAGGATTACTAACAATTGTTTATCCTTCGCACCTTTCGCTACTGATATAAGAAAGTGAGGATGTCACAGTGGTATCTGAAGTACAGCCATAAGGTGGCTTGTGGAGTAATATACATACACAGGGTGTTCAGTTTATATGAAGATATTGAAACATTTCGAAAACTTCGTATCGGATCCAAAGAATTTATAATTAAAATTTGTTCCTCTCGGAGGGAGACATCCAGTGATACGAAACTCGATCCCCACCCCGTGTCTGTGTTTGGCGGGCGGGGGGGGGGGGGGCGGAGAGGGAAGTGGTGGAAGGGGTGGGGGAACTACGCAACCTTAAATGAGAACACCAATTTTTTATTGTAGTTTCGTATTTTGCGGAAAAAATGCATAAGTTTTGCCTCAAATAACCTTTTAGTTTCGCCACAGATGGCGCTGT
This sequence comes from Schistocerca cancellata, assembly GCF_023864275.1. NCBI lineage: Eukaryota > Metazoa > Arthropoda > Insecta > Orthoptera > Acrididae > Schistocerca > Schistocerca cancellata. Next base: position 724,861,327 of record NC_064627.1, read on the forward strand.
AATGGGAAAAATCAAAATGGGTAGAAAATCTTATGTTTAAAAATGCTAAAAATGACACTTGAATTTACTTTCCTCCCCCACCATCTTTGGGCTGTGAGGGTTGGAAAGGCGTTTATTTCATAACTTTTAATGGGAAACTCCATTCTCAAAGTTTTATGACTCCGATAAAACGAAAAGTGGCTGTTCCGACGCGCTACTGTGAGCGAGTACCGAACTACAACTTATCATAAAAGGTAGAACGATCAGAGAAAGGTTCATTGATTCGTTTAATAGTCAAAAACTACGTTTAGCGTTAACGATGAACAACGATGTGGACGTAGCAGTTTCCCGTTCACTTCGGAGTGCTTTGCTATTGTGATCTCACAGTCCGTTGGCACTTATTGATAAACCTTATCTCTTAGGTAAGCCGCAGAAAGAAATCATGCGAAGTCATTTGAGGCGACCGAGGAGGCCAATTAATGGGGGCACCTCTTCCAATTCACCGACTATTGTAAGCACGGTCTAATACTTCCCGTGCTTGAATCGAATAATGCGGTAGACAACCGTCATGTTGAAACCAATTACTTTGTCGAACGTCCAAGGCAGTGGGAATGCTTTACACTCCAGTAACGAATGCTATGCCGATTAATTCTGCCATGGTTTTTTTGAATGCAGAATCATATGAAAACAGTATTTTAGAAAAGAAAATGGGGTTAGCTTCAACTTGTTGGAGCCCCCATTCACAAAACACTACTCGATAATGAAAATTATCCCCTTGAAGTACTTGATGCGGCGAAATATCACATGGATGATACTTATAACTACGCAATATGTTAACAACACTACCAAGGGAAATTGTGGAATCGTTCTGTAACTCCCGAGAGCGTATTTGTTGGACAGCTGCTGGTACAGTTATTTTATTACCTTCTCCTTTGCTCTGTGTTTACGCTACCCCATCAGACATGAATACATTCACAACATCGCAAAAAAAAAAAGAAAAAGCGAACATTACCTGGAAAAAGCTCAGCATACAAGGCAACAGCATTGCCGACATTTCTCCTACATTCACCATATATGAGAATCATTTCGGTTTTAGCTTATGCGAATGCAGCAGTCAGTCCACTTGCAATTCTGTGCTAGAAATGAAGGGCAGATTTGCAGGCAAAAGAAAACACTCGCGTAATGAGATGTTTAGCGATGGTTTGATTTCTCCCTCTGAAAGAAAAGTGAGCTCTGATCGCACTGCACCGCCTGTTATGACACGTCGTTGTTCGGTACATCTACATCTACATATACACGCCGCAATCCACCATACGGTGCGTGGCGGAGGGTACCTCGTACCACAACTAGCATCTTCTCTCCCTGTTCCAATCCCAAACAGAACGAGGGAAAAATGACTGCCTATATGCCTCTGTACGAGCCCTAATCTCTCTTATCTTTGTGGTCTTTCCGCGAAATGTAAGTTGGCGGCAGTAAAATTGTACTGCAGCCAGCCTCAAATGCTGGTTCTCTAAATTTCCTCAGTAGCGATTCAGGAAAAGAACGCCTCCTTTCCTCTAGAGACTCCCACCCGAGTTCCTGAAGCATTTCCGTAACACTCGCGTGATGATCAAATCTACCAGTAACAAATCTAGCAGCCCGCCTCTGAATTGCTTCTATCTCCTCCCTCAATCCGACCTGATAGGGATCCCAAACACTCTAGCAGTACTCAAGAATAGGCCGTATTAGTGTTTTATAAGCGGTCTCCTTTACAGATGAACCCCATCTTCCCAAAATTCTACCAATGAACCTAAGCCATTACATGCTTGTCCCACTTCATATCGCTCTTCAATGTTACGCCCAAATATTTAATCGGCCACAGTAGCCCCTCGAACGAACACCTATTCGTTTTACCGGACGAATACAACGTTGAGAATAGGGTTTTCCACTAAAATTTATGAAATAAGTGCCTGTCCTACCATTGCAGCGTGGAAGTGGGGGATTTGGAACGTACAATTTTCTACCTATTTCGATTTTTCCTATTACAGCGCCATCTATCGCGACATCGTAATTCGTCAGAGAGAGAGAAGGACTTGGAAAATGAGTTGCACGGGATGGACAGTGTCTTGAAATGAGGATATAAGATGGATATCAACACAAGCAAAGCAAGGATAATGGAATGCAGTCGAATTAAACCAGGTGATGCTGAGGGAATTAGATTAGGAAATGAGACATCTGAAGTACTAAATCAATTTTGCTACTTGGGCAGCAAAATAACTGGCAATGGCTGAAGTAGAGAGCACGTAAAATGTAGTCTGGCAATGGTAAGCAAACACGCTTCTAAAGAAAAGAAATTTCTTTACATAGAACGCAGACGTAAGTATTCGGGAGCCTTTTCTAAAAATATATGAGTACAGTGTAGGCATGTATGGAAGTAGAACATGGACGATAAACATTTTAGACAAGAAGAGAATAGAAGGTTTTGAAAGGTGGTGTCACAAAAAAATGCTTAAAACAATATAGGTGGATCATGTAACTAACGAGCATGTATTGAACCGAACTGGGGAGACAAGAAATTTGTGGCACAACATGAGTAAAAGAAGGAATCGGTTGATAGAAGACATTCTGAGACATCAAGGAATCACGAATTTAGTAGTGGAGGGAAAGGTCGTGAGTAAAACTCATAGAGGGAGACCAAGATAGGAATACAGTAGGAACTCAGCAGTTATTCTGAGACGAAGAGGGTAGAATAGCTTGGAGAGCTGCATTAAACCAGTCTTCAGACTGAAGATCACAACAACAACACCTGTAGAAAAACGAAAAATTTGTTGCAGTCAAAACTTTTCCGTATAACCCGAATCTGAAATAAAATATGGGTGTTCCCATTAATATTTAAAAGTTGTCCCTTCCTCCCTCCATCCCCCTCCCCACCCCAACCCAAAAACACACATGGGTTGGAGTGGGAGTTCGATTTTGGTATCGCTGGATGTATCCCTCCGAAACGAACAAATTTTAATTAAATATTGTTTGGATCCGGTGAGTAGTATTCGAGATATTTCTGCTACAGACAAATTGTGTGTGTGTGTGTGTGTGTGTGTGTGTGTGTGTGTGTGTGACGCAATGAGATTTTCGGGGGTTAGGGGAAAATTGAAGGACGGTGGAAAGCATGAAGAGAAGAAGAAAGGGGCGAGAAAGAAATCTGCTTTCCTTAGAGAGCGTTGTGCGCCTTTGTGATGGCTGTTTCTTTCTCAGTTTTCGACATTAATTAAGCCGCGTGTTTGAGAAAGAATGCCGGGTGTTCATTTCACGGAGGCGTCCAGCCCCGCAGCCTGTGAGAGCTGTTTATTTCGGACGGACTCGGAGTGGCTCGCCGTTCTGCGTAATTATACGCAGGCCCGCCTTTCGCGGGTAGCGCCCCCTCCCCTCCGCCCCTCCACTCCGCTGTTCGCCCCCGCAAGTCAAGGCGGATTCCCGCGGTGATTGCGAGCCAGAGCAGCTCGCCTGGTGCCGCAAATGCTTCTGACAGCTCTCCCGCCCATCTCTGTGCTGCCCCGCCGTGTCCCTGCGTATTATTCTCTTCCTAAATCCGACGTGGCCTTCTATAGGTGCATCGTTCTGCCAGGCTGTAAGAACTTTAAAATCAGCTTCTGCTGCTCTCGTCGAGTTCAAGGTATTTGTAGCCGGGGGCTTGTTTAGCCGAGCGCTTGGAGAATATAGGGTACCTCATTCTCATGTGTAAAATGGAGGAAACGACTTCTTCGCGCCAGCGTTCCCCTTTCCCTTCATCTACCGTTATACGTATGTGGTTCATTTAGCGTACTGTTCCCTTCAACAGCACAGTCTCAGCATCTTTTTCACAAGTGATATGATGATGATGATGGAGAGGGTTTTAAGGGCGCACGACGGTAAGGTCTTTAGCGCCCGCTCAGTAACAGATTGAGATGGGTGTCAAGAAAAGACTCAGAACAATAAGATAAAACAGAACGTAAGACTCAGGAAACTAGCTTGGAAAAATATGTGCCTACCCACACCGAAGCGTGGGACGAAGCATGCCGCCAGCAGTAAAACATGGGCAACCCAGGAAGAAAGTGGTAGAGGGAACTAAACAAGATAGCAGATGGTAGTGGCTGGCTAATCGCAAGGAAAAAGGGAGGAGCCAGTCACTTTGCAATACACGAAAACCTCCAGCCGTAAAGTTTAGGCCAGAGTCCAGACACATCACAAAACTTTAAAACCCTATACACACACGTCTCATCATTAGCTAAAACATAGGGCAGATCCCCACCAACTTGTGCTTCTGCCCTTGCATCACGGTATAAAATGCTGTCTCTTAGAATCTGCCGGACAGAGATGTGCACATCACAAGCATCACAAATCGGGGGATCCTCCCGCCGTAATAGAAAGCTATGTGTGAGAGGACAATGCCCAATCCGAAGACGCGTGAGGCTCACTTCTTCCCGCCTGCGTACTTGGCAGGGTGTACGCCACGGCCGAGTTGTTGACTTCCCCAACCGCAGTTTATTGGTCGTCACCGCCAGCCATTCTTCCTCCCACAACTCCATGCACTTCTTGTGGAATGCAGAAATGACAGACTGCAAGGGAATAGGACACTGGACCACATCCTGCTCTCTGCAGGCCTCCTTGGCAGCCCGATCGGCCTGTTAATTTCCCCATATTCCTACACGACCAGGCACCCAGCAGGACACGTCCTCACCCCGCCGTTGGAGCAAGTACAGTTGGTCATATATCAGCTGGACCATCCCCTCATTTGGGTACAGATTCTGCAGTGATTGTAAGGCACTAAGAGAATCGGAGCAGAGAAGAAATCGATTACCCCGAACACGATTCATCTGCTCCAGTGCCTTCAGGATCGCGTGGAGCTCCGCTGCGGAAACGGTATATTCATCAGCGAGGCGAATCCGAATAACATGATCAGGGAACACTACAGAACAGCCAATGAAATTCTCCTGTTTGGAGCCATCAGTGTAAACGACGGTAAAACCGTGATGCTCATCTAAAATGTTAAAAAACTGACACTGGAATGTAAAATCTGGTGTGCTATCTTTCTTAAAATTAGTCAAATCTAAAATAAGTCTGGGTCTCCGGAGGAGCCAAGGTGTAAATCTACTCCAACTGCGACGGAAAACCAGCCATATCAATCGCAGAGAGGCAATCCTGTGCGCGAATCCCATAGGGCCGCGAAGCTCGTTGCCGGTTATGAAATAGTCGTGCCAGAGGAAGCTGAGAAACTTTATGGTATGCAGGTGTGTATGGTGTGGACAAAGTTTTATGCGCCTGGCGCACCGTAAGTAGCCGCCGCCGCATATGAAATGGTGGTTCACCAGCCTCTGCACAAAGGCTTGGTATGAATGCCCCAGTGGCCAACCGAAACCCTTCATGGTGCACAACGTCCAACATCTTTAAATAAGAAGGCCTCGCAGACCCGTACACCATGCACCCATAATCGAGCCGAGACCGCACAAACGCCCTGTAAAACTGCAGCAGACAAGTCCTACATCCATGCTGTATAAGGGATCCATGTTAACAATACCGTTACATTATGGGATGGAAGAAGTTGCCGCAACGCGGCAACCTAAAGAAACATTGGCACTGTTTCAAATAGTGCAGTTCAAGGCTTGTAGAAAATAAACCAAATCTAAATCACAGTAAGACTCAATTTTTACTGTTTCTTTCACTCAATTCAACAAAACCCATCGTTCAAATTACACAGTATGAGCATAAGTTCAAATTTCTATGTGTTCAGATAGACAGTAAATTGTTTTGGGAAGCCCATGTTCTGGATCTTGCTCACAGATGTAATGCTGCCATTTCTACTGTTAGAACAGTGTCTGAAATAAGTGATAGTTCGACACGAAAAGTAATTTACTTTGCTTACTTTCATTCGCTTATGACGTATGCTGTTATATTTTGGGGTAAGTCTCCACATTCTCAAAGAGTATTTTTGAATCAGAAACGGGTGGTTCTGGCAACAAGTGGTGTAAGCCGCGAACCTCTTGTCAACCCCTGTTCATTAGTCTGAGTTTTCTTAATGTCATTTCTTGTTAACACTATCGGCTTATCCCAAGAATTAGCAGCTTTCACTCAGTTAATACTGTACAGAAATCCAGTCTGCATTTTGATCGCCCCTCCTTGACTCTTCCGCAGAAAGGCATGCGGTATTCCGCTGCGTCCATTTTCAGTAAGCTACCACAAGAAATCAAAAACCTTAGCAGTAGTCTACGCGCTTTCAAATCCAAACTCAAGAATTTTCTCATGGGTCAGTCCTAAGCTGTCGAGGAGTTCCTTGAAAAGCTAAGACAATTCCTGCGTTACATTGTTTGTATAAACTTATAGATGGTCGTCATTTTAGGATTCATGAACATTTTATTTTATCCAATATCTATTTCCTGTTGTAATTTCATGTACTGACACGTTTCATGACCATGGAGATTTGCTCCTCAATTAGGGCCTACGGAACTAGACGTGTGAAGACAGTTCCACTCACCCTTCGGTGAACTTTTCTTCTGCAGTCCAATTCACGCCTGATCTATTAGAAAATGATAATGTCCGTCGGCTGGAGAAAGATGCAGTCGAAATTAGCTGAACTACGTGTTTCTACAGGTTATATGAACTGTTTTTTTTTAATATCCGTTTAACTCGCTAATGCGGGAAAGTAATGTTTCAGAATGAAAATGAAACTATATTCTCACGTCTTTGCTACAATACAACCGCTTTGTCTGTGCTAATCAAAAGTCGCAGTTTCGTCATTCACACGCAGTCATAATCATTCTAATATAGTCAGCTTATGGTATTTAATCGAATCTGTTACCAGAATGACTACAAAGCGGATTGTCTGTGCCCTGTGAACGTTCAGTTCTTGGTTCAAACGTTAATATGCCACGGGGATTTTGATTAATTAAAAAGGTCACAGTTTACACCAAAAAAAAAAAAAAACAGTATTACGAGCGTTCATCTTTTTCATTCTTTTGCAATTACTTTGAGGCACTCCACGGTCAAGTTTAACTCATAACTTCGGAAAATTATTGTATGTATTCAGAACTCTTGGTACACACGTCTTACCGCCATAATGGCTGAGAACCGAAACTTACTTACTTACTCCATAACACGATTCGGCCGCGCGGGGTAGCCGCGCGGTCTGGGGCGCCTAGTCACAGTCCGTGCGGCTCCCCCCGTAGGAGGTTCGAGTCCTCCCTTAATTTAAGTTAGCTTAAGTAGCGTGTACACTTAGGGACCGATGACCTCAGCAGTTTGGTCCTGTAAGACCTTACCACAAATTTCCAATTTCCTACACCAAATATGAGCAAACATACACTCTCCACATTGGCTCAGAAACATTACAGCCAGTAATCTGCCAGTATAGACTCGCACTATCCTGTGTCTTTTACATTCGATCAATCAAGCTTAATAGCTTTTAAGAGCTATTTATAAAAAAAATGTAAAACCTACAAACATCAAAAGAACTCCTTTCTTAAATAACTGAATTATCGTAATATGTTTCTTTTTTCTCCAGAACCATGAATTCGCGAATTGCACTTAACAAAATTTCCCGTGAGCATACGACTCATTCACGTTGTCTACGTCAGAGGTACCCAAACTTTTTCTCTGACGGAACACTTTGACGATCCTGGTGCTATGGTGGAACACCTAGTGTATTTCGAAGGTTAATAATTTTTTAAAAAATACGAGAAAAACATATTTTATTCAGTGATTACTTCAGTTTTAAATCATAGCTAATAACACAGAAATCACAATAAAGCTTTAGAAACATTATTGGTATCGTCAAGATGTTGAAAGAAAACCGCCACGTTATGATAGTTTTCCGTCGGTCTTCCATTCACTTCAGGCGGAATAGCAGTGTTCTGCAGATCGCAGTTTGTGAAACCCTCGTCTAGCATAAGTGCACCTCCAGCGGTAACGTATACTCAGCTAACAGATATGACAATATTCATTTATTGTATTACTTTTGTTTCACAGCTTCATTTGCACTAATAACCAAACTTATTAAAATGTCAATAATCAGTAGAAGTCACAATATTCACTGAATATAGTTTCATATGCAAAATACATTGTTTTGAAACTTCCTGGCAGATTAAAACTGTATGCCGGAACCGAGACTCGAACTCGGGACCTCTGCCTTTCGCGGGCAAGTGCTCTACCGTCTCTTTTTTTCTAAATCTTATTTTGTTCACTTTTGTTCGTTGCATCTGCTCGGGGCAGACGTCGTAAGACATCCGTTTAAGTTCGTTGTGGATCGATTAAGTCAGTTTTTTTGTTACAGAGGTCAGCTAACCCTCTGACCGAACACGCTGAGCTACCGTGCCGCCATCTTCTGAGCTATCCAAGCACGACACACGCCCCGTCTTCACAGCTGTAGCTCTGACAGTACCTCGTCTCCTACCTGCCAAACTTAACAGAAGCTCTCCTGTGAACCCTTCAGAACTAGCACTTCTGGAATAAAGGATGCTGCGGAGAGATGGCTTATCTACAGCGTGGGGGATGTTTCCAGAATGAGATTTTCACTCTGCAGTGGAGTGTGCGCTAATAGGAAACTTCCTGGCAGATTAAAACTGTGTGCCGGACCGAAACTCGAACTCCGGACTTTTGCCTTTCGCGGGCGAGTGCTCTACCGTCTTTTGTTGGCTTAGGATTTCACGGTAGCGACACTGTTCGGCCACAGTCGTTACTATAAGGAACTGCTGTTGGAGCACAAATGTACATCTGTTACAGTACACTTAATATTCAGCTCAGTGTGAGGCTACTTGCCGTTAACTACTGAAGGAGCGATGTAGGGGCACTAAGTCGCAAATTCTCACTGGCATATCTCCAATGACAGACAATAGTTACTGACTAATAATCGATACTGCGTTCGTGTAGCGTAAGGCTAGCATATAGTACCGCATCCTATCCGGCGTTTTTAGAAGTGATCAGCCAGCATCAATATTCCGAGATACTGTTCTGCCTTTTTACGAATCTGGTGTGTCTCGCCCATCTTCAGAGTCCCCAGGTACATAAAATACTCACCCCCCCACACACACACACTCACCCCCCCCCCACACACACACACACTCACCCCCCCACACACACACACTCACCCCCCCACACACTCACACACTCACCCCCCCACACACACTCACACACTCACCCCCCCCACACACACACACTCACCCCCCACACACACACTCACCCCCCCCACACACCCCCCCACACACATACTCACCCACCCATACACACACACACTCACCCCCCCCCACACACACACACACACTCATCCCCCCCCACACACACACACACTCACTCACACTCACCCCCCCACACACACACACACTCACTCACCCCCCCCACACACACACACACACACTCACCCCCCCACACACACACACACACTCATCCCCCCCCCACACACACACACACTCACTCACACTCACCCCCCCCACACACACACACACTCACTCACCCCCCCCCCACACACACACTCACCCCCCCCCCACACACACACACACACACACTCACCCCCCCCACACACACACTCACCCCCTCACACACACACACACACACACACACACTTACCCCCCCACACACACACACACTCACCCACCCACACACACACACACACACACACACACACACACACACACACACACACACACACCCCACACACACCCCCACCCCCCACCCCCCACACACACACACACACACACACACACACACACACACGGGCGCGCGCGCCCGCGCGCATCTATGTTTCGATTTGTTAGAAACTGCCACGTTTAAACTTAAGTGTGTTAAATAACAAATACAAGAGAATGGCTTAACCAGCCTCCCACAATTCACACGCAACGCCGCCCTAACAGTTCCAGCCCTGCAAACATGTCGTATGGTTTGTTATGAAGCTACTGCTCAATTTTCCCTTTGTTAAGCCTACAAACTGTACATCTGTTCAACATGACTATGTGGAGGCCATTGCCCGAGGCAAGGAAAAGTCTGGGTCCTACACAGTCTAGAAGACCACGTAACAGCAGCAGTAGTAGTAGTTTTATTGATCGGTAGAGCGCTTTTACAATGTTTTAGGTCTTCTCTTGTTATTACAATCCGGCTACAACACACCTCATATATGCAAGCATTAACATGCTGTCAAGTCTAGTTTGACGAGGATCAGACAGCTAGCCGGCAGCAACCTTAAAGTATGAACCATAACGGCATTTCCACGGGGCAAACAAACATAAACCAAAATCTGGATGAAGACTGTAGCCTCCATTCTTCCAAATACAACGCCAGTTTGTAATTCGGTTTATTCCTAGAATATAATATTGTTTTGCCAAAGAGTTTATTAATAATGAAAAGGGTAGTGCTATACTTAACATTTCTCACTCGTCACTGCACACACTACACGCACTATCGTTATTTTATAACGTAACATGCATGGTAAACTTTTAGTCGTCAGCCGCGCGGGGTAGCCATGCGGTCTGGTCGCCTTGCCACGGTTCGCGCGGCTCCCCCCGACGGAGGTTCGAGTCCTCCCTCGGGCATGTCTGTGTGTGTGTGTATTTGTGAGTTATCCTTAGCGTAAGCTAGTCGAAGTCAGATTAAGTAGTGTGTAAGCCTAAGGACCGATGACCTCAGCAGTTCGGTCCCATAGGAACTTACCACAAATTTCCAAATTTTGTAGTCCTCACTGTACTGGTGCAATTACATTCTCTCAGCTCACAGTTTCGTAAATAATAATGCCTCATTTCCCCTGAAATCGTTGCTGTTCGTGGCATATCACATTTTACCAGTTTCACGTATCTCTATAGATACACAATAGTAATGAATTAACGGTTCTACCTTAACTGTGTGATGTAACTTTGTCATGAAGTTCGTGATGCACCAGTGAGTTCTATCCTAAACGCGGTTGACATAGAAACGGCGGCTGTTCTGCAATAGTTACATGAGGAACGTTCTATAAGTAATACAACACATTTTTTCTTAAGTCAGTTTCGGTAGCAAAAATGTTGAATTTGTTGTGGGACATCGTAGAATATTGCCGATTCAGTCCAATAGTTTCGTGAAATTCCGATAGGTGGGGATGATATGTGTAGCCTTCAAATTGGCGTATGTAAAGGATGTGCTTGTCGAGCAGAGAGCTGTCACTGAGTTTTGCGGAAAACCAGAGTATTGCAGACTTTCATAGGCACTTGCAGAGTGTCTACGCTGAGTCGCTGGGCGCTGCGTCTGTTAGCATCACAAGGTCGCGCAGACCTCTCCAATCTGCCGCATGCCAACCGGTTGCACACTTGCTGTACAACCCTCCAGAAATTGAGGAAACGACTTCAGCGTGTTCGTCGCCACAAAAATGCAGACGAACGTCTTCTTCATGACAACGCAAGGCCCCAATCAAGACTGCAGAGAAGCTCACAAAACTCATTAGACTGTTCTTCATCATCCAACCTACAGCCCGGATCTTGCAACTTCCAACTTCCATCTGTTTGGATCAATGAAGGATTCACTACACGGGAAGCAGTACGTGGATGAGGGGGAGGGATGCAGAAAGACGTTGCCTCCGACGTGACTAATAGAGTGATACCATGCGGGGGTGCAGGACCGACCTCCCAGTAAGGTGGTGTAGGGCTGTCGCATTAATAGAGATTACTTTGAAAAATAGGGTTTTTAGCCAAAAGAATTGAAAATAATACGATGTATTGGAATCCTGAATAAAGCCAACCTGCTTTCAGAAAAAAAAAGTGTTGCATTGCGTAGTGTGTGCCCCTCGTATGCTGTCAGTTAATAAATTGGTTACACCGCAAAGGAATGCGACAGGCAGGAGGTGTTTATCATCCTTTTACTTCCGTCATCGTAACAGAGAGAGAGAGAGAGAGAGAGAGAGAGAGAGAATTAGCTCCATTGGACAAGAAAGGGGAGGATATCGGTGGTAGGCTATTTAAACTAATCTTAACCTCACTGACCTGAATTTATTTAGGGAGCTATGGTGAAACTGAATCTGGATGGTCGGACGAGCATTGTAACTACGCTCGTTGTGAAATGGATGGTACAGTCTACCTTGCACAGCAGATGATACCGATATCACGCGGTACAAGGGGTAAGTGGTTTATTCTTGGTGTCGGACTATGAAGGTAGTGCGATGTAAAACACATCGGGAATTTTGATAAACATTTCCACGGTATTCAGTATTTCACTAATTGTGTGCCATCTGTTATTTCATATCGTTTCTAACTAATAAGCCATCTAAAAAAAGTTCAGTATATCTTTTCTGATTAATGCCAAACATTCTGCGATTAATTTGAATATAGAGATTTATGATTTATCGTTTTTATTTCTCTGGATTTTGTTTGTCAGAGCTATGGTGGGTCTTGATGTTTCATTTATGCTGAATTTTAAAACTCGTTTTTATTTAGTTCATTATCAGACATCAATAAAGGTGGTGGTGCAGTGGTTGATGGTTAGCCTCAGATTCAGTTCTGTTTCCTACCAAACCATAGACCGTTATTTCAAAAAATCTATTACGACGAAACCTTGGGCGGGTTTTTCCATATGCTCACAACTGATTTCCTTCTACATCCCTGCCCTACTAGAATAGTTCTCCAGCTCTAAACATCTCATCTTGACGTGGCGCTAAACTTGAAGTCTTTCGTCTTTCATGATAAAGACTCACTATTTGTGGTCTCTTGTAGCCCCTATGATGTTGGTTGTCATATATACTTTCATTGCAAATAAAGAAAACAAACTCATTCCTCGCTCTAGTTTATTAACCATTAATTGTCAGAAATATTTTAAAATTTTCTACCTTCTACGCGTAATAGTTTTCGTCATTGACTAATTTGTCTTTATGTTCCCAAGTTGTTCGTCAAAATGTAATGACGTCAGATGTCTGTGCTTTATTTCTGTAACTGTGTCCATCTTTTGTGCTATTGTTTCCTTTCCTAACAGAAATATAGAAATAATTTTTTTCCTAGTGTTTCTCTTTCTCGTTAGACAGGTTTTTTTATTTACAGCTCCACCCTCTCTGACATATTTAGGATTTAGGCAAATACATGCACGAATGCACCACCCCACCCCCCCCCCCCACCCCCACCCCCGCCCACACACACACATACATTCATTTTGGGTTTTAATTATCATTTTAACCATTTCAGTGACATTAGTAGCACTATGTCCTCCCCCGGTAACCGAGTGGTCAGCGCAACAGACTGAATCCTAAGGGCCCGGGTTCGATTCCCGGATGGGTTGGAGATTTTCTACGCTCAGGGACTGGGTGTTGTGTTGTCCTAATCATCATCATTTCATCCCCATCGACGTGCAAGTCGCCGAAGCGGCGTCAAATCGAAAGACTTGCACCAGGCGAGCGGTCTGCCCGACGGGAGGCCCTCGTCACACGCCACCTAGTAGCACTATGCAAGTATGAAGAAGCAATTTTTGATAACCGTATTACATCAGAAAGAAAGAAATCAGTTGCTCATTTTAATTCTGTAGAATCTGCCGGCAACACAAACAGCCCCAAAGAACAAATTTCGTTACTAACAAACGATGTACTCTTTTTTACCAATATTATAGTTTCATTCTCGAGGAACGCTGAATGGTCGTCAGAGAAATAACCTTACAGGTCGGGCCACCACAGTTAAAGAACTTGCACATAATGTGAAGGACAATCAAACAATTTAAAATCTAATACGGTGAAAAGTCTGTATTAAACTGACGGAACGTCCAAATCCGCATTAGCTGTTTACTATGGTTTTGCCTGTTTGACGACCGGTTTCATACCCTGGAGGTATATCTTCAGGTCGTACAGAACAGTATTTCACGTGCTACGATTTCCAAGGTGCAAGTGCCCGTAGACACATGGCACTCCTCGGTAACACCATGGATGTGCCGGCAGATGGGCATCCGATAAGAAACGTGCATGATCAGTAAAACATCTGCAAAAAACTGTCGAAAGACGAGCCCTCACACCACATGACAATCCACGTCTGATAGGATAAAACCATCGTGAAAATCCGCGGGGGAATAAAGAATTAAAAGCTACACAATCCCTGTGAGTTGTCAACATACTAAAATATATCGGCAGGCGTGAAACAGAACTGCACGTTACAGCGCTAGCCACGCACAATTCCAAAATACTCTTTTGACAGAGTTTTGGAGATTTTTTACTGATTATCCAAGGTCCGGATCGGATGCCCATCTGGCAACTCATCTAAAGTTTTGTCGAGGAGTGACATGTTTTTACGCGCACTTGCGCCTTGGAAAACGTGGCACATGAAGTGCTATTTTATTCGAGCTAACAATATACCTCATACGTAAGAAACCAGTCGTCATACATGGAAAAACATAATAAACAGCTAACGCGGGATTTGGACTTGCACTCAGTTTAATATATACTGTTTTACCATCTTACACTTCTGGCCATTAAAACTGCTACACCAAGAAAAAATGCAGATGGTAAACGGGTATTCATTGGCCAAATATATTATACTAGAACTGGCACGTGATTACATTTTCACGCAATTTGGGTGCATAGATCCTGGGAAATAAGTACCCAGAACAACCACCTCTGGCCGTAATAACGGCCTTGATCCGCCTGGGCATCGAGTCAAACGGAGCTTGGATTGGATGTACAGATACAGCTGCCCATGCAGCTTCAACACGATACCACAGTTCATCAAGAGTAGAGACTGGCGTATTGTGACGAGCCACTAGCTCGGTCACCATTGACCAGACGTTTTCAGTTGGTGAGAGATCTGGAGAATGTGCTGGCCAGGGCAGCAGTCTAACATTTTCTGTATCCAGAAAGGCCCGTACAGGACCTGCAACATGCGATCGTGCATTATCCTGCTGAAATGTAGCGTTTCGCAGGGATCGAATGAAGGGTAGAGCCATGGGTCGTAACACATCTGAAATATAACGTCCACTGTTCGAAGTACCGTCAATGCGAACAAGAGGTGACCGAGACGTCTAATCAATGGCACCCCATACCATCACGCAGGATGATACGCCAGTATGGCGATGACGAATACACGCTTCCAATGTGCGTTCACCTCGATGTCGCCGAACCCGGATGCGACCATCTTGATGCTGTAAACAGAACCTGGATTCATCCGAAAAAATGACGTTTTGCCATTCGTGCACCCAGGTTCGTCGTTGAGTACACCATCGCAGGCACACCTGTCTGTGATGCAGCATCAAGGGTAACCGCCGCCATGGTCTCCAAGCTGATAGTCCATGCTGCTGCAAACGTTGTCGAACTGTTCGTGCAGATGGTTCTTGTCTTGCAAACGTCTCCACCTGTTGACTCAGGGATCGAGACGTGGCTGCACGATCCGTTACAGCCATGCGGATAGGATGCCTGTCATCTCGACTGCTAGTGATACGAGGCCGTTGGGATCCCGCACGGCGTTCCATATTACCCTCCTGAAGCACCGATTTCATATTCTGCTAACAGTCATTAGATCTCGACCAACGCGAGCGGCAACGTCGCGATATGATTAACCGCAATCGCGATAGGCTACAATCCGACCTTTATGAAAGTCGGAAACGTGATGATACGTATTTCCCCTCCTTACATGAGGCATCGCAACAACGTTTCACCAGGCAACGCCGGTCAACTGTTGTTTGTGTATGAGAAATCGGTTGAAAACTTTCGTCTTGTCAGCACGTTGTAGGTGTCGCCACCAGCGACAACCTTGCGTGAGTGCTCTGAAAAGCTAATCATTTGCATATCACAGCATCTTCTTCCTGTCGGTTAAATTTCGCGTCTGTAGCACGTCATCTTCGTGGTGTAGCAATTTCAATGGTCAGTAGTGTAGATTTTAAACTGTCGTTCACCTTAAGAAAAGAGAAATGTTTTGCGAAAAGTTTATTTTATTGGGTTGTTGTTGGTGAACCGTATGGAAACATTTGTTCCTCTTTGGCGAAGCTATAAAACACCTTTTATTTCAATCCGTTATTAGTACATTAAAGTGTATTTTTTATTGTTTGAAATAAACGTCACAACTGTATCCAGCGTTGTATTGAAAAACTAGCCTCCACTTTCGCCCGTAATTTGGAAATGTCATTATACAAAGAGAAATGTGCCACGCCGTGTTCTCGCGCAGTAACGAGGACTGACAGGGAGCGTCCCGATAATGATGGAGCGTAATTGGCTCCACTGAGCAATTCATTAACGTTTCGCATGGCTTCGTTATGACGTCCACCGTATCGCTGGCAAAAATTGTTTGACAACGGGATACCGTGTGTGAAGCCCGTCGGCTATGTTTGCACGTGTGGGGTGATTATGAAGGTCAAATTTGTGTTAAATTCTTTCGATGCGGTTTCGCTACTCTTTCTCTGTTCATATTTTCCACCAACGTAGTTATTTCTGTCCCTCTCCGCACGTACGCCCAAGCTTATATGAAACCAGCCATCCCCTCCCCCCCCCCCCCCCATAGCCACACGTTTCTCTGCCACCACACACACACACACACACACACACACACGCCCAGTTGCTGATGCTGATAATCGTATTGTCACCAACGTTTGTGAGGATTAGAACACGTAGTACACTTTTTACCTATTAGAGATATAGTGTTCAACAAAACAGAACGTATTATTTTGAAGTGTAACACAAATACGACGGCGCGCTGAAAAGTAATTCCTTCGAATTTTTTTAAGTGGAACCTCTTAGAACTGTTTACATAAAATAAATGTTGTTAACAAAAAATGGTTCAAATGGCTCTGAGCACTATGGGACTTAACATCTGAGGTCATCAGTCCCCTACAACTTAGAACTACTTAAACCTAACTAACCTAAGGACATCACACACATCCATGCCCGAGGTAGGATTCGAACCTGCGACCATAGCGGTGGCGCTGTTCCAGACTGAAGCGCCTACAACCGCTCGGCCACCACGACCGGCTGTTGTTCTTCTCGTCGACAAATTTGCAACCCTCTGTCACTAGAGGGTTCTGAACTGTATCGTGTTTGATGGCTGTGTGTGATTGTCAGTGAGTCTCGAACTGAACAGACGTGTAGAATGTTGAGCGTTGGTTTAATTTAAAAAGATTTAAGAGTTTTCGCATATAAAATTCTGATGTCTTACCTTATTGCTTCCCCTCATACATTTATTTATGTACAAAAAATTGACATCTGAATTTATTAAAAGCTGTACGCTGACTTTTGCATTTGCGCCTTCCAGCTTCGAGTTTCTTAAAAGATGACAATTTTGAGGTAGGATATTTTATTGAGGATTTAACAGTCAATATTTGCCAACCCCTACCAAGTGATGGTGTATTGTTTTAAGTATTCTACAAGTGTTAGTATTAAAATGTGATAATACATCCAAAGTGATATTATAAAATACTTAAATACATATTACGTAAATGTAAGTCTTTAGACTCTTGATAGGATCCCGAACAGTGCACTATACGCCACTACAGAGGACTGATAAAGTGAAGTCTGACAAACACATAGGCAGGGATAAGATTCAGAGGAGCAATGTCGGAAGAGTTTGAGATCAAGACCAGCCTCAGCAGTTTTGTTCAACAGAGGGCTGGACGAAGTGATCAGGTGGTGCAGAGAAAGAAATGATGAAATGGGAATGCCAACAACTAGTCTAAGATAGAATTGTACATGATAACTGATGTGAATAGTGTATTTAGGTTTAAAATGTGATTCTGGTCATCGCTGTGACAGAAAGAAGTGAAGGTGTATAGCTTTTAAAAACTAAAAATAGGGGTCAATACGAATAAATTATATTAACTGAGAATGCCAAAGACGCAAGTTGGATCAAAAAGGACAACGGGACCCAAGTTGACTGCCCATCCTTTGAGGAAGACATAAGGACAGAAAGCGAGACAGAAGAAGGTGCGAAGAAACAATCACCTAATTAAGTAAGATTACCAAAGAATAGACTGAACAGCTTCTACAAGACAGACCCAGAATTTCAGTTGATATTGGAATGCAGTATCAGGCAGAAGGGAAAAGGCGGATGGATTTAAATCACTTCAAAATTATATAAAAAGAAAAAACAGGAGCAATGATGGATCAAAAGAGACGTCTACGGAGATGAGATCAGCGTTCTGTGTCGAGAGATATATCTGCAGACATAAAAATCAGACACTACAAGGAAATGTAGGAGAATGCGGCACTATATGCAACTGAGACGATAAGATTGGAAAGCTATAGTGCAGAACAATCAGTAAAGTCGAGAGAAAAATATTGAGGAAAACAGTGGGCCCCAAAAGAAGCGGTAAGAGACGGATGCGAAGAACTATACTAAAGAGTGATGGAAGTATCAGGAGAAATCAGGCTGAAGATGGCAACATTTGTGGAACGTGTCAGCAGAATGAATGAAGACTGACTGATGAAAGGAGTAGGGGAAACATAGGGGAAGACAAGCGGAAAGACAGAAGCCAAGTAGACTGCTGAAGTCAGGAATGATTGGTCAGAAATGAGGCTTAAGGTTGGCGAAAAGGGTTACTGGACAAACAACTATACTCCGACCTATATACCAAAGGTCAAAGAGACGGATATACAAGTACATGATAAAAGTTGTGGGATACCTCCCAGTTACGTGTCGGACCTCCTTTTGCAGGAGGTAGTGCGGCAACTCGACGTGGCATGGACTCACGAAGTCGTTGGAAGTATCTTGCAGAAATATTGACCCATGCTACCTCTGCGGCCGTCCATAAGAAAGTGTCGCTGGTGCAGGATTTTTGTGCACGAACTCACTTCTCGATTATGTCCCATAAACGTTCGACGTTATTCACGTAGGGTGATCTGGATAACCAAATCATTCGCTCTAATTGTCCGGAATGTTCTTGAAACCTCTGTATGTTCCTCTTTATACAGATGGTTGCGGGATAACTGTGTCGAAAATCTACGGATACCAGTCACTGAATGCTGGATCCAATTTTGACTGAACCACAGGTGCCTGAAGAAGGCCTAATATATCACCGAAACTGGTTGCTCAATAAAATAATAATTGGAAATTTAGACGGCTGAAAGGTGTTTTAACTCTACATTCTGTTCTTCGAAACAATCAAGAACAATTGTGGCCCGGTGATACGTCATCTATAAAAATACCATTGTTGTTTGGAAACATGAAGCACGTGAATAACTGCAATTGGTCGCCGAACATAGCCGAGGATCCAGTTCATTACTTGTAAACACAGCCCACATAATTATGGAGGCATCTCAAGGTTGCACAGTGGCTTATTGACATCTTGGGTCCATGGCTTCGTGGAGTACGCGCCACGCTCGAACCCTACCATCAGCTCTTACCGCCTAAAAAAGGGACTAATCTGGCCAGGCCACGATTCTCCACTCGTCTAGGGCCTAGCAGAGGCCCTGCAGGCGGTGTCATGCTGTTAGCAAAGGCACTGGTGTCGGTCGCCTGATGCCATAGCCCATTAACACCAAAAATCTCCATACTGTCTAACAGATAAGTTCGTCGCACGTCCCGCATTGGTTTCTGCGGTTATTTCACGCACTGTTGTTTGCCCGTTAGCACTGACATCTGTGGAAACGCCGCTGCTCGCGGTCATCAAGTAAAGATTGTCGGTCACTGAGGTGATGTGATGAGAGGTAGAACCTGTAACTTGCTATTATCGGCAAACTCTTAAAACTGTGGAGATCGAAATATTTAATTCCCTAATTATTTGCGAACTGCAAACATTCATTTCTGACCATTACTTCCTTACCTCAAAATATTCAGTTTATGATCCTCTATCAGATGTATAATTCTGAGCCTGAAGTTTTGGAACACCCAGGTTACGGCACACGCAGATTGTGGGCACGGAGGAAATAATTTAGTCAGGGGGGAAATAAAGCTGTATCTCCCTTTGCTTTTGTTATTAGAGCACGCACACGTTGCCTTTTACTTGCAGTGATTCGCAAATATGTTGGAATTCACACGCGCCCACCTGCGGTTTGGGACGGGCTGCACGGCGCCGGGACGGCTGCCCTGCCCCCAGTCTCGTCAGTTAATAGGCGGCTCTCCTGATTTCCCCCGGGCATTCGCAGCAGAGCGGCACACTAGTCGCCGCTCGTATTTACCGTTATTTACAATTAGGCGCGACTGAGCACTCGGCGGCTGCCGCGGTCTCGGCAGAACTGCTTATATCGCCTACCCAGTTGGGCAGCCGTTGAGGGGAGATCTGATGCTGGACATCCGCAGATTCTTCCTGGTCGTTCCACAAACCATGACGAGCGCCTTGTACCCTGAACTCACGGTGTTAATCACACTGTTGTGTCGTACATTTACTTCGATTCGTACATGTAAGCGATACCGAGTTGCTGCATGATGTCTGACAATCGTTTTGGAATGTCAACGATTTACGCTGGTGTGCAAAAGTTAAGACCGAAAGTAACTATCGCTTTATGTATTACTGCCAAGTAATATAGCTCGATGAATCTTGGACCAAAAATAGAGAGACTTACTACAGTATAGTACAGAATATAACTCAAAGAGACGAACAGAAGTGACACTTTTATTCAAGGACATGATTTATGATGATGCCCTCGACACTTTTAATAGGGTGTGTGATCGACATGGACAGCAATGCATGCTCTGCAACGCTCCGTCATGCTGGCCACAAGTTTGGAAAGGGGTTCTTGCAGTAAGGGAGTTCTTTAAGCGAGGCATTCCATTCCTCCAACTGCGTGGTTGACAACTGTAGGATGATCCTTGGTCCATGTGGACGTGCAGCAATACGTCTCTCCAAAGCATCCCAAATGTGCTCATCAGGATTTAGGTGGGGGAAACTAGTAAGCCAGTCCATTCGCCGAACATCCTCTCGTTCCAAGAGCTCCTCTACCTGCGTTGTTCGATTCGGTCTCCCATTTCCATGGAGAGCTGAATGCAGCCTTGAAAGGATTGGCATGGTGAAGGTGAACAGTGTCACAGTGATGCTGACTGACTGGTGAGTGTACCATGCTCAGAGATTTGGAGGACCTTGCGATATTATTCCTCCTCATACCAAAACACCTGGTCCACCATGACGATCATGTCCGACAATGATCCTGGGTGCATTATGTGTTTCCATCTCTCGCCATATGATGATCACTACTCAGATTGAATCTACTGTCATCTGAGACCCCTCTCATCCTTGCTCCAGTCCATTTGCTCTTGCCACCATCTCAAACAGTGCTACCGATGTGCCTGTGGTGTACATGGATTCAAATGGTGAAAATGGTTGTAACCACTATGGGACTTAACATCTGAGGTCACCAGTCCCCTAGATTTAGAACTACTTAAATCTAATTAACCTAAGAACATCACACACATCCATGCCCGAGGCAGGATTCGAACCGGCGACCGTAACAGCAGCGCGGGTCCGGACTGAACCGCCTAGAACCGCTCGGCCACAGCGGCCAGCGGTGTAAATGAGACACAACGTATTGATCACTGGGAAAAGAGAACCCCACCATGCCGTCGCCATGCTACAGAGGAATGTGAGATTGCGTGCATTGCATTACTGTTAAATGTGGTTGCAGTTGACCTGCTGTTAGACGTTGGTCTCTACTTACATACTGCACAATGTATCGGTCATCTGCTGCTGTAGCTGACAACACCAGACCACCTCAACCTTTTCGGGCAGCAGTGCCCGTGTTTCAGAACGCTCCCCTTTGCACGGGAAACAATGTTGTCAGCAGTACCAAACTCCTGGACTTCTGAAATACGTCAGGCTGTAGCAAAGCCCGTGTTTCATTCAACTTTTTACTCAGTAAACTTAATCCGACGATAAAATAGGTCTAATAAATCAAATTACGATGCACGAACAAAAACGTGGTATTATCCGTGCGAGTAGGAACTGATTGTAGAGGATTTATTTAACTCCTTTAAATTAAAAACTGCAAGGTGAATTCATACTGGTATTTCCTTGGTAGTGAAAACGGCCCTTGCATCCGCTCACCTAGGCTTGCATTCAGCAGACGAAATAGCTCACTCAGCACACACTGGTGGGTAGCTCTGGCCACATGTTTCTGGTGCGCGACATCTTTCACAAAATCAGCTACGCACGGGAAAGAGTGCAGTTGTATGATGAGTTCAGCGAACTCACCTTGTCGAATACACAGGTTCCTCCAAACGGCAGATCACCCACGCCAATGTCATGTACCGTGCGATAACATCCCAGTGTTGTGCAGTAGCCACGGGGTGCCTCCATAAGCGATTCGTTTGTATAGCGCCGACGTTCTGCTCCCGCCTTGACGGAAAACATTAAGAAGAAGTAGTTTTGGAAACTTTTTGGCGGGACGTCGTTTGAAAAGTCAGAACTCGGTATCTTTGTGAACCGCTATGTGCCAGAGTGTGACAATCGCAAGTTGCTGGGAAGAGGAGGTCGGAAAGGTGGGCGTTCAGAAGCTTCCAAAAAATCTACACTGAACTTTCCAGAACTAAACTGATGGGAGGTTTCTGAATTGCAAAATACAGTCCGTGGTGTCAGTCAGTTATTACAATTTCTTGTTCGTTCGGATTATTTTATGAGAACTTATCCAGTCCTTTCCCTCTGTAGATCCACAATTAGCACTCTTTTATACGTGTATGTGTACTCATTCTCCTATGAAGAGTATTTGATCCTTGTTTGTTCTTAAGTCACTGAATACACAATCAATTAATGTGCATTATTTTTAATCCTTGTTTCACTACAGTAGCTGATGGTCCCCATCACTACGCAGTATATAACTGAGGCACACAACTACAGTCCACGTATTAGGGTCAAATCTTTTCTTCTGTTCCTGTGCGCACAATTTCTTTACATACACCTGGACTGTAGTTGGGGTCTTGCACCTTGAGAGGATTTCTCAGCGCATGTCACAGACTAGAGCCTTATCCCAGTGGTGCCTTGCACTACACTCGTCACACTTCGCCATTCTTCCAATTTCCAGATGGTTCCTTCCCGTGTGCGATCAACCATAAGTTGCCTCTGAACCATGTCGTAATGAAGACCACCACCACAGCGCACCGTGACTGCTCGCTGATTGACAAAAGCTGTCTTAACCCATACCTCCAATTGTCTCGTGTTGCAGGAACCGCCGCATTTGGCGCTGTAGTCACGCTGGTGTCAAGCCACGTGACTTACAACTTTCTGTGTATGTGGGAGAGACCTCTGTCAACACACTCCGGAACTTTCCTTCATTTTCACCTAGTAGTTAACATGTTAAGTTACTTTATCTCTCTCGTCCATCAGTTTTGCAAAGCAGTGTATTATTTGTGAGAGAACGAAATATCCTTCATTCGAGAGCGGTCCAACTACCCATGAGATACGTGAGTATTACATTGAACTGGAAGGAAACGGGAAATGAAAGAGAAATAACCACGTAATCCGCAGACGTCATTTTCATTAACGTCGTTATGGGCGTACAGCTGGAACTTAATATTAAATATTTGAAATACGAAATACAGTGCATACGTTGACGTAATGTCTTTGCAGACAGAACCCGCAACGACTGATTTTTAAACAGATCTATTATCCGTCTTGAAATGGAAGTCCTCTCATGACTGATGTTTGCTGTTAACGATAGCAAGTAGACTGCTCTACGTCACACACGGAACACGCAGTTCTATACAAGTTGAACGCAGATTATGTTACACAACTACTGCATGCAGGGAGAACAACGGAAGAAAATGGCCACATAAACTGCAACAACACATCCGTCTCTCTCATGAATGCATCATCAGTCTACCACTTTCATACCTCGTTACAACTCCATCTCAACCGACCACTCAGTCCACTCTGTCATCCTTTAACGCAGATGTAGGTAAGTTTAGAGGCAAATGGTTCTATTTTTTTCCAGGAAAGCACCAAAGACAACAGTCAACTCGAGTGTATCACTATAATATCAATAGACATATAGCAGAATGTTCCCTCCACGAAAAAAATGACTGCTTCCTTGTTTCCGGTGCTTCTACGTCAATATTTTCTCGGATTCCTCTTGCTGTTGCAGACTCGTTTCCATGTACAAGAATTGTTCCGCACCAAGCAGAAGAAATGCAAGTACTCCCTCAATTTCCCCGCATTTCCCACAATTTGTACGTATTTTCCGTCATTTTTCCTAATTTTATCGCTTTTATGTCAATTCTACCCACGCGATCATGACATCACTTCTCATTCCGCATTTTAAAAGTGCTTGTAGTACGGTTGCCAAAAGCTAGCGCAAATGCACTGATCGGGCAGCATTGTATAGCACTGTACTCGAATGCATCCAGTCACCTCCACATATTGTACAGTTGCAGTGTATGTGCTCTGCCGGCCGGTGTGGCCAAGCGGTTCTACGCGCTTCAGTCTGGAACCACGCGACCGCTACGGTTGCAGGTTCAAATGCTGCCTCGGGCAAGGATGTGTGTGCTGTCCTTAGGTCAGTTAGGTTTAAGTAGTTCTAAGTTCTAGGGGACTGATGACCTCAGCTGTTAAGTCCCATTGTACTCAGAGCCATTTGAACCATTTTCTATCTGCTCTGTTTTCTGTATGTCTGCATCATGGAAGGTTCCCATGATCTGGTTTCTCACTGGTGGATCCAACTTCGAACATAGAACACATCTCCGAACGTAACGGGTGGCACATCCATCCTAAAACCCTATCCCAGATGTGGTGTACTGTGGATCTGGATCCCAATATCACTCCAGATATGCGTGGTGGATCCATCTTCAAACCCTACCCCAGACAGGGGATATTGTGTATCCGCATCCCAAGATCATTCTGGATATAACGCGTGGCAGATCCACACTCGAACACTAACTTGCGTCTACTCTAAGGCACCATAGATATGATTCTTCACTTGGTGTTTTTTTCGTTGCGACAATATCTTTTAACTCTATTTCAATCGTTCACCTACATAGGGAGAGAGAACCATCGTAATAAAATCGAATGTGTTACTGAATTAGTAAAGTGATTCGTAGTATAAAACTTACGTTTGCAACTTCTCTGTGCTGTTACCTTAACAGACTTCGTATGTGGTGAGAAATTTGGTTACCTTAAGAGAGAGTTCGAAAGTGAGAGGGCGTCCTGTGACAATGGTAGATCATAGCATTCTGTCGTGAGCCAAAAATGAGTTTAATATTGTAGTCATGTGATGCATGATGTGACAGATAAGGAAAGAAATTTTTCTACTTGATGAAAGAATATTTAGAAGGAATATAGTCTATGCCATGACCTGTAAGGGATTTCCACAAGAAGTAACGTTACTTTAGCGACGTGAAAACGTGTGTATTGCCGATTTCTTGTATCTTCGAAAATAACTCTTATAAACAGGAGGAGTCTACATTTCGCGTATGAAATTCGAGGTGTATGGTCAACAACATCGCTGCCTCGGATCGGTTAAAGTTGATTTTTTTTAAGAAAATGTTCACATGTGTGTGAAATCTTATGGAACTTAACTGCTAAGGTCATCAGTCCCTAAGCTTACACACTACTTAATCTAAATTATCCTAAGGACAAACACACACCCATGCCCGAGGGAGGACTCGAACCTCCGCCGGGACCAGCCGCACAGTCCATGACTGCAGCGCCTGAGACCGC
This sequence comes from Schistocerca cancellata, assembly GCF_023864275.1. NCBI lineage: Eukaryota > Metazoa > Arthropoda > Insecta > Orthoptera > Acrididae > Schistocerca > Schistocerca cancellata. The sequence goes on from NC_064627.1 coordinate 724,886,791, forward strand.
TCGGCTAATCCTGCGCGGCGTAGATTTTTTTTTAAACTGGTGGGTCTATGCGGGGGTGGGATGGCTCAGAACTATTGTCAAGCTTCAGCTGCTTGTTTCGCAGTGCACCGCGGCTGCCTGGAAGGGCGATCACGAGGAGTCGGCAAACGGAAGTAAGTGATTAGCTCAGCCTTTGACGTTTACAAAGAATGCCCCAACCTGCCTGATCTTTCCCGCGGTAGCCAGGGCTGGCGAAGTGACCAGTGTGCCGGAAGAGCGGGACAGAAGCGGACGTGATAGTCACGTGAGAGAAGATTTAAAATGATGGACGTTTGCACGACGTATTGATAACGTCCGAATTCCTACCACTCCAATCTTCCCCAGATGCCCTACATAGCGGGGGCGGTGCATTCTGGCATACACGCGTGACCACGACTGCGGCTGCGTCCGCAACGGAAATTTTCAATGACCTCTTTACGTCAGTGAATGTGACGTACATGGGACCGGACACATTGCGAGTGGACCTCGGGACAGGAGCCCGTGGTACGTGCGAGTGTTTTCAGCTGTCTCTGTCATTTAGCAATGAGAGGTTATTGCTACGGATTGGATAGTGGTTTAAGGGGCTCCGGAAAGGCTCAAAATCATGAAAAGTTCAATTTTTACTTTTTTGCGTTTTCTGAATGTGCAGACTATTACCTTTTGATATATATAAATTTATTCAATTCCGAAGACTACAACTATTTTTAATTTTTTTTTAAATGTGTTCTACATGGGCGTGACCCACTGTGGCGCTGTTAAACTGCTGTCAAATGGTGTTATTATTAACGTCCATGTTCATCAGGTCTGCCTCATGCAATAATGGAGGTGATAAAACCTATTTTCAGAGACTTAGCAGCACCTGAACTGTTGAAAAAGTGTATTCACGGAAAAACTCAAAACCCCAATAGAAGTGTAAATAGTGTTAAATGGTCGAGAATCCCCAAGACTGTATTTGTTGGAATAGAAACACTTCACTTTGGTGTGTATGATGCTGTTGCGACTTTCAATGATGGCAACATTGTAAGGTGCAAGTTATTTAGAAATATGGGAATGAAGATAGGTTCTAACATGGTACGAGCGATGCTTGCTTTAGACAAGGAACGCCTTCGGGCTGCAGACAGGGCTGTAAAGAGTCTAGAAATACAAGCAAGAGTAAACCGGAGGAGGAACAAGAGGAAGCTGGAGGAGGAGTTTGCAGAGGATGAAGATAATCCATCCTACGGACCTGGAATGCGCTAAAAAGTTAATCCAATCTTTGTCGCTCGATTCCCAAAACTTTTATTTTCTCATATTAATTACATGTTTTCTAAGGATCTTCCAAACATATTTGTTTCAAACTTTCAGTAAATGTTACACAGTACCTTCTGCATAATTTAACACAGCCTTTTTCCAAAAAACTGTATATTTTTGAATATATAAATAAAAAATTGCAAAAGAAATGTTGTGAATTTTCATTACAATTGAAAAAAAATCATCTTTAATAAGTGAACTAAAATTTTGTAAAATCCCTGTGTTAAATTGTAGCCCATATTTCAATAAATAATCTGTAAAAAGTTCAACTTCCTACCTCAAATACTTTGTGAGGAAAGATGTAATTTATAAGCGTTATTTTAACATTGCAAGTATAGGGCGTTCCGGAGCCCCTTAAGAGTGTCATTTTTAGTGCTTCTCAATCGATCTCTGTGGACTCTGTCGTGCAGTGGTATTTGCTGTTCTCTATTCTGTCACGCAGTTGAACCGTCCTCCCTCCTCCCGATTGTAGTGGACAGAACCAATTTATGAATCCTGTATTACTTTGAAAAACCCCATCGCGCTTCCGATAGTTGTAATGTGTGCACGCATGCCTTCGGGTATGGGTCTCTCTCCCGACGGGGGCTCCGCTGTAGGAGGAGAGCGGTGCGCACCTCGCGGTCGCCAGTTTGTGTGATGGGCAGGACTTTTTGTTTCACCAGGTGTGTTTGAAAAGTTGCGGTGGAGGAGGGTCTTTGTGGTCTCAAATGTTGGTGCGTACAAGACATCGGATACATTTAGCGCTACAATCTATTTATGGTGGAAATTTCATTACTTGATTTGCGTAAAGTTTGTGTGTGATACTAAAAAACTGAAAATATGTTTTATTACGAAGAAGAATCATCGTACTGTGGAGGTGAGTGGTTTAAGAGGTCTATTTGACTGCAGTAAATTGTTAAACAATTAATTTGAAACGGTAGTCCAAATGGCTTATTTTGCTCTATTTTTTATATCAAAATTGTATGAGCTCACCCTTTGTCTCCAGCATTAACCAATAGGAACATTGTATTGTGAGGAGAGATGGAAACCTCCATCTCCATGTTTCGGGACGCTGGTTCACACAGACAATCAGGGAGTGGCCTCTGGAGAAAGACAGAAACAGGAAGCAAGTCTCGAGTTTCCCGATCAACAGACTGCCACCACCTGATCCTCTGTTGCGGAGCAGCGAGATCAGAGGGGGCCGATATGTGGTATCTAGTAACGTGATCTGTAATTAGGACATTGGGCGGTTTTTACCTTCGTTGCGGTGTCTTGACCGCAGAGACACGAAAGTGAGACCCCAAACAGCGGCTACTATACCACACTTCATTCCATTCATGATCTGTAGACCACTTTTTCAGGGTTTAAACGTCAGTGCAATATGATTGCTGTATGTTTAACGATTTTTACAAAATAGTTTGCCGCTGAGATTCTAGTAATTTGCCTGTCTGCAGACAGTAACGGTGGGTTTCGAAGTATGTCACGAACTTTTAGATTTGTAATTCTTCCGATTTTCCCGTCCGCGCTTAGACACCAGTGTGCTTCGAAACTTGAGGAAAATAAGAGCATTAATATCGCTGACTCCGGCAGCGGACATAAACTGAGGCCACTCAGCATTTCCAATAAACAAGCGCCGCAGTTGTGCAAATATCCCATGCCGATTTCCTGACAACTTTTTTAAGTAAACTATATTTCATACACCATCCTGTATCCTCTAAATTGTTTCAATGAACAGCATTTCATACACTGCAGTCAATTTCCCGACGAATTCTTTAATTAAATACCGCCTTGAATCACGTAAATTGTTTAAAGAAACAACATTCCAGATATTGTCTGAATTGTTTAAACAATATTCCATACACTGCAATCGGTTTCCTGAAAAATTGTTTAACTAAACAAATAGACTGTATTCCATAGCCTGCCATAAATATCAATATTGGAAACACTGAGGAAATTGTTAAAACAATATTCCATATACTGAAATTAAATTCCCTCCAAGTGATCGATCAACTGAGTCTTTTTCCATCCATTTTCCGGAAGAGGTTGGGATGGGGTTTTTCCAGCCAATGGATTTAATTAATTGATCGATTTAGTTAATTAGTCAATCAAATTGATATCGAAAGTGTCCTAGTATCGGCGAGGAGAGTTCCCTGAGGGGTGAGGGGAGGAGGAGGAGGAGAGGGTGAGAGAACATTAGAATAACGACCTGTCAATCAAAAGGATGTATTATCCCCAGGGGGTCATAACCTAACAATCAAAAGGGTGCATTAAGCCCATGGGGTCATAATCCTTGCAGCAGAACAGTAGGTTAACGACCTGTCAGTCAAAGTAGAACAATAGGTTTGCCCCTCAGTAGATACTTGCCCTGATGTAGGCAAACCGCACTAGCAAGTTGTATTAAAACTAAATTTTTTCCACTATTCTCAGGCTCTCGATTAGGGTTAAAGCCGGGAGTTTGGTGGTCAGGGGTGTACGGTAGACTCCTGGTGATCTGCGACCCACACACATACAATTCAAGCTGTGTGACATGGTACAGTGTTCTGCTGATACATGTCTTTATGCCAAGAAAAAAACGGCATGTAGGGCTGAAGATGATACTGAAGAATAGATGGATATTGATGTTTATCCATTGTGCCTTACAGAAGGACGAGTCACCCAGGGAATATCACGAAAATATTCCATAGACCATAACGCTCCCTCCTCTGGGGTGGACCTTTCTAATGATTGTTTCAGGGTGTTCGCTTTCAGGCGTTTCACGCCCATTGGAGCATAAAACGTGAGTCACCTGAAAAGGCTACCTGTCACTACTTAACCAGTTCCGGTACTGGCGTGCAATCTGTAGTACTTGTCGCCGATGTACAGCAATCAGCATTTGTGCACAAACCAGGCGCCTGCTGCGGAGGCCTATACGCAGCAATATTCGCTGGGACCATGTTGGTAGCTCCTTGGTTCATCTAGGCGATCAGTTGCTCAAACATTTTACGTTTATTCACCCGTAAATATCTCCTCCGCAGCCGTCGTTCACCCCAGTCAACCGTGGTGTACCACAGCTGTCTCGGCGCTAGTTTTGGATGGCACCATTTTGCCAAGCACGGTGTACTTTAACCACAGTGGAAAGCGAACTGTTTACACAGTTAACCATTTCGGAAACGCTTTCAGTGTTAGCGCGAAAGCAAATGGTCATGCCCTTTTGGACATCAGATAAACTGCTCCGCTTCCACATTATGACAACGACTGCAATGTTTGTCGTGTGAGCCCTACACATTTTATATACCGTCCACCTCCTGCCATCTGCGAGCGGTCATTGAACAAGTACGCCGAACGTAGGCTATGGTAACATTAATGTGACTGGCCCGAGTAGAATAAATCCATGTAAGAGTGAGGGGAAGTAGAGAAGGGAGATGATGTACGCGAGAAGAACGGGAACTTCAGCTTCGTATCTGAGGACATTCCTAAAGTAAAACGTAACCACGAACAGATCAAAATGGCAGCAGAATATCAATAGCCGCTAAAGTAAGCGCCAGATTTCTTATGCCTCTGTAGAAAAGGTGTACTCTCTGGTTCGAAAAACCACTTGATTCAGAGATAACGGAAAGCAGTATTTTACCGTCTTTACGCTTTCATTAGGACCAGAGTGCCGTAGAACACCCTGCGTAGTACCAACCTGCTGGGTGCAGTTTCAGCACGAGGGAGTATCTAGCGCATGATTGTCTCCGTACGTAAATCCTTTAAAACACTTTTGTGGTACACTGGGGAGACGAGCTCCAAGCCTTCAGCCGCTTCCATGGACTATTGTGGAGCGCTGCACAGCTCTATCTCAGCGGTGGGATCAAGTGAACATAGCGCTCTTGATTCATTTCAATGGAGAGATGCCAAATAGCTGCTTAACGTGTATTGCGCTATAGTACCATATGATGCAGGGCCATTATAAGAGAGACACGACACTGTGTGACGGAATAACGACACTTTACTCCACAACGGCAAGTCACTTACGCGTTACAAGGCGTACATCGCACTGTCCCTTCGTGCAGGAGAGTCAACGATTATAGTGTGTGAAGAGAGAGAACTTGTCAGCGGCGTTACTTTGCAAGTCGCTCGCACACAGATGGAGGTCACAATATCCTCTATTAAGAGTTTTATTTTTGCGAACGAGATTTCCAGTTTTATTACTTTTTTAGAAGATTGTAGCATTTGTGTTCAGACTCCGGCACATTACTAAACATGAATATGCGAACTTCATATGCTGTTCATTACTAGAACGTGTTGAAACTTGAGGTAACCACATCTCCTGATAAGTCATATTGTCATGGAACGAGATTTTGATAACATTTCCATTCTATGCTTAAAGTAGAGCGAGCTGTTTGAGACCCGGCGCACATAGCTTGTCGTTTCTTTTGAACCAAATATCATGCGAGCTGTTACTGATTCAGAGTGTTCTGTAATTGGAAATAAAAGCGCTAGTAAAATCTAACAGTCTGCACGTGGCACTGGAAGAGAAGCTTGCTTACGTCAGAATTTCTAAGGTTGTCTCATTGTATTTCCTATCCGTAAGTCGCAGCTTCTAAGCTGTACGCCGCGCGGGATTAGCCGAGCGGTCTAGGCCGCGGCAGTCATGGACTGTGCGGTTGATCCCGGCGGAGGTTCGAGTCTTCCCTCGGGCATGCGTGTGTGTGTGTGTTTGTCCTTAGGATAATTTAGGTTAAGTAGTGTGTAAGCTTAGGGACTGATGAACTTAGCAGGTAAGTCCCATAAGATTTCACACACATTTGGACATTTTTTTTTTTTCTAAGCTGTACAAATTCAGCACAGAGCAATTGTTGTGAATGGGATTGCTAGTACTGCTTCAAAATGAATTCTCACCATTCATTGAATAGCGGATGCCACCTAATGTTTTTATTCGTGCATCTTCAGTGTATTTCATTTACCGCCGCATAAGAACTAGAAGCATAGGAAGCATTTCTTTTAACTCCGTGATGCATAATGTCAGTAGCGAGTACCGGTCCTATCTTGGTTAAGATGACGTCTTTGCAAAAAAACACTTTGTATAATATCAAAAACTGCTCTAGGCACTTACCAAGGATTCTATAGTTGCAAAATTCTAACATATTCACTTTCCGAAAATTTAATTCCTCAGAGAACACCGTCTGTGTATAATGAATTATCTTGCAAGCTACACTCCTGGAAATTGAATTAAGAACACCGTGAATTCATTGTCCCAGGAAGGGGAAACTTTATTGACACATTCCTGGGGTCAGATACATCACATGATCACACTGACAGAACCACAGGCACATAGACACAGGCAACAGAGCATGCACAATGTCGGCACTAGTACAGTGTATATCCACCTTTCGCAGCAATGCAGGCTGCTATTCTCCCATGGAGACGATCGTAGAGATGCTGGATGTAGTCCTGTGGAACGGCTTGCCATGCCATTTCCACCTGGCGCCTCAGCTGGACCAGCGTTCGTGCTGGACGTGCAGACCGCGTGAGACGACGCTTCATCCAGTCCCAAACATGCTCAATGGGGGACAGATCCGGAGATCTTGCTGGCCAGGGTAGTTGACTTAATCCTTCTAGAGCACGTTGGGTGGCACGGGATACATGCGGACGTGCATTGTCCTGTTGGAACAGCAAGTTCCCTTGCCGGTCTAGGAATGGTAGAACGATGGGTTCGATGACGGTTTGGATGTACCGTGCACTATTCAGTGTCCCCTCGACGATCACCAGTGGTGTACGGCCAGTGTAGGAGATCGCTCCCCACACCATGATGCCGGGTGTTGGCCCTGTGTGCCTCGGTCGTATGCAGTCCTGATTGTGGCGCTCACCTGCACGGCGCCAAACACGCATACGACCATCATTGGCACCAAGGCAGAAGCGACTCTCATCGCTGAAGACGACACGTCTCCATACGTCCCACCATTCACGCCTGTCGCGACACCACTGGAGGCGGGCTGCACGATGTTGGGGCGTGAGCGGAAGACGGCCTAACGGTGTGCGGGACCGTAGCCCAGCTTCATGGAGACGGTTGCGAATGGTCCTCGCCGATACCCCAGGAGCAACAGTGTCCCTAATTTGCTGGGAAGTGGCGGTGCGGTCCCCTACTGCACTGCGTAGGATCCTACGGTCTTGGCGTGCATCCGTGCGTCGCTGCGGTCCGGTCCCAGGTCGACGGGCACGTGCACCTTCTGCCGACCACTCGCGACAACATCGATGTACTGTGGAGACCTCACGCCCCACGTGTTGAGCAATTCGGGGGTACGTCCACCCGGCCTCCCGCATGCCCACTATTCGCCCTCGCTCAAAGTCCGTCAACTGCACATACGGTTCACGTCCATGCTGTCGCGGCATGCTACCAGTGTTAAAGACTGCGATGGAGCTCCGTATGCCACGGCAAACTGGCTGACACTGACGGCGGCGGTGCACAAATGCTGCGCAGCTAGCGCCATTCGACGGCCAACACCACGGTTCCTGGTGTGTCCGCTGTGCCGTGCGTGTGATCATTGCTTGTACAGCCCTCTCGCAGTGTCCGGAGCAAGTATGGTGGGTCTGACACACCGGTGTCAATGTGTTCTTTTTTCCATTTCCAGGAGTGTATTTGTGTGTTCGCGCAAAGTGCGGTTCTTTCATAATCGGCGTCTCTGCCGACTCTCGTCGATTTTATTCTGTTTTTAGTTCCTTATTTGCTTTTTGTAATATGATGAAGTTACAGATACGAACATCAGGTCGGATAAAACTTTCGGTACGTTCGGCGTAGTTGTCTAGTAAGTCATCTTATTAATAATTAATATTTAATGTTATGCGTACTACTGTCCGTTCGTACATAATTTCCTGCTGTCTGCGCTAGCCCACGCACTGGTTTTCTCACCAACTGAATCTTTCCCACGCTGCGGTTGCACGTGTACTGAACACCTCTCATTGTGGAGTGGGTAAACGTGCCTATTGCTCCATAACAGCACCCGTACAGCGGTGAACATCTCATTGAATAAAATTAAGACCTGCACTGCAGTGTGGACGCTACAAAATGTATAAAAAGATCATTTATAATTACATATTTTGAACACTGTCGTATGCTAAACATTTCTGAGTCAGTTTTACCTTTTCCCTACAGGGGAGCAGTACGTAAATAAGAGGAAAAGAACCGATTTTATGTCTTGAGAAATGCTGTGTAGGTTTCTCAACAGGAAAAAGCTTACTGCGAGATAACTGTACCGAAAACAGCCCCAAAATTAGAGGAATTTAAAAGTGTCTGCATACATGACGACGCCACCACGTCACACAAACAACTCTGTTAAAAACGTAATTTTTTTTCACTTGCTTGTTTTTATGACTTTTTAGTCTGTAATGTCTTAGTGACAAGATTATTAGAGAAGTAACTACATGGTAGGATTCAAAACCCAAATGAGAATTTTAACAGCTATATATGAGAATGTATACCAAAAACTGTTCTGGTAGGACTAAATACTCGGAAAATAGGTGTGCTGGATGCTCTACTATGTTTCAGTGATGGTGCAGTATCGAGGTTTAAGGTTAGGGAACTGATGGTAGTGGCTGGTGGACTAAATACGCAAAGAACGTTAACTGCTATTGAGCGCAGGAGATCCTTGGAAGCAGAGAAATCGACGTCGGAAACCCCTAAAGAAGCAAGGACAAGAAGTAGTCTGAAAAAGGAAATGGAGGGAGAAAAACACCAGAAGCAACATGAATGTGTATCTCGGATATATTAGTGTTATACAGGGTAGGTAGACAAACAAGCTTTAACTTGAATTTCACCGAAATTCACTTTTTTGATATTTTAGTACACACTAGTGAAAAACATAGACAGAGGACTGACATATATTGTCTTAAAACATTCGTAACTGAAAAGGAGACTATTTTTATGACTTTAATTTGAAAACTAAAAAATTTTTTAGAGAAAAACTATGAATTAATTACTCAAATTTTTGAGAGTTTTTCTTAAAAATTTTTTTGAACCATAATTTATGACAATGTCTTTTTACAGTCTACTTTAAATATAGTAATGTAAAGAACTTCCAGAAAAAATCAAGCAACTGCTTCATTTTTATTTTGCGATTTTTGTACCAATAAATAATTAACTTGCCACTTGCAACACAAAATAGAATTGACATAAAAGTTTGCGGCCAAAAGCTGTGATTCATACATCGAACTGTTCCCAAAAGATCTGTTAGATCATGGTAAGCACTACATAGGCTTATAAAGCTGATTCTTTGAGCTACACTATTTAGAAAACTGACAGTTTTGAAGATTTCCCCTAGTGTTCACTAAACAGCTTTATACCATCCTGTTCATGTCTCGTCAGTTGATTATGCCAAACGTTGCAAGTCTTCTGTAAAGTTCCACGTGGAGTGACGAAACTCGTCGACGTATTTCTGTGCTCCACCAGCAGCTCCAGAGAGCCGATCGCCGCGGGTATTGATTCCGTTACTGAGAGGGCCAGCCCTCAAGCTGAGTGAAAGCTGTTTGTAATGGGGGCGCAGCGGCAGGCGGCCCAAATGAACGCCGTGGCGGCGCGCAGCGACGTGTCGCCAGCGGACGCTGCCGACAGCACTGCCGTCGTTCTCAGCGCACGCATCGAGGCTGTTCGTGATGGTCATCAGAAGTCCTACTATATTCTTCTTGAAGCTCGCTCGCATTTATGGATATTACTGATATTACCTCCTTTGTGAATTCCTGCTCTTTTATTTGGGCTGTGGTGTCACCGCCAGACTCTACACTTGCTAGGTGGTAGCCTTTAAATCGGCCGCGGTCCGTTAGTATACGTCGGACCCGCGTGTCGCCACTATCAGTGATTGCAGACCGAGCGCCACCACACGGCAGGTCTACTCTAGAGAGACTCCCAAGCATTCGCCCCAGTTGTACAGCCGACTTTGCTAGCGATGGTTCGCTGTCTACATTAGCTCTCATTTGCACAGACGACAGTTTAGCATAGCCTTCAGCCACGTCATTTGCTACTACCTAGCAAGGCGCCATATTCAGTTACTATAATTACTGTCTTCAAGAATGTATTCCGAACAGATAATATTGTGAATCATGTACCGTCAAGAGCGACGTTCATCATTAATGGATTAAAGTTCAGTATCAAACCAATTACGTCCGCTTTATGAATTCTCGTTCCTTGTCATGTTCCAGACCTCTCGTCAGTATAGTTCTTCCCTCCTCACGCTAGCCTGCCTGCATCTCGGCCTCCACTCGTAATACGGTGTTGGCTCTTCTACTAACACAAAATGGGCCATTCAGCTTGATTCAGTATGAAGAAATGTTCTGTTTCCCATCGTCCGTTGGCGTTGTTTCAACGTTTACCACTGGAGAAGTACATAATCCATACAAGTTATAAAAATGGATTTGTGTACATCTGTACACTGCTCAGCCAGAACATTATGACCGCCGATCTACTATCGATATTCCAGGCTACAGCAGCGCCACCCGGCGAGAAATGACTGTTAGACACACGCACCGTGCATGTAACATCAGTGGGCGCGCTGTCCGTGTGTACAATGGGGAGAGCGCGTGATGTATCCGAGTTTGATCGCATTTCGCAAACTGCACGACTTGCGCAGTGTTCGAGGAAGGCTGTGGGAGTGTCTTCTGCACGTGAAGAAACCAAGGTGAAATTACGTCCAGACGTCGTGGGGCTGCGCGGCCATCCCTAGTTGCAGAAGTCGAAAGTCATAGGTTGGGCAGACTGATAAAACAGAACTGACGGCGAACTGTGGCAGACCTAACATCAGTCTTTAATGCGCCGAGTACTTCTTTGCATCCGGCGACCGAGGCATGTGTCAATGTTAACACCACGGCATCGGAAACTGCGACTGAAATTGGCAAGTGAGCATTCAACGCAGGGGCAGTGGCACAGGGTTGCATGGCCTGACGAATCTCGATACCTTCATCACGCCGATGGTAGGGCGCGAATCCGTCGTCTTCTGTGGAAACAGCTCCTACACACCTGCGCTGCTGGACGGAGACAAGCTGGCGGCGGCTCCGTTATACTATGGGGACCATTCACGTAGGTATTCCTGGCTCCAATGGAGCTCGTGCAAGGCACCATGACGGCCAAGGGCTTTCGTAAACTTGTTGCAGACCTTGAACAACCCTTCATGAGAACCATGTTTCCCGACGGCGGTTGCATTTTCCAGCAAGTTAATGCGCCATGGCGCACGGCTATGAATGCGATGCAATGGTTCGAGGAACACAGTGGCGAGTTCCAACTAATGTACTGGCTCCCCAACTCCCCAGATCTGAACTCGATCGAACACATCTAGTATGTGATTGTACATGGCCTCAGAGATCACCAGCCCCCTCCCCGTAATTATGGGAATGAGGTGACTTGTGTGTGCAGATGTGGTGCCAACTCCCACTATCGACCTACCAAGGCCTCACTGCCACCATCATACTACGTGTCATCATCGCTTATACTCGTGTCAAAAGTGAACACACCAACTATTAGATAGGTAGCCATAATTTTCTGGCTGATGAGTGTACGTTCCATATATCCCCTTAAACCAGTGGACCGATTTCAACAAAACTTGGTACAAAAACTATTTACGCTCTCCGAAGTATCACTGTGGGGGAAAAAACCACCTACCTATCAAAGTAGTGGGGTGACAAGGAAGTGTAGCCCACTATACTTCACTCATCCAGTGTTTGACACTGAGAGCACTTACAGAATTGTAACACACTTTACACATTATTTCCAACCTGTACGAAACTTTTTCTCGCTGACGACCCCTACAGAATGATGAATCGAAAATAAGTTTATGGCTTACTACATCTTCGCCATTCATGTAACTAAACTTTCACATGAAGAATAACGTTTTAATTCATTAATTATTTACTACTAAATGTATGCGCCACACATTTTGCAGACAGTATTCACTTATACCACTGATTGTACCAGAAAAATTACATCATGGTACGACATTAGTTCAGGAGATGCAAAATACTGATATGGGTAAAAAAATGCCGCATCGTGGACGAACTTTTAATTTATTACGTCTTTGCTACTAACACTATTCGCAACACATTTTGCACACAGTATCCACATACGCCGCTGAATGTACCTAGAACCTTATTGTACGACACATAGTTTAGGGGATGTAACACCTTAAACATTGAGCTGCGTGGTAACGAAACTGCAGGCCAAAATTCACTAGACATACAGTTATACAGTTGAAATGCGTATACAACTGCACGTGGACCGTGCTAAAAAAATGTGAAGTATATTTGACATGTGCATATTCGAGTAAAGCCAAGGCAGAAAGTTAATTTTAAACCTCTGGAACGATTTAAATCAAATTTGTTCCGAATATTAATTTCTGTACAATCTGGAAAGAAATACCGTAGGGGTAAGAATCACCAGCCTCCTATTATGATATGTCCGCAGCTCGTGGTCGTGCGATAGCGTTCTCGCTTCCCGCGCCCGGGTTCCCGGATTCGATTCCCGGCGGAGTCAGCGATTTTCTCTGCCTCGTGATGACTTGGTGTTGTGTGATGTCCTTAGGTTAGTTAGGTTTAAGAAGTTCTAAGTTCTAGGGGACTGATGACCATAGATGTTAAGTCCCATAGTGCTCAGAGCCATTCGAACATTCCTATTATGATGAGTGTGATACCGTGAAGAGAGAAGGAAGGACAAGGAGATGGACAGCGAGGGGGAAGGGGGAGAGAGGCACAGACAGGAGATGTATAGAGAAAGGAGAGGGGGAAATGAACAGAAAGAGGAAGAGGGATGAGGGAGAAATGGTCAGAGAAAGGAAAGAGGAGGAGATGGACAGAGATGGGGGGGGGGGGAGTAAGAGAGAGGCAGAGAGATGGAAGAGAAGAAGAGGAACAGACTGAGGGGGAGGGCGAAATGGAAAAAGGGGAGGAGGAGATGGACAGAGAGAGGGGCGGGAGAAAATTGACAGAGTGGCAGTGGAGAGAGAGAGAGAGAGAGAGAGGGAGAGAGAGAGAGAGAGAGAGAGAGAGAGAGGGGAAGGAGGAGAGTAACTAACAAAAAATTGGAATAATTACGAACCCGGGCAACGCCAGGTACACAGCTAGTAAGTGTAGAAGTAAGTATAGAACACGAATTTGAAGCTAGAGAATAATCAAATTTTTGCAGCGTCTGCAGGTAGGTGATACAGTCGTCCTGGAATAATATTCCATGGACAAATAATTCAAATTTATGGATAATATTTGGATTATGACATCTCATGACATCCCAATATTAAGCAAGGTCGACATGGCTGCTTGATCCGGCTCCAAACTCGACAATAACATGATGAATTAACACGCTGGGATGTTTCTGAAGTCACACTAAGGGATATAACATGGTTGAACGTGTACGAAAGTTTGATATACTTCTTAAGAAGGACGAGAAGTCGCAGAGAGACCTCGCATTTCAATTGAGAAATCGTATTGATGGTATTACGCCGAAATATGTCTTATGTTAATACAAAATCGTCCAAAATCATTATAAAAGGACTGCTGTTTACAGTAGGAATCTGCTGCATCGATATTTAGCAAATAGCGTTCTCACCTGAAGAAGGCGGCCAGATGGAATGCTGAAGTATCAAGATGAAATTTTGATGCGGCAACGAACCCGACAAAAAAGCGTGAATTAATGTGACGGAAAACTTTACTTTGTCACAGGACCATATATTAATTATTTTCGTTAAACCGAGTGAAATGGCATGCACCGAATCATTGGAGATAGTATACTGCTTGGAGAATTCTGAGTTGCATGTTGTTCACCTCTTCGACCAGTAAGCTTTTCTGAAGATGTAGACAACCCAGTCTTTGGCACGGTCCTCAGTGGGACGATAGTATATGCGATGTGACGCACAGTGTGATGCAGAAGCAGATAAGGTTGCTGGAGCACACAGAAAAGTAGCTGAAGCGACTTAACTGGTTCACACTAGCACGACGGCAGTACGACAAGGACACGTATCTCTGTCCTGTCGCCCATTACAACAGAGAGCGCTAATCGCACCACGCAGCTGTATCATACGATGATTTGAAGTCTTCAAATGTGCCTAAACAAATCGTGTTATGTAACTGAAGCAAAGCGACAACTATCTGTCTACTTGATTATTCAGTAAAGCTATTTTTTGCATTAAAATTTAAAAAACACGATTTTTAAATTCACGTATGTTCTCCACTATGCAGGCTTTGTCATTCGACTAAGGAAATTATCCGCAAAACATGAAAATTTTTTTCGCGTATTGTGATCCCACGTCACAGCCTGATAATGCACTGCTTTTATTTTCGCTATTTCCTATAGTTATTGCGATATTTTCCAAATAAGTAAACTACCGGTCATATTTCGAAATGTTTTCAAGGAAGAATGCAGTCGCAGATCGGTTAACGTGTGGTGAACCTTAGGTCATATTCTGCATACGAAATATAGTTAATATATCGAAGTTTTTTTAACTGTGGAAGGAGGACGATACCTCTTTCCAATCTCGAGAAAATACGAGGGGTTTATTAGAGGCTGTCCGCAATGTGGTTGGCAGCTATGCGTCACATGCGAGGCTATTGCTGCCTGATGAAGCTGGAAATGAAAAACTTACATTTGGTCAAGGCTGTTTCAACTACACAGCAGAGTGAAATTTTCACTCCGCAGTGGAGTGTGCGCTCATATGAAATTTCGTGGCAGATTAAAACTGTATGCTGGACCGTGACTCGAACTCTTTGACCTTTGCCTTTCATGGGTAATTACTCTACCGACTGAGCTACCCAAGCACGACTGACAACCCCTCCTCACAGCTCTACTTCTGTCAGTCCCTCTTCTCCTGCTTTGCAAACTTCACAGAAGCTCTCCCGTGAAGGTCGGGAGTTTGAGTCTCGTCCTGCGCACAGTTTGAAAGGGTACAGTACCGCCCAATATTGAAAATAGGTACAACATCCTTCGTTATTCTTGTCAGTACAACACATTTTTTCTAATAATAACTCAATTTCAATTAATACAGCGAAGCCGGATACCAGTGTGGGAAAGAATGGCTATTTATTTAATTGATCACATGTGCACTCCCACAAAATAAATCCCTCCATCCAGTTTGGTGAGATCTGTGAAATGAATGAATGTATGGTCGTCTGCTAACCGCAGATAGTGAATGTGAATATATGATCATCTTTGAGACGATCCTTTGGCCACCTTTGGTGGAACCAAAGAGATGAAATTTACTGGAGCTTTGAGCGCCTGAAATGTGGCTGACCAATACGGTAGCAAGGTGCTCCCCCACTTCGGCAGAGGCGCGAGAGGACCTGAAGAACGGCCATGTTTCAGCACTCTGCCGCTGGATCTAGTGTTGGTAAGACCTGTCTTAGGTGTGCTCCGTAAAGACAAAAGAGTGGAGACATGGTATGCATGTGAAATACTTAAGAGTAGTTTGGAATAATAATTTCTCTATTTCAGGAACTTTTGTGGGGAGAATTAAATGTCAGGCAGGCAATATTAAGGGGATCGTAGTAATCTTCGGAAGTGACCAACGGTCACAATGAAACCACGTGTAGCGATAAGTTGAAATACTTCCGAGTGCTTAAGTTAAGCTGAATTACTAGCGTGTGTACTATAAGTTGGAAATATTTAAGAAATGGCGTGTGCAGGACTTGAAATTAGAGACGAGTACTTCCACGTGTTGAGTACTGTGTTAGTCTCAATCTGTGTGTGAGACAAAGGATAAAGAGAACTACTCGTCCATGGTATCAGTTGAGGACTCACGTGTGTGATGAATATGTTCTTAATATTACTTTGCGTGTTATGTTTCCGTGTGACACTTGATTCAAACTATGATACTCAGAGAGAAACAAGGTAAGTCAGCCGTCTATCCAGCAACGCCACTTGGCTTGCATTGCACAGGAAGACGTGCATATATCTTCCAGAGTTCATAGTAGGAAAGAAAAAATTACGAAGTGGGGCAGTGTCGTGTGAAACTGGGATAAATACTAATTGAAGTGGGAAAGCTGAAAGTGATAATGTTGTGACTATTCCTTGT
Source organism: Schistocerca cancellata (assembly GCF_023864275.1). Taxonomy (NCBI): domain Eukaryota; kingdom Metazoa; phylum Arthropoda; class Insecta; order Orthoptera; family Acrididae; genus Schistocerca; species Schistocerca cancellata. The sequence continues at coordinate 724,903,071 of NC_064627.1, forward strand.
GTTGTATTCCATGTTGCAGTGTGGTGTATGTCATGTAATTTAAGTATGTGTGGTTTCCATGGAAGAGTAGCAAGGTAGTTTCAGAGGTAGTGGGTTATGCATGTTCCTTTTGTACCGCTCGGTCTGGAGGAAAGTTTGGTGATGATGGTTGTGAGAGTCGAAGTGTGAGATATAGCAAAAGATCCACCATCCTACCCAGAAAGTGCACTGTAGCATTAAATAATTACGAGACCATAAGATAGAGAATCTCTAATGTAAAGCCATGCCCACTGGGCGGAATTTCTCATGTGTTACTGTTGTAGGTTATAGAATTTGTGTGTTTAGGTTATAGAGTTTTATCGGAATAAATTAGATAGTGAAAAGAAAAAGATTGGTGAACTTTTCCTTCGAATTGTATGTTGTCATGATATCCAGAATTTATAATGTGTGCGCCATTCATATTCAGTGCGATGGCCACGTGTTGATAAAAGCCGTTAAATAAGAAAGAAAATGTGGTATTGCCAGTGCGTAGTGAACAGCCAGTGTTGTGTAAATTACTAATAGTCAGATGTGCTTTTCCGTTGCGTAATATTCAAACAGGAGAATAACTTGTAACTTAATTGTGAGTACTAGAGTTCATGTTACTCGATAAATAAGAATGAGCCCACTCGCATGGCAGACCACTCATCTTGCAGGCCTGACTGCTTACCGAGCGAGGTGGCGCAGTGGTTAGCACACTGGACTCGCATTCGGGAGGACGACGGTTCAATCCCGTCTCCAGCCATCCTGATTTAGGTTTTCCGTGATTTCCCTAAATCGTTTCAGGCAAATGCCGGGATGGTTCCTTTGAAAGGGCACGGCCGATTTCCTTCCCAATCCTTCCCTAATCCGAGCTTGCGCTCCGTCTCTAATGACATCGTTGTCGACGGGACATTAAACACTAACAACCACCACCACCGCCTGACTGCTTGATGCCACAGTATGAGCAAGGCATGTGGGTGCCTCTCAAGCTTTAATCTTCTGCGTAGCAGAAGCTTCGCAGGCTAGCACGCCTGGGTACTGTCAGGCTACCTTAGGCAACCGCAAACATCTTGACTGTCTGGTCCGACAATGGGATAAAAGTATGAACAGTTGCGGTAAGTAATTTTGAAATAATGAAAAATTTACTTCCTTTTTTATTTGACTCGTTTTTATTTGAATCTCCCTTACTCCCTGCAGTGTTCCACTCGCTGAGGAAAGAGGGAAGAATGAGTGACATAACATAGAAAGTAACGATTTCTGTTTCCATCAGAGTATCTTTTCTCGGAACCATTCTTGAGGTAGTAACGCAAGAGTAATTATGTACCCTAATTATACGGAGATATGCCATTAACACTTCGCTTGCGGAAGTGAGCACTAACTGTGAAAACGAATAAAGAATCTTAAAGACACGATATAGGACCTTAGGCTTCGTTACAGGACAGTGAGGTCCACATGAAACGGGAGGGAGCGACGCCGCTGCGGTAAATGTCTCCTAGCCCAGAGCTTCAGAGGAGAAACGGCAGAAGGAATTATTGCAGCCGCGGTGTAGTGCTCTTTGCAAGGGCACTGGGGAAGAAGTAATGAGGGACTGCAGCTTGCTCTGGACCCTGTTAACAGTCTCCCGCTCGCTGTCAAAGAATGCGGCAAAAGGTGGCTCATTACTCTGGCAATGGGCTTTTATTTTCAAAGACGAGATTCATTCCTGATCCAACTATAGTGACTGAGGACCTCTTTTTATAAATTCGTAAGCTTTCAAGGCTAGTGTCAAGCCGAATAAAATTATTTTGATATTAAGCCGCTCGTTTCAACAAATTCCTGTTAAGGGCAGATCAGAGCGTAGCACGGATTTGCTCATTATTCGCGTAGATAAGTAGAAATTAGTCTCTGCAGGATACGACATTCTCTGAAATCAGCGGCAGAGCCAGGCATGACAAAGCTATTCCACCTGGTGTGGCAGACATGTGGGACCGGTGATGTACCCCCAAACTTCAAGAAAAATGTAATTGTGGGATCCTGCCCTCTCGTCTCTTATAGGATGCCTAGGAAGCTGTTTTCTCGGATAGATAGACAACATACAAGCAAATCGTATTAATGGAGTTTATTAAAGTAATTTAATTGACAATACTTAACTTCCGTATGTACAGGGTGGTGTGGCAAGCAATTGGCGACATGCAAATAATTAGTGTCCTTCGAAATATACAGTTTCCACGCAGTCTAATCATACAAGTTCGTAAATCATTGCTATCGTTAATATCACTGCTCGTCTTCTAGAGCTGCTCTTCTAGTGTAGCTGAGGCTAGGCGGCGCATCGCTTTTATTATCTTCGTGTAGATGCCGCTACTGTCGTGGTGATGGCCTAGACAGCGTCCTATTGGCTGACGTCGTCTCATGGCCCTCTCTGCTCTATCGTTCTTGACCTTCGTACCACCGCTTGTCGTTAGACAGAACAGTAATAATTTCTATTTCAAAGGAAGCAAGAGCCGACAGCTGTAAATATTACCGATCCGTCAGTTTAGTACGTCATGGCTGGAAATCACTGACAAGTGTTATTCACAGGAAATGGAAAAACTACTAGAAACCGGTGTAGGAGAAGAATAGTTTGTGTTAAGGAAAAATGCAGGAACACGTGGGCAATACTGACCCTCACAACTTATCTTACACTGAAGAGAGGCAAACCTACCACAATAGCTCAGGCATATTTAGAAAAATCGGTCGACAGCTTTGAGTGAAGCACGGTTTTGCAAATGAAGATAGCAGGGCTAAAATAAAAAAAAGATGAAATGAACGTATCTGTTATTTTGAGAATAGAAGAAATTTTAAAGTTTGTTATTTTCACAATTGGTTAAACAGAGAAATATTGTCTATAACTTGTACATGAACCAGGCTGCAATCACTAGAGACGAAGGACGTGAAAGGGAAGCAGTGGTTGCGAATTGTTTAAAACTTGTAGCTTCCATCTGACATTATTTAATCCATGTATTGACCAAACAGTAAAGCAATCGAGAAGAAAATTTGGAAAGAAAACTAACGTTTAGAGAGAAAATAAAAATTTTGAATTTTGTTGATGATATTGTAATTGTCAGAGATAGGAATGGTCTTCGAAGGTATGTCAAATGGAGTTCATAATGTCATGGAAAGGCATTATCATTAAGCCATTCATGCCGAGTGTCTGGAACTCGCATCACACTAGTGCCATGCTAATAGCTGGAAGTTTAACTGTTTTTGAATGCCGGTGCCGGTAGATGCTGATTCTTCATAAAGCTAACAGAGCTTCTGACAAGTGTTACATTCCCCTGAGTGTTTCGGGTACCTCTAAAGCACGACAACTTCCGATTTTTATCTTTCATCTATAAATTTATACAGGGATTAAAGGGTTAAAAAGAAAACGATTGTAATGCAATAAAGTTGAATTAAAACAGGTGATACTGTTAGTAAAAAAGGCGTTCCTGAAGTATCAATTAAAATGTTAGGAATCTTTGTATGGATTGAAAACTGTACGATAAACAATGCAAGATGAGAAGAGAATAGGCGCTTTTGAAGGCACTGGTTAATGGGAAACGTCATGAGGCCACAAGAAATCGTCAGTTAGGTAATGTAAGAAAGTCTGGAGTTAAAAATTGTAGAGGAAGGCCAAAGCTTGAGTACAGTAAGTTGGTTCAAATGAATGTAGTTTCCAGTTGTCATGCAGAGATGAGGCGGCTTGCACAGCATCGACTAGGGCAGAGAGCCGCATCTAACCAGTCTTTGGACTGAAGACCACAACAACAACGAGGAACCATCAGAAAAAGAACATCTACGAGAAAATCGCTACATAAATTCAGATATCACCCAGAGATGCGCAGGCACGATTAATTCAAGTGGTGGAAAATAATGACCGGAAGATGGAGAAAACAAGGCATATTTTAAGTTGGGGATATGATATTACTTACAGAATAGTTCTCAGGCACTTTATACGTATTTTTTTATCAAACCGCTAGACACTCCAGTGCATAAAAGTCAGTTCAAGGCTAGACTTGCTATTAAAATTTGAAAAGGTGTATCGACTTTCAGTTCTGCAGCGCGAAAATATTTTATGACCTAGTGTCAAGTTTTGCATCTGCTAAAGTAATTAAGAAAGGAGGAACTTCGTAATGAGTGCAGCTGTAAGATCCTCGACTTTGTCACTGTGGGACACATGATCGCGAACTTCCGTACAGAACGTGTGCATGGAGTAGCCTACATCGAAGCACTTCTCTGGCTGTTTACTCACCTCATGAAAACTCGTGCTACAATGACATAACATACAGAACTGCACATAATGCCTAACAGTATACACAGAGACACTACGATTTCTCCATCGCAAAAGTTATTAACACTATCAACGTCCTTAAACGGAATGACACTTTAAGGCAATAGTTAGTTTCTGAGGCTGATTTACTTTTTGAGGGTGATTTACTTTACCACTCATTTTAAGGTTACAAGACGACAGGAAGGGTCATCCAATAAAAACGGTAAAGTCGTTAAAGTGATCGCCTAGACGTATGTCTGAGTAATTAATGATGCAGCGATAGTGCAGCAGATCGACACAGTGCTTTAAGTCGTTGTGTGCCAACGACGCAGAAGCCATCTGAAAATGACTACAGTGACGAATTTTAAAAGTGTGCTAGCGTAGTCGCAGTGTGCTAGCGTAATCGTAGCAGATCAGCACGTCGGCGCTACTAAAGTTGCGTTGACGTGGCCGCGCGTGCATCAGCTCTTGAGAGACGTCTTAGTCTATCACAGTATGGTAACAGGATTACCTCCCTTACGTCTTACATTATGAAACGTTGCCTGTAACGGCTCCTAAGATACAACGGGATAACATTTTACATGGTGCAATGGTAGGGCTGGTGAGGTTTGGGTCCCCCTTTCGTCCCAAAGATAACTATAGTCAAGATGGTAGAACTATCTAAGACTCCAGGTCACGAAATAGTTATGACTGACCACATCATGTGGCACGTATGTGCTAGTTGTTGTTGCGGAGAGTATTTTCTTTACTATGATACCCACTTCAAATAGTCGTATTTAATACAGTTTATAGATCACTGCCGATTTCGAAGCTATCAAGGCTTCGTCTTTAGCCACCTACGATATTAAGACAAAATAGGTATGCAGTGGGGTTAAGAAAAATATACACACTCTTTGATAGACAATATTAAGGTAACAAAGTGACATACCGTTACAGTTCTTGCACAGGGGGAACATTATTTTATACGTTCAAAGTGACCTCCATTAGCAGCCAAACGTCGAGGCCGCTGAATTACGGCTGCCAGCGTTGCCGGTGTGATAGCCACACAGGACGCCTCGACGGTTTCTCGTAACTCTTTCATTCTAGCTGGCCTCTGTTGATGAACTTCGTTTTTCAAGGTCCCCCTAGAGCAGAAATGAAGAGGTGTAGGGACTGGAGACCCTGGTAGGTACTCAACATCTCTGCTCTTCGACCTGTCCATCGCCCAGGTAGATATTCAAGCAAGTAGGCTCTGACACCTCTGTGGTAGTGTGGCGGCGCGCCGGCTTCTTGTAGGTTTCCAAACACCTCTCGGATGGCAGGTAAACTCGTTGTTAGCAGCATATGAAGATGCACCTAACAAGTTATGGTACCTTCGAAGAAGAATGGCCCAATCAAACTAGGCGATGAGAGACCACGCCGAAGGTTAACAAGTGTTAAATTAATACGTTTGTACACGCGAACGTGAGGATTTTCAGGAGCCCAGTACATGCAGTTGTGGTGGTTTACAGTGCCGTTCAGTTTGAGTTCCGCCTTGTCAGACCAAATAACTATCCCTGCAAATTGTTTATTTTCCCTAACCATGCCTTCAAACCACTCTCAGTACTCCATCCTTCGATCCGGGTCGTCCTCCTTCATGACGTGCAGCGATCTTGGAATGTATACTTCCCACTTTACAACCTTCAGAATACGCCGTACGCTTGAGCGGCTTACCCCACTTTCACGTGCACCCTGCTTCACAGATTTTTGAAGTGCCCTAGTAAAATGTTGCAACACAGCAGCGCTGGAAGTTGTACTTGATATTTTTCATCAGCTAGACCTTTCCTTACGCACATCCGTAACAGTGCCGTCGGCTTCAAATTTATCCCGAAGACGTTAAATTGTTGTACGTGTTGGTGGCTGAGCTCCGTACACATTACACCACTACCGTTATACCTCCATCACGTTTCCGTACATCCAGTTACACTTCAGTACTGCCTTACGGTGCTCAGACGACAATCTTACTTCATTCAATGCTGCGCCGTCATCTGCTGGAGAGCGCGCGCCCAGATCTGTTGGAAAACAATGGACATCGCTGCGGCGAAAAATTGCAACGATATGTCATTTTCTTCCAAAGATAATAACTATAAAAGAGTGTCTACATTTTTCTGTCCCCTCCGAAGTAATCTACATAGCCCCAAGGGTGCCAAATATACAGGAGAATAATGTGTACATATTACCATGCGATCACGAGACATCTAAATTTCAGTATATAAACGTGTCACTCGTAAAATAGAAATAATCTTCTCTTCTCTTTACCTGACACTTCGATGTTCAAAAATGTCAGTAATATTTTTTCTTCTTTGTCTTTCATATTTCCGAATTTCTTGACGTGCTATCCGATAAATGAAGCGAAAGCACATATAAAGTAGTAACAATTTGATACGTACTATTGACAGTTAAGAAATGATCGCGTGTTCTGTGAACCAATGCGGAAATTTTATCGCTAATACTTTAAAGAACGTATTTCTCCTGCTTTCACTGAATTACGGCCTCTTCTAATCATCATAACCACCACATGCATTTCATAAATTTTTCTAGAATTCGTGTATGTCTCCTGTAGAGACGCTCCATCATGTATTCCTTCAACCATGTGTGTTACTTTGCAAATACTTTTCACTAGATATTCCTGCCCACTTATCAGCCATGGATTCAACAACAGTCTGTTCTTAGGATGTAGCGATTTTGAAACGTAAGATTGGCGGAGCATTTTTTTTTTTTTTTACCTTGTGCACGTCTTCCTCTTCAGCCACATGGAACACCTAATGTTAACCCTAGCGCCAAATGGGTGAGGGGGGGGGGGGGGGGGGTCGTTGAAATCACAATTGTATGTCCCCTGCCTTTGTCCAAGTAACTTTCATACTACATATTCACTTTGAGTTATTGTTTGTTGGCTATTTTATGAAACGTTAGTGTCAATGTATTTTATAGAAAATTCCTGCTTTGAAAGAAAAAATAAATAAACTTGTTATGGGTCCAACAAACACCCCCCCCCCACCCTTAGGCTTCCATGCTACAGAAAATTTCCCTTAGTAGGATTTCGTATGTTTCATCTCTACAACAATGCAAGTTAGTTTCTTGTTGGTTGGTATTCTTGATATTCACAACAATCGGTTTACTTTCAGAGAAAGTGATTGTTGACGTCTGTCAGTTGTTATTTATCTTGTAAACTTGCAGTGAGTTAGTGCAGTTCCCTACTGTTCACATCCAGACTTAAAAATGACAAAAAGAACACGTGACTAGTCTTTAGAAAGAGTTATGAATGAAATTTTAGATGAATAGTTTGACTTGTGGAGTGCTAGAGTGCTAGTGAATATGAGGATGGTGTTATGGAGTATGATTCAGATTGGGAAAGTGATGTGGATGTTACAGAAGATGAAGATAGCGCAGCTTCAGGCAGAGGCCATCAGGATGTTATTGTGGCAAATGCCTCGGAGGTCCGTTGCTAATATAGTAACAGAACAGGCAGGAGTAACTCCATTGGTGTTTGTCATTCACCTGGAGAAGCCTTCAAGTTACTTCTTACGCCTGACATCATGGATGGTATAGTAAAACATTCAAGTGAAGAGGCAGTTAGGCGAAATGTTACTTTGACTAATGAGAAAGAATTTCATGCCTTTATAGGAATCCTGATACTTATGGGGGCAATCAGGACAATTCTGTCAGTGTACACGATCTTTGGTCAGACCTAATGGGTCGGCCAGTTTACAAGGGTATTATGGCAAGAGAACGTGTCAAGGATCTTATTGCAATCATAAGGTTTGATGAGAAAAGTACCCGCCAGCTAAGAAGGGATGCAGACAAGTTCACAGCAATCCGTGATGTTTTCAACAAAGTGAGTGATAGGTTTCCACTTCTGTATAAACCAGGGGTCCACCTCACCATTGATGAGATGCTCAGCTTGTTTAGAGGGCGCTGCCCCTTCAGAGTGTTTATGAAGGATAAACCGGGCAAGTATGGCATCCTTATACGCGTGATGCAGTTGACAGATACGTCTTGAATATAGAACCCTATGCAGGTTATGTTCAGAATTTGTCGAAAGAAGAACGGGGTTCAGCAACTGTTGTCAAACGTCTGGTAGCACCTGTGAAAAATACTGGTCGAAATATTACTACAGACCGATACTACACATCGGTGGATTTGGCGGGAGAGTTATACCAAGACTACAATGTTACTACAGTAAGAACTCTCCAGTCAAACAGGAAGCATATTCCAGACATAATGAAGAACACGTCAAATCCAGAGCTATATTCATCAATGTTCTTGTTCACAGACCCATCAACAGGTAGGCCTCCAGTAACTTTGGTGTCTTACATAGCAAAACTAAACCAAGTAAAAACTTACTGATGTTGTCAACAATGCACCAAGATAAAGGCACTGTTGGAGGAGAGAAGAATTAAACCGAGATAAATGCATATTATAATTCCACTAAAGGTGGAATTGATACCATTGATCAAATGGCGCGTATGTACACCTGCAAGAGGGGAACAAAGAGATGGCCTCTATCTGGATTTTACTCTCTCATCGACATTTGTGCTGTCAATGCAACCACCATATTTATCCAGCAACATCCAAGATGGAATGAAAAGAACACAACGAATGGGAACTTAATCTTCTGCAAGCTGGGATGGAACTAGTGAAATTGCAGGTAGAAGAAAGAAGTGCCAATGCAAAAGGGTTATGTAACTATTCTACAAAAGAAAATCAAAGAAGTGACAACAGAAGCACATCAGCCTCCTGCAGGGAAAGGTCGATGCCATATTTGTGTAAGAGAAGCTAAAACAAAAAAGAAGAAGTACAACAATCTAAGTAAACCAAAACAGTATTGTGGACAGTATCATAAACATGAGTGTAACACACATTCAGAAAAAATTGTGAAGCATGTCTCTTGTCTTGAAGTTGAGGACTCAGAGTAGACTATTGTATATGAACACATCTGTACTTCGTATTGCAATAGGTCAATTTTTTATTCACTCAGTCCAATATTTATAACAATTAACATTTATAAACCGATGCCTTTGTTAAAATACATAAACCATTTTGAAAGTTGTAATTTTTCGTCAGTATACTTATTTATTACCTGTGGGCTCGCATCTATTCTACTGAAGAAGTGCCCATAGCACTTGAGGTGCGAGTCTTAGAGCTCATTTTTACATGATATTTTGTTGTGTTTTAGTCCATATTACCAGTTGCATCCAGAAAGTAGGGTCTGATAGCGTAGAGATGGCATGAGTAGCCGGTCAGGTATGCGAATGTGCAGGATTAGTGAGGAGGTATGTGGGAATAGTGCGCTCCAGTTTCAGCCTTGTGACGGCAATGGTTACCGCACAGTGCTAGGCTAAAACGGTTGCTCTGATACTGTCCCCCGCCAAGTACGAGGTTAGTGCAGTTATCCGACTGTTGCACGCTCGGAAGCGGCCTCCAACAGAGCTCTGTCGCCTATTGTGCCACGTGTGTGTACACATTATGGGCGACAGTATGGTCAGAGGATTATGCGGGAAATTAGTTGACAGTCGAACCAATATTCACAACGAAGACCGTAGTTTTCTACCGTTCCTGGTGACAGCAGAACTGATGGAAAGTGTGCGACGTGCAATTATGCAGAACCGGCGCTTCACAATTTCAGAACTCTCTAATCAACGCCCCAAGTGTCTCGATCGCGGTTGCACGAAATTGTCTCCTGGCGGCTTTTTTATAACAAACTTTTGTGCAAGATCGCTGTCAAGTCGACAAATGAGCACAAAACCAAACTTCTGGCCACAGCGTTGATACTCTTACAACGGTACGAAGAGAAAGATGACAAATTCCCCGAACATGTTGTCACTGGGAATGAAATATTGGTGTCGCGTCCCAAACCGGAAACAAAACAACGGACCATGCATTGGCGGTATAGTGATTCACCTGCGAAGACCAAAGTGAAGCACACAGCCCTGTCAAAAAGTCGTGTGCAGTGTCTTCTAGCATCGACGTGATATCCCCCGATTCGAGTTTTTATCGCGAGGGGAGAAGGTAAATCCTAATCGCTATTGTCAGACATTGAAAAAGTAAACTGAGATGGACGATCCAGAACAAGAGGCATTACTCTTGTGCATAACAATACGAGACTCCCACCAACCCCACATGAAATATGTTGAAGCAGTTTGAATGACACTACAGGGCCCACCTCGCCCCAAGTGAAAGTCGTCTCTTCCTTCTCTTGAATTGTTTTCTGGCAGAAGAACGTTTCCACAACGACGCTGAGGTGTAGACTGAAGTCACTTCTTGGCTCCAGATGTGGGCGGCAGGCTCCTATGACACAGGCATACAATTGATGGTGTACCGTCACGAAAGATGCCTCTACAATGGCGGCGACTATGTTGGCAAGTAGCCAGTGAGGCCCGCCACAAATTCCTCACTTGCAATCTACGTTCTCAGTCATTTGCTGTATGTATCCCGAACTCTTTCTTCGTCTACTGTTTTTACGATCAACAGTTCCCGTATTACCACGGAAGTTATGTCGTGATGTTTCTTCTTCTTGACAATGTTTTCCGTGCATTAGTTTCGTCACCGGGTCTTCAGAGAATCTGCTCATTCCTTATTAATTCACCTACTTTTCATCATTCTTCTGTAGCACCACATCAAAAAGCTTCTATACTCTTCAATTTCGGTTTTTCCACAGTCCATGTCTCATTGTCATACAATGCTATGCTCCAAATGTACATTCTCAGACACTTCTTCCTCAAATTAATTCCTATGTTTGGTGCTAGTAAATTTCTTTTGGCCAGGATTGCCCTTTTTGCCAGTACTAGTCCTTGCTCCGGCCGTCATGGGTTATTTTGCTGCCTAGGTAGCACAGATTCTTACCTTCATCTACTCTGTGATCACGTGTGATCACTGTGTGACGCTAAGTTTCTTGTCCATCTCCTTTCTGCTACTTCTCATTACTTTCGTCTTTAGTCGCGTTACATTCAACCCACATTCTCTACTCATTAGACTGTTCATTCCATTCAACACATTGTATCTCCTCTAAAAGTGCGGAAAGCAGAGAGGCTGCAGAACAGATTTGTTTCACAGTATCTAAGCTCGTAAGGTATTCATTTGATAGCCAACGTTTACTAGACATTGTTTCCATGATCTGGTCCAAAAGTTGCCTACCTCAAAGTCTCAGCAATAACAATACCAGGCCAGTATTCCACTATCAGAGGTATGAGAACGATTTTCGTTTATAACTTTCGACTCGTCCGTCCTGACCGGGGCCCGTTACATCAGATTGATACATTCACCCTCTCTCCGTCGCCCTGTGTAGAGCACACGGACATTTTATATTGGTTCAGCCTACATCTATTCCACGTGTTCGACTAGTACTTAGTAAGGTACTACAGGTTCTTTCACGCGGGCCGCCGTGTTGGAGGACCAGCTCGCCGGAGGCGGCTTTCAGCAGCGCTCCAGTGTCCGGCGGGAAGAGGCGCCGTCAGGGGCTGGGCGGGCATTTACATACGAATGGCGGCGGGCGCGCTGTCGCCGCTGCTTAGGCCCGCGCTGCCGCCGCGAATAAACACGACGCGGCTGCCGGCGACCGCACATCTCCGGCTGTAAAGGACCCGCTGCATACCGAGCAGCCGTCGCGTACGGCACACCGGCACCGCTGGAATGGCCCGCGAATTGCCCTTAACGCCTTTGTTTCTGTAAGCCGGTAATGCTGAACCAGTAAATACAAGCATCGTACCCATGAGCCCCTAGAGTGCTCGTTACACTGTCACACAGTTCTTCAGTCTTATAAAAGCGGCAATGGCCTTCGGAATTTTTCTGAAGGAGTGGCTTATACCCATTTATCTGCTTATGCTGCAGACATCGCAGTTGAGCTTAAAGGGCTCGCAAGTCATAACTACGATGAAAAAAATAAGAAATTTTGCCTTTATTTGATGTAGTTACTTTTCTTGGGATTGCTGTGTGAACGTGTAAGACACAATAATGCGACCTGATGTAGTTTCGAATTGATTGAGATCACTGTCGCTTTCTAACCTGTCGGTAAAGCTGATATGAGTGTCTTAACGTAGATCAAATGTATTCGCAATTCAGAAATGGACAACCAGCTGTATAGTCGAATGACGACAATAAAAATTTGTGTCTAACCGTGATTCAAATACGGATTTCCGGCTTATGGCGAGCGGTTGCTTTACAATTAGGCTATCTGAGCGCGACTCACGGCCAGATCCAAGCTTCGATGTGTAGTTAACCCTGTCTTTATAACGTGCACTCTAACAGTCATTACGTATGTTCCCATACAGACAAATGAAAGTCATCTGCTGGTGTCGGGGAATACACGATGTGATCAAAAGTATACTGCCACCTGGCTGAAAATGACTTGAAAGTTCGTGGCGGCCTCCATCCGTAATGCTGGAATTAAAATTGGTGTCGACCCACCCTTAGCCTCGACGACAGCTTCCACTCTCTCAGGCATACGTTCAATCAGGTCTGGAAGGTTTCTTGGGGAATGGCAGCCCATTCTTCACAGAGTGCTGCACTGTGGAGAGGTATCGATGTCTGTCGGTGAGGTCTGGCACGAAGGCGACGTTTCAAAACATCGCAAATGTGTTCTACAGGGTTCAGCTCAGAACTATATGCAGGCCAGTGAATTACCACTCCAACACAGGCCGTGCATTATGAAAAGATGCTCGATTGTGTTGAAAGATGTAATCACGAACCCCGAATTGCTCTTCAACAGTGGGAAGCAAGAAGGTGCTTAAAACATCAATGCCGGTCTGTGCTGTGATAGTACCACGCAAAACAACAATGGGTGCAACACCCTCTCCATGAAAAACACGACCTCACCATGACGACACCGCCTCCGAATTTTACTGTTGGCACTACACACGCTGGCACATGACGTTCAACGGGCATTCGCCAAACCCACACCCTGCCATTGGATCACCACATTGTGTACCGTTATTAGTCACTCCACACAACGTCTTTCCACTGTTCAGTCCACCAATGTTTACGCTCCTTACACCAAGCGAGGTGTCGTTTGGCATTAACCAGCGTGATGTGTGGCTTATGAGCAGCCGCTAGACCATGAAATCCAAGTTTTTTCACCTCCCGTCTAGCTGTCATAGTACTTGCAGTTTGGAATTCCTGTGTAATGATCTGGATAGATGTCTGCCTATTGCACATTACGACCCTCTTCAACTGCCTGCAGTCTTGGTCAGTCAACAGATGAGGTCAGCCTGTACGCTTTTGTGCCGTACATGCCCCTTCACGTTTCCGCTTCACTATCACATCTGAAACGGTGGACCTACGGATATTTAGGAGTGTGTAAATCTCGCATACAGGCGTATGACAAGTGACACCCCATCACCTGACCACGTTCAAAATCCGTGTGTCGCGCGTGCGGAGAGCCCCATTCTGCTCTCTCAAAGTGTCTAATGACTACTGAGGTCGCTGATGTACAGTACCCGGCGGTAGGTGGCAGCACAATACACCTAGTACGAAAAACTCGTAGCAGTGCCCTCTACTGGCGAGTTTAGGATCGACAAGTCCAACCGCTGAACATGCGGCGAAGTATGTCACATAGTGATGTCACAGGTTCAACATTTGTCATCTGCTTCTGGTGTATTTCCCGACATATTCGGCCTCATGAGTCATATTAAATGACTTGGCGCAGCGCCGTTTACATCATCTCGGGTGTTTTTAAACGTTAAGAGGAATCACCCTGAGTATGTAGATGTAAATTAAAGTGGGAATAAAGGAGAGAAATGCGCTATTTCCGCTAGTGTGTTCGATTCTTTGTACGACGTAGTTAACGTATTGGATAGTTATAACTAAAGTGCATCCAAGGTCGGCTGTAACTATCGTTTGGCAGCGACTTGGTAGATATGCTGACGCCTTAATGCGGAACCGATTTACGTTGGAAAACAGTTAGTCCCAGTTTTGGCCACCAGGTGCACATCTGGCGGTGTACAGCACCTCATCGACATCTTCGGTGATCATATTGGACAAACTGTGTAAGTGGCGGTTAATAATAAAATCAAAATTATGTCTTTGTCACTTGTTTGATCTTTTGTGCCCATGTGCCGTTCCTAATCCATTACATGTGAAAAAATATGTACGTGTCTTTTCAAAAATGGTTCAAATGGCTCTGAGCACTATGGGACTTAACTTCTAAGGTCATCAGTCCCCCAGAACTTAGAACTACTTGAACCTAACTAACCTAAGGACATCACATACATCCATGCCCGAGGCAGCATTCGAACCTGCGACCGTAGCGATCGCGCGGATCCAGACTGTAGCGCCTAGAACCGCTCGGCCAACCCGGCCGGCCTATGTGTCTTTCTTCCATTCACAGCGCCAGATTTGCACCTGGTGACCTGAATGGGAACTAATTTATTTTTCCAGGTTGCTCGTTAACGCTACACAATATCTACAAAGTTTCGCTGCTGTACGGTAATTAGAGGCCACACTGGACCTCTGTGACTAGCTGCACTTTAATTATAACGACCCAGTATTTCAGGCGCAGATTAGTTTTACGTGTGAACCCCATACATAAATGGAGGCTAGTCCTACATTGGTGCTGAGCAACGTGAAGCTGTGGGTTGCAGACTCGGCGTGAACTCCTCCGCGGCTGCCTGCGCTCGCAGACAGTTCCACAACTGGCTCGGCGAGCGCCCTGTCATTGTCCCTTCAGCCTGTCGCTGGCAGCGGGGCCGTCGCGCACGAATGCCACAAATGCCCGAGGCCGGTGTCACTCGCAAGGCGTCGGTGCGACGCAGCCGTGCCCCGGGCCACTGCGCCTTCTTCCAGCGTATGACGACGCTCCCTGCTCGAGAACATTGTTTAACTTTCCCAAGTACGGAATCGTGTATGTAGTAGTGTCCAAAATAAAAAGCATGCTCAATAAATTTGAGCATATTATTTCAACATGACGTGGTAGGAGTACAGAAAAACAGATTTAATCAAACCACACTTGTGCATAGATCAGTGTCGAAAGAATCGAATTAGTTGTCTTTTAAAATCGAAGCTGTGTATGTAAAACCTAAAGCAAAACTAAAGCCTACAAAAATACTCCTAAAAGAGCGAAAAAGCTAAGCTGCCTCACATGCATTTCAGGACGTCATTGCCGGCCAGAGTGACCGAGCGGTTCTACGCGCTACAGTCTGGAACCGCGCGACCGCTACGGTCGCATGTTCGAATCCTGCCTCGGGCATGGATGTGTGTGACGTCCTTAGGTTAGTTAGGTTTAAGTAGTTCTAAGTTCTAGGGGACTGATGACCTCAGCAGTTAAGTCCCATAGTGCTCAGAGTCATTTGAACTATTTTTCAGGGCATCATTGGCAGCCGATTTGATATCTTGGGATGTGCTTTGATGAGGTGGGTAAGTTGCGTAATTGTGGCTGTTGTTTCATCATCTCATTACATGTTAGATACACTCTGTGGGACATAGATTCAGAATTCTCACTAGTTGTACCATGCTATTAACACAGCAGACACGTAACCTCACCTGCCCGAATAGCTCGATCCATATGGACATATTTATTTGCAACTAGCAGCCTGGCCCAATTTCGCGCGCGTAGTATCTATGGTCAGACGACATGATTGGCATAGCATATTTTGTTTGAGGGCCACCAATAAAATTCAGAAAACGACGTTAAGTAAGCAAATACCATCACTGTTACGTAACTTATGTGATGTAAGCAGCGTGTTCCAGGAAAGTTGTGTGGAGGCATGACTGTTATGTGTTCCAAAAAAAGCTACGCACTTAGCGTTTGGAGTGACGTCTAATGACAATGAGGGGAACACGTCGTGATATAGGTAATACGCGAGTAACCAGTGTAAATATTATATGCGAATCATGTGTGCATATGTGTGTGAATGATTCAGTGTGTGTGTGTGTGTGTGTGTGTGTGTGTGTGTGTGTGTGTGTGTGCGCACTTTTTATTCAGCATGTATCAGAGACTGTCTATGGTGGTAGAAATAAAAGAAAATATAAGGAAAAACATACACGATCTGCACAATCTCATGTTACAGCACACCTCTTCTGATGCTTAGTACGTACTGTGATTCATAGTTGAGTCTCATTTCCGCAGTTCATTGTCGTTGACTCTTTATGACGGACTCCTTTACGTGCCATGCTTAAGAATCGTGTCCACTCGAGGTTTGACTCAAGGAAAGCAGAAAGGTGAAAGTTAAGTCATCTGGCGCGCTTTTGTAAGAACGTGCTGTATGTAAACGAAGTAAAATTCCTGAACTACTTTATCGGAAAACAGTTTACTTGAAGCACAAAAACAATACTGTTGCACGATAACTATTGGTTAGAAACATTTGATTATTTCAAATTGTCTCACATTACAGGCTGACGATGGCGTGGCTATCTCTTCGTTATTGGTCATATTTCTCACTGTCCGCTGTTTAAAGAATTTGCAGTGAATTAAGAGTGCGAATAACAACAGGTAGTATGAAGGGAGCAGAAACTGGCAGTCTGGAATGGTGGTCATATTAACAAATGCACCCTCAAACATCTGTAGAAATTTTATTGATTGGCGACTCCATGTTGTCTTGTGCACTACGACCAGATAACAGGTATACTTGAAAAAAGAGACAGCATTGGTCGTATATTTTTTACTATCGAAAAATCGATTTTCTGTCACTGAGTGACCATCTTCAGTGCTATATTGTATAACTTAAATTAGGATGCACTGTTGTCACTAAGCTTACTATGTGATTGCCGTAAGCTTAGTGACAACAGCGCATCCTAATTTAAGTTATACAATATAGCACTGAAGATGGTCACTCAGTGACAGAAAACCGATTTTGCGATAGTAAAAAATATACGACCAATGCTGTCTCTTTTTTCAAGTATATCTGTAGAAATATTTCTAAATCTCGTGTATTCATATGCAAGAAATTTCTGAAACCCATTCAAGAAGATTGCAGCCATGTCTCTATTATCCTCAAAAGACATAATTGAGTTTCTCGCTGTTGGAGGTTCGTTTGCCAGTCTCCTATATAATTTGAAATCATCCAAACAAATAACACCTTCCATCCACCACACAGAGAATCGTGGTCGCATTTATGTTGGCTCAGGGGAAGCAGAGACTTGATTCATCTGCTGCGCTGCTGCAGAATTTTCTTTACATATACTAAGTAAAGCTACACCCCGTGCTACGTCTTACTTTATGCACGAATAACTGAAAACCGCACGTTTAGGATTCGCAAGTTTTTCCTCTGTGTACTTGTTTTGAAACGATTACGATCAATTGGATGTCATTTTGGTGACTTGCATGTCCCTAAGCAGCTACCCAACTGGGGAAATTGGAGCTGCAGTTTAACGCGTAATCAGAGCCACATTTCGTTTCTGACGATTCTCCACTACATTGAGAGGTTGAATGCTAAGTTAAAAAGCAGAGCATGCTAGGTTAAAAGGCAGACGGAAAAAAATACCCTTCCGGGATTCGATCCTACATTCCTATAATTACTAGCTAAATACTCTACCAATTTTTAAATTGTTTTTAAAATCTGTTTTGCTCGTCATCATTCTCATCATTTGATCTGGGTGGATATCACATGTTATCCCTTCATCTTAGAATACTTCACTCAATTTTTCTATTATAGAGGACAGACATCTTTTTGACCAAATATTCTGAGCTACAGTGCAGCCAGTCATTGGATCATCACAAAAGATGTAAATGTAGTCACTCTTTCCACTAACTCAAGCCACCACTGCTTTCTCGAGTAATAGCGGTTGTTTGTTAGGTGGCAGTGGGCGTCATTTGCATATCTTACGTTTAATTCACCACAGTCCAGACAATTTTTACGAAATTTTTACGAAATATTTATAAATTACGTACAAAAATATTCTCGTGAATCAGAGCATCTATTAGTGAAAACTGGATCACATATAGAGATGAACAAGAGGAGGCCACTTGAATAATCAGAGGTGTACACATTCCGCTTTTAACCTGCCCATGCTTCCCGCTTAGCCAGGCTGACAAGCTGCCGCACTTTATCAGCAGAACAGGCAGGCTGCTCTAGTCCCATCCAAGCGCAAGCTGTGCCCAACCGAAGCTGGCTCTAGGAGTCATGCTTGACTGCTCGTCTTCCCCCAGCGCTACACTCCGTGGCAGTTTATTCCATACGCTTTCATTGTGGTGTTATGAGTAGGGTTCGGAATGTGATGAAAAGTCTTTCCTTAACTGAACACCACGAGACGAGTCTCAGTGGAATATTATTAATTTTGGATGTTTGTAGGCAAGAAAATTGTGGATTTTATTTGTTGTTTTTCTCTTTTTCGTTGTATTTCGGCTTTATTTATTTATTTCTATATGAACGGCTTTCTCTGCAACTTCACCCTTTTTAGAGTAGTACTAGCTGTTCTCAATTCGAACTCTAATTAGATCACCTCGAATAGCTTACAGCAGGGCTAATTGAATAGAAGGGCTGTTTGAATAAATGTAAGCTTTTGCACAGAAGCGCCGTGAATACAGCAAAGATGAAACGCCATTATGTGATTGATTTTGTCGGAAGTCTTTTCTGTCCAGTGAACTCGTCTATTTCGTTTTCTGACTTCAGAAATTTACTCAAGATTTATTTAAATAATAGAAGGTAAGTGGCTCAAAACTGGTCATTGCACGGTTTGTAAAACTGACGTAGTGTTCGCTAGGGATTTCCTGAAGTTTGTAAGAAATGAAAGCCGTGAAATAAATTGAGGTCTGATACTGGCCCCTTCCTACGACACACTGGTGACTGGTGTATCGGTGAACTACTTCTTAATAGCGTTTAAATGTAATTTGGGGCTGATAAATAACTAAGAACGGGGCCTTAAGAATAGATAGTGTTAGCGGCAGTGTATTTACAAAATATTTTCTATTTTGTAACACTCCTGTAATTTGGTTGCCTGCCTCTACTATGAAAATATTTCTACATCAATTAATAGACTAAAGCAATTATTCCTTCATTTTCTTCAGATGATGAGAACCTATGAAAGAAAAGGAGGCAGAATGGAATGTGACGACGTGTCAATGAAGCCAGTAAAACTTATGGAGCCGGCCGGAGTGGCAGTGCGGTTCTAGGCGCTACAGTCTGGAACCGGGTGACCGCTACGGTCGCAGGTTCGAATCCTGCCTCGGTCATGGATGTGTGTGATGTCCTTAGGTTAGTTAGGTTTAATTAGTTCTAAGTTCTGTGCGACTGATGACCTCAGAAGTTAAGTCGCATAGTGCTCAGAGCCACTCCATAAGTTTTCAAATGGTTCACATTTGAAAACTTATGGAGTGTCATTTAGGAGTTTGTACTGACATTCACAAAGAGAAAATAGAAATGATATATGTATCAGCAATCTTTAACCAAAAACATATGCATATGGTAACCCTACCGGACATGCAAATATTTTTTTCTAAGTATTTGGAAGTCTCTCTTGCCAACAGAGTAATATACACTCCTGGAAATGGAAAAAAGAACACATTGACACCGGTGTGTCAGACCCACCATACTTGCTCCGGACACTGCGAGAGGGCTGTACGAGCAATGATCACACGCACGGCACAGCGGACACACCAGGAACCGCGGTGTTGGCCGTCGAATGGCGCTAGCTGCGCAGCATTTGTGCACCGTCGCCGTCAGTGTCAGCCAGTTTGCCGTGGCATACGGAGCTCCATCGCAGTCTTTAACACTGGTAGCATGCCGCGACAGCGTGGACGTGAACCGTATGTGCAGTTGACGGACTTTGAGCGAGGGCGTATAGTGGGCATGCGGGAGGCCGGGTGGACGTACCGCCGAATTGCTCAACACGTGGGGCGTGAGGTCTCCACAGTACATCGATGTTGTCGCCAATGGTCGGCGGAAGGTGCACGTGCCCGTCGACCTGGGACCGGACCGCAGCGACGCACGGATGCACGCCAAGACCGTAGGATCCTACGCAGTGCCGTAGGGGACCGCACCGCCACTTCCCAGCAAATTAGGGACACTGTTGCTCCTGGGGTATCGGCGAGGAACATTCGCAACCGTCTCCATGAAGCTGGGCTACGGTCCCGCACACCGTTAGGCCGTCTTCCGCTCACGCCCCAACATCGTGCAGCCCGCCTCCAGTGGTGTCGCGACAGGCGTGAATGGAGGGACGAATGGAGACGTGTCGTCTTCAGCGATGAGAGTCGCTTCTGCCTTGGTGCCAATGATGGTCGTATGCGTGTTTGACACCGTGCAGGTGAGCGCCACAATCAGGACTGCATACGACCGAGGCACACAGGGCCAACACCCGGCATCATGGTGTGGAGAGCGATCTCCTACACTGGCCGTACACCACTGGTGATCGTCGAGGGGACACTGAATAGTGCACGGTACATCCAAACCGTCATCGAACCCATCGTTCTACCATTCCTAGACCGGAAAGGGAACTTGCTGTTCCAACAGGACAATGCACGTCCGCATGTATCCCGTGCCACCCAACGTGCTCTAGAAGGTGTAAGTCAACTACACTGGCCAGCAAGATCTCCGGATCTGTCCCCCATTGAGCATGTTTGGGACTGGATGAAGCGTCGTCTCACGCGGTCTGCACGTCCAGCACGAACGCTGGTCCAACTGAGGCGCCAGGTGGAAATGGCATGGCAAGCCGTTCCACAGGACTACATCCAGAATCTCTACGATCGTCTCCATGGGAGAATAGCAGCCTGCATTGCTGCGAAAGGTGGATATACACTGTGCTAGAGCCGACATTGTGCATGCTCTGTTGCCTGTGTCTATGTGCCTGTGGTTCTGTCAGTGTGATCATGTGATGTATCTGACCCCAGGAATGTGTCAATAAAGTTTCCCCTTCCTGGGACAATTAATTCACGGTGTTCTTATTTCAATATCCAGGAGTGTATTTGGGAGGAAGAGGATTTGGACTGACACAGAAAGATGTGCGTATTAAAGCCTTCAACCTAGATGTCAAGAACAACGTCAAAAACCCTGGAAAGACATAGCTGGAAAGTGTCTAGCATTCCGTAAGAGAAAAAATCTGTCGCTGAAATTACCAGATATATATACAAGGATGAAACAGGTTTTCCTCTGAACAATAGACCTCCGAAGGTCACTGCAGAGAAAGCAGCAAAAGGGATGCATTGTTTAACCAGCTCTGGAAGAGGTGAGAACGTTAGGCTTATTACTTGTTACAACGCAGCGGGTGCATATTCACCATCACATAGGTCGGAGCTGACATTTAACTTGCACACTGGGTCCATTTCATGCAAAAGTGAAAATGGATGGATAAATGAGTAAATCTTTCCGAAATAGATCAAACTTTTTCAAGAAAACACTGTGCTAGGAAGTGCACTTTTTATTTAGGATTGGCATGTCTCACGTTCTCCACTATCAGCACTGGAAGTCTGCCTGGAGAATGAGATCGAAATGTTCTGTTTACCGCCACACCCTACCCAAGTTCAACAGCCCTTGGACAGATGTGTTTTTAAGACCCTCAAAGCACATTACTTTGAGATGGAACAAAATGGCATCAAAGAAATCCCAACACCAAAATGTGCAAAGTTTATTTCAGTGGGATATTCAGCGATGCATGGATGTCACGAATATCGTGTCGGTGAGAGAGGACGTAAGCAATGTTCCTCAGTCAGACTAGCAGTACGTGGATTTTCCTGTACGGAGATCTATCCATTTAATCTAGATGCGATTGAGAAGTGGCAAATGGTTCAAATGGCTCTGAGCACTATGGGACTTGACATCTGTGGTCATCAGTCCCCTAGAACTTACAAGGGAACCTCCCCATCGGACCCCCCCCCCCCCCCGCCAGATTTACTCATAAGTTGGCACGGTGGACAGGCCTTGAAAAACTGAACACAGATCAATCGAGAAAATAGGAAGAAGTTGTGTGGAACTATGAAAAAAATAAGCAAAATATACAAACTGAGTAGTCTATGTGCAAGATAAGCAACATTAAGGATATTATAAGCTCAGAAGCGCGTGGTCCCGTGGTTAGCGTGAGCAGCTGCGAAACGAAAGGTCCTTGTTTCAAATCTTCCCTCGAGTGAAAAGTTTAATTTTTTTATTTTCAGACAATTATTATCTGTCCGTCGTCACTTTTTTGGGAATGGTTATCACATCCACAAGAAAACCTAAATCGGGCAAGGTAGAAGAATCTTTCTACCCATTCGCCAAGTGTACAAGTTAGATGGGGGACAACATGTTCCTGTCATGTGACGCACGTGGCGTCACCAGTGTCATATAGAATATATCAGACGTGTTTTCCTGTGGAGGAATCGGTTGACCTATGATCTTTCGATCAAATGTTTTCGGTTCCCATTGGAGAAGCACGTCCTTTCGTCCACTAATCGCACGGTTTTGCGGTGCGGGCGCAAAACACAGGCACTAAACTTATTACAGTGAACAGAGACGTCAATGAACGAACGGACAGATCATAACTTTGCGAAAATTAAGAAAGTAATCTTTTGACTCGAGGGAAGATTTGATCCAAGGACCTCTCGTTCCGCAGCTCCTCACGCTAACCACGGGACCACGGCGCTCCTGACCCCAGAGAATCCTTGATGTTGCCTATCTTGCGCATGGACTTCTCAGTTTGTATATTTTACTTATTTTTTTCATAGTTCCACAAAACTTCTTCCTATTTTCTCGATTGATCTGTGTTTAGTTTTCTAAGGCCTATCCACTGTGCCAACTTATGGCTAAATCTGAGAGGGGTGCGATGGAGAGGATCCCTTGTTAGAACTACTTAAACCTAACCTAAGGACATCACACACATCCATGTCCGATGCAGGATTCGAACCTGCGACCGTAGCGGTCACGCGGTTCCAGACTGAAGCGCCTAGAACCGCACGGCTACACCGGCCGGCTGAGGAGTGGCAGTTTGCTCCTTCTGGAGTCCTAAGAGCACACACGGAAACAATCACAGAAAAAGGTGTAAAAGTCGGTAATTCGTCAACAGCTGCCCCAGGAGATCCGCTCGGGGTATCCTTCATTCTCCACAGAAACAATCTGAGACAAAACCGTCTAGAGTTGTACCAAACGCTTGTTACACTATCTCCATAGAACACTGCTGTAGTGAGAGCAAAAAAGGAGTCTGATATACTGATGCAGAAAGTAGCAAACAAGAGAGCTTCAGAACCTAATGATGACGGAAAAAGAAGTGGCAGAACCAGAAAGTGAGCTAATGTTGGCCTATTCAAGAAGACAGCTAACAAAATTAAAAGAAAAATTTTGGACACCGATACAAATGGCACTGTCGACGATATTGAGCCCCTAAATGATTCTGAAGATAAGGCAATAGAATGGAAATGTGGATTCTGCCAGGGAAGTGATCACGTTGAAAGGTCTATGTTGGATTCCTTTCATGTTAATTTCTTAAATCTGTTGTCATTTACGGCATAAATTCATCTTCTAAATTTACTGTGATGTTTCTGACTATCTGGGAGGAGACTGAGCAGTGAAACGTGTTACTTTTACACATAAACAAGAACGATCTGTCACACTACTACACTTTAAAACACAGTTTATATGTAATTCATGTCACACAGTCTCATACGGAACCTACATCCGCTTTCTTTTATATACTGTATATGAGAAGATACTGTCATCCCCCTTCCCTTCTGTGTGAGAGGATGAATGAGCAAATGTATTTCTAGTTGCATGCTTGATGGTAGCAGACAAGCCTGTCTGCTAGAGAACAGTAGGACCAACGTCGGAACAGGTAGCTACGCTTTCTAAAAGCAGAGAGGTTTCTATTCTTAGTATGGTCCTTGTCATGTTGGTATAGGAAGCTGCCTCTCTGGTCACTTTCGTTTGTATCTGTAAGCACGCTCGGTAGGAGGCCAGGTCAGTATGTCCGCGGCGAGCGTCTGAAGTGGTAAGATCTCCGGCTAAGCACGTGTCTGCTAAGTCCGTAGGACAATGGATTTCTTAAGTTCAGCCTAACTGAAAATTTAATCACCTTTATTTCAGGTTTAGCTCTAAAATATCTAATGTTATCTTAAATTGCAACGCAGTGTATTTCGAGTGTGAAGTTCAGAATATTTTCCATTAGTTGCTTTGTCACTACTTTGTGAGTAAAGTGGAACCACATGTTCATCAGTTACTCTAAGATCATCAATCTTAAATGCGAATGTGCGTGAGATTATAACGTCTCGTCTTGACAATATTTTTCAATATAGCAACTTTTCTTTATGTTCAACGCACGTGGGGTGTACTTTGTGAGACCAGTACCACGTGCTTATACAATTGTTTGACCCATCAGGTTAATAGTAAGACGATAGTAACCAGTTCGAGGTTTTTCTTTTGTAAATTGCTTTTCGATCTAATTTATTTTAACTATCAAAATTATTGTGGAGTTACACTCTTTGTGTAAACCAAGTTGACCACGTGAAGCATGTGGTGTAATCATCAAAGTAGCCCTCAGCTATTCTTTTCGGGAGGATTTCAGAGAGAGTTAGTATGAATTTAGTATACCAGTGTGCGGTAATTACATGACGGACAGGATTGCGCTACGAACGTAACTTCTTTGGGTGAAAATTGAATCGGTTGGTTGTGGTTAATTTCCTCTTGCATATGTTTTAACGTTCTTCGTGTGTTATTTTATGAATGCAGTGCTGTATGCTGACTCCCAATCGTGGCTCCATATTTGATGTATTCCGTAAGATTACAAACTCACATTTTCACAATCCTAAATAAGGCACCAGTTAGGGAATTTGGTAAGCTAGTCTTGATACCTGGTGAAACAGTTGCTCAGTAATGCAAAGTTAACTTCCCCAGACAGCTCACAGCTTTTAACCCACTTTTATGGTCTCGAATATCAGCACCGCTTTCATAACAAATTAAAGCAACAACATTACAACGGCTTGGAGATGAACGTGAATGGAAACAATGCCAAAAGTGTACCACTTGTTATCATGAATCCTGTGTCGGTGCGAGTGGTCGTAAGCATTTTGTTGTGGAAGCTGCAGGTGATTTACAATTATGTATCTGCCCACAATTTATCTTATTCAAATAGCCCCGACCACCATCCGTGCCCCATTGAAATTCACTTTTGTCCAATCGGGAGGGTAAATCGAATAAATGTTGGACAATCGTGTACAACCATCTTTCATCAATAGCATATGTATACCCATAGAACTAATACTACATGCATAAAACGAAAATTTACTTAATAATTTTCCGGGAAAATTTTATGTAAGTTGAAATCAGTTTTATAGCCCCGCTGTACCCTAAATTTTTTCTATAGTAACAGAACCATTTCTGAATGTTCAGATCCTTCGCACATAAGAACCTGCAGATGTCTAGTATACTGCAACACCAACTAAAGTAAGGTTTTAAAAATTTAGTTTCTGTAGGCTTAGTGTTTTTCAGCCGAATTTGACCCCAGTTATGCTAATTTCAATGACTTTTTCCATAACATGTATTGCGGGTTCGCTGAGTTCATTGTAAGTGGCCAGATTAGTTCATTCTAATTTCCCCAAATGCGTTGTAGCAAACGCGAACTTTGTTTTCCATGTTATGTTAATCTAAAAAGTGCATGTGTGAAAGAAGAAAATTTTCTTCCATACTAAACTTTCTTCGCACTACATTACATACCACCAGCATGTGGTTTTTAATATCCACTGAGCCGCATTTTTTCCTGTTACAGGCAATTTTTGCCCGAAGTTTAGAAAACCTATATACCGCTAAATGATCACTTGTCCTTAACACACGTGTCAACACACCTGTCAGCCGCTAAGTCGTTTTCTTCATTCAAAATGTTTATGGAGTGAGGAAACAGGCCGCCAAATTTACAAACATGTCGTATCATACTCTAGGTTTCTGAGTGAGTATTTAGCAACTTTTTATACAGTATGCATTGCGAGAAGTGTACTGGTTTATTTGAAGTTGCCTCATGAACACACGAAAACGTTTCCCCTTCTGGACATAGGCTCAGTTTGATGACAGGTATATATTCCCCAATTCTTAACTTCTCCTCAATTTCGTTAAATCTGATTTGCTCAGTTTGCTGCTCCCACCGTTATAATAAATGAACCGTCGTGAAACTACCTACGCAAACCTATGTCTCACTAACCACTTTGGACTAATAGTGCAACCTGTTGCAGCTTGCTGAATGGGTCCCGTGAAGCTTACCAGGCTTCAGGAAACTGAAGTTGGCCTGCTTTGATCTCTGGGCTTCAGTACACATGCACTCTTGTGTCTCCGTTGTGGAAGGTTCAGCTACTTTAATTGTTGCAGTGCGGACAGTGGCATAAACGTAAAGATTGGGCCTTGTTGCACATATGGAAAAGCGCAAACGTGTTATACCTCATCGCTTTCTCTCTTGACACTGACAGCGTTCTTTCAACTATTAAGGGTTTACACTTCTATAACAGGATGCCTCAGCCTATCAGAGACAAACGGCCATGGGACTCGATGGTAAAACTTTCCACGACTTTCCTGCAGATGAATGTATGACGAGAATAGTATCTCAAGGGAAAGCGAGAGTCATCTGCGGAGAGCACTTTCCTCGTAAACAGAAGTTTGAGTATGACAAGCTTTCGGACGTGCAAGGATTTTGGGTTGCGAAACAGGGACCTGGTAGCATCAGTGATGCATAAAGATGTTATCCAAACTCAACCTAAGTTCATCCACGATTGAGTCTTCATCACCGTGTGACGTGGCGCAGTGGTTAGAACACTGGCTCGCATTCGGGAGGACGACAATTAAAACCCGCGTCCGGCCATCCAGATGCAAGCTTTCCTTGATTTTCCTAAATATTTCCAAGCAGTGCTGGGATGGTTCCCTTGAGAGGAAACGGTCGATTTCCTTCCCCCCGAGCTTGTGCTCCTTATGTAATTACCTGAATGCCGACTGGACGTTAAACACAACCTTGCTTGCTTGAATCTTTATGTATCTAATGAACTGGTTTCCTTGTGCTCTGAATCAAGTACCTATTCGTAGAAAGCATAATCCTTATCGCAGAGCCCTTTTTATGTCGTGGCAAAATGTTTTACTGTAGTCTACAGTGAAAACTTGAAATGCATCCGCCAGTTGTCAGGATGACATGTTTTTTTTTCTCTATACCAATAATTTTTGCCAATGTGATAAAAGTAATGGATGTGGAACATAAATACTTGCGGAAGGTAAGTAGGTATTATGTCTCACACCCCTCTTCAAACTGTAATTTAGATCCACTTCCCGCGCCGCCGTTTAGTAAAAAAAATTGCGAGTTTGCTGAGTGAGATGTGTGGCGTGATAGATACCTTGCGCCCGGTGAGTTGTACAGTGGCTTTGCTCATGAGAGTATCCTTTTTCGGCAGACTGTGGACAGGAGAGAGAGGTTCCGGAGGGGAGATGAGAAATCGAAGCTGAGCAGTCAGTGTGAGCTTCGTACAAGGACCAATGTACTTGTTTCTTCGTGAGGCGTGGCCAGTATTTCAGGCGCAAGCATTTTTCTAATGGAGTGTTGAGTGCCGACCTTGTGGGACGGAACGGAACGGTGTGGTTGTTGTCGCGGCTGCATCAGGCCTGCGTCTTCCTTGGGTTCCCTCATTGAGAACAGAGCCCCGAGATTGCCAACATTTACTCCACGGTGAGCGTAATTTGCGAGAATTCTCGAAAAACCTGTCTCTGTCGTCGATAGCTTGTTGTGTTGGAGCAACTTGGTGCCTGCATCACCGGCTCTTTGAAATTAGTAGTCATATGTGTGATGTCACCGCCAGACACCACACTTGCTAGGTGGTAGCCTTTAAATCGGCCGCGGTCCGTTAGTGTAAGTCGGACCCGCGTGTCGCCACTATCAGTGATTGCAAACCGAGCGCCACCACACGGCAGGTCTAGAGATACTTCCTAGCACTCGCCCCAATTGTACAACCGACTTTGCTAGCGATGGTTCACTGACAAAATACGCTCTCATTTGCCGAGACGATAGTTAGCATAGCCTTCAGCTATGTCATTTGCTACGACCTAGAAAGGCGCCATTACCAGTTACCATTGATATTATAAATATTGTACTGTCAAGAGCGACGTTCACCATTAATGGATTAAAGTTAAGTATTCCACCAGCTACGTCCGTTTTTTCTAAATTCTAATTTCCTTGTCCTGTTCCAGACCTCACGCCAGCCTGCGTGAGCTAAAACGCGTGCCTTTCGGCTTCCTCTAAAAACAAGGTGTTGGCTCTCCTGCCAACCCACAACAATATGGCCGCACGGTGATCGATTGGTCCTTCGCTAAATGAAAGGTCGAAACGTGCTAAGCTCCCTACCGTAGAGCAATTGCTTTGCCTATTAGAGTTTGTTGCTCTTGAGCAAACTGTGGGCGCCCTGTTTTAAGTTAAGATTTAATGATTGTGACTTGTTTTTTGACTTTAAGCCTAGCGGGCTGGGCTCTGCTGTACGCTGGATCTTACAGTTCTGTTGGGTCAAGAAGAAATGTCAGCACTGCCTTGTGGCAGCCACCCTATTTCTACTTAGTAGCGTAATCTATATTTTAAGGTGCCACAGAAACCTTGCGGTACGGCTAGTAGTTGGTTGGTTGGTTTTGGGGAAGGAGACCAGACAGCGTGGTCATCGGTCTCATCGGATTAGGGAAGGATGGGGAAGAAAGTCGGCCGTGCCCTTTCAGAGGAACCATCCCGACATTTGCCTGGAGTGATTTAGGGAAATCACGGGAAACCTAAATCAGGATGCGGCTAGTAGTAAATTCTGTTTAATGCTGTTTTATCTACTACTTTTTGTGGTTTGTAAAGAAAACTAAAGCACTTAAATTTGTCTAGAGTGTGTGGGTAGTCACCTCGCTTCTGGAGGATATTTTCTGAGGGCTTCTTTTACATTTTTTAAGGTGGTTTTAAGTTTTTCAATGTTTAATAATTTAACAATTTTTGAATTTGCTGCACCCGCATCTGTATTTGCGTTAAGTGTTGTGGGGAGGACGGGACGTTTATAGTTATGTCCTTGCACCTTTGGGGATTTTCTTCTGAGGCCTAACTTTACATTTATTAAGGTGGTTTTAAAATTTCCTACGTTTAATGCTTTAATAATGCTTGAATTTTGCTGCACTCGCCTTTATATCTGCCTTAAGTGTGTTGTAATTGAGGCGCGCCAAAGGTTTATGTCTGGATCTTTGCAGCTTACAGGGATTATTTTCTGAGGGATACTTTCACATTTATTAAGGTGGTTTTAATACTTTCTATGTTTAATGGTTTAACATTTGCCGTAAGTGTGGTACTACAGAGTTGGGCCGAAGGTTTATTGTTGTTGCCTTGCAGCTTGTGGGGATTATTTTTTGAGGCCTACTTTTACATTTAAGGTGGTTTTAAATTCTTCTATGTATAATGCTTTAATAGGTTTTTTAATTTTTGCTACTCTCGAATTTGTATTTGCCTCCTACGTCGGCCTGATCAGTTGCAACCTATTTATAATTGTTACATTTCCTTCTTGCGTCCGGAAGATCTTGAGACATAGTTAAAAATTAAAGTCAGGTTCGAGTAAAATGGTATTTCCAGAACATTGTTGGTTCTAAAGAAAGGAACATTTATGCTTGGTGTTCTTTAAGTTTTATATTGTTCTAAAGAAGAGCGTCGTTTATGCTTCGGGTTCTTTAACAGTTTGTCCTGTTCTGAATAAAACGGACATTTATGCTTGGCGTTCTCTAAAATTTGTATTGGTCTAAAGAAAATAGACATTTATGCTAGGACCTTGTAACATGTTGGTAAAGAGTTCTGATTTTAAATAAATTGGTTATAAGGATCGCTAAGTAACAAGCGATGTTCGATATATTTCCCAGCTTTCCCAGCCCTTCCTCTAAGAATTTGACTGGTTCTTTTGTTTTGGTATACGTCCTTACCGGCCGTATCACCGAGTCTCGGACGAGATTTGCGATTGCATTCAGGACTACCTTTCAGACAGAACTCAAAATGCCGCTCTTGCCGAAATGAAGTCGACAGGTGTAGAGGTAATTTCCTGACTACTCCAAGGATGTGTGCCACGACCGGTATCGTTCATAATGTATGTAAAGGATCTAGTAGAAGGATTCGGATGATCTTCAAGACTGATTACACATGATACGGTTGTCTATAAGAATCTATCAATGGCAGCATACAGTTTCGATTCGCAGAAATACCTGCGGAGAACTGTTGAATGTTGCTGGTTCTGGCAGTTGATCCTGAACGTAAAGGAAAGTAACTGACTCCTTAACGAGCGTTCAGTGAACTTTGCTGCGTATGAGCCTCCACGGCAGGCAACTGGTTCGTCCACTCATGCTGACTGCCGTTCATCGGCGATGAATGTTGGAATTTGCACGCAACTAGACGTCGGATTTGTGGTGATAGGCGGCCTTTTCAGATGCATATTGTTTTATACTCCATTGGACAGATGGCATTTGATGTGTACGGCGTGAAACGTATGAAAGTAAACACTATTCAACAACGTTATTGTACGATGTACGACGAATGTTTTCTGGCATCCTCTGGATGACCACATCATTCTGAAAGGTAAAGTGGGTCAAGACAAGCACGTATGCGGCCTCGAGAACCACGTGCACTCCTCCACGCAGTTTGTTTCTCCTCGGCACGACGGTATCTACCTGCAGAAACATACAACCTGTCACGCTGCTCGCAGTATACATGCGTGGTTCTAAGCGCACCAGGGCGAGTTTACCTTATTCACCTGACCACCAAACTCCCCAGATTTATCCCCAATCGAGAATATGTGGGACCACTTCGATTCGGCTGTTCGTGCCACAGATCCTCAATTGAGAAACCTGGCGCAGCAGGTTGCGCCACTGGAATCTGCTTGGCTCCACATCGCTGTCGATGCCTTCCAGAACATCACTGACTCCTTTCCTGCATGTCTCGCAGCGTTCCGTGCCGCAAAAGGTGGTTATTCAAGCTTTTGCCAGGTGGTCAGATTAATGTGGTTGGACAGTGTACAGCCACAAAATTATATGGAAGGTGGGTTGATTGCCTCCTTGCACTACACGTGACTACTGAGGTGTCACTTGGCTGCACTACAGCAACTGTGCATGCAAGGGCCATGTTTTATGTTTAAATGCCGGTTTCAACACTGTCGAAACCACGGTCAAGGTTAACAAACATGTATTTTGCAATTGGCTGGCTGTCATTTCGAATGCACTGAAACATCGTAATAGGTAGTGAATTATATTTCTCGAGATGTTGACGCGTAGGACTCAAGCCCCTACCTGAGTTCTCTCTAGCCCCGCGGAAGAACCTCTGACTGCAGGGTAACTGAATTCTGGTACACAACTAGAGATGGCAAAACGTCGCGTTCGAGCGAAGCGGTCAGTTGGCGTATGTCGGTCGCAGCACAGTGCTTCTCTTTTAACCACTGCAGGCCTGGCTTGCTGCCAGTCGCCACCGCGTACAATACGCCGCGCGCGGAGACGCATGTCCTGTCTGATTTACGACCGCCCGAAGTCCCCACACCGTTAGTTATTGCAACCAATTGAGCTGTGATGAAACAACTAATCTCCCGTTCACCCTCCTCCGTGCCCCACATTCGCCCACGAAACCCCTCATCCTCCTGCTTCATTTCTTTGCTTCCCCCTGTCTCTCTAGCTCTCCCCCACCCTCTCTCTCTCTATCTCTATCTCTCTCTCTCTCTCTCTCTCTCACACACACACACACACACTTGCTTTCATTCTTTCTCTCTCACAGCCTCTCTCCGTGTCTCCTTTTGCATCTGTACCTATATACTGCAGATGTCGTGAGGCATTTTTTCCTTACCTGCCCTAATATCTTCGAAAACGCGAATAGCTTCAATAATAAAAGGTAATACAAAATGAAATGTAAAGAATCGATTTAAAGTTGCGTTGCCAACAGAAAATCCCCCTTTTAAAAATTCTGCGATATACAGATATTTTCGGAGCTGTTTAAGATATCATAATTTTGTTCTCAGATGAGTTGTGTGGCACACTAACGACGTGTGGTCTATGATCTGATTTTCTCCCGTCGTATACAGTGTTCAAATAATTTTCGGGAATGCAGCCCGGTGATGTCGACTACGTGATCACACTGTCATTTTCAAGGTAAGGTTTCTTAGCTGCTTCGGTGACTGTGATATCCGTATCAACTTAACGTATTTAAACGGAACTACCTCAATTTCTGCTTCTGGTATCAAAGTCAAAAAGAACTAGACGGTATATGATTCATTTAAAGTTTCGATTACTAGGTAGGAAGTTCCAAAAAGCAAGTTACACATGTCGTTCTACGTTAAGACCACTGTGCAACAAGAGTGGCACATTGTCAGAGGAGAGTACATACTCCGGGTCTCCTGCAGACGAAGTAATGCTACGGTGCTAATAACAAGAGCATCACAGTGAGGTAGTGAAATGGCACGGCAACTGGAAACGTACTCCAACTTTAAAGTACGCGTGACAATACGATTTCTGTGCCCAAATCGTCTTAATTTCTGACAGAGTCACCGTGCAATCCTGGCGGTACGTGAACCAAATGCACTGTAGCGTGCAGTCGTAGTGAAATGATGCCAACAATTTGACCAAGACATCAAAAGACGTGGGTGGTGCTGGCTGGGAAAGAATATCGTCGACATTGACCGTAGAGGACAATGTACACGCAGTCGATGAAGAACGTAGGAGAGGAAAGAGATTTTATAACGACAAGGACCTTCAACAAAGAGTTCTCGAATGGCTCCGTGATCCAGGAGCGGATTTCTGTGGTTGAGGAAATTAACGACTGGAAGACCGTTCTGACCACTTTTTAAGAGACATTGTTACTAAGTAGAAAAATACTGTAAAATATCTGTGTCACTTGAAGCGCGGAGCAGTAATCTGTAAAAGCTCCTTGGTTTTCTATGATAATCTGTAACTTACTTTTGAAATACCCTTCTAGTATCAGACAAATTACAATACTTAATTACAACTTAGGATTTATCTGTTTTGAAGATGAGACCGATTGCTAACTTAGGCGCAATGTGGGACGTACGACGAACGTATCCTTAGGACAGTGCAGCCACACTTGGCGTTAATGGGTCATGGTAGAAGACGACCCATGCGAATTACTCTGCTAACTGCACGACATCGACTGCAGCACCTCTCTTGCACTTGTGACGATATCGGTTGGAACGTAGACGACTGGAGAACGGTGGCCTGGAAGATGCAGTCCCGATTACAGTTGTTAAGAGCTGATGATAGCGTCTGAGTGCGTTGCAGACACCATGAAGCCATGACAAGGCACTGTGCAAGCTGGTGGTGGCCCCTTAATTGAGTGGGCTGTGTTTGCTTAGAACAGAGTGGCTTCTTTGGTCATCTGAAACTATCTTTGACTCCATATTGATTTGTTCTGAATTCGTGATCCCAATTAAACCATGTACTTTTTGTGTGATATTCTGCCATGTCACCGCACCACAATTGTTCACCATTGCTTTGAAGAGCAGTCTTGACAGCTCGAGCGAATGATTTTGCCACCCTGATAGCCCGACACAATCCTATCCAACATTTGTTGTTGTTGTGGTCTTCAGTCCTGAGACTGGTTTGATGCAGCTCTCCATGCTACTCTATCCTGTGCAAGCCTCTTCATCTCCCAGTATCTACTGCAACCTACATCCTTCTGAATCTGCTTAGTGTATTCGTCTCTTGGTATCGCCCTACGATTTTTACCCTCCACGCTGCCCTCCACTACTAAACTGGTGATCCCTTGATGCCTCAGAACATGTCCTACCAGCCGATCCCTTCTTCTAGTCAAGCTGTGCCACAAACTTCTCTTCTCCCCAATTCTATTCAACACTTCCTCATTAGTTATGTGATCTACCCATCTAATCTTCAGCATTCTTCTGTAGCAGCACATTTCGAAAGATTCTATTCTCTTCTTGTCCAAAATATTTATCGTCCATGTTTCACTTCCATACATGGCTACACTCCATACAAATACTTTCAGAAACGACTTCCTGACATTTAAATCTATACTCGATGTTAACAAATTTCTCTTCTTCAGAAATGCTTTCCTTGCCATTGCTAGTCTACATTTTATATCCTCTCTACTTCGACCATCATCAGTTATTTTGTTCCACAAACAGCAAAACTCCTTTACTACTTTAAGTGTCTCATTTCCTAATCTAATTCCCTCAGCATCACCCGACTTAATACGACTACATTCAATTATTCTCGTTTTGCTTTACGAAACATAAATAAGAGGTTATCCTGGGCACAAGGTCTGGCACCGGCAAAACTTTCGCAATTATCGACAGCTATAGAGGCATGTATTTGTATACATGGTCAAGGGACAGCGTCTTTGATTAGTAATCAAAGCGTCCTCGGTCCCAGGACGAAAGCCGCCACTGCTTAAATTTTGATTGATAATCAGCATTGGTGGCCGAACACTTTCGCCATAAGAAGTCACCCTCATTCTGCCAAACGCCTTGTTAAAGAGGGTGGAGGAGCGGACAGAAGTTCAGAGCACTCTTGTCCTAGTGGTGGGATATTGCCCCTAAAGGCAGAATAATCAGCAATGATCAATGACGCAAGAATGAATGAGGATGCAGAAGGCAAGGGAAACCACTGTATTTAAGACATGTACCATGTATCCACAGCATATGTGGTCTGTAACTGAAAATGTGTCACAACGATCTCTCCATTGGCAAAAGATTCCGAAAGTCCCCCAGTCGGATCTCTGGGAGGGGACTGCAAGGGGAAGTGACCATGAGAAAAAGATTGAACAGCCAATGAAAGGATAACGTTCTACTAGTCGGGGCGTGGAATGTCAGAAGCTTAAACATGGTAGGGAAGGTAGAAAATCTGAAAAGGGAAATGCAAAAGTTCAGTCTAAATATAGTAGGGGCCAGTGAAGTGAAATGGAAAGAAGAAAAAAATTTCTGGTCAGATGAGTGTAGGGTAATATCAACAGCAGCAGAAAATTCTATAACTGGAGGATTCGCAATGAATAGGAAGGTAGGGCGCCCGTCTGCAATGCTTCGTCTCGCCGCACATTCTACCAGCCCCTTATTTTCTCTATGCTTGACCCACTATTTTTAATGACGTTGTAGTCTATGTACTTCTTAATATCGCTTTTGGAAGAAGCAAACCAGGCAAAGAGTGAACAGCTTAATAAATGCGTTGTTCTTATCACAATAGACAGCAAACCAACACCGACAACGGTAGTTCAGGTACACATGCCGATGTCACCAGATGAAGATGAAGAGAGAGAAAGTATATGAGGTTACTGATAGTGTAATACAGTACGTAAAGAGAGATGAAAATCGATCAGTCATGGTCTCCTGGAATGCAGTTGAAGGGGACGGAGTAGAAGAAAATATAACAGGAGAATACGGGCTTGGGACAAGGAATGAGAGAAGAGAACAATTAATTTAGTTCTGTAACAAGTTTCAGCTGGTAACAGCTAATCCTCTGTTCAAGAATCACAAGAGGAGGAGGCAGTCTTGGATAAGGCCGAGTGATACGGAAAGATTTCAATCAGATTACATCATTGTCAGGTGTAAGACGTATCTAGGAGCAGATGTAGACTCAGACCACAATGTAGTGGTGATGAAGAGTAGGCTGAAGTTTAGGAGATTAGTCAGGAAATATTAATACGCAAAGTATTGGAATACGGAAGTACTAAGGAATGACGAGATACGCTTGAAGTTCTCTATTGCTATAGATACAGCAATAAGGAATGGCTCAGTAGGTAGCACAATTGAAAAGGACTGGATATCTCTTAAAAACAGCAATCACAGAAGTTGGAAAGAAAAACATAAGTATAAAGAAGGAAACTGAGAAGAAACCACGGGTAACAGAAGAAATACTTCAGTTGAGTGGTGAAAGGAGGAAGTGCAAGAACGTTCCGGGAGACTCAAGAATACAGAAATACAAGTCACTGAGGAATCAAATAAATCGGAAGTGCAGAGAAGCTAAGACGAAATTGCTGAATGAAAAACTGACGAAATCGGAAAAGAAATCATTGTCGGAAGGACAGACTCAGCATACAGGAAAGTCAAAACAGCCCTCTGTGGGAGTAAAAGCGTAGATGGTAACCTTAAGAATGCAACGGGAATTTCACTGTGAAGTGCAGAGGAGAGAGCGGATGAGTGTGAAAAATCCATCGAAAGCCTCTATGACGGGGAAGATTTGTCTGAAGTGAAGAAGAAACAGGAGTCGATTTAGAATAGGTAGGGGATCGAGTATTAGAATCAGAATTTAAAAGAGCTTTGGAGGAATGAAGACCAAATAAGGGAGAAGGGATTGACAACACTCCAACAGAATTTCTGAAATCATTGGGGGAAGTGACAACAAAACGACTATTCACGCTGTTGGGTAGAATGTATGAGTCTGGCGACATAACATCTGACTTTCGAAAAAATATTATCCACACAATACCGAATATGTAAGGGCTGAGAAGTGCGAAAATTATCACACAATCAGCTTAACAGCTCATACATCCAAGTTGCTGACAGGAATAATATACAGAAGAATGGAAAAGAAAATTGGGGATGTGTTAGATGATGGTCAGTTTACCGTTAGGAAAGGTAAAGACATCAGAGGCAATTCTAACGTTGCGGTTGATAATGGAAGCAAGACTAAAGAAAATTCGAGACACGTTCATAGGGTTTGTCGACCGGGAAAATGCGTTCGACAAAATAAAATGGTGCAAGATGATGGAAATTCTGTGAAAAACAGGGTAAGCCATAGGGAGAGACGGGTAATATTCAGTATGTACAACAGCCAAGATACGAGTATAATAATGAGAGTGGACAACCAAGAACGAAGCGCTCGGTTTAAAAAGGGCAAAAGAAACGGATGTAGTCTTTCGCTCCTATTGTTCAATCTGTACATCCAAGGAGCAATGATGAAAATAAAGGAAAGATTCAGGAGTGGAACTAAAATTCAAGGTGAAAGGTTATGAATGATACGATTCGCTGATGACTTTGCTATCCTGGGTGAAAGTGGCGAAAAAATTACATGATATGCTGAATGGAATGAACAATTCAGTGAGTACAGAATACGGATTGAGATTAAAACGAAGAAAGATGAAAGTAATGAGAAGCAGAATGGTTCGAATGGCTCTGAGCACTATGGGACTTAACATCTGTGGTCATCAGTCCCCTAAAACTTAGAACTACTTAAACCTAACTAACCTAAGGACTGCACACACATCCATGCCAGAGGCAGGATTCGAACCTGCGACCGTAGCGGTCACGCGGTTCCAAACTGAAGCGCCTAGAACCGCACGGCCACACCGGACGGCAATGAGAAGCAGCAGGAATGAGAACAGTGAGAAACTTATCAGGATTGATGGTCATGAAGTGGAAGTTAAGGAATTCTGCTACCTAGGCAGCAAAATAACCAATCGTGGACGGAGTAAGGCGGACATCAAAAGCAGAGTATCACAGGCAAAAAGGGCATTCCTGGCCAAGAGAAGTCTTCTAGTATTAAATATGGGCCTAATTTTAGGAAGAAATTTAGGAGTACAGCATTGTATGGACTGTGGAAAAACCAGAACGGAAGAGAATCGAAGCATTTGAGATGTGCTGCTACAGACGAATGTTGAAAATTAGATGGTCTGACAAGATAAGAAATGAGGAGGTTCTGCGCAGAACCGGAGAGAAAAGGAATGTGTGGAAACCACTAGGAAGGAGAAGGTTCAGGGTGACACGACATCTGTTAAGACATGAGGGAATGACTTACATGGTACTACAGTGGAGCTGTAGAGGGCAAAAACTGTAGAGGATGATTTGAAAACATTCAGCAAATAACTGAGGACGTAGGTTGCAAGCGCTACTCTGTGATGAAGATGTTGGCATAGGAGAGGAATTCGTAGCGGACCGCATCAATCCAGTCAGAAGACTGATGACCCAAAAACAAAACAAAACAAAACAAAACAAAAAAATAGAGGCAACATTGCTCAGTATTTATACTTTGGACTTCCAACGACTTAATGAGTTCACGGCATGTCGATTTGCTGCCGTACGCAGTGCAGAAGAAGGTCTGACACGCTATCAAAAGGAAATCTATGTCGTGTCAGTTCAGTGTGTAACGAGTGCCATCACAGTCTAACAATTGTTCTGTCACTCATTAGTAGTTTGTAAACTTGATCTGCTACATTGTTTCGTTAGTTAAAGTCATTGGTATTTCTGACTTTGAAACCGATCTTCTATTTAGTAGAATTGGGGGCCTTAATCTACTCACTATTTACTTTCATTACAGCGTCAGATCAAGAGAGCCGACCTCAGTGACCCAGAAGCTATCTCTGTCCAGGGATATTAGTGGAAGATATGGGTCCGAAGGACAATAACAACTTTTGTGTTCCGTTTTGGTGTGACAGAACACTATTTCTGCATTCGCAGTGCGATTGTAACAGGAGCTTGTGATCTGCATAAATACAGAGGAGAGGGCACATAGGACGCTAGGACATTAGTTGCGCCGGCCGGTGTGGCCGTGCGGTTATAGGCGCTTCAGTCTGGAACCGCGTGACCGCTACGGTCGCAGGTTCGAATCCTGCCTCGGACATGGATGTGTGTGATGTCCTTAGGTTAGTTAGGTTTAATTAGTTCTAAGTTCTAGGCGACTGATGACCTCAGAAGTTAAGTCGCATAGTGCTCAGAACCATTTGAACCATTTTGACATTAGTTGCATTAAACATTGACGCTCTGTTTCCATCCAGTCACAGAGCTCAATTAGCAACCAAACTTCCATGCGCTGTCAGACTGGTTCTGCCATAAACGTCCGTTGAAATTCATTACAGTTCAGTTAGTTTAAACACAGAGAGGTTCGAAACCTTGTTCAGCATCTTAGCCGAATATAATTTTCTTTCAAACTACCTGCCAAACTATTAACGCATCAGGCTCGAGCCAGCCTGCTGGTTTAATTCTCATTAAATAGGATCAGTTATTCAGTCGAGATATAAAGAGACCTTCCTGGCGCCTGGATTAGTACAGTGCGTGTGTTGATATACAAATGAATCTCGTGTGGTGATTGCGGATATATTATTTCCCTGCAACAAAATATTTTTTTCCATTAAGTACTCGATGGTTTGCACGTCGGACTGGCCAGAGTTTTTTCGGAGTTCTGACTGGCATCCTGCCGGCTACGGGTGGCAAAGCGTTCCAGGGGGCCGCGTGTACAGGGGCCCTTGCATAAATGCCCCTCAGGTAAACCTCGGCAGCGCTGTGGGTGGTCCGGTGGATGTTGAACAGTTGGGATGGCGGACATCTGCAGTCAGCAGTATTTGCTTGACATTTGCGGTCACCCGTTTCGCCAGGTAGTATGAGCAGCTATCCCACAGGAAACGGAGGCTCTTCCTCGTACTCACCCAGTCTGCTTTCAATCCGTCATTTCCGCATCGTGCCCGACACGCCCAGTACGAAAGGGCCTTTTTCTTCGACGTCTTGGTTTCTTGGAATAACATCGCCAAGTGAAAATACAGGTGTAGTTATTGATGGTGACCCACTACATAGATATGTTTTAGATATAGAAGTTGTACCTAATATTAACATATTTCCAGCTACCATTCGATTATACCGAAATATAAAGTTTTTTTTTCAGTACCCGGACATCGAAATATTTTAAACTTTTGGGAAACGAAAGCACTACAATTGACCAGGTAAATATGTAATTATGTCATCCAGTCATAAACATAGCTCCATCCTCCCTCCGTCTGTACGGTAGCTGCTTTCCACAGTTATTGACTGCGACAGAAATAATCCATCGCCATGAGAGGAACAGGAAAGGTACGATGTAAACAGAATGCGAATGTTCGCTAATGATTTTTAACGTTGCTTTTGTTTCTATTTTAATTACTATGGCTGACAATACACAGAGGTATACCTTACGGCCAAAAATTCATCTTTGATGTGTCGCGAGACAACGTTCAAAACAGGGAAAGAAAACATGGCCACTAATTAGGAAATTGCAGTAGAAAAACGTTAGATGTAACTGTAATTTCTGGTGACATGGGGCTAATTTGAGTGATGATTAATGTAGGCTTCGTCAAGCCAAATCCCACTTCTTATTGATTAAGTGTTCTTGTACTGAGCTGCGGTCAGCTGTTTCCATCATTAAGGTATTTAGGGATACAGTTGTGAGGCGTGAAACGCTCTTTAATTTTTACAACTAATAAAGACTAATTCCCTCACACTTTGCGTAGGCTTTGGATTGCGAAAATGATAAATAATCGTTTTCCATCTTGGCATGTTAAAATCAGCCTAAATAGGCTTCATAATTTTATAGAAGAACTACAGTACACTTTATTTATAAATGTAACTTAATATTAGCGTCGATAATGCAACTTCAATATACATAATAGTTTTAATAAAATAACGTGCGAGGACTGTGTGGTCTTGATAGTTTTTTCATAATTACTTTTTAACATATTTTATTTCAATTTCTGGATATGGGTAATGGCATTCAGCCAGGATCTAATGTTGTGTCTCTTCGTAATCTTTCGCGGCCCTGTATCCTGTCGTCCAGCTACAAGTACTTGTTTTCCTGGTCATTCCTTCAAGATTGATATCCAACTTCATATACATGACGTTGGTGAGCTCTGCTTCCTTTTTCAAGCACACCACCAAATAAATGGTTCTAGGGTGAGGATTAACAATATTATTTGTTTTGTTGTGTCACCCTTCAACCTTTTTCCGTAGCAATTCCACACTGCTATGAGGGTATGTTCATTCTGTATCATTTATCCATAAAGAGACAAAAAACTGAAAGATCCATCCGTTATTTATTTTTACACACATGTTGACATAAAGTCTTAAACCTCGTTCTGGCGCTAATTCTCAGTTAGATCATGATCTCTAACTCTTTTCCATAAACTCATCTACATGTGGAAACATGCATTTATTTGACTTGAGGAAAAAGGCAGAAATCGTGGCTACCTCAAAATGACGTTTACTTCTCTAGGACACCACTGAGGAACAGCTTGTTTAATCACATGAAACATGCGAACATGTGCGTCTTTCTTCTTATTAGAGAGCAGTGCAAATACGGGTGGAAAAATGTTTTATCACTCGAACCTCCTACGTGTGTGGTGTGGATTTGAGCAAACTGTTCGCTTCAGTTCTTAAAAGTTTCATCAATACAAAATGTGAAGACTTGTTGTGATTTCTTTTCCTTTATTTCCACAAAAATGATTATCATCTCCTAACCTAATGTATTCTAGAAGGAAACTACTGCCATCCCCAATTTTAAGAGATGTTCATGAAAAGCAACTTCATAAGACTTCTTGGGTTCTTGTTGGTTCACCACATTTGACTCTGCTGATGATGCAAGGTGCTCTTCGTATACTGATGCAAAAAAAAAAAAAAATCGCAACACAAAAAAAAAAAAATTCATGTAGAGTAATGAAATTTCTGGAATGCATTTGTCAGGGTAACATGTTTAAGAGATTAACGTTACAAGATCACAGGTTAATGTAATTGCGAGATAAGCCACTGCAAATGTGAAATGCTTGTGCATTAATAACCAGTGTAACCCCTAGAATGTTGATTGTAAGCCTGCAGAAATACATGCATTCTGTTGTATAGGGGCCAGATCTCTGTTGGTGGTATGGAGTTATATGCTTGTTGCACTTCATCGGTCAATACAGGATGATTAATGCTGTTTGTGGATGACGCTGTAGTTGTCCGATTATGTCTCATACTGCTCAACTTAAGAGAGATCTGGTGATCGAGCGGGCCAAGGCAACGTGTCTATTCTCTGTAGACCATGTTGGGTTTCAACACAAGTATTTGAACGAGCGTTATCCTGTTGGGAAGAAGGAAACCTGGAATACTGTTCACGAATGGCAGCACAACAGGTCGAATAACGTACAATTTTGCAGTCAGGATTGGTCGGATTACCACGGGACTGTTCCCTCTGTCATAAGAAGTAGCACCCCCGACCGTAACTCCAGGTGTAGCTCCAGTGAGTCTGGCAGGCACGAAGACAGGCTGGATGCAGGTCTTCAACTGGTCTTCTCCTACCCAAGACACGGTCATCACTGGCATTGAGGCAGAGCCATCTTCCATCAGAAACCATAAGAGACCTCCACCCCGCCCGCTCTCGCTTGACACTACCGAAGTCGCAAATGGTGGTGATATGGGGTCCTTTGGAATGCATGCGTCTTGCTTGAAAGCTCTTCTTGAACTAACCGATTTGTTACAGATCGTTGTGCCACTGTGATGCCAACTGCCACTCAAATTGCTGCTGCAGACGCAGTACGATGCGACAGAGCCATGCGCCGACCACAGCGGTCTTCTCTCTCTGTAGTACCACTTGGCCGTCTCGAGCCCGGTCTTCTTGCGATCTTACTCTCGTGACCACTTGCCAGCAAACACGTACGGCGGCTACATTCCTTCGAAGTCTTTCTGGAATATCGCAGAAATAACAATCAGCTTCTCGTAGTCCTATTACACGACCTATTTCAAAATCAGTCACGTGGTGACAATGGCGTCTTTGTCGACTTAAAGACATTGTCGACGAAAACCAACTCATCACGTCCGATGTGAAACGTAACTAACGCTCACGACCGTTACAGCATGTGCAAGCAAACCTGATATTCACCCTCACAGTGGCGCTACTAGCACCGCTCTTATGCGACTAGTGTGAAATTCGAATAGACATTATATGATTATATTTCTAATGTAGAAACACGCCTACTAACTTTTTGTTTATGGTCACACAGCTCCTTTTGGTGTTGCGATTTGTTTCCATCATTGTAAATTCTAAGTTAGAAATCATTGCAACAAAGTCTTAACCTTTATTATAAATATTTCCCATTCGATCCACGTATATCTCGGATAACTGCGAAGTTTCTTTTCAAGCACTCCTCTTCACTCTTTACACTTACTTTTCCCTTCCAGAACTGCATCATCAGGTGGTCTACAGATATGTTCTGACACCTTCTTCGAATGCAGCCTTTCTGTTGCAGCGATCACATTTGTGGAGTAAGCACGCCCACGTAACTACTCTCTTTAGAATCCTTTACCTTACGATATGGGTAACCATTGTAATGAGTGAGCCGTCGTAAAATTTGCTGTTTTGAAGAGCGCGCCGCAGCGCGTAGTGTAAAGCAGTCGCCTTCCATTTCTGGCGGTGGGGAAGGGGAAGGGGAAGGGGAAAAGTTGCCTGTTCACGTACATTTAATGGGCGCTATGAGCTCGTTAGGGGTGTGTCTTATCTACATTGCCAACCCCCTTTGCTTTCTGTTTTAACTTTCCGCAATTTTACGCCATTTTTCACTTTAAATCGCCATTGTATCGCCTGTTTTTCCTTGTTTCTTTCTTCTTCCTTTATTTACAAAAATTCTGTAGGCTGTAGAGCAGCGTAGTAAGCTGCTGCCGGCCCGCCCCCTTCGGGGCGAACTGAAAATCAGTAAAGAAAAAAAAACTCGTTAGGGGTTCAGTCAGTCGGAGGCAGTTGATCAGCCAAGTCAGTCTGAGAAGGGGCAGTTTGCCAGTCTCGGCGAATCGGTCAGTTGGTCAGCCAGGTCAGTGTGGGGCAGTCAATGTCAGTCTGTCGTCCGGAGTGCTAGTATGTGTTAGGCCGCCAGTCTGCTCGAGTTTTTTCAGGCAATCAACATTGGCGGTTGGACTGATCGGTAGGTCGGTCTCTTCCCGGGGCAGGGATGTCGGGGCATGTTTTCCGACCGAGTGTATCGCTTAGTCAATGTCGGTCTGCCGTCTGGAGTGCCAGGATCTCTGTCGTTCGGATCGTCCTTTAACGCCGGTTGGATCGATCTGTTGGTCGGTCGTGCACTGAGACGCAAGATGCCTTGTCCGTCTTGAGCGTCGGCTCATACGAGGTCGCCACGTGGCAGCCAGTGGGCCGCGCCGTATAGCGAGGAGTAGTCGCTTCGCGGCCGACACGAGAGCAACATGAGTCAACCCACGACATCGGCCTGGCTGGCGCGAGCTGCGACGCCGTGAGACTGGAGATCGGCACGCCTTCCTGCGTCCGTTGAAGCGGCTGGCAGCGGACGGTTCGGGAGAGCGCTTTGGGGGTGCTGCGCCAGGCACCGCCGTTTATTAGAAGTTAAGTGATTGCTGATAAGTTGTTTCAAGAAAATGGTTCAAATGGCTCTGAACACTTTGCGACTTAACTTCTAAGGTCATCAGTCCCCTAGAACTTAGAACTACTTAAACCTAACTAACCTAAGGACATC
Source organism: Schistocerca cancellata (assembly GCF_023864275.1). Taxonomy (NCBI): domain Eukaryota; kingdom Metazoa; phylum Arthropoda; class Insecta; order Orthoptera; family Acrididae; genus Schistocerca; species Schistocerca cancellata. The sequence continues at coordinate 724,947,388 of NC_064627.1, forward strand.
ACACACATCCATGCCCGAGGCAGGATTCGAACCTGCGATCGTAGCGGTCGCGTGGTTCCAGACTGTAGCGCCTAGAAGCGCTCGGCTATTTTGTTTCATTTACTTGTAAATTCTACTTTTTTTCTTGGTCAGTATCACGTCCCCAGCTTGCTCGCCTGTCTTTCGTCCGCATTTGTTAGGCAGTTAGTGTCTGTCTGTCGGTCTACCGTACGTTAATAGCTGCCTCTTTCACGTCTGCAGGATTCGGTGTTATCGAATTTATTGCTTAAAGGCCGAATTCTTGAAATATGTTTTTATCTTGCCTATCATCTTGCGAGGTGGTATATGTGTAATGTAGAGCATGTTCTACATTTTATGTAAGTCTGCTTTTATGCGTTTTATTCAAATAGTCATTTTAGGTTATAAGATTGCCACCCTTCCACCGTAAGAGTCCTTAAAAAAATTTCACTTTCGGTGGCAAATAATTTGAGTGTTGGACCATTTCCATCCCTCTGACGGGGTGCATAGTTTACGTGTTTGTGTGAGTTGTTTAAAAAATTTTTAGTTTTGTAACCTGGTGTGTTGCAGATTTGCACCAGTGTACTCTTTCAGAGGTTGTTTTGAGGGGTCATGACTACGGCCGTGTTGAAAGGGACCAGGCAAGCTTCTTAGCCCGAAGGCTCATACTGTTAATATTGTTCTGTCTGCCTCTAAATAAAATTGTAACTTGATATTTCGGGGGTGCTTTTCTGCTTATAATTTTAAATCTGTTTTTGAAAAAGCTTTTAGGAATAAAATTCCCATTTGTTAAAAGTAATTTTATTTTTCGTCAGTTACTTCCTGGCAACTACTTCCATGCTCACGTAGTGTGATTAAATCTGTTAATGTTCTTGATGAATCGCTAGTAAATAAATTAAATTCTCTAAGAAAAGATTTTGAAAGTAAGTTCACGGTTCAATGAGCCTGCCTTTGGTCGTTGTAATAACTGCCGTACTGATGGTCACAATAGGAATTCGGAAGCAAAGAGAGCATAAGGGCTTGTGTTTCGACCAAGTTGGCGTCATCTCTCCGGAACAGTCGCCCTCCGTTTCTGGCGGTGGGGAAGGGGAAGGGGAAAAGTTGCCTGTTCACGTGCATTTAAGGGGCGCTATGAGCTCGTTAGGGGTTCAGTCAGTCGGAGGCAGTTGGTCAGCCAAGTCAGTCTGAGAAGGGCAGTTTGTCAGTCAGGGTTCTCAAGTGTCCACTTTCACAAGTGTCCGTACATCGTTCCGGCGGCCCAGTCCTGTAGACACCCTCTACGTACAGAATATGGGTGGCCTTGTTATCAGGAGAAAGTTAACGTCGCCGGGCGCTGTCTGTCTTTGGATTATTGGCGCATATCCTGACTGCAGATGCAGTCTTTTGGAGGCCATAGTAGGGTAGTGATCTGCACATAAGGCCCAGGCAGGAACTTCATATCAGGTGGTCGTGCGGTAGCGTTCTCGCTTCCCACGCCCGGGTTCCCGGGTTCGATTCCCGGCGGGGTCAGGGATTTTCTCTGCCTCGTGAAGATTGGATGTTGTGTGACGTCCTTAGGTTAGTTAGGTTTGAGTAGTTCTAAGTTCTAGGGGACTGATGACCTTAGATGTTAAGTCCCATAGTGCTCAGAGCCATTTTTCATAGCAGGGCTGGTGCCGGACCGGCGCGCAAAGCGGCTGCTGCTAGAAATTTTAGGTGGCAGTTTGGTTGTCAGACTAGGTCGTGCGGGGACCGAGGATCGCCGTCTCACCTTCAGCTCACTCTTGCATTTCCTCTTCACTTACCTGGTATCGACGCCTAGAGATTATCGACCCGAGCAGGGATGGTGGGCGGGTTGGCGGGGGGGGGGGGGGGAGGAGGAGGAGGCATCGTCTATCGGAGGGATGGTGACTCACATTATTTCAGACCGATCCCATGTGCCACTGTTTCCCAGGATAAGAGTCTAGCAGAAAACTGTTTGTTAAAAGAGCAGGCTAATGTAGAAAGAAACTTATCAGAATAAGGCAAGGTTTCCCACATGGCAGTTGTCTGGTTTGGCAGTTAGTGATTTTGTACGATATCTCCACAAAGAGCTCAAATGAGCGTAGTTTTAATATTTCTTTTTGTCGGGACGAGAAGAAGTTAAGCCACTCGGTCGGGACCTAGAGCCGTAGAGACGCGTGGTCAAGGTCTGAGGCAAGAGATTCATCCTCTGTCCGGGCTGTAGCAATTTTCGCAGCACAGATGCCATCAGCAGTAGCTGAGGTTGCAGCTCGCCTTTTCGTCTCCTACAATTGGTAAGTTCTGGCAGCAAAATGTTACGAGATGTTAGTGAGGAGAGAGGAGTAGGCACTTCTTCATTTAAGCCATGGAACGTCTCGTTTAAAAGCAAGCCCTGGTAATGGATAGCCTAACCATGACTCAGTTACATGGGTTCCTCCAAGTGTTTTCCTAATACCACCTAAACGACGCCAGAAGCGGAATTCTGCACATCTGTATTTGACTGACCTCTTGAGTAAGTTAGCAAACTATGTTTTTGCCATCCTCGTGGGCTTTGGCCTTCAGGTCATAGCAACTGCGAAAATATACATATTTTTTGTTCTACTCGTGTCCAGTGTGTGAGTGAGTTATCTATCGCGTATTTGTCACGAGCTGTTTCTCCTGTGGAAGATAATGATGGTCTCACGTATCACCCTTTCTGCTATATTTCACTCAGTGAGGAGCCTAGGAGATAACATGTTCCTGGTCAACCAGAGAAAGGCTTATTAACGATAGAACAGGGCGCTCAAAAACTCCTCTCAAAAATTAATACAAAACCTTTTCAGTCTTCCCTCTGGCGTGAGCCTGGAAAACAAAAGAAAAATGAAGATGACGGGACACAAAGACCGATTCAAGCAAGTTTCCCGTGTGAACAAAGTGAAGCGTACTCGGCGGAAGCTGGCCGGAAGTACTTCTCGGGGCGATGTTGGAGAGATTAAAAGTCCCGCAGCGGCGGCTCTCGCGGGGCTGTGATTGCAGGACTAGGATTAGCCGGCATATTAATTGGCCCAGAGCGTCGGCGAAGAACTACCTCTGAAAGGAACTGCGTCGCTATAAAAACTGTTGCGCGGAGGTACTGTTGTGGACCTATTTCCGCGCACGTGACTCGGAGGAGGGAAGCAGATCTTCAGCAAGGATGTGCCTGCCCGCCGTCTACCTGCTTCGATATGAGTGTCGCCTGTGGCCGAATTTCTGTGAGAAGTCTTCCCAGGAAGGTATATATGAGATTTCCTCTCTGTCCTTCAGGCGTGCTGCTGGTATGTTGCACTTTCACTTCGGTATTTATACATGAACCATTTTATCCCACTTAGTACTATTAACGTCAGCAAGAGCCACACTCGTTCGGGCCATACCTTTTCTTTCCGTTTCCTTTGCACACAGTTTATTAAATGAAGTTTAATAAATACACCTGAATTGTAGGGGAACGATCTCCATATTGAACGCGGTCACTCAATTCAGATCAAAGGCACTGTGTATGTTTAGGCGCAGTCCGGTGATGTGTTGCACTTAAAACAGTGTGCTGGACTGCGAGTCGAAATTAGGACGCTTGGCTTTCGCGGGCAAGCACTCTACCGACTGAACTATCCAGGTATCCGCCCTCATAGTTTTTGCTTCCGTCGTTATCTCACGGAGAAGAGGAACCGGCGTAATTAGATTTGTGTGGTCGTGTCATCGGTCATGCTTGGCTGACTCTGTAGCTATTCACGAAAGACCGAATTCCCAGGTTCCAATCCTGGTCCTTCGCGAAGCTTCAATCTGTCAGAAAGTTTCGGGAATACCGCACACTATTCAGCAGGCTGAAAATTCATTCTTACTTATATGGCCTGCCATAATTTCCTCTCCTGTGCCAATCTTCATACAACACAACTCTTTATATAACACACTTCTCAGTTATTTGTTGTATAAAATCTAAAATATGTCTTCCCTTAGAAATTCTTCTCTCTGTGCTTCCCTTTACTGCACTGGGCATCAGTCTTGACGTTTCAACAGAGGTTCTCTCGAATGTCCCTTCTTCCAGTTCATTTTTTACATTTACTCCATTCCTCCCCGATTCTATGAAGAGCCTCCTCACTTCCTTCTTCATTATATCGATTAATATTCAGAATCTACAGAGTGTTTCAAAAATGACCGGTATATTTGAAACGGCAATAAAAACTAAACGAGCAGCAATAGAAATACACCGTTTGTTGCAATATGCTTGGGACAACAGTACATTTTCAGGCGGACAAACTTTCGAAATTACAGCAGTTACGATTTTCAACAACAGATGGCGCTGCAAGTGATGTGAAAGATATAGAAGACAACGCAGTCTGTGGGTGCGCCATTCTGTACGTCGTCTTTCTGCTGTAAGCGTGTGCTGTTCACAACGTGCAAGTGTGCTGTAGACAACATGGTTTATTCCTTAGAACAGAGGATTTTTCTGGTGTTGGAATTCCACCGCCTAGAACACAGTGTTGTTGCAACAAGACGAAGTTTTCAACGGAGGTTTAATGTAGCCAAAGGACCGAAAAGCGATACAATAAAGGATCTGTTTGAAAAATTTCAACGTACTGGGAACGTGACGGATGAACGTGCTGGAAAGGTAGGGCGACAGCATACGGCAACCACAGAGGGCAACGCGCAGCTAGTGCAGCAGGTGATCCAACAGCGGTCTCGGGTTTCCGTTCGCCGTGTTGCAGCTGCGGTCCAAATGACGCCAACGTCCATGTATCGTCTCATGCGCCAGAGTTTACACCTCTATCCACACAAAATTCAAACGCGGCAACCGCTCAGCATTGCTGCACGAGAGACATTCGCTAACGATATAGTGCACAGGATTGATGACGGCGATATGCATGTGGGCAGCATTTGGTTTACTGGCGAAGCTTATTTTTACCTGGACGGCTTCGTCAATAAACAGAACTGGCGCATATGGGGAACCGAAAAGCCCCATGTTGCAGTCCCATCGTCCCTGCATCCTCAAAAAGTACTGGTCTGGGCCGCCATTTCTTCCAAAGGAATCATTGGCCCATTTTTCAGATCCGAAACTATTACTGCATCACGCTATCTGGACATTCTTCGTGAATTAGTGGCGGTACAAACTGCCTTAGACGACACTGCGAACACCTCGTGGTTTATGCAAGATGGTGCCCGGCCACATCGCACGGCCGACGTCTTTAATTTCCTGAATGAATATTTCGATGATCGTGTGATTGCTTTGGGCTACCCGAAACATACAGGAGGCGGCGTGGATTGGCCTCCCTATTCGCCAGACATGAACCCCTGTGACTTATTTCTATGGGGACACTTGAAAGACCAGGTGTACCGCCAGAATCCAGAAACAATTGAACAGCTGAAGCAGTACATCTCATCTGCATGTGAAGCCATTCCGCCAGACACGTTGTCAAAGGTTTCGCGTAATTTCATTCAGAGACTACGCCATATTATTGCTACGCATGTTGGATATGTGGAACATATCGTACTATAGAGTTTCCCAGACCGCAGCGCCATCTGTTGTTGAAAATTGTAACTACTGTAATTTCGAAAGTTTGTCTGCCTGAAAATGTACTGTTGTCCCAAGCATATTGCAACTAACGGTGTATTTCTATCGCTGCTCGTTTAATTTTTATTGCCGTTTCAAATATACCGGTCATTTTTGACACCCTGTACGTCTGAATTATATGCGCAGTTTGCCTGACAAGGAGCCTTTCATTCTTATAGAGTCAACCTGTAATGAAATCTGTGTTGTCCCACTGTGATACGTCAGTGTCCCGCCCGTGCGCGTTTATGCTGTCCTTCCTCCAACTGGGATATTTGCGAACAACCTGTGGTGTCTCGACGTAAGTCAAGCAATATATAAAATTCATTTGTTTCCCACAGTATGTCTAAAATAGCGATAAACCAAAGAAATTTCTATACAAGTGCTTGGAGTGATGGTTTGATAATTCGCGACACGTTTCAAGTTTTCCGTAGTATTGTTTTGAAACAATCCTCCAAATCCAATAGCCCAAAAAAAACATCTAATGAGAACGGCAATATAATGTTAAAGATATGCGACACTCTAAAGCCGTCCTCACACGGGACGAGGCGGCTGCAGTTGGCAGCTAAGGTTGGTGTGCACCCGGGCGGCTCATCCCACCTCACGCAAGAGAGCGCGACGAGTCAGAGTTAACGTGATCTTCGCTTTCAGCGGTCGCTGTCGACTTCTGGCTCGCAAACCACACAGCTGCTTTATGAGAATGAATGCACGTAAGGCAGTTTCGTTAACTATGATAGCGATTATCGAAGAAAAGCGGAGAAAATAGAGAAGCAAATTCTGGACTCGTCGATGGCTGAACAGCGAACTGCTGGCAGAGGAGCATCACATAATGCTGTACAACGATCTGACAAATATACTAGTAGTAGTTACTGGTTAACTAAAATTTTCATCCCATTTTCGGTTTTAAGCTGAACATTGTCAAGGCTTAGTGTCTAATGTCGATTTGTTCAACAGTACCCGTATTCTCGATGATGCATTGACGTAAAAACGTACTTCATCACATAGATTTCAAGATCGAGACTCTCTTCGTAAATTCAGTCAAATGGGAGAGGATGTTTTTTCGAAGTTGCTCACCATCATTGAGTAATATGTTTACCGGCAAGATATAAACCAGTCCATAAAACCGGAGACTGGTATATTTACATAACAGCAAAAACGTGTTGTGTTTACGCTGAGACAGACTGGCAGTCACTTTAAGATTTCTGGCCACTGAAGACACATTCTAGTCGTGGTCTTATGCGACAAGATTTGCAGCAAGTTCATTATACATGATAAGTAACATGGAGTTTTGAGTTAATACTTCCATTGAATGAATAAGAAAGCCTCAGAATATTACATAAAACTAAACGTTAAAAAAATTAGGTGTACGCTAACCTGTAGCTTTCTCATCATAACTCAAGAACTGATTGCGCTATTAATCACGCTATGACTTCGACACAGCAACGGAGATTCCGTGTATCGCGTAGACTCTCTAAAGACAGTGTCTGCATGTGTCATTGTTTGATATTTAATATTCAAAGTGTGGCAAAAAGATAGATCATTCTACTATAGCACTAGAACAGTATACTGTCGTTGCACACAAGTGACAACGCTAAAACATCAACTACACGTTGCCTTTTACAGTCCATTGTTATAACAAATCCTAGCAACAACGACACGTTTTAGAGAGCCTTAATTTGTTGATGCTTTGGAATAGACTGTATTCATACCACGTACTCTGCGAGAAAGAAAACCCACCAAATACGTTGTTTAGCTTCACAGAATACGGCGGCTGCTATGTTCTGCTTGCAACGTACGACGACGTCGCATGTTCCTCTCGTCGCAACGTTCCTCTCCACGAGCAAAAAAATCTGGCCTACCAGATTCTTTCTTTCACGCTCTGCAGTGTAGTCGAGCGCAGAATTCGACGCCGTGACGTCACCGTCTCCTCGTTCACGTGTGTTTCTACGTCCCGTGAGAGGACGGCTTAAGACAGCTGGATCGGCCGTGGTGTTGCTACGTTTTGTTACGGTGACGTCACGGCCCAGCCGTGCGGATGAGTTGCGAGTCCCACAGGGGCGCTGGAGACAGAGTCGGGAGTGCAGTAGATCAGAGGGGAACAAGGCGGCCATCGCGCCTGACGGAAGCTCCCCCGGGCGGGTATTCACGGACGATAGCCGCCAAGTCTTGGGAGTGCCTTCTCTGGCGAAGCACTCTCCCCAGCCGCCTTCCGAAAATCCGCATAACTTACGCAAAGCCTTTCTCCCACGGGGCAGCGGGTACAATCTGCGTCCCGGGCTCTCACCAGTAGAATACTCTGCCCGTATGGTACGTGTATGCACTGGCCGCCTTTCTGACGCTACCAAGCACAATTTTAAATTTAAAGCAGGAAAACGTTTGATTTGTGGTTCATTGTGGAACAGGCAGTAAGTAAATGTAGCCTTTCAGCAGTAACTAGAACACACATTAAGCCCAACAAGTAAGTGGGACCACAAAATAATATATCGTTTCAAACTAACACTGCAAGCAAGAGGCATTCGAACTCATGACACTCTTCGATGCAGTTACAGCAGTCCATTAACAGGGAGGAAATTACCGGTCCATTACGCTTTCCTGCTTAATTCAGCCAATGATATTTCGCCTCATTTTCGAATAACCTCTAGCGAATTAATTACATCGATTCGAAACATTACCGCTATGTGAAACACCCTGATGAAATTATATTTGTTCAAGTGGTTTTTTTCTGCCATTTTTAGTTAAATTTGCCTAACAATGTACAAATGATATTAACAATTCCGTTATGTAGGCCGTCTGTAGACAAAAATTTCGTAAACTTTCGCACAAGTACATTACTGTTGGCAGTTAAAAATTACTTATAGAAACACACAGATATCTTAGAGAGACCATCTTATACTGGTGATGGACACCCCTAACTAGGGCAATCACAAAAGTTGGAGAGACAGACATAGGCATAAAGAAGTTAGTTACGAACAAATACTTCACAAACGGAAGAAATATTTCAGTTGATCGAACATAAAACTAAATAATGTTCATAAAAAGAAAGGAACATAGCAACTTAAGCTATATGGAATCAGAAGTGCAAGGAAGCTAAGACGAAATTAGAAGTGCTGCAGGAAGTATAAGAACAAATTGGGAACAAAATGTCCATCAGAAACTTCGGTAAAATTAATGGCATTGGTGCCAACATTAACAGCGCAAAAGGAGTTCCGCTGTTAAAGTCAGAGAGTGGATAATTTGGAGAACAAGACTGAGCTCCTCTGGCGAGAGGGGGAGAGGGAACTGGCCGAGGAGATAGATGCAGGGTGTTTATAAATGAATATCGGGGTTTCAACACTTTACAATATTTATTACGTTAAACTTAGTTAGAAATGATATGTTAAATGAAAGAGCAACTCGAACAATTCTACCAAGTACCTTATAAATGTTCAATGTGAGCACCATTAGTCACACAGTACACATCAAGTCTACAGCCGAGCGCTGGATAGGCCATAAGGGGCCTAATGACAGGGTTTGCTTTGCATTGCCTCCACGTTCACCCGACATAACGGCATCCGATTTACTCGTTGGGGCTTCATCAAGGATCGTGTGTACGTGCCTCCGCTACCAGCAGACCTCCCTGAATGAAGAAACCGGACTGAAGAAGCTGGTGCTACAATCATTGAAAACACGCTTATCAACGTTTGGTAAGAACTCGGCTATAGACTTGACGTGTGTCGTGTGTCACATGGTGCTCACATTGAACATTTATAAGGTTCTTGGTAAAACTGTTTGAGTTGCTCCTTCATTTGACATATCATTTATAACTGTAATTATAATTTAATAATTATTATAAAGCCTTAAAACAGCGATATTCATTTATAAACACCCTGTATTATTAGTTCGTAGCTACTAAAGCCGTTGGGGGATACGGCAATTAAGTAGATAATATTTTCAGAAATAAAGTAGAAATTTCGGTCCGTCTGTTACGCAGCTATTATGCTTTTTATGTTCAAACATGTGTCTTCATCTTCGTGCGATAACCGCTGATGATCTTCATTACATTAAATACGAACTTGTCTTAAGTAAAATTTACTGTAACAAAAGGTAAGCCCGTAAACGTTTATTAAGTCTGTTGTGAGTTTTATCTTATTCCATAGAATGTTCGGTATTGAAAGACCACCACTCAGTTATTTTACAGCTTTCCATATCGAACAAAAAAGTTATTGTGGTTTTTTTGGCGAGTTAATAAACAATTTGATATACAAAAGAAATTTTGTTTCATTTAAATACACTGATGGGAGAAATATAGCAACACAAAAAATTTGTCTGGAACAAATTTGTCTAGGTACCAGATTTGAGTGATTAACATTGCAAGATCACGGATTAATGTAAGTGCGAGATAAGCCGTCGCAAAAGTGAAATGCTGGAATATTAATAACCATTGTAACAGTCAGAATACAAATGTGCATGGATTCTGTTCTGCAGGTGCCGGTTGTCAATTTGTGGGATGGAGTTTCATACCTGTTGTAGTTGCTCGGTCTATACAGGGATGGTTAATGCTGTTTGTGGATGACGCTGGAGTTTTCGCCCGATGATATCCCATATGTGCTAGATTGGAGACAGATCTGGTTATCGAATCGGCGAAGGCAACTTGTCAGCACTCGGTAGGGCATGTTGGGTTACAACAGCGGTAGGTGGGCGAGCGTTATCCTGTTGGAAAACACCCCCTGGAATGCTGTTCGTGAATGGCAGCACAACATATCGAATCATAAGACTGAAGTACAAATTTGGGGTCAGGGTGCGTCGGATAACCAATAGAGTGCATCTCCTCATACGAAGTCGCAGCCAAGACCACAACTCCAGGGGCAGGTCCAGTGTGTCTAGCACGCAGATAGATTGCCCTCAACTGGTCTCCTTCTAATCAACACACAACCATCATTGACTCCGTGGCAGAACCAGCTTTCATCAGGAAACACAACAGACCTCCACTATTCTCGAATAAGCTCTCGCTTCACACCATTGAAGTCGCAAATGGCGGTGGTTTTGTCTCAGTGGAAAGCACACCACACGTAGTCTCACTCGGAGCTGTCTTTGAAGTAATCGATTTGTAGTAGTTTGTTGTGTCTCTGTAGTGCCAACTGCTGCTCAGACTGCTGCTGTACGATGTGCCACAGCCATACGCCATACGCTCTCATCACTCATCACGTTTACTTGCGACGGTAATATACTCGTATCACATAACTCATATTCTAAAACCCATGTATAGTATGACAATTGCCAAGTCTACAGAAGGAGACCAGACATGCAAATCATCGAACTGAAAGTTGATAATTCTGCACAAAAAAAAAAATAATGGGGAGCACGGTAGATCTGAACGCGGATCTCGCGCTTTGCAGTCCAACACCACGACAACGGATTTCTTGCAGCTCTCTCGATGTGGCACATCTTGAGCTTGAACCGTTCACTGTTTCAATTTTGCTTCTTTTTTCACAGATCAGCATATCTTCTTCCTGTTTTCATACTTAATCTGTGTTTAGTTCCTGACGAGCTATCGAGTGGACCATTTTACCACTAAATCCGAAGGGGGGTGCGGTGGAGACATTCCCTTGTGAGCTGCTGCCCAGCGGAAAATAAGCATTAACAGCTTGCACTTGCCACTCGTACTTGGGAGATACTAATCAACCGACAAAGATACAACTCGGAGTAGCTATAATTATTAGTCTGCAAATGACGTAAAACGTAACGTTTTGAGTACACCGTCCTCTGTCACCAACAGAAATACCTGCAGTTAACCCGTTACATCGCGTATATATTCCGTACACAGAAGTCAAAATGTTAATACTCTGTCAGCACCCTCTCAAGAAAGGTTCTTCCCTGCGCGCAGCTAGTATGTTGTGAGACACCCTGCTAAACCTGCAGGACAGGACAGGTAGTTTAAGTTGTGGAAAATGGCCAAAATAAGCGGCTGTCAGTTACACTCAAACATACAACCTTTTATTTGATCAAACATTACAAGAACCAAGAAAAATTTTAAAAAAACACAGCTTTAGTTTTGGAAATTAATTAGCAGATTAATGCGCCGTACAATCTCATGCCTTAAGGGCAATACCACTTTAATTTCAAAACGGCTGAAAGCCAATACTTAAAGCTCAACCAAAATCATAAATTTAAAAGGCAAGGCCTTATCATAAAACAGTTCTTTAATTAGGTTCAAAAAAATGGTTAAAATGGCTCTGAGCACTATGGGACTTAAATTCTGAGGTCATTAGTCCTCTAGAACTTAGAACTATTTAAACCTATCTAACCTTAGGACATCACACACATCCATGCCCGAGGCAGCATTCGAACCTGCGACCGTAGCGGTCGCGCGGCTCCAGACTGTAGTGCCTAGAACCGCTCGGCCACTCTGGCCGGCCCTTAATTAGGCTGAAAGCCCTAAGAATCTGACACTTTAAGAGCAAACAACTTAAATTCAAAATCGGTTGAAGACCCAACACTTAAGACTCATAACATTAATTTTAAAAATGCCAAAGGCTTTATGTAGAAGTTCTTAAATTTGCGTGAAGGCCCAAACCATCTGACGGCTTAAGGGAAAAAATCTAAAAATCGGCAAGAAGCCATACAAGCACAAACATCAAGAACAAACAAGAAAACTCAGTACAACCAAGGGCGCTCAGAAGTTCCGAGGGTCGGCCTGGAATTCACACTATAGCTCGCTTACGTGAGACAGCAGTCGGTCCAACCATTGTCGATCCGACGACTACCCAACCGACAGACAGCCAACGCACCAAGCGAGAGGATAACTTCCGCTCCACCCGATTAGCACACCACAGGGAGTTCAATGGAACCACGCAGACGGTATCGGCGCCCACAGCACAATGTGAACAGTTGAGGTTGGGTGGTAGATTAAGCAAAGACTCAACTTTCGTGTCATGGATCGGTGAGCCACAGACCTCGTAGCAATGGGAACAGCGCCACACACTCCGACCGTGCGTGGGCGCCGCCAGCAGGCCCCGGCCAGACGGGCGCCACGGAGACTTCCTCGCTGCTGCACGCCATCCAACTAACTGCCCAGGACCGGAAACGGTAAAAGGACCAAATATACGTCGGGCGATGAGACGACCTGCCAAACGACCAACCAACGGTCGCCCCGCTCCCGTCTCCCTCCGTCGGACAGTTCATGTGTGTCACCAGCGGGTGGGGAGCATTGGCTGCTGTCGGCGCCTCACCGGCGCTCCGTCCCCCGATTTCACTGCTGCTGCTTCCCGACTGCACTGCTGGTCCGTCGCGAGCAGACTCCAGTCACACGACAACCCGGAAATACTATCGGTGGCTCCAGAGGTGGTACGACAGTGCACTTATCGACACGCGCTGCTGCTGCCGCTCATGGAGAAATAAAGCAGGAAGTCAGTGGCGCCAGTAAATGGAATAAGAGAACGAGGCGGCAGTACCGTAATAGAAGATGACAAACAATAAATAGGATAAACGCGAGCCGTGTACGGCTCATGTTGGTCATGTTAACAATGCGTGCCAGAGCATACAAGAGCCTAAAGATATTGAAAGCAAGGTTACTGGTTATATCACAGAGCTCTCTATATGAATGCAGTTGTCGACCGGCAACTGAGGTAGGAAGTTGCCACAGACAGTCACTGCTCCGCCCCTCCTCTAAGCCCAGAGGTACGACGCACCCGTGACGAGCCCTCTTCGTCCGTCCGCATCGGCGAACACGAGGTGGAAGGTGAAATTGATTAGAAGGGGGAAAATTATGCTGAGGTCGCCGTGAATAGTAGAGAACGCGCGGCTGATTGGCTGGAAGATGCGACACACAAAGGACGCAGCGACGCGGCAGCCAATGAGATCACACAGCGACGGCAGCGCGCACTTTCCGAAGGAAATGAGGCGCGATGCCGCTCCAAAAGGGTCCGGCCCGGCGCGGCGCGGCAGCAGGTAACAGGTGGTTCCGCTTCGCTGCGGTCTGCAGGCTGTGGGGCTGTACGCTGCGCACCGCACGGCTCGCGACACCGGCGCTGCACGCGTCTACAAGGGCCGCCGAGGCACTCCGCTACGCGTAATTAAACTGTGGGGCCCACCAACAGAGCAGCGCTTAGCAGTTGCAGTTAAAGCTGCGAAGCATCTGACACCAGCCAAAGCGAGATCTCGTAAAACTGATTGTGAGCTCTAAAACAAAGTTTTTGTATGTCCATCCTTTTAGCAGGAGGTCTCTGGGACGACGGCCGTTCACTATAGTGACAAGTAAATAAAAACATCTACAGCCGTCCTTATGGTTTTATTTTATTTTGTCGCTACTAGTTTCAAAGCTTCATTGCGTCATCTTCAGGCTGTTTTTGATGAGATACAGGTTGATATGATCCCCATGCATACCACAACTGTTGCCAGCATTACTGGATACGCAGATAATGTATCAGCGCTCCAACCATCAACTGAGTTGACATATGATGGTTGGAGTGCTGACATTATCTGCGTTTCCAGTAATGCTGGCAACAGATTTGGTATGCGTGGGGATCATATCAACCTGTATCGCATCAGAAACAGCCTGAAGATGACTCAATGAAGCGTTGAAACTGGTAGCGACAAAATAAAATACCATCATAAGGACGGATGTTGGTGTTTTTATTTACTTGTCACTAAAACAAAGTGGCTTGATCATATCCGTATCGAGGACCATACTACAACCCCTGTAATTTTTTTACCGAAGATGTATGAAATTTTATAATTGCTTAAGCAGATTCAATAAAAGAGAATGGAAATGAGGTCCCATGCTTGTTGACAGATCATAGGGGAAACGCCGTACTAGGAAAGGTCCTAATGGTTTGCCGTTGCCTTCCTCCGACCGCAATGGGGATGAATAATGATGATAAACACGACACAACGACACTCAGTCATCTCGGGGCAGAAGAAGATCCCTGACCGCGAGGGAATCGAAATTTTTTTTGTAACGTAATAAACTTTTATTTACAAGATAAGAATACAGTGATACGTATGAAGGTACCTTTCAATTTCTTATGTTCATTTTCTGTTAGTTATCGACAGCCTTTTTCTTTTCTTTTGATGACACTGATTTCTGATACATAAATTTGTTTTGAATTATCTATTTGCTTATATATTGGTCGCTTGCAGACTGATTTACAATGTTACCGTGATTTTATTTTAGTTCTAGTCCTGTAGGTGTGTATGTGAGACGGACATTGACATTTTCATTCTTTTTTCAGTTTTTGTTTGGGTTTTCGATAGTTTTATGGGTTGTTAATTCTATCACCTCAAAATTTCTGACTTTAGGGAGAAATATTGGTCTGGTGCCACAGTATGGCATCTCACAAAATATATTTGTAGTATTATCTTACTGGCTATGGCTTACATCTAAGAGAATCCGGGACGGCATGTTCGGGAAGCGAGAAAGCTACCGCGAGACCACGAGCTGTGGGCATAAAACAGAAACACTATTGAAACTCAACTGTCTAGTAAGAGTTGTTTCAAGAGGTGCGTAGGTTAAACGTTTACTATAGTGATACACAAACTTAAGACTTTTGACGCGTTAGTCTGTGTCAGAGATTCATTCCCTCAAGAATAGAGACAAAATACGTAATACCCAAATAGGTCCTACATCCAGCGATCTGAACTTGAGCATTGGAATCGATTAGTAATCCCTTCTCAGTACTCCGTGCTGAGGGCGGGTTTTGTTATGCCTGTACTGCCCGCTAAACGCTGATGCTTGCTGAGAGATGGCGTTCCGGGCGATATGAAATACTGATCATCCAGTTTTTCGAAAACTGTTTGGTGAAAAAATTTTATTTATGCACATCGTTCAATCTGATATCTTCGCTCGATAAGGAACTGAATTATCTTTCCCTATCCGTCATACCTACTGCGCCGCATCAAGTTAAGTAAAACATTGCAGTCAATTTCATAGATTTTGCAGATGTAGAATCGCACTGGGTAAACTTTGCATATGGGTGATTTTAGTTTACACATTGCCGGGAATGAAAGGTAGAAAAGACATCCAAATTTCATTTAAAAGTGAGAACAGAACCATATTTCATTTCGGCCTCGAGTTGTTCGGTTTTATCTGACGGATGGTCGCTCGTGACGTGCCCATTCACGTGCGCATGGCGAATCTCGTGGTCATAACATCGTATGTCAAACGACTCGAGATATCGAAACGATGTTTTTTTGCAAATAATAGCATTCAATGAGGCACATATGATAAATACTAGAAACATTTTTATTCACCGTTATGACTTGGTGTCAAAAAAACGGAATATTTGTTTTCTTTTCATTTTAATGCGCCCGCGTTTGAGACGAGTGTTGGCAGCACCGGAGAGGTCTGACCTTGAGTGACGCAATACTACATGCGTCAGTCGCCTGGCGTTACGCAATTGGTGGGAAGCAACGAGCCTACAGTCGTGTTTACTGTATCCAAGATGGATCTTAAGTTGCAGCAGCGCGTGTCAATTAGATTTTGCGCTCTTCTTGACAAAGCTCCATCACTAGTATTGGAAACGTAGCAGAAAGCTTACAAAGAGACAGCCATGGGTAAAACACAAGTTTTTGAGTGGCATAAACGATTTCAAGAGGGTGAAAATGAGCTTGTGGGTGCTCCACGACCCGGAAGACCGTCAACTTCGAAGACTGAAACCAATGTCAATGCAACTGATGTCATGTTGCGAGACGACAGTCGTTTATAGTTAACAAAAATTGCAGAGATTATGAATATATCCTACGGATCAACTGAAGTTATTGTAGAAAATGTTACAAAGTATAGAAAAAATGCAGCGAAAAGGGTGCCTCGTGTGATCAGTGACGAACAGGAGGCTCACTGCGTGATGCGAGTCAGCAGTGGAAGGGAAGGTTTCAGCGAGAACCAGATTTTTTGGACCAAGTCATCACATGCAACGAATCCTGGTTTCATCGTTATGACACAGAGACCAAACAAGAGTGTCCAATAGAAATATCCTTCAAGTCCAAGACCTGAAAACGCAATTTCAACCAAGCGCAGGAAAAGTCATGCGTTTTCTCTTCTTTGACAAGCAAGGTATTGTGTACGATCATATGGTGGATGAGCAACTTACTGTCACCGCGAATTACTATGTGACGTACTGAAGGAGCCATTAAAGAGAAAAACTGCAACAAAAAGGCCACATATTGCTCAAAAGGGATGGATCCTTCTTCAGGATAATGCACCGGCTCATGTCGCCACCGAGATTTTGATACAGTCACTGAATTAGGTACTGAAGTGATGCCACATCCATATCATTCATCAGATCTAGTGCCGTGTGACTTCCACCTCCTACGTGCCGTGAAAAAAGACCTTCGGGGGCGTTTTCTCCAGAGTGATTGAGAGCTAAGCAATCAGGAACACTGGACTGAACGCTGGAATCGTTGTATTGTGTTCGAGGAAGATTACTTTCAGGGTCTGTAATGGAATTTGGTTAAAGGTGAGCAGTATTTTCCACTGCATAAATAATTGCGGTTATTTTTTGACACCTCCTTGTATATGGAAGTAACTCGTTCGCAAAAGTGAGAGGTCAGCGGCCAAGACGCACACAGAATCCATAGGACTTTAGGAAAACGCAAGTGGTGTGTGTATAGAATTCTGAGGCACCTGCGGAATAGTGTAGCAGACCATGTATACACGCGCACAGCAACAAAAGGGCTAACAGCATAATGTACGCTTGCTTACACGGAAGTTCAGCTTAGACAAACGGAGTATGCTCGGCGACTAACAACTACCATAACATTATTAAGCAACCACGGAGGACTTATTCCTGATCTCGTTTTACTTTCACAACAGATCTTACCACCAGAAGCTTGACAGCAGCAAAAGGCGCTGGCTGTAAGAGCAAACAAATTACGTATCCCGTCCACCTTTCCTGTTCGCTTCCTCCGTGGAAGCGTCTTGCTCCACTCTTCAGTCGATAGAGATCAGTAAAAATCAGAAGTCTTCCATTAAATAGCATACTTGCTTCAGCAATCGCTCCCTAACCTCTTCCAATAGCCCAACAAGTAGCAGCGATAACTCCATCGTTCAACAAGACTCTGTGGGCGGCTATTGTGTTAACTAAGCACAATGTTTTCCGGAATTTATCTATCATCAGACGTTTAAGAGTGATTATTCCACATAGGTATCACGTTTCAAGTTCTATGGGAAAAAATTCTCTGAGTAGTCTGCATTTTCATGCATAGCATTAAATCTATCAGGAAAATCCTGCTTTGTGTGTGTGTGTGTGTGTGTGTGTGTGTGTGTGTGTGTGTGTGTGTAAGGCAGTAATCTTGTGTGTTCGTGTCTGCATGTTTGAGAGAGAGCGAGCAAGAGAGGAGGGGTGGAGGATGGAGGGGCTGGAAAGGAGGGAGGGAATCCGGGAATGATAGACGGAGGTGTACGAGAGGTATGGGAAGGAAGAATGGAGGTAGTTAGGAATATGGAGGGGATTATAAGTGACAAAGAAGTACGTAAGAATACTGCGTATGGATGTTTTGAAACGAAGAATGCGTTGCGAATTAGGAGATTTAAAGCTGAACTAATTTATACATCTTCAGAATAATGACACAAGAGGAAAGTAAAAGACGAAACGGAGAGTAAGAGAGAGAAACAGAGGAGAGGAAGAACGGTTCTTTCTTTTAAGAAACACCCACCGAAAATTTGTTTTTGTAGTTGGATACTCTTTCTGATATATGACACCGCATCTTCCATTGCTTTCTGAAGAAGAAAAGTATTTGAATCACAGTGCAGCCTATATGCAGTAATTTCACTACTCACATATTCGATAGCAAGATTTGCCTAAATATTATCCTAAACTTCGCTGTTGCTTTCTTTCTAGTGAATTTCGTTCGCTAAAACTATAAGTATTTCAGATCACTACTCCACCCAGAAACCATTAGGCCACGAGACGACTGACTTGAGGGAACGTTCTCCATAACACGAGTCCATATACTTGTGGTAAATAATTCTTTGGCATAAATATGCATTCCGAAATTGCGTTCTCTGAAGATGAAGATAGGTGATTTTACCATCTAGGTATAAGAGGACTCTAAACAGATAAGCCTACACTCATTCTTAAACATTTGTTAGCTTCAGTGCCTCATATAGGTTGATACTCAGTTGCTTTCACCGCTTTTCGAACGTTCATTCAGTTCCATAATCTGACTTGTAGCCAGCAGGCGTCCTGTAGCGCCCTCTTCCAGTTAGTCGAGTAAGCAGTCTTTACACATGGGCAATAATTCACAGAGTGAGCCTCCGATACATCACATTTCAGAATCAATACCACACTTTCTCTGTCTGACGTCATGCCTTGGACCAGTACCTCTGATGGTACTGCCAAATGGTCCGAATTTTCTGCCGTGTTGAAGGCAGTGGCCCATTTTTTACTGTAGAGTGTACAAATATAAAAAGAAAACTGCCGAACGAAACGTAGCGTAGTCTACAAGTAACCAACAAGATTTGTTTTGTGATCACTGTTATATAGTCTTAAATAACTCCACAGCTAAACTTCCTTTTCGTGTTCCATACGGTTCTTTTGCATACTAACGCGCAGCCAGACAGTGGGGTGCGCGTTTCAAAGCAGAACGTCCACGGGCAGTGTTGGAGGTGTTCACTGCATCTGCCTACGGCAAAACATATGTTGCTGCAGCTGTGTTACTGCCTCTACCGCCCTTTGTTGCTGACGTTGGACTGCTGACCTTTTAACCCCCGACATTTCATTGGCGCCAAACACGGTAGATCCTGCGAGCACAGCAATATGCGTTCAGCAGGATGTGTTAAAGATTAGGTCGTTATGAAAACCAGACATTTCTATATGGTCTGCAATATCAAGAAAGTAGAAAACGGAAATCATCGACTAGAGTGTTCTCGCCTCCCTCCACCCACTCCCCTCTGAAGTAATCCTGTTTATACTAACCACAAAAAAAAGTGGAATACTCACGGCAACAACATATTTCGCAATAGAAAAAGGAAACTTTATCTGTCAGCTACAAACAACTCTGATGGTGACGTCACACAGCTCATTAGAGGCATAATGAAAAATACCGAAGACAGCAATACGGACATCAAAGCAAATCTATTAGGGGGGAAAGTCCGCATCTCGTGGTCGTGCGGTAGCGTTCTCGCTTCGCACGCCCGGGTTCCCGGGTTCGATTCCCGGCGGGGTCAGGGATTTTCTCTGCCTCGTGATGACTGGGTGTTGTGTGATGTCCTTAGGTTAGTTAGGTTTAAGTAGTTCTAAGTTCTAGGGGACTGATGACCATAGATGTTAAGTCCCATAGTGCTCAGAGCCATTTTTTTTTTATTACGGGGGAAAAACAATCACTTCAGATTCAGGAACTGCGGATACTAATTACTACTACTCCGCCATATATGTTTATTACTTAATGTAATTTGTCTTAAATAATGTATGTCTTTTTCAAATCAGTAATTCATGGCATCAGTACTACAAATACGAGTAATAACAACCTTCGAGAAAGTTAAAAGTTATTTATTTCGGCCCTGAAAGTTTTCCGTTGTCCTGGAACACAAAATTTCAGTGTCTACATCTGCATCCATAACTATATTCTGCGAACTACCTTGAAGTGCATAGCAGAGGATACGTCCCACAGTACCATTCGTTAGGGCTTTTTCCCGTTCTGTTCACGTATGGAGTGCGGAAGGGATCATTGTTTGAATGCCCCTGTGTGTCCTGTAATTAATCTAACTTTGCTCTCACAATCACTTCGGAGCTATGTGTAGGGGGCTGTACTACACTTTTAGGTTCATCATTTAAATCCGATTCTTGCAAATTTGTCAGTGGGGTATCTCGGGATAGTTTCCTTCTGTCTTCAAGGGTCTGCCAATACATTTTTCTCGAAATCTATGTGACACTCTCCCGCAGATCAAACCTTTAATCATTTGTGCAGTCCTTTGTATACTTGAGTATCCCCTGCTAACCCTATTTGGTACGGATGCCACACAGTTGAGCAATATCCTAGGACGTATCGCACAAGCGGTTTGTAAGTAACCTCCATTATAGACTAACTGAATGTTCCTAATATTCTACAATAAGCCGTAATCTGCTACCAGCTTTAGCCATGATTCAGCCTATGTGATCGTTTCATTCAATGAGCCTACTAAGTATCTGTATGAGTTTACCGATTTCCAGCTGACTCTCTGATATGATATTCATAGGAGATTACGTTCTTTTGGTTTGGTGAAGTGCACATTTTACGTTTTCGAACATTTAAAGCAAGTTTCCGCTCTCTTACCACTTTGATATCTTATCAAGGCTTCGTTCTGACTACATGATAGATAACGGCATCATCTGCGAAAAGTTTACTGTTATTATTAACACTGTGAGCTATGTCATTAATGTAAAACATGAGCAGCGAGGGACACATCACACTTCTCTGCGTACACCAGAAGTTATTTTTACATTTGTCGAATTCGCTTCATACAAGATAACATGCTGCATACTCCCTACCAAGAAATCCTCAATCCTGACACATATTTCATCTGATCCCTGACACGATGGTACTTTTGATAATAAACGTAGGAGTGGTACTGCATCAAAAGGTTTATGGAAATCGAAAAATACTGCGTCTTCCCGATTGCCTTGATCTAAGGCCTTCAGGATATCATGTGGGCAGAGTCCAAGTTGGGTTTCATATCATACATATTTTCTAAATCCATATTGGATGTCGTTATAATCGAGATACCTCATTATCTTTGAGCTCAGTGTGTGTTCTAAGATTTTACAACAAACGGATATAAAGGAAATAGGACTGTAGCTGCACGGATCACTTCTGATACCCTTTTCTCGTAGACAAGTGTGGTCTGTGGTTCCTTCCAGCTACTGGACTTGGCATTTTGTTCGAGGGATCTACGACAGATTACAGTTAACAGAGGTGCTAACGCAACCGCAAATTTGGTATACAATCTGATAAGGATTCCATCGGGCTGTGGGACTTTGTTCAGTTTTAACCATTCGGCTGTGTCTCGAAGTCACTCACACAATATCTACTTCATTCATCAGTGTTACGAGAGTTAAACTAAGGCAATACTCCTGGCTATTCCTTGGTAAACGAAGATTTGAAAACAGCGTTAAGCAATTCTGCTTTTCGTTTGCTACTCTCAATTTCAATTCTGGTCTTGTCCATGAATGACTGGGCACTTCCTAAAGTTTTTTTGCTTTGGGTTTTGTGCACGATCTTTCGGTGGTATTCAGCTACGGTGGTCACTGAAGGCTTCACGCATTCCTCTCCTGAATGTCAAACCCGTTTCAATCAGCATCCCTCTATCTATAGCCCTATTCTTTCTTTTAAATATTTATTATGTAATAGTGTCTGGTTTTTATAGAAGTTCCTTTATTGTAATTGTATACCATGTAGCATCTCTTCCTTCATGAACTATTCTACTGGGTACATATCTACGCAGTGCGTAGTCAACTATTCTTTGAAACTTAAGTCATACAGTGGTTCTCTACACAGTCCTGTACTGTGCTTAAAGTTTCAAGTACCTCTTTGAGAAACGACATTACTATTTCTTTGTCTAGTTTGTTCAACATATAACTCTTTCTACTTTTTAGTTTGCCTTCGCGCTTTGGTATGTAGTATTACTGTAACTCCCTCATGGTCACTGATACCATTTACAATGTGGACTTCCTCAAAGAGGTCTGTTTGTTGCCATTAGGTCCAATGTATTTCACCATGAGTGGGGCTCCAAACTACCTGTTCAATATAGTTTTCAGAAAAGGCATTCAGTAATGCACGGATGTCTTGTCACCACAAACGAAACCGTAATAACCCCAGTTGATTGGCGAATAGTTAAATTCTCCTCCAATGGGTACAGCATGATTAGGGAACTCACGTACAAGCGAAGTGAGTTTTCCTCTAAAGTTTGCGGTTAAAGCAGGAGGTGAGTCTGCTGGTCGATAAAAGAACTCTAACAGGATTACCAAATAAGCAGCAACCAGTCGCAAAATCATGTTTACTTTATTTACTTTTGCAAATCGATTTCAACTGATTAACAGCCATCATCGGTGCTACAAATAAAAGAATAAAAATAAAAATAATTAATAACAGTGACCAAATGAGTAAATGTACAGAAGCAACGTAAAACGAATAAAATGTATACAGACGCATTCAATCATTTAAAATGCACATACAAATTTACCTTTCAACGTGTATGTTCCCTGGGTAGTAACACTGTCTTAAGCACAGGTCAAACATAAAGTGATACCTTTGGTCACTGTTATTAATTATTTTTATTTTTATTCTTGTATTTGTAGCACCGATGATGGCTGTTAATCAGTTGATATCGATTTGCAAAAGTAAATAAAGTAAACATGATTTTGCGACTGGTTGCTGCTTATTTGGTAAATTTATGGTTTGCGGTCGCTGCACAACTTGGGAACCATATGGAGCCCACCATTCAGAACTCTAATAGAGTTTGATGCTCACCCTTGATAGTAATTCTTTCCCTAAAAATCACACATGGAGCTTCAGTTTCTATATCGGAGGATATGAGTTTCTTATCTACGGGAGAAATACACCATCTTCATTTTCCATTTCTGCATCCTTTCACAATACGGCTTAAACTTTCCCCAAAGATGCCCCTACTGCCAGCTTCAGCCATTAGCCAACCTTTTGTGCCTAGTATTATGTGAGCTTCAGCGCTTTTTAGGAAGACATCAAAACCTGGCACTCCATTGCGTATGCTTCGGCAGTTAACTACTAGAATTTTAATATTCTCACCTGCGGAAAACTTTTCTTTGGATCTTACACTGCCAGTAATAAAACATGTTCAAATGTGTGTGAAATCTTATGGGACTTAACTGCTAAGGTCATCAGTCCCTAACCGTACACAATACTTAACCTAAATTATCCTAAGGACAAACACACACACGCCCATGCCCGAGGGAGGACTCGAACCTCCTCCGGGACCTGCCGAACAGACTGCCAGTAGCCGTAAAAAGTTTAGCTGCTAATAAATTTCAGTTTAAGAGGCTCCTGGTGGACTTATTGATGGCCTATTTCCCCTTCTTCATTCCCGAATAACAAACGACTCGTGTGTATATCATAGACAAAAATAAATAACACGAGTGTAACATAAAATATGACTTCTGCAAATCATCAGTGAAGTAATATGATGAATCTAAATTTGTATTGCATTATTCTCTTTGATAGCACCTGGTTACAATAGCCTAAGAAATACACAGACCGAAAAAAATCTTAACACCACGAAGAGCTCGTGCGACATACACCTAATTTGGTAGGCGTGTTTATGCATCAGAAAAATGATGTCTGTTCAAATTTAGCACCAACCGCATAAGATTGACGCTTGTAGCGCGACTATGAGGATGCAAATCGGATTTGCTTTATATTCACGCTATAATACACTCCTGGAAATGGAAAAAAGAACACATTGACACCGGTGTGTCAGACCCACCATACTTGCTCCGGACACTGCGAGAGGGCTGTACAAGCAATGATCACACGCACGGCACAGCGGACACACCAGGAACCGCGGTGTTGGCCGTCGAATGGCGCTAGCTGCGCAGCATTTGTGCACCGCCGCCGTCAGTGTCAGCCAGTTTAGCATGGCATACGGAGCTCCATCGCAGTCTTTAACACTGGTAGCATGCCGCGACAGCGTGGACGTGAACCGTATGTGCAGTTGACGGACTTTGAGCGAGGGCGTATAGTGGGCATGCGGGAGGCCGGGTGGACGTACCGCCGAATTGCTCAACACGTGGGGCGTGAGGTCTCCACAGTACATCGATGTTGTCGCCAGTGGTCGGCGGAAGGTGCACGTGCCCGTCGACCTGGGACCGGACCGCAGCAACGCACGGATGCACGCCAAGACCGTAGGATCCTACGCAGTGCCGTAGGGGACCGCACCGCCACTTCCCAGCAAATTAGGGACACTGTTGCTCCTGGGGTATCGGCGAGGACCATTCGCAACCGTCTCCATGAAGCTGGGCTACGGTCCCGCACACCGTTAGGCCGTCTTCCGCTCACGCCCCAACATCGTGCAGCCCGCCTCCAGTGGTGTCGCGACAGGCGTGAATGGAGGGACGAATGGAGACGTGTCGTCTTCAGCGATGAGAGTCGCTTCTGCCTTGGTGCCAATGATGGTCGTATGCGTGTTTGGCACCGTGCAGGTGAGCGCCACAATCAGGACTGCATACGACCCAGGCACACAGGGCCAACACCCGGCATCATGGTGTGGGGAGCGATCTCCTACACTGGCCGTACACCACTGGTGATCGTCGAGGGGACACTGAATAGTGCACGGTACATCCAAACCGTCATCGAACCCATCGTTCTACCATTCCTAGACCGGCAAGGGAACTTGCTGTTCCAACAGGACAATGCACGTCCGCATGTATCCCGTGCCACCCAACGTGCTCTAGAAGGTGTAAGTCAACTACCCTGGCCAGCAAGATCTCCGGATCTGTCCCCCATTGAGCATGTTTGGGACTGGATGAAGCGTCGTCTCACGCGGTCTGCACGTCCAGCACGAACGCTGGTCCAACTGAGGCGCCAGGTGGAAATGGCATGGCAAGCCGTTCCACAGGACTACATCCAGCATCTCTACGATCGTCTCCATGGGAAAATAGCAGCCTGCATTGCTGCGAAAGGTGGATATACACTGTACTAGTGCCGACATTGTGCATGCTCTGTTGCCTGTGTCTATGTGCCTGTGGTTCTGTCAGTGTGATCATGTGATTTATCTGACCCCAGGAATGTGTCAATAAAGTTTCCCCTTCCTGGGACAATGAATTCACGGTGTTCTTATTTCAATTTCCAGGAGTGTAGTTGTGAGCGTTGATTACCTTTGAGACTAGTTGTGCTGAGTTGTGTTAGTCAGGAATACCTTTAGAAAGACAAATGTGCCATTATCAGCTCCTCACAAAGTTTGAACGAGGTCGTGTAATAGGGCTACAAGAAGCTGGATGATCTTCTGAAATACTGCAGAAAGACTTGGCAAGAGTGTAGCCGCTGTACATGTATGCTGGCAGTAATGGTCAAGGGAACATACGTTAACGTGAAGATCGGGCTCCGGACATCCACGTGGCACTACCGGAGACGGAAGACCATCGTGCTCTGGATATGGCTGTGACGCATCGTACTGCATCTGCAGCAGCAATTTGAGCAGCAGTTGGCGTCACGTGACACAATGAGATGATACAAATCGGTTACTTTGAGGATATCTTCGAGCAGACGCTCTGTAGCGTGCATCCCACTGACCCCAAACCAGCGCCTTTTGCGACTTTAGTGGTGTCTAGCGAGAGCTCATTAGAGGGCATGGGTGGAGTTCTGTTGTGGTTTCTGATGAAACCTGATGGTGCCTCGGTGCCGGTGATGGCTGTTTGTTGGTTAGGAAGAGATCAGTTGAGGTCCTGCAACAACGCGTCTGCTTACTAGACACACTAGACCTACACCTGTAGTAGGCATGGAACTCTCACAAACTGGCACTCGGCACCTAATCAAAACACCTGCTCGTTTGCATGTTGCATTCATCATTCTGGTGGTTACACCGGTCGTTAATGTACCAGCATTCCACATTTCCAGTGGCTTATCTCGCGCTTAAATTAACCTGTCATCTTTCAGTGTTAATTACTTAAATGTGTTACCTAGACAAATGCGTTCCCTAAACTTCATTATTGTACATTAACTATTTGTTGGTGTTGCGATTTCTTCCCTCAGTGTACAATACGCCCCACGGTGTACCGTACATTTATATGTTCTGTGACGCGTTTGCTCTTAAATTAATAAATGTTTGCGATTTATTTTCAGATATACCACTTTCATGAAAACTTTTAAAATCTGTGGAAAGGATATTATCATATCCCTGTTCTAATATGTATTATGTATCCTTCTTCTTTCACAAGTTGTACATTGCTGAGGGTGTCCTCACTATGGAAAGAAAGGTATTTTATAATCTATGTATATAGCGATACAACTGAAATGGTTGCTTATTGAGTAAAGAATACATGCCAGCGGAACCCATTTAATCGTGAATCACAGCTGTAGTGAGTCTCACTCCCGAAGTAGATAGCCCAAAATGTTGAAGGATTGTTTTCTTGCGAATTACAAAAAATAATTTTCAAAAACTCGGAAAAGACATCGATATCGCGTGAAATTCCACTAAGAATTTTGAAGAAGCGGTTTTCAGCCGAATGCAAATATTTTTCAGCCCCTTACGTGTATCCCCAGAAGAGAATGTGTAGATATGCTCTGATTTATAAA
Organism: Schistocerca cancellata; assembly: GCF_023864275.1. Taxonomy (NCBI): domain Eukaryota; kingdom Metazoa; phylum Arthropoda; class Insecta; order Orthoptera; family Acrididae; genus Schistocerca; species Schistocerca cancellata. Next base: position 724,974,137 of record NC_064627.1, read on the forward strand.
TAGCTGAACAGTGGCATCAGAACAAGTCCTTAGTGAACCCGAATAAGCAGTATATATAAGAAATAAAGAAACAGTCTCATTATACAATGGTTAAGCTTGTATAGACGCAAATGCAGATATAGGAGGAAGGCACAAATACAACAGTAATGACATTTTCTGCTGTTAGTGCTGTTATCATCAGCTTTAGGCAGGTGACAAGTGTTCTAGCAAAGCTATTTGTATTTTTTACATGTCACTTTCCGACTCCGTAACTTGTCGACAGTCTTTAACTATTTCATCTAATTCGTGTGGAGAAAAACATACTTAACTTAATTTCTAAGTGCGTAAACCGCACCATGCCTGCAGTGTTGACAGGCTGGCCGTCTACAGATGGAAGGGAACGTTTAAAAGTGGTCAAATTAATACTTGATTCATGTCATACACTTCCCATGACTATAAACTTTCAAAAAAGTAAGACAATTATCTGCTAGTAGTCGTATTTTCTGAGAGGGAAGAAATGTGAAATATAACGAAGCATGTATCCACTATTAAGTCTAGAACAAGAAGTCACGCAGCCTTCCAACAAAAATATATAGCCTAATGCAGTTCATTATGACTTGTTACGAAAACGTTTGTTACAGAACAAACGAGTTAAAAGTTGAACTACATAAACTAAAAAAGTTACGTAATTTGCACATGGTATGACCACTACCCCAGTTTCGTGTGGAACATACCAAAGTCAGTAATGCATTCAAGCTCCGCTAAATTTTGCTACAGCTCGAAGCTTGCTGACCAGATTCCTCTTTATATTCAGCACTTAACAGAAACTACGTGATATCAAATTTTGCAGAAACAAAATACTGTGACCATAAGTGCAGATGTAGCTACTATTCAAAACAAAGAATATTTACGGCTAGCATAAAAAATTAGTACAGCTATTGGCCTAATACGACACTGGATCAGGAAATAAAGATTAAAAATTAAGAATCTGTAAACTTTGAGTCCTTCATTAAATCTCTGACGAAGTCTGTATTTCAAAACAGAAAGCTTTTTGCTTAATGTACAGGTATTGTTCTGTCTACAGCAGCGGACATTTGTTAGAAGAATATGATGCAATCACGAAGAACACTAATTTTCTGAAAAGATATTCCCTTATCAGACTATTCTCCTGTCCGATTATAGTCTAGAGACAATGGAAGATCGTCAATATAACGACGATGATGTCCATATGATTCAAAAGTAATCGCAACTGATCTATACATCAGCTTCCACGAAATTCAACGTCGGAAGGGCACTCAGGCAGTACAGCCTATATGCAATACTCCTTCCTATTATTTTTCTTACGACATAGCTACGTCACCGTAATTAACAATACCAAATGAAGCTGGAAGCTGCCAAAGTTTGATTCCACATTTGCACAGTATTGCCTCGATAGCAAAACACAAATATACAGTCATGTTCGGATAAAAACAAAGTTCATATTCACAGGAGATGTACATTAGTATGTCGTGCAAAAATGATTAGCATTTGAAACATGTCAGTCCGCGGGTTCAAGATCGACACCACCTACCGGTAAAATGTGCCTGCGGGTCTCGTTGTCGCAGTGAACCGCAGGTAAAGGACCAGTGTGACTTGAGCAGACGTGCAGGATGTCTTGCAAACGCATGCGTGAACCGTGAGTTTAAAGGAGGGAGCGTTATTGGCATGAGAGAATGTGATGCACCCATCCGGGGAATCGCTGCTCTTGTGGGACGAAAGTATTTCGGTAGTGCAACTGGTGTGTGCAGAATGGGTCACGGAAGGCCTTAGAACGTGACGAGATGGATTAGGTCGCACCATCAGGACCCTCCCCCTAGAAGATCAACATCTCATTCGAATGCCACTGCAGGAATGATATGCTGTCTCCTCGACTCTGGAGCAACGGTGTAGCAATGTAACTCACCGCACACAATCAGGGGTGACAGTCCGTCGCGCGTCTATTACGGCATGGGTTACGTGCGCGACGTTCACTTGTCCGCCTTCCTTTGGCAAATGTACAGAAACATGCTAGGTGGCAATGGTGTATGGAAAGACGTCACTGGGACAGGAATAGCTTCAGATAGTGTTTTCGGACGAATACAGGTTCTGTTTGAAAATGATGGCCGCATTTTAGTTTGGCGCAGACAGGGGGAGCGGAACGACAGTGGCTGCAGTCGCACAAGACATATAGGGCCAACTCACGGCGTTATGGTGTGGGGTACTAATAGTTACATCCGCAGAACGCAACTCCTGCGTGTTCAAGGCACTGTGAACAGTGTGACTTACGTGAATCCTGCCAACCCGTAGCCATACCCTTTCTGCAAACACCCCAGACGCTATTTTTCAGCAAGACAATGCACGACTCATGTTGGTGTCACTGGAAGTCAACCGTTTGCCGTCCCGTCTGATCACCAGGCTCGTCGGCAATCTAAAATATGTGGGATATGTGAACCGACGGGTGCAACGCTGAGACCCAAGGCCAAAAAACAGACGAATTTTGGAACCAGGTGAGTGCAGCAAGGATGGCTGTACCACAAGGCACAATTCGCACCTTATATGCGTCGATGTCATCGTGCATGGAACAATAATTTATCAGGGCCCATGACGTACCCTGCGCCTACTAGGTAACAAGACACATGCTGAACCGAGGTGACTGAAATGCTGATCATTTCTGCAGAACATGCTAATGTACATGTCCTGTGAATATGAACGTCCTTCCTTTAGTCGTTCAAGATATTCTGCTTTTTCCTGAACATGATTGTATAATTTGGATAAAAATCTTGTAACACTAACTGGATTAAAATTTCTGAAGGATTATCTTCGGTTAGGGATAACTGCAAACCGAACACTTTGCAATGCGAAGATTCATTTAGTTTATAAGAGAGAGTTCGTGCACAACCGTAATATGTGTAATGTAGGCCATACGTTTAATCTCGTTTTCGATTCATATATCTTCGTTGCTACATTCAACACAGTCCTCTACTAATCTTTCATCGCATAAATGACGATATGTGAAAACGAGTGAAGTATCTGAAACTTTTTCGTACAGAAATAAAAGCTTTTTTTACAATGTATGAAATGAGAAATTGTAAGTGTACAGTTTAATAATTTTCTCATAGCGTCTGCGGAATTGCAGCGACAGATAAATAAAAACGAATCCTGTTACAGTTCAAGCCATATTAATAAGCTGCGCGGGGTAGCCGCACAGTCTCAGGCGCCTTGCCACGGTTCGCGCGGCTCCTCCCGTCGGAGGTTCGTGTCCTCCCAGGTGTGTGTGTGTGTGTGTGTGTGTGTGTGTGTGTGTGTGTGTGTGTGTGTGTGTGTGTGTGTGTTTCCTTAGCGTAAGGTTGTTTAAGTTAGATTAAGTAGTGTCTGAGCCTAGGGATCGATGATCTCAGTACTTTGGTCCCACAGGAACTTACCACAAATTTCCAATTTCCATATTAATAAAATATCTATTTTTCGTGTCTGATTTTAATAAACCTAGCAACTTAAAATCTTACACACCAGTGTTATCATGTGTTTTTATTCATATTTTCGTACAATATACCTAGTAGTTTAGAAAATTTAACGTCGTGAATAGCCTGTAAGCCTTGGGTTATGGGAACATCCGTAAAGGACGAGTAACAAGAAATTTACCCATCTTTATTGTAGTATATCAGTGTAAATGTTTTCCAGTAATTTCTTTGTTGACGTGCGCATATCAGCACACGTAGCTTAAAACTGCATTTTCAATAACGAATATCAGAATCCAGGTTTTGAAATACGGAGGGGTCGGCTTGCATTCGATACACATCTTACTTTCCACTGTTGCCTGTGGGTTCGATGGCTCAGACAATTGACAGAAATAACCTAGACTGCTGAAACAGCTTTGTGGTTTTATTTCACGCAAAACTGTGGAACTGTTTCAGTCCGCCTTTCTAAGCTTACGTCACTGCGGAGTGACGTCATCGATCGGTGCATGTGGTAAATGTTCTACTGTAAAGTTTTATATCATGCGGTCGTTACAGTTTCATTTTGGAATATGGTCTGCTGCCATTCCAGAAACGACGGCAATGTATTTTCTCACCCGCCTTTCTAGCATCAGCCAATGAAAATGTTTGCTAGCGTAATGAGAGCAGTACACTTCACACATAATTGGAAGAAAGAATAAAAAATGATAGTATGGGATCCTACCAAATGCAATCAAAACTGTACAAAGTTCCTGCAGCGTTCTGAAACGCGTAATTATGTGCTACTGGAGCTTTTTATGACAGATTGTTACTTGACTGCTGACAACACGGCAGTTCTAGTAGTAGCAATTTCCCTGAAAAACTTGCTCAATCAAGTCATTCTTTAACTTTTTAATCACCTATCTGTTCACCATCGAATGTAAGTAACTGCTAAATATACGCCGCATTGAAAATGCGTACATGTCGTTAGTCGAACAAGACATCCAGCATTACGTTCATGTAATATGCGTTTACTTCTCGGCGAGAAAAAAGTTACTGTCGCCCAAGAAGTCACTACGTCGTCTTTTCAAATGTTTGACAATCATTTCGTGACATATGGGGAATAGCACAATCTTTCAATCTTAAAGTACAGTTTTTCTCCACGAATTAAAAGAATCTAACAAAGCGAAGAGGAAGGCAGACTATTAAATAGTTTCGCATACTCGTGGACAACTATATAAAATTTAATTCTTGTTATACATCCGTAGAGGGTACGTCACTAACATGTACACGGACATCCCTGTAGCTAAAATTACATTCATCATCAAAATGAACTTATCCAAGTTTAACAGAATGGGCAATATAGAAACCAGTAAGCTCGGTGACATTATAAAGTTAGTCTTGATGCCAAACTATTTCACCTTCAATGGACACTTACATGAACAAAAAGAAACCCTTGCTGCGGTGAACTGCCTATCAGGAACACTCACACACACATTTTTATGTCACTTTGAAAACTAATTTCGTGAACTTTATCATGATCTGACTAAAACAAGTTGAATATTATCATCGTTCTGAAGATGAAGCACTTTTCCTGTTCTGTAGCACTCTTGATGTAGCTAATACATTTTACCAACGGTTTAATACGTTATATCAGGATATCACCTTCGGCATAGAGCATGAGGACAATGGCGGTGTAAATTTTTTGCGTACAATTCATGGAATGGGTGCCTCGAAGTATTACTGATAGAGAAAATTTTACATACCAAACACCTTCTGTTCAGTTGCATGACTGCCATACTCCGGTGTGGTAGATGTTTACAACTTTCTTTGATCAACGCAAGCGACTCGGCAATTGAACCCATGAACCTAGCTGCACGCACAGACAGTGAAGAAATGAGAGCACTCCACCGTTTTTTCGTGTGTTGTGACGTTTATGTGGGTTGTTTGTGGTGTGTGTGAGCTACTGTTCTACTCGGGTAAGCACTAATGAACTTCATACCTTTATTGGCAATATATAAAATACCCCTGTGGCTGTTGTTACAGTACGTTTTTGAAGAGTGTCCTGGCTGGCTGCGCGCACTGAGCTAGCGTGATACAGTCATTACGCGCGTCACTTGATACTCTCTCATATTAGTGGCTCATCATATATAGTTTTTGCAGTCTGCGTTCAGTGGTGGCGATAAAACAGCACTACATGCAAATTAACCTGAGCGCTCTTGCATTGCGCGGCGGGGAGCAAGCAGTGCAGTTAACCAGTGTGGACTCATATTAATATCGGGAAAGCTTTTAGGACAGAGCAGAGTATGTCAAAGTAAATTACGTGGCTTGCACAGAGGCTGGAAGTAGAATGATTGTTGCCTCTCCTCACACTGGAGCACAGTACTAAACCCGCCGAAAGAGCATTGTTAAAAGCTGGGTGTCTGGATGTAATGAACATCTAAGGCGGAGCGAACATATGTGTGGTAGTCGCCGAGGCCGCTTTGTGACTAGGAGTACGAGAGCCAGCTCGACGCGGCCAATGACATTACTAGATATCTGACATCAAAGTCGCCAATCTTGGAAGTTATCTTGTAATGACGTGGGCACTCGCGTACTTGGAATAATAATAAAAAAATCTATTATAACAAATACGCACACCGTAATCCTCTTACTACTGAGGACGGTCCTAGAATGAAGAGTAAATTGTCTAGCAGCAGTGGTCCCCTACAACTATTGGCTGATAGCAACAGCGGATGAGTGATATATAATTCAGATTGTTCGGATATTTTTGGGTACAAGGTACAATGTGACATTGTGATGAGATCTTACTCGAGTGATGTTCGGTGAAGACCTACGCTTAACGTCAGCCAGCTAATTATTTATACTGCATCCATCTTTTTCTGTGAGAATGGATAACTTACATTAGTAGGCAGGTATACATCAGGCGGATAGTGTGTTCCATTTTTTTGCTAGTACATCTGCAATTTGGTGTATCCATCCAAATTTACCAATTTGCAGATTTGATGTCCTACCACTTGACTAGTTTTTACAGCCAACTTCATCAGTTTCCAGACGTGGGGAGAATCGACTACTGTTTATTACCGACTATGATATGACGTCATTATTTTTATACTGGCGAAGTATCTTACCACATCATATGTATAAGGTACGTGTGGTGTGTGTACGATATATGTACAGCGTATGTAGGACTTATATGCGAGCCGGCCGGAGTGGCCGAACGGTTCTAGGCGCTACAGTGTGGAACCGCGAGACCGCTACGGTCGCAGGTTCGAATCCTGCCTCGGGCACGGATTTGTGTGATGTCCCTAGGTTAGCTAGGTTTAAGTAGTTCCAGGGGACTGATGACCTCAGAACTTGAGTCCCATAGTGCTCAGAGCCATTTGAACCTTATATGCGATGTATTTGTTGTCATCACGGAATCGTGATGCCAATTTTCCCATTATAGACCCAGTTTAAAAATTTCTGAATTTGCTGTCCTGCCACATTACTAGTTTTTGCTAATTTCCATATCTGGAAGCCTATCAATTTTTCTGCTGTGCAGCCAAAACTATCAGTTTCCGGATTTGGTGGCACAAGTCTAACATTTTCCAGACTACGGTACTTCCTCTCTCCGTCCAAACAGGCCTCCGATGGACTAACGGTACCGACCGACTGCCGTGTCAATCTCAGCCAATAGGCGTCACTGGATGCGGATATGGAGGGGCATGTGACCAGCACACTGCTCTGCCGGCCGTTGTCAATTTTCGTGGCAGGAGCCGCTACTTGTCTGCCAAGTATTTTCTTAGTTGGCCGTACAAGGGCTGAGTGCACCCCGCTTCCAACAGCTCTAGGCAAACTACGGAGGTAACCTATCCAAGTACTAGCTAAGCCCTAAGGTGTTTGGCTACGGAGATCTGAGAGAAAACGGTGTCACCACTATGGCGAGGGCGTTGGCCAGACTGTTACACGACGTCATTATTTTATACTGTCAAAGTACTTTAACTCGCCATTTCTTTAGCTCTGATTCTCACTACAGCATCTGATCCCCTCACTACAGAGGAGAGACCTCAAATAGAGAGCAGCAGTGCATGATTGATAAATAGTACAGGTACTCAGGTACTTTAGAGCACTAAATTAATTATGGGCCTCGACGTTATGACGGTGTGTCGCATGTGAGACTTTATACCAATTAAATGCATGTGTGTTGTCGTCAGAGCGTTTAGATATTTTTGAACTAAAAAATTATTTTGTTACAACTTAGCTCCAAGCACTGAGCTAGAATGAGAGCATATTGATCGAAAACCGTGGGAGCCACTTCAAGTACAGTCAGCAAATGACGAAAGTTTCGCAGTCGAATTAAAATTGCTGGAACGGTGGGAACGTAAACTTCCAGGCCATATACATACAGCACGATGACGTCGAAGAGCGGGGCTGCGGGCCAGTGGGCGCGGGTTGGGACTGGTTTTCACGGGGCACTGACGCAGTAGTCTCAGAATTCCTAGAGTGACGATAACATTGCGCAGGTGTACTGACCGGATGTGATGATTTCCGAATTACAGGAATGCAGATGCTGGTGTCAGAAGCTATAGGACCAGGCCTCTCCTCGACACCCTGCTTGCCAGTGGTACGCCATTTCATCTACATCTACGTCTACATCTACGTCATTCCTTGCAAGCCAGATAATGATGCGTGGCGGAGGGTAATTTCGGTACCACTATCTGATCCCACCAACCCTGCGCCACTGCGAATAGTGCGCGGGAAGAATGATTGTCGGAAAGCCTCTGTATTGGCTCTAATTTCTCGAATTTCCTACTCGTGGCCAATACGCGCGATGTATGTCGGAAAGAAATAATAAGTTGTCCGACTCCTCTTGAAAAATGGTGTCCCGAAATTTCAATAGTAAATCTCTCCGTTATGCACAAAGCCTCTCTAGTAACATCTGCAAGTGGATGTTTGTTTAGCATCTCCTTAACGCTCTCCCGTCAGTTAAACGATCCCGTGACGAAACGCGCCGCTCTTCGTTGGATCTTCTCTATTAGTCCAGCCTGACAGGGATCCCAGATAGGTGAACAATACTCAAGAATCTGGCGAACAAGCGCCTTATAAGTTACTTCTTTCGTGGATGAGACATTTCGTTAAGATTCTTCCTATGAATCTGAGTCTGGTGTCTGCTTTTCCCACTATCCGTTTTATGTGGTAATTCCACTCAAGGTCGCTCTGGATAGTTACGCCTAGATACTTTACGGCAGACGCTGTCTCCAGCTGTTTTTCATAGATAGTGTAGCTGTACAGTAGTGGATTTCTTTTCCTATGTATGCGCTATATGCTACATTTTTAGTTATATTCAGGGTCAACTGCCACAGCCTTCACCAATCATCAGTTCTCTGCAGGTTGTTCTGCAAATTCTTACTATCTTCTGGCGTTGCTACTTTGGTATAGACAACTGCATTATCTGCGAATAGCCTTAAATAGCACCCGAGGCTTTCTATTGCGCCATTTATATATATTGTGAACAGCAACGGTCCGCTCACACTTCCCTGTGGTACTCCGGATATTACCTTTACATCTGTCCATTTAGTTCCGGTAAGAGCGACGTGATGACTTCTATCTGCAAGAAAATCTTGAATCCAATCGCAGGTCTGCTCCGATACTCTGTAATCTAGTATTTTTTTCATTAAACGATAGTGCGGGACGGTGTCAAATGCCTTACTGAAATAAAGGAAAACGGCATCAACCTGAGCGCCGTTGTCCACTGCGCTGTGGATCTCATGTAGGAATGTTGAACTTCATCCAATGCGTTGTGAAATAGCCCTGGGAAAGCTTGACTAAAATCTGCAAGTGCTATTATACCTTCCGTTACAATAGCACAAAAGCACCAAATCTACGAGGAAAGCCGAGTGATTAAAAAAACTAATTATCTCGAGTAATGACGATCTGGTATTCTTTCACGGATTGACGTCTACTCACTTTATTCTACTGAATCCTTGTAAATCACTGTCATTGCTTACTACATTTGTTCAAAAAGTTCCAGGACTGAGTAAATAAAAAAAAATAGAGAAACATTAAGATGGTAGTTTTAATGCTTCAGATTTTCTACATGCTCTCCTCCCACTTACGTACAACGCACACGAGATCCATTTGACCGTGCCAAACCGTCAGAAAAGACCTTCTTTGGGATGTAGTTCAATTCGCGCCTCGCATTCCCTTCAGTGTTGATTATGTCGCCGAACTGTTGGCATTCATGTGAATTTCTTCACTTTGTTTCATTAAAATGTTCTTATTGATAAAATGAAGTCTCGGTGAAGGCGAATGGGACAAATTTTGCACGCACTTCTCTCTTCCTCAAAAGACCTGGAGAATTTCGTTAACATTTGGTTTGTACATGTTGCTCCATTGCGATTCTGCTGTCTACAGTAAGTTAGGTCAAGCTGCTTTAGTATTTACTGCACTGTCCTTAGTTATACGCCACGAAATGAAAAGATGTCGGAACTTTTTGGACGGACGGTATACATCAGCTGTGAAGGACCGCGTGACTGCCTTATACCACTTCTGTACCATGTACAGCGTTTCAAAGCAGAGCTCTTTTAAGGCGGTGACTAAAATTTGTGCTGTGAGCTTATGAAACAAATTCAGGCCTACTGGAGACGTATCGGCACTAACTGATTCCGTCTACTATCCACAGATCTTAAAGGAAGGCAGAAAAAAGTACTAAGTTTCATGAAAACTAGAGAAGCCACAGAAGCATATGTGAAGCATATATACTGTTCTCTTGATGATTGGGCCTGCAGTGAAATATATCTCTTGAAAGGACATTATAAGTGAGGTTGCAGCATCACTGCTTAAAACATTTGATTATTGCGCCAGCTATTTCGGAACATTTCCATTTTAAGGTAACTGTGTATACAAAGTTTGAAGATTACAAAGTGCTATAGTTCTATAGGAATTTGAGACTTAATTTATTACATATGAAGAATTTCGTGAATTATTGAGGTTCAGCAGAAATTGCGGTCATAATTTTCATTACCACGAATCACACAAGCAACTATGATGTAATTTTTATGTTTGTAAATTTTGTAAGTAAGAGGGAGACTTGCGCCTACATTGTCCTGACGTATGTATAACGTCTGGTGTGACTGTATGTGGTGACTGTTCTCGTTGTATTTCAAGTGATATTCTAAATATCGATTTCACGCCGATTTTGTGCTGTTTTATACAGGGCTATTACAAATGATTGAAGCGATTTCTTAAATTCACTGTAGCTACATTCATTGACATATGGTCACGACACACTACAGATACGTAGAAAAACTCAAAGTTTTGTTCGGCTGAAGCCGCACTTCAGGTTTCTGCAGGCAGAGCATTCGGGAGCGCAGTGAGACAAAATGGCGACAGGAGCCGAGAAAGCGTATGTCGTGCTTGAAATGCACTCACATCAGTCAGTCATAACAGTGCAACGACACTTCAGGACGAAGTTCAACAAAGATCCACCAACTGCTAACTCCATTCGGCGATGGTATGCGCAGTTTAAAGCTTCTGGATGCCTCTGTAAGGGGAAATCAACGGGCCGGCCTGCAGTGAGCGAAGAAACGGTTGAACGCGTGCGGGCAAGTTTCACGCGTAGCCCGCGGAAGTCGACGAATAAAGCAAGCAGGGAGCTAAACGTACCACAGCCGACGGTTTGGAAAATCTTACGGAAAAGGCTAAAGCAGAAGCCTTACCGTTTACAATTGCTACAAGCCCTGACATCCGATGACAAAGTCAAACGCTTTGAATTTTCGGCGCGGTTGCAACAGCTCATGGAAGAGGATGCGTTCAGTGCGAAACTTGTTTTCAGTGATGAAGCAACATTTTTTCTTAATGGTGAAGTGAACAGACACAATGTGCGAATCTGGGCGGTAGAGAATCCTCACGCATTCGTGCAGCAAATTCGCAATTCACCAAAAGTTAGTGTGTTTTGTGCAATTTCACGGTTCAAAATTTACGGCCACTTTTTCGTCTGCGAAAAAAACGTTACAGGACACGTGTATCTGGACATGCTGGAAAATTGGCTCTTGCCACAACTGGAGACCGACAGCACAGACTTCATCTTTCAACAGGATGGTGCTCCACCGCACTTCCATCATGACGTTCGGCATTTCTTAAACAGGAGATTGGAAAACCGATGGATCGGTCGTGGTGGAGATCATGAACAACAATTCATGTCATGGCCTCCACGCTCTACCGACTTAACCCCATGCGCTATCTTTCTGTGGGGTTATGTGAAAGATTCAGTGTTTAAACCTCCTCTACCAAGAAACGTGTCAGAACTGCGAGCTCTCATCAACGATGCTTTCAAACTCATTGATGGGGTCATGCTGCGCCGAGTGTGGAAGGAACTTGACTATCGGCTTGATGTCTGCCGAATCACTAAAGGGGCACATATCGAACATTTGTGAATTCCTAAAAAAACTTTGAGTTTTTGTATGTGTGTGCAAAGCACTGTGGAAATATCTCAAATAATAAAGTTATTGTAGAGCTGTGAAATCGCTTCAATCATTTGTAATAACCCTGTACATTGTGGCGCAATATTATGATATAATATTGTAGATATTTCCTGTAATTTTTGACAGTTCACACCATAGATGTTTTATATTTACATAGTAACAGACTATCAGAGGCGATCACTCACGAAATTCTTCACTTAAAAAAATTAAGTCTAAAATTCTTTTAGAACTATAGAACATTGTGATTCTCATACTTTGTAAAAGTTGGTACTTGAAAATGGAAATCTTCCAAAACAGATGCCGTAATAATCAATACATGCTTTAAGCAATGGTACCGGAACCTCACATGTTCTATTCCTTCCACAGATGTATTTTCTGTAGCAATACTGCTGTCCCGTGCCTGCAAAATCTGAGCTTCATCATCGTCGTGTCCGCCCCCTGTAGCTCAGTGGACGCCAGCACGGTAGCTCAGCGTGCTCGGTCAGAGGGTTAGCTGCCCTCTGTAATAAAAAAACTCAGTCAACGGATCAACAAAGAACCTGAACGGCTGTCATCGGACGCCCGTCACGAGCAGATTCATCGACCAATATAGAGCAAAATGAGATTAAAAAAATAATAAAAAATTAAAAAAGTGGTCAGAGCGACAGAAAGTCAATCCTAATGGCCTGGGTTTGATTCCCGGTTGGGTCGGAGATTTTCTCCGCTCAGGGACTGGGTGTTGTGTTGTCCTAATCATCATCATTTCATCTCTATCGACGCGCAAGTCGCCGAAGTGGTGTCACATCGAAAGACTTGTACCCGACGAACGGTCTACCCGACGGGAGGCCCTAGTCACACGACATCTACATTTTTATCGTTGTCATCTCTGGCAATAATTTAACCCCGCATGTAGTGAAGAGGTATGCTAGATCATGTTTCCGGTTCTGTATTTTATTTCATTCACCCAAGTTGGAGAAAAAGTAATGTATCACTGGGCACGTTGGGAGACACGTGCTAGTCACTATTGGAATGGCGTGCAATACTTTTTAATTGCTGAAAGAAAAGGTTGAAACTGCTGTGATTTAATCACATATTTTTAGAGAATTAAAAAGAAAGCCAAGTCGAGGGATAGGACGGCGGCAGTGGAGCGTAGCGAGGGGCCTGGAAGTGGGGACGGGGCGCACCTGTAGCGAGTGTGGCGCGGCCTTTGATTTACGGCCGGCGACACAACGCAGCCCCACCTCTATGAATCAGAAGCAATTACGACCAGCAAAGCCACGGATCGCCTGTGAACCGTGCTCTGCCTGGAAGGTTGGCATACGAAAAAAAGAGGACAATGGCCGGGTTGGTGGAAGAGGGGAAGGGAGTGAGGGGAGAAACCCCTGCTCGAATCGCACAATTTCGCGGCCACGCACGCCCGTTGCCGCTGCGGAATCTGCGTCCGAAAACCTCTGCCATGTTTGTGGGAGGGTGGACGCCGGTTGGTCTGCAGGGCCGTAGGGTGGCTGGACTGGGAACAGCGACATTCGCCTGCAGGCTGCGGCCTACCACCGGACCAGCCGAAAATAAACATCACCGCAGCCGGTGCTCAAAGTAAATACATTAAAACGTCAGTTACGGAATGGCCGTGTCCCTCGCTCCAGCCGACGGCAGCGACTGCGTGAAATTTACTCTGCGGCAGGATAGCGCTGCTGTTAATAAACGTGAAAAGACGTGGGTTAAATGGAAGTGATTTCAGAATCGGCTTTAACTGGTTATTCATTCGTTATATACTTAAGCTTAGTTCTCGTGCATCACTTATCTTGCGGAACGAAACACATATAAAGATTAGAAACCTGCATGATATTCTGGAATTGACTGTTACAATAAACTGAATTAACACACTCTCGTACTCTGCATGTACAGCTTGTCCCAAGCCTGTAAGTAAAAAATGTGCAAATAGTGGAGAAGGCTGAGCACAGTGCTTTTGGACAAGGAATTAATGATAGGAAATGAATGTTAAGTGTTTTCCTTAATAAGCAGCTCAAATAGTGGAGCAGATGCTGAAGCTGGTAGCAGCTACCCTGTTTCAGTGAATGCATTACGCATTGATCCACTGACAGGACTCATTTGCAAGTTCAGAATCATTGGGTCCCCATTACCTACACATGTTTTTTAATGGTAGTGGTGTATTCCGTGCTAAAAGAAGTCTTCTATCAAACACAGCCTTAATGGCCGGCCGTTGTGGGCGAGCGCTTCTAGGTGCTTCAGTCTGGAACCGCGCAACCGCTACGGTTGCAGGTTCGAATCCTGCCCGGGCATCGATGTGTGAGATGTCCTTAGGCTAGTTAGATTTAAGTAGTTCAGAGTTATAGGGGACTGATGGCCTCAGATGTTAAGTCCCATGGTGTTCAGAGCCATTTGAACCATTTTCAACCTTAATTCGAGCAACGTATTTCTGAACATAGAGGGGGTTCTGAAATGCCCGCTATAAACTTGTAGGACTCGGAGAGAGGAGTGAATTCATATTATTTTGAGTATGAACCCATGTACGGAAACATGTTTCCGTTCTACGACTGTTTTAGTTCAAACGTGTAACGCGTCCATATCTGTTGATAGAAAGAGAAATATCTCAGAGTTGCTTGTTTCTGGTATGCAGTAGGGTAGGCAGAACGACGGATACTGCCACTGAGCGTCCTTCAGGATATGTGGATTCAGCAATATGGTGCGCCACCTCACTTCTTACGTGAGATTCGGAGACATCTCAATAGACGACATGGCGAAAGATGGATAGACCGACGTGATCCAACCGCATGGCCACCACATACGACGGATTTAAATCCTGTTGACTATCTCTTGTTGGGTCTCATGCAAAGTTTAACTTACGAGACTCCTGTAGAGACAGATGAAGATCTGTTCGCACGAGCTCTGGTGGCTGCAACAGAAACTGAAGAGACGCTAACAGAGATGAAAAGCGTGTACCAGAACATGCTTCGTAGGTACAATGTTTGTAACAACGTTTGTGTTCGCCACATCGAGCCGCTGTGGTAATGCACCAGTACTGTTCTGTACCTACAGTATGCTGGCCTCTTTTTTGTTTTACAATTATGTAAACACGTAATGTTTAAGTGTTAATACAAATAAATGTGCTTAGGTGATAAGTGGATGTTTCGTTATCTTTACTTCGAATTTTTCCGTCACGACTCATGCAGAAGTGGATGATTTAAACATCTGAGCGAAACCGCCGTAGAACGGAAACGGTACGTTTCCGGACACGGGTCACAATTCAGAAAGTTTTATCAAAAATCATATGAAAGTGGAAGTTTTTGGGTTTGTTAATACACTGCATTACTGGGCAGAGCATCAACAATGTGTATCATTGAGATGCTTCACTGCCGAGTCGTCAGACGTTGCCCATTCCTTGTCTGCACCCGCAGTCCGGCCTAACTCTGGTGTACAGCAAAGAATCCCACTGTCAATCATTTCCCCCATAGCCAGATATCTCAAGTGACCACCTATAAAACGTTGATGACTCTAGGCCGAGCATTAAAGTGTTTAAAGGACCATCTCCGCAATACAATTATTTGTTAGAAACTTTAATCGCACTTTAATCACGCCCTACTTTCCCTCACTAGTAGCAAAAAAGTTGCCAGAAATGTACGTTAGGAAAAGCGTAAGTTTTCCGATATCTGTAAACTCTGCGTCCTACTGATTCGTAAATCTTTCTTGGCTTCCAGCGCATCCATTTCCCAATATCGCCCTGAGAAAACAGTGTTTGGTGCTTACTCTCACCCACCACTGCATAGCGTCGTCCACTAACTCATTGTCTATAAACTCGGTTTCTCTACTGACTGGGTATCTTGGTGTCCCCTGTAACAGATATAAAATAACGCTACTTGACTTTAGCTTTGCGACACAGAAGTGAGCATTGCACCTAAAGCACCAAGTGTATCCACAATGTACGGTTGCAGCTTTCAAACTTCTATGCTTTCTTTCCACTGACTTCATAGTAGCTAATTCTCATGGGATGAAGTGTTGCGACCTTTCAAACCTCCATGCTTTCTTTCCACTAACTTCATAGTAACTAATTCTCATAGGATGAAGTGTTTGTGACCCTCCGCCACGCACCGTCAGGTGGCTTGCGGAGTATGGACGCAGATGTAGATTAGGAGGACGTGAAGGCACTTCAAGAGAGATCCATCATTCTAGCATTTTGGTGAAAACATGAGACAAATATTCAGTAATTACCTGTGCCTTAGACTATGAGAGGGAACTCTCTTGTTCTGGAGGTATCGCATCAATGTTGTCATAAGGAAACACGATTCTTGGTATCATTTTCACTTACTAGTTGTAACGTAGCAACTACGTTACGTAGTAACGTATAAACGTACCCGCCTGTATTTTGCTTTTTACTAACATCTGGTAATAATAGTAGCAATTAAAGGCTTCATCAAAATTTAAAGGGAATGTTGTTGTGGTCTTCAGTCCTGAGACTGGTTTGATGCAACTCTCCACGTTACTCTATCCTGTGCAAGCTTCTTCATCTCCCAGTACCTACTGCAACCTACATCCTTCTGAATCTGCTTAGTGTATTCATCTCTTGGTCTCCCTCTACGATTTTTACCCACCACGCTGCCCTCCAGTACTAAACTGGTGATCCCTTGATGCCTCAGAACATGTCCTACCAGCCGATCCCTTCTTCTAGTCAAGTTGTGCCACAAACCTCTTCTCCCCAATCCTACTCAATACTTCCTCATTAGTTATGTGAGCTACCCAGCATTCTTATGTAGCACCACATTTCTAAAGTTTCTATTCTCTTCTTGTCCAATCTATTTATCGTCCATGTTTCACTTCCATACAGGGCTACACTCCATACAAATACTTTCAGAAACGACTTCCTGACACTTAAATCTATACTCGGTACTAACAAATTTTTCTTCTTCAGAAATGCATTCCTTGCCAATGCCAGTCTACATTTTATATCCTCTCTACTTCGACCATCATCTGTTATTTTGCTCCACAAATAGCAAAACTCCTTTACTACTTTAACTGTCATTTCCTAATCTAATTCCCTCAGCATCACTTGACTTAATTCGACTACATTCCATTATCCTTGTTTTGCTTTTGTTGATATTCATCTTATATGCTCCTTTCACGACACTATGCATTCCGTTCAACTGCTTTTCCAAGTCCCTTGCTGTCTCTGACATAATTACAAGGTCATTGGCGAACCTCAAAGTTTTTATTTCTTCTCCATGGATTTTAATACCTACTCAGAATTTTTCTTTTGTTTCCTTCACTGCTTGCTCAATAGAGATTGAATAACATCTGGGAGAGGCTACAACCCTTCTCACTCCCTTCCCAACCACTGCTTCCCTTTAATACCCCTCGACTCTTATAACTGCCATCTGGTTTCTGTACAAATTGTAAATAGCTTATCGCTCCCTGTATGTTGCCACTGCCACCTTCAGAATTTGAAAGAGAGTATTCCAGTCAACATTGTCAAAAGCTTTCTCTAAGTCTACAAATGCTAGAAAAGTAGGTTCGCCTTTTCTTAATCTAGTTTCTAAGATAAGTCGTAGGGTCAGTATTGCCTCACGTGTTCCGATATTTCTATGGAATCCAGACTTATCTTCTCCGAGGTCGGCTTCTACTAGTTTTTCCATTCGTCTGTAAAGAATTCGCGTTAGTATTTCGCAGCTGTGACTTATTAAACTGATAGTTCGGTAATTTTCTCATCTGTCAACACCTGCTTTCTTTGGGATTGGAATTGTTATATTCTTCTTGAAGTCTGAGGGTATTTCGCCTGTCTCATACATCTTGCTCACCAGATGGTAAAGTTTTGTCAGGACTGTCTCTCCCAAGGCTGTCAGTAGTTCTAATGGAATGTTGCCTACTTCCGGGGCCTTGTTTCGACTTAGGTCTTTCAGTGCTCTGTCAATCTCTTGACGCAGTATCATATCTCCCATTTCATCTTCATCTACATCATCTTCCATTTCCATAATACTGTCCTCAAGTACATCGCCCTTGTATAGACCCTCTATATACTCATTCCACCTTTCTGCTTTCCCTTCTTTTCTTAGAACTGGGTTTCCATCTGAGCTCTTGATATTCATACAAGTGGTTCTCTTTTCTCCAAAGGTCTCTTTGATTTTCCTGTAGGCAGTATCTATCTTACCCCTAGCGAGATAAGCCTCTACATCCTTACATTGGTCCTCTAGCCTTTCCTGCTTAGTCATTTTGCACTTCCTGTCGATCTCATTTTTGAGACGTTTGTATTCCTTTTTCCCTGCTTCATTTACTGCATTTTTATGTTTTCTCCATTCATCAATTAAATTCAATATCTCTTCTGTTACCCAAGGATTTCCACCAGCCCTCGTCTTTTTACCTACTTGATCCTCTGCTGCCTTCACTACTTCATCCTTCAAAGCTACCCATTCTACTTCTACCGTATTTCTTTCCCCAATTCCTTTCAATTGTTCCCTAATGCTCTCCCTGAAACTCTGTACAACCTCTGGTTTAGTCAGTTTATCCAGGTCCCATCTTCTTACATTCCCACCTTTATGCAGTGTCTTCAGTTTTAATCTACAGTTCATAACCAATAAATTGTGGTCAGAGTCCACATCTGCCACTGGAAATGTCTTACAATTTAAAACCTGGTTCCTAAATCTCTGTCTTACCATTATATAATCTATCTGAAACCTGTCAGTATCTCCAGGCTTCTTCCATGTATACAATCTTTTTTTATCATTCTTGAACCAAGTGTTAGCTATGATTAAGTTATGCTCTGTGCAAAATTGGCGGCTTCCTCTTTCGTTTCTTAGCCCCAATCCATATTCACATACTACGTTTCCTTCTCTCCCTTTTCCTACTGACGAATTCCAGTCACCCATGACTATTAAATTTTCGTCTCTCTTCACTATCTGAATAATTTCTTTTATTTCATCATACATTTCTTCAATTTCTTCGTCATCTGCATCTAGTAGGAATATAAACTTGTACTACTGTGGTGCCATCCATTATGCGAAGTGAAATAAAATATTTCTTTGTACTGCAGTTAAAGTAAGAGAGCACTTGAAATGACACTAGTCTGGCTTGCGACTGAACGTTACATATGGAACGCGGTGAATTGTCTGAGGTTGGAAGGTGAGTGTAAGTCGCCGAAGTCATATGGGTGTGGTGTTTGCTCGAGAACACAAAAAATGTCTCGATGGTTCTAGATCTACTTCCCAGGCCACTTCAGTGTGATCGTGTGTTGGACAATGACAGCGTATACCTACGAGGGAATATTAGCAGAACTATCCGTATTTTTTTACGAGATTGTGACATATTGGGGTTTGTGGCGCTCGCGACGTCTCACAAACATGAGATGGCTGCTGGCACGCTCCCAGCCATGGTAAACCTCAAGTGGCATCTTTGCACTAGAGCATCTAGTCACTGCACAGTACCTCCTCAAAACCGACATTGTTTTAAATTCGACGTAGATCTTCAAGTGGTGTGGCGTAAACTTAAAAGCATCTAATAGTGACTGTAGAAAATGCTTGACCGTGTCGTCTGCTTCAATCTTTGATGATTTTTTTTCTTAATGTTTGCTGTAAGTACAGTCGTGGACAAAACGAGCGAGACCCCTCGCCTTTTCGTTATGCTGATCCGCACAGCTTTAAAGTCTGCTACACAGCATAACAGGCAAGGCGACGAAGTGCTACCAACATACAGTACTATGCAAGTTCGCTCAGCTGATGTGCTGAGATAGCTAGCACTGGAGAAACTAGCGCTTTGAAGACGCCACAGCACCGTCTGCCGCCACTTCGTGGGAAACGATATACCTAAAGTATAAGCCAATGTGTTGTATTCGCATATCTGTGACTACGACTAGGATCTAAAGTGTGATTGTGGATAGTACCTATGCTCAAATTGCGAATCTAACATCATGAATAAAGACAAGGGGAAATGAATTAGGCGTCCTTCCTCTTCCGTAACATCAAATATATTTTAGTTATTCTTGTTTAAATGAACTTCGCAGAAAATCTTTCACCAGAAGTGAATAACTTTATAGCTACAACAGATGATATTAACAGCTTGCAGGCGCGGGTTAGCCGTGAGCTCAAAGGCGTCACATCGCGGACCGCGCGGCTCCTTGAGCCGTCAGTTCGAATCCTTCCCCGGGCATGGATGTGTGTTAGGTTAGGTAGGTTTAAATAGTTCTAGACCTAGGGGACTGATGAGCTAAGCAGTTTGGTGGCATAGTTCTTAGAGCCATTTTTTGACCTTTCGCGTAAATTTTCTTTACATAAACGGCCGTATCTTTAGATTGCGTTGACATAGCTCACTTTTTTTTTACACCAGCAAGGGACCGTATACCGCAGGAAGTGCGATACATTTCAGCTAATGATGTCCACCCGTACTCGACGTAAACGTGTTTTAAGGGTTGGGTAGACAGATAGACGGTCAAGAAAGTGAGACTAGTAGGGTTCCGTTTTTACCGGTTTACGTGACGAAAATAGCTACCACAATTACTGAAGATGAGGGCCACATAATAATGTCCCCTACTCTTTATTCGAAATGTTCTAGTTGCAGTCGATACATCAGCATATTAATCGTAGCTACGCTTTCGATCCAAATCACGGTTACAGGAATGCAAATAAAATCCGTTTGCCTATACACGTGGTAATTTACATCCCACTGTAATTGCTACCGCCTTTTAGATGTGCGAGCATTCCCATTGCTAGCTACCTTAAGGAACACTTCGGCTAATGAACGTTTTCTGGCTGTGGTACGTGTAATGGAGATTTCGGAACATTGTAGAATACGTTTGGCAGCTACGTCGCCGTTTATTTCCTGGGGTGGTGCAGATTTATCCTACTAAATTTGCTCTCTAATAACAGTTTTTTGTTATTTCGATAAACATCCCGAATGATTGTCACATAAGCGGTGACACAAAGGTAGACAATTCATGTTTTTGAGTCCAGGAAACTCTATGCAACAGAAACTGCAGATCATTTTGCCGTTTTCATTGGGAAATTTCCGGCTTATTCATATCTGGGGTAATAATAGAGGGCTGTTAGCCTGGGTTGTCTGCTGCGTAGTGAAAGGTGTTTGCTACTGCAAGGGAGATCTGGTTTGTTTTCGGTTCTAATCTCGATGGAGGCAGATAGACTATCAGTAACGGAATTTTATGAAATTCTCGCGCCCCCCCAATACGTTTTATTGCTACCTCTATTCTGTACCGGCGCCCTGTGGACGTCGATATGAAACACTTGTAGAATTTCATACTTGTTACTGCCCACTTTTTCCGCTTCTGTCAATAACTGAATTGACTTAAGTGTGGCACTGAATGATTTTTAACTGAATTTCGTTATGAATCTTCATGAATTGCTAAATTTGCACACTTTCATGGTAGGTCAGCAATGGTAATCCAGTACGACTGGTCTGAACGTTGAAACAGACCATTTAGCGGCCGAATGCGCATAATATTTTGCTGATTCGTAACGATCTGGGGTACTTTGTCTTACTAAAACATTTATGCTATCTCGATAAGCTGAAATTCATTTTTATTAGTACAGTTCATAATAATTGGCGTTTCTTCTTTCATTTATATCTTATATGTAGGTGTTGTGGTTAGCACACTAATCAGCATTAATATAGTCTTACACATGATTGAAAACAGTCTGAAATTTTTCGGAGAGTTTTTCAATTTCACGCCTGTGCATAGTAAGTTGGTAGCACTTCGTCGCCTTGCCTGTTATGCTGTGTAGCAGACTTTAAAGCTGTGCGGATTAGCATAACGAAAAGGCGATGGTCTCGCTCGTTTTGTCCTCGGCTGTACCTGAAACCATTTCTCCTTGTTTGTTATTCTTGTCTCTTACGAGAACTGGATGCAGCTCAACGCTGAACGTGAGAATTATTTGCCTCATCAGTATGAACAACAGCTTCTTCCAAACCTACTACTTTAGTTGCAATAGCAGATGACAGGAAATTTAGCTTATCAGAATACACATATATTTTGCTTGAATTCTACAGCAGAACCACGGTCTGAAGCTTTCCTCTTTTGTCAAATTTACCAAAGCGTCGGGCTTTCTCTGATTCAGGTGAGCCTCTTGCATTCTGCTTTGTCGGAGATGAAACAATTGCTTTTGAAAAACAAAAATTCAACGTTCGTAAGGCGGGAAAACAATTGACAGAAAAAAGAAAAGTTTACTATTACAGGTTATAGAGGGCGCGTCGCTATACAGAGTGCACTTCTGGGAACCTATACATCAAATGGCGAATACTTCAGCTCCCTCAAATTTGAAAGAGACCTTTTTGCAATAATAATTGGAGCATGTTGCGTTTGCACAACTGCGTTCGTAGAAGAGATGGATTCAAGTTGGATGAAATTTCGGAAATAATTAATTTTAGGAGTCAGGAACAACATTTATCGAACTTAATGCTTTAATGCTTATTTACTGTGCCCCAAATTAAACGATGACGTTCGACTTCGGTGATGAAAAGTTCCGTGTGAAAAGTCATTTTTGCAGTAGAAAGGATATTTGCTTGAAAGTACACAGAAAATGCGTGTGATTCAACAGTCATAAATCTCAGACGAGAAATGCAGCACAACCACGCGAGGCGACACTTGTTCACCCCCGCCCTCTGCAGCCACGTGCGAAAGAATGAAACGCGGCTGAATCGCCGCGACCAGCCGCCGCTACCGGCGGGCGCGCAGCGGGTCGCGCGGTCAGACCGTCACTGTGTAAGCGGCCTAAGTTTTACAGTAAATAGTAACACTACGGTATTACGCCTACATTTGTGGGTAGTCTAGAGTCTTGCAGTACGTACGGAGCATACTCCTCTCACGACTCGTGAGTTCCCACTATTCTTCTGTTCACAGCTTTTCCTGTTATTTTACAATTATGTTACTTGTTTCAATTTAATGGGCTCTCAGGCCGTGTTGATTCAGCCATCTCTCAGTGGACTGTCATTTATAATAATACGAACGTAAGGGGAGCACAACACCCAGTCTCCATGCGAAGAAAATCTTCAGCCCAGGCAGGAATCCAACCTCAGTCCCTTCGCTTAGCTATCTGCCGCGCTGACGGCTCAGCTTCCCAGTTACTTTACTTGAAACGATTCGTCAAGCGAGTTATAACGGTTTTGTGGATTTGCGCCGCATTGAGACAAATAGACAGTAGAGTTGAAATGGCTCAAATGGCACTGAGCACTATGGGACTTAACATCTGAGTTCAGCAGTCCCCTAGAACTACTTAAACCTAACTAACCTAAGGGCATCACACCCATCCACGTCCGAGGCAGCATTCGAACCTGCGACCGTAGCAGTTGCGCAGTTCCGGACTGAAGCGCCTAGAACCGCTCGGCCACCGCGGCCGGCAGACAGTAGAGACTCGTCCTCAATTCCTGATGACTGTAAGTAGATTGTTAACGTATGATGTGCAGTCAGTTTTGAGCGTGTTGGTTGACGAGTTCACTCTATTAATTGTACGGTCAACCAATTACATTTACGAGCAACTACATCGTGTATGACAATACGATCAGAGATACTGGTAAATGCGTCTTCAATTTTTTAGTGATTGCGTTTACAGATACAGGGTGTTTCAAAAATGACCGGTATATTTGAAACGGCAATAAAAACTAAACGAGCAGCGATAGAAATACACCGTTTGTTGCAATATGCTTGGGACAACAGTACATTTTCAGGCAGACAAACTTTCGAAATTACAGTTGTTACAATTTTCAACAGATGGCGCTGCGGTCTGGGAAACTCTATAGTACGATATTTTCCACATATCCACCATGCGTAGCAATAATATGGCGTAGTCTCGGAATGAAATTACCCGAAACCTTTGACAACGTGTCTGGCGGAATGGCTTCACATGCAGATGAGATGTACTGCTTCAGCTGTTCAATTGTTTCTGGATTCTGGCGGTACACCTGGTCTTTCAAGTGTCCCCACAGAAAGAAGTCACAGGGGTTCATGTCTGGCGAATAGGGAGGCCAATCCACGCCGCCTCCTGTATGTTTCGGATAGCCCAAAGCAATCACACGATCATCGAAATATTCATTCAGGAAATTAAAGACGTCGGCCGTGCGATGTGGCCGGGCACCATCTTGCATAAACCACGAGGTGTTCGCAGTGTCGTCTAAGGCAGTTTGTACCGCCACAAATTCACGAAGAATGTCCAGATAGCGTGATGCAGTAATCGTTTCGGATCTGAAAAATGGGCCAATGATTCCTTTGGAAGAAATGGCGGCCCAGACCAGTACTTTTTGAGGATGTAGGGACGATGGGACTGCAACATGGGGCTTTGCGGTTCCCCATATGCGCCAGTTCTGTTTATTGACGAAGCCGTCCAGGTAAAAATAAGCTTCGTCAGTAAACCAAATGCTGCCCACATGCATATCGCCGTCATCAATCCTGTGCACTATATCGTTAGCGAATGTCTCTCGTGCAGCAATGGTAGCGGCGCTGAGGGGTTGCCGCGTTTGAATTTTGTATGGATAGGGGTGTAAACTCTGGCGCATGAGACGATACGTGGACGTTGGCGTCATTTGGACCGCAACTGCAACACGGAGAACGGAAACCCGAGGCCGCTGTTGGATCACCTGCTGCACTAGCTGCGCGTTGCCCTCTGTGGTTGCCGTACGCGGTCGCCCTACCTTTCCAGCACGTTCATCCGTCACGTTCCCAGTCCGTTGAAATTTTTCAAACAGATCCTTTATTGTATCGCTTTTCGGTCCTTCGGTTACATTAAACCTCCGTTGAAAACTTCGTCTTGTTGCAACAACACTGTGTTCTAGGCGGTGGAATTCCAACACCAGAAAAATCCTCTGTTCTAAGGAATAAACCATGTTGTCTACAGCACACTTGCACGTTGTGAACAGCACACGCTTACAGCAGAAAGACGACGTACAGAATGGCGCACCCACAGACTGCGTTGTCTTCTATATCTTTCACATCACTTGCAGCGCCATCTGTTGTTGAAAATTGTAACTACTGTAATTTCGAAAGTTTGTCCGCCTGAGAATGTACTGTTGTCCCAAGCATATTGCAACAAACGGTGTATTTCTATCGCTGCTCGTTTAGTTTTTATTGCCGTTTCAAATATACCGGTCTTTTTGAAACACCCTGTAAGTATCTGGTAGCCAGCTGCCCGCTCTTTATTCCCCGAAATCATGACTATCTATCACCACTGCTACAGAGTCCTTAGTCACCCGCACAGGAGTGTTTTCATAAGACTCTTGTGTGTCTTACAAAATCTTCTCCTGAATGACCCTAGGTACCATTAGAACCGACTTTACATTATTTATACAACTTTTTTTAGATACACATTTAATGCATACTTCATTTCCCTCCGTTATTTCAACGTGTCGGTTATCATATTTAGTTTCGAGGATTTGGGTATAATCGATATTTCTCCCGGCTTTCGGCATCAAGAGTCCAAATGACTTGAAAAATGGTGGGTGAACTTTTACAGCTATTTTTCTTCCTTATTTTGTCCTACTGCCATCCTTAAAATTACCCTAAAACAAAATTCCCCAACATAGAAATGAAAATTTATCTAAATACACACGGAAGAATGTAAAATTCACATAAGAGCGAACGTTTTAGGCTAGTTAAGAAGTAATTCTGCACTTCGATGAAGAGTTTATTGATGGTTACTTAAAAATATTTTGTTAACTTACACTCACATACATACTCTGCAAGCCACCAAACTTCCGACGGCGGAGGGTACTTGTGTCACTGCTAGACGTTTCCTTTCCTCTTACTCTCGTGACTCGAGCAAGAGAAACACGACTGTCTTTATGCCTCCGTTCCAGTCCCAATGTCTGTTATCTTTGCGGTCCGTACGCGAGATGTGCGCTGGGAGCAGCTGAATCACGCTGCAGTTACCCGCAAATGACGGTTTTCTAAACTTTGTCAATAGTGTCGCCTTCCCTCCAGGGATACCCTTTTGAGTTCATAGAGCGTTTCCGTGTAACTCTCTTGTTGATCGAAACCTACCGGTTACAAATTTAGCAGCACGCCTCTGAACTACTTTGATGTTTTCCTTTAATACGACCTGGTGAGGATTCCAATCAAACTAGCAGTACTCAAGAATGGATCGCACAAGAGTTCCATGCGCGGTCTCCTGTATAGTTGAGTTACACGAAGGAAGGTTTGGGTCACTGGTTGCCTCTGTCATGTTATACATACTCCAGAACGACGTTGTAAATATTACAAATGTTCAAGTAATTTTGTCTGCGACATTGCTTTCAAGAATACGGTTTGTTTCATTCAGTAAGAAAAATTATCTTTAAATTTCATGTTGCTTCAACACATAACGCTTGCTGCAGACTGAATGTATGTTATCTTCTGTTTACCGTCACTGTTTTCGGTGACCAGAGGTGTTTGCAAGGAATCTGCTCCTGCCTGATGACATATGTAGATGGAGAGCTGTTCTGTGGTCTCTTATACCTATACCTCCGTCAGTGCTGTATGGCGACTGTTTCTTGAACACTACGAAATTCACCTTTGAAATTATTTGTAGTTGGTAATTAATTGCTGACTAGCAGTAACTAGTTAGTTATGAAAATCAGTTCCGGGTAATAAAGTTAACGAAAGGCTCTTCATCTGGGCAGCATATTAAATCCACTCAATCTCCTGTTTCAGTATTATGGGTTGTACCGTCTGTTTTTTTATCAGAATAGTATGGGCTATCGTTTATCGATTATGAAATAAAATGAATTTGACGTTCTTCCTTGTTTAGATGTAGTGCACCAGGCACACTGGTCGTTTAACAGTTCTTTTTAAATTCCTCTCTTGAACTTCAATAGCGGGTACTCTCTTTACACCACATTCAACATCGATAATTAATTCATAGTGCTGTTTACTGCAGCTTTCGCGTATCGTTCGACGAATCACTCCATCAAGCGCCGTTACACCTGCCTCTAGTACTCTGCCCTTCAACTGCCTGCATTCACCATACACCACATCCCATGGCTATAATTCTTAATATCCTTCACTTTCTCGCGCATTTTGCAATCAACCAGTCCAACAAAAGTCATAACTCACCACTCGCCAGAACTGTCCGTCAACTGTCTACTTCTCCACGCTCCTCTGTTATTATGTTGATAGTAATTTTTCTGGCCATAGTGCTTAAATTTCGAAACATACACATGTATAACATTTGAAGACATATAAGACTAGAGGAAAAGACGAATATGCTAGTGTTTAAAAGACTCAAGATTGAAAAGTGGGGTACCTGCTACCTCATTCTACCTTTCTCAGCACCTTTCAAAATTTTATCAAATATTTTGGCTTGCGAACATATTCGCGCTCTTGTTAACATGCGACTTCCACAAGCTCTCCTAACTGTAACTCGCTACGTCCACTAGTCCATATCTGTAAATCGCTCGTACCGATCCACTCCCACTGGCCCATTCTGACTCGACTCAACTCAGTCATTACTTCCTTGAGTCTCTGTCACTGTCCCCTTAGTTCTGTGCTGCTAGTACTGTCTCGTCTCACTGTCGCTGCTCCCTCTTGTTCTCTCTTACAGCTACTATCTCATTCATTCTTCCCAGTCTGTGCTGTCTCCTCCCAGTATCATTCTCTCTTCCCCGTTGTCATTGCCATAGACTGTCTTTTTTATCACTGGCTCTCGCTCATTTTCACTTTCTTCTTCTCTTTATTCTTCTCTGGCACTGTCTCATTCACAGTTACTAGCACTGTTCTGTCACTGTCAACTATGCCCCACTGCCACTGCGTCCCTCTCTTTCACTCACACTACCATTGTGTGGTTCACTCCTTCTGTACCACAACCACTGTCTACATTATTTCAGCATTTATTAATTTCCCGTATCTTTTCCACTGCCACGTTCGCCACCTCTCGAATATTTTCGCATGCCAGAAACTTTGGGAAATTTTTAAAGGTGCTATGAAATTTAGAATGAGGAAGCTGGTACCCTACTTTTCTGTCAGTCTCTTAAAGAGGAACATGTTCGACTTTTTGTGCTCTAGTGGAAGCATTTCCTTCTTTTCCCTGAAAGAGCAGGGCGTGTGAGTCATATTAAAAGAACTCTGTGGGTCAGTAAAATTTTGATAGCTTAATTAGGTGAAATTGAAATAAAGCAAACCTACTTTTACACCTTATACCGGACTTAATTTTTTTGCACGTGCTTCAGTACTACAACACAATGTTCCGAGAACCTTTCTGATGATAACAGAGACACTACAACGTATTTCTCAGTGTTACGTCACTTTATAAGTCCGGATTTTACGTGCATATTTTACCTGTACAAGTGGGGTACCTTCGAACCAAGTGTTTGGAAACTTAAATGGGAATTCCTGGAGAGAAGGGGACATTCTCTTCGAGGAACACCACTGAGAAAATTTAGAGAGCCTGCATTTGAAGCTGACTGCAGAAAGATTCTACTGCCTTGAACATACATCGAGCGTAAGGACCATGAAGATAAGATACGAAAAATTAGAGTTCATATCGAGGCTTATAGATAGTCTTTTTTCCTCGCTCTATTTGCTACTGGAACAGGAAAGGAAATTACCAGTGGTGGTATGGGATGCCTTCCATCACGCGCCGTGTGGTGGATTGCAGAGTATCTATTTAGATGTAGATGAGGAACCTCTGCATCTCGGAAACAGATAAAAACATCAGAAAAATGATCAAGATCATATAAGGAATACATCGTAAAAATTTGAGCCATTAGCTGTGCATAGCCATCTTGGAATCCGCGAATCTGTTTTGGTTTCTTGATAACGGATAACGATTTTTGAAAACGGGAACCTGGAACATTTACATAAGTACCTAGAGAATGTACCGTTAAAAGTTGAGTAATTTCTGCTGTTAGTTTTTTATGTGTGTGTTGCTGACGGCGGAAAAATGGTGAAAAACACTTTTTGCCGATTTTTCTCAGGAACCCTCCGTGATCTAATGGTGACTCCATGAGCCTATAAGACACACCGTAGACAATTATCTAATGCCCGAGCTGGAGGACATGTGTGCTATTCAAACTTCGACACTGTACTGTACAGGAAGTCGATGCTTCTGTTGGGAATACAAATGGTCGCTAGCCCAAGGACTATGCGAAACACTTGGCCTTACCTTTCTGTCACCAATAGAACCCGAGATATGAGTTCTGGAAGAAAACCGTTTTTATGTGGAGCGTTTTGGTACATAATGGTAGCACATGCTGTCAAAACTGTATCGATTTACAAATTTCCGATAGCGTTAATAACGCTACTTAAATAAAAAATGGCACAGAAGGAAATATTCTGTCTTAATTTCACACTCAGAATATTAGGGAGAAATATTAAATAGTTAAGGCTTAATTGCTGAAAGTTTATTGTTCAGGTTTCCTTCTTTAACGCCACGAAATTAAACCGACTATAAAAGTAAGCGAATTTAACATGACCAATAAGCTAACCAAAATACTGTAACTCTGAAATGTCTTCGCGCCACTGCTCGTATTGCCCATGTAGCACTCTCGGGAGAACGGATATGGTATCCCAAATAAAACTGGTACTCCTCACCCTCGAGATTGAAGTGTCAATGAACTAACTAAAAAAAGAATAGATAATAGTAACGTTAAAAGAAACATGTAGTTACCTGCGTATAAGAAATGCTGGAAATGGTGGCCTTGGACATCCAGGCATAATTGACTTTGTGTGATGACGTTGCCTGCAACAGGCTGAATTCTGCATGCGTGATGTTAATTTCTCAGGTAATGTTCCGTTTAAGATTGTCTATTGCGCGAGGACTGTTAGCAGACACTTTGATTTTTAATGTGCCTCATAAATAAAAAAACACGAATAACCTTATAGGTCGGGCAAACACAGCTAAAAAACTTCTACATGATATGAAGGACCACCAATTTAAAATCAGAGATGTTCAAATAGTCTATATTAAACTGAGTGAAAGCCCAAATCGGCAATGTTTTTCACTGTATGAAGACCGGTTTCATAACCTGCAGGTATACCTTCAGGTCGTATTTGCATATAGAACCAAACTACATAAGTATAAGCGCTAATAGTTAACATAACTTGCCAGGGTTCGTGCGGCTCCACCCGTCGGAGGTTCGAGTCCTTCCTCGGGCATGTGTGTGTGTGTATGTGTGTGTGTGTGTGTGTGTGTGTGTATGTGTGTATGTGTGTATGTGTGGTCCCATAGGAACTTACCACAAATTTCCAATTTTCAACATAACCTACGGAACAAAGTAGACGGTAAAGCGATGTACTCACAGACTAATACTTCATGTGCCACGACTTCGAAGATGCAAGTATGCATTAAAACATGTGACTCCTCGCTAAAACCTAGGATGAAACGGCAGATGGGCGTCCGATCCAACCATGCATGATCAATAATAGACTACATCACCAAAACACTTTCAAAAGACGAGAACAGACAATACGCCACAATCCACGTACGATAGGATTAAATGTATGAACACAGAACATTGCAGAATGAACATAATGTACATTAAAACTTTTGTGGCGGCGTTCGTAGCGACAGACACTTCGCTGTAGAAACGGCTTACGAAATCACCGCCACACTTTTAATAGCGGGCCGACCGGTCCGCTGGAACAGTGAACAGAAAGATGAAAACCCAAACACTCTGATTAAATAAAAGTCGGTACTTATCTTTATTAACGAAGATACAGAAACACAGTAGTGAACTCCGTGTCTACAGAAATCTGTCTAGTTCGAGTCGGAGCGGCTAGGTCAGCGTTGGCTGACGACAAACAACAACTCTGCTGCGATGAACACACAACTGACTAGCAAGTACACAAATCGGTGGCGAGTATACAACTGAGCGGCGAATACAGAACTGCCCTAGCGCTCGCGACTCCAGCGCTTAAGAAGCCAGACGCCAGCGGTGACGCGCACAGACTTGCGGCGATTTCCTGTATCGCTGGCGCTGCTTATGCGGACGGCGTCCGGACTTTGATGCTGCCAACCTTTTGGCAGCGGGCTCGGTTGGCATTACTGGCTAGGATATAACAAAAACACAGTTCGCAATGTCGGCAGAGTATAAAAGAGGAGAAGCCTACCATCGTCAAAATCCGCAGAGGAAACAAAGAATTAAAAGACACACAATCCTTGGTAGTCATCAACATACTAAAATATATTGGTAGGCGTCAAATAGAACTGCACCTTACAGCGTAAGCCACACACTGAATACAGTGAAGCCAAGCACGCTCCACCCCATCGCTGGTTGCAAATCGCGACATATAGCGGCAGAAACTAAATTAAAAGGACACACACTAAACTTGGAAATCGTAGTAACAAAATGGATTCCAGTTTTAAATAAGAATCCAGTACAAGAAACATAAAATATTAATTATATCTATGAGAAGTGAGATACACTTACAATTTCTTAAAGTCAAGGAAATTGAACTACCTGGTTACATCCACAACAAGATAATAGAATCCGACAGTAGCCCTTGATCACACGACATTACGCACGGGGACCTTGCGGGTCAGTGACATCTACTGACAAGGGAACACATTGTTGATGTGGACCATATTTTGGTTCTTGGAATAATGCATACGGCTTTTTCGCCATCTTTTGATTGTGAATAGAAAGTCAAAGATCTCTAGATATCTGGCACTGTTTAAGGTGTAGCTGAAAAATATTGGACCAGTAATGCGTATTCCGGACAATGCACACCAAACTCCTATCTTCCCTGAGTGGAGAGGCTCTTCAGGTAGAATACGTGGGTTGCCCTGCGACTAGTATTAGCAATTCTGGGTGTTTACGTAACCTGACAAATAGAATCATGTCTCATCTGACATGAAGTAAAGCGAGGTGTCCAAGGAACAGTCCGCAGTTGATGTAACATCCAGTTATAATAATGAATTCTTTTTTTTTCCTGATCCTCAAATTGGAACTCTTGTACCACTCACACGATGGACTTTTAATTTCGTATATTGCAGTACACGATATACGAGGTACACCAACCTGTTGCGATAACATCCTTACTGCCTTACGCAGACTTCTCGCAGTGTTCATAAGAATACCATCCATAGCAGCTCTCACTGTCGGTCGCCCATTCCTCTGCACATTGTGAACGGATCCTACAGCTCTCCATTTCTTGTACAGATCTTGGATAGTACTCGTCGTGGGGAGTTTCCCACCAGGATAGTTCACTTGAAACATTTATTTACATTCCTTGGTGGAGCGTGTCTTTATGTAACACTCCAGAATTTTTATTCGCTTTCTAATGCAAACTGTCTCATTTCTATAACAACTAAACAAAACGAGCATTACACAACAACCGATGCACGAACATACAACTGGACTCAATATTCCGATAAAATGTACTGTAGCCAACTTTCGAGACAGAGTTTCGACTGGAGTTGAATAACCAGTACGTGAGGGTACCATAAACCCCATGAAACATGGGTCTTGCCGTTGGTGGTAAGGATGCGTGCCTCAGAGATACAGATAGCCGTACCGAAGGTGCAACCACAACGGAGGGGTATCTGTTGAGGGGCCAGACAAACGTGTGGTTCCTGAAGAGGGGCATCAGCCTTTTCAGTAGTTGCAGGGGCAACAGTCTGGATGATTGACTGACCTGGCCTTGTAACACTAACCAAAATGGCATTGCTGTGCTGGTACTGCTAACGGCTGAAAGCAAGCCGTAATTTTCCCCTAGGACATGCACCTTTACTGTATGGTTAAATGATGATGGCGTCCTATTGGGTAAAATATTCCGGAGGTAAAATAGTCCCCCATTCGGATTTCCGGGAGGGGACTACTCAAGAGTTCGTTGTTATCAGGAGAAAGAAAACTGGCGTTCTACGGATCGTAGCGTGGAATATCAGATCCCTTAATCGGGCTGGTAGGTTAAAAGATTTAAAAAGGGAAATGGATAGGTTAAAGTTAGATATAGTGGGAATTAGTGACGTTCGGTGGAAGAGGAACAAGACTTTTGGTCAGCTGAATACAGGGTTATCAATACAAAATCAAATAGGGGTAATGCAGCTCTAGGTTTAATAATGAATAGGAAAATAGGAGTGCGGGTAAGCTACTACAAACAGCATAGTGAACGCATTATTGTGGCCAAGATAGACACGAAGCCCACACCTACTACAGTAGTACAAGTTCATATGCCAAATAGCTCCGTAGATGTAGAAGAGATTGATGAAATGTATGATATAAAAGAAATTATTCAGATAGTGAAGGGAGACGAAAATTTAATTGTAATGGGTGACTGGAACTCGACAGTAGGAAAAGAAAGAGAAGGAAACGTAGCAGGTGAATATGGAATGGGAGTAAGGAATGAAAGAGGAAGCCGCCTGGTAGAATTTTGCACAGAGCATAACTTAATCATAGCTAACACTTGGTTCACGCATCATGAAAGAAGGTTGTATCCATGGAAGAAGCCTGGAGCTCCTCGAAGACTTCAGACAGATTACATAATGGTAAGACAGAGATTCGAGAAACAGGTTTTAAATTGTGAGACATTTCCAAGGGCAGATGTGGACTCTGACCACAGTCTATTGGTTATGACCTGTAGATTAAAACTGAAGAAACTGCAAAAAGGTGGGAATGTAAGGAGATGGGACCTGGATAAACTGAAAGAACCAGAGGTTGTAAAGTTTCAGGGAGAGCATTAGGGAACGATTGACAAGAATGGGGGAAAGAAATACAGTGGAAGACAATGGATAGCTTTGAGGGATGAAGTAGTGAAGGCAGCAGAGGATCAAGTAGGTAAAAAGACGAGGGCTGGTGGAAATCCTTGGGTAACAGAAGAGATATCGAATTTAATTGATGAAAGGAGAAAATACAAAAATGCAGTAAATGAAGCAGGGAAAAAGGAATACAAACGTCTCAAAAATGAGATCGACAGGAAGTGCAAAATGGCTAAGCAGGGATGGCTAGAGGACAAATGTAAGGATGTAGAGGCACATATCACTAGGGGGTAAGATAGATACTGCCTACAGGAAAATTAAAGTGACCTTTTGAGGAAAGAGAACCACTTGTATGAATATCAAGAGCTCAGATGGAAACTCAGTTCTAAGCAAAGAAGGGAAAGCAGAAAGGTGGAAGGAGTATATGGAGGGTCTATATAAGGGCTATGTACTTACGGACAATATTATGGAAATGGAAAGGATGTAGATGAAGATCAAATAGGAGCTATGATACTTCGTGAAGAGTTTGACAGAGCACTGAAAGGCCTGAGTCGAAACAAGGCCCCGAGAGCAGACAACATTCCATTAGGACTACTGACGGCCTAGGGAGAGCCAGTTCTGACAAAACTCTACCATCTAGTGAGTATGAGACAGGCGAAATACCTTCAGACTCCAAGAAGAAAATAATAATTCCAATCCCGAAGAAAGCAGGTGTTGACAAATGTGAAAATTTTCCGAACTATCAGTTTAACAAGCCATGGCTGCAAAATACTAACACGAATTCTTTACAGACGAATGGAAAAACTAGTAGAAGCCGACATCGGGGAAGACCAGTTTGGATTCCGTAGAAATGTTGGAACACGTGAGGCAATACTTACCCTACGACTTACATTAAAAAATAGATTAAGGACAGGCAAATCTACGTTTCTAGCATTTGTAGACAGAGAGAAAGCTTTTGACAGTGTTGAATGGAATACTCTCTTTCAAATTCTGAAGGTGGCAGGGGTAAAATACAGGGAGCGAAAGGCTATTTACAATTTGTACAGAAACCAGATGGCAGTTATAAATGTCGAGGGGCATGAAAGGGAAGCAGTAGTTGGGAAGGGAGTGGGACAGGGTTGTAGCCTAGCCTTGATGTTATTCACTCTGTATATTGAGCAAGCAGTAAAGGAAACAAAAGAAAAATTCGGAGTAGGAATTAAAATCCATGGAGAAGAAATAAAAACTTTGAGGTTCGCCGATGACATTGCAATTCTGTCAGAGACAGAAAAGGACCTGGAAGAGCAGCTGAACGGAATGGACAGTGTTTTGAATGGAGGAAATAAGATGAACGTCAACAAAAGCAAAACGAGGATGATGGAACGTAGTCGAATGAAAGCGGGTGATGCTGCGGGAATTAGATCAGGAAATGAGACGCTTAAAGTAGTAAATGGGTTTTGGTATTTGGTGAGCCAAATAACTTATGAATATCGAAGTAGAGACGATATAAAATGTAGACTGGCAATGGCAAGGATAGCGTTTCTGAAGAAGAGAAATTTGTTAACATCGAGTATAGATTTAAGTGTCAGGGAGTCTATTCTGAAAGTATTTGTATGGAGTGTAGCCATGTATGGAAGTGAAACATGGACGATAAATAGTTTTGACAAGAAGAGAATAGAAACTTTCGAAATGTGTGGCTCCAGAAGAATGCTGAAGATTAGATGGGTTCTTCACATAACTAATGAGGAGGTATTGAATAGAATTGGGGAAGAGTTTGTGGCACAACTGGACTAGAAGAAGGGATCGGTTGCCAGGGCATATTCTGACGCTCCAAGGGATCACCAATTTGGTATTGGAGGGCAGCGTGGAGGGTAAAAATCTTAGAGGGAGACCAAGAGATGAATACACTAAACAAATTCAGAAGGACGTAGGTTGCAGTAGGTACTGGGAGATGAAGAAGCTTGCACAGGATAGAGTAGCGTGGAGAGCTGCATCAAACCAGTCTCCTGACTGAAGACCACAACAACAACGAGGGTACCAGTTTTTATGTGCGACACCATGTATTTCTTACGCTATGAACGTGAGTAGGAAGTTGAAGTTTCACAACCGGATCAGCGTAATATGCCACTTCAGTCTCTGGGCAGCGATACCACAAGTCGCTTTCGCGGCTCCGGCGGCGGGCTTTATTTTCTGCGCCAGAGGAGAGCCGACAGACGTGTGGCGGCGGCGGCGGCGGCGGCGGCGGCGGCGGCATTCCGCCCCGGTATCCGCAGCGCGGCCTGGCCAATAAAGCGGCCGAGTGTGGCGGTGGTGTGGCGCGATGTCCGCCTCTTTTTGAGGCGGCGCGCCGCGTGAATATTCATGGCGCAGCCGACAGTAAAGCCGTTAGCCGGCGCCGCCGCGCGATTGTCAATACGCGGCCAGAGATTGTTCCCCTGATGACTCCCGGCTGCGATCAGGCGAGGGAGACGGATCGCAGCTCGGCCGCGCCGCCAGCTGCGCGTTACGCTTCCTGCGTGTCTGAAACGTTGCTGTCTCCCTAGCATTATTATTCCCAGTTTGGTAACACACTCAAGGTCGTACACATCTGTTCTGACCCGCACTTGGTTGCTTGTGCAGTAAAATTCAAAGCGTCACGAAAGTGGTGGAATACTAATTAAGCAAATATGTCTAGAAGAAAACAGCAGACATCATTAGCTGCTGTTATTCCTTCATTTTCGTCTAACACTCGTAATCAGACGGAATCCTTGTTGCTGAGTAAGAGTTTTCCTTTTTAGTGCCTTCTTGTTAACTGTTTCACGTATATATCTCACGAGGAGAACACGGTAAGTTCCGTAACCCAGTTTACCAGAAAAGTCGCTCAGTGGAAGGGCAGTCAAAATAAGGGAACGCGTGTCTTGGCTTACCCGTGGATACTCGACCGCTTCTGAGATAACGACGGTTAAATTTTTCGACGCAATTTAGATGCCTTTTTAGCGCGCAATAGTCACAGCAGAAATGTTCGCAAAGTGTTCTCAGTCTGCTTTTAGCGTATCTTCGGCGTGTGCTGTGCGCTGTGGTCTACTGTGCTCCGCTCGGTAACTCAGAGGGCCTGTTGAAGTAGTTAGCTGCGATATTTGAGACCCTTGACGGATTCATATCAGAAGGAGAGATGAATCAGTCTAATAGAAGAGACACTTTGAAATTTGTGTTTGGCCAGAAAGTTCAGAGACCGAATTCGTTCAAAATTAGGACATGGCGAGAGGAAGTTGTGAAAATTTCGTTTCAGGATGTCATAAGTATTCACCTTTTAATAGTGAGCAGCATCGTGTATGTAAATCTTAAAAACACAGAACTGTGAGACAAAATTGTAGAATCTAGTGACGAAACGTTTAAGCATACATCATGATGTTAATGTTAGTGAAGTTTGTGTTATACATGCTGGATTTGGATTATGGACTGTCCGTATCTTCGAGCTACCCTTTATAATTACCGCTGAACAGGTCAATTCAGTGATAGTTCCTTATGGGAGAATAATCAGTAATTTCGTAGAAAAATGGTCTGCTGCTCACAAGTTCCCTGTCTTGAATGGTATTAGGCAATTGCGAGCTGATTTACACAAGCACATACCCTGGTATATAAATGAGTAATTATCGTGCTACAGTAGTATATGAGGGCCAGCCCAAGAACCTGCGCGTCGTGCGGCAGTACAGGCCACGTCCGCTCGCAGTGTGTTCAACGCCAAGTGGCCCAGCTACCTGCGGGCGAAGCTGTGAGACCCCCAACCATGTCAACGTTGCCTTTAACGTATGTTTTTTGTTTTTTGTTTTCTTCATTTTTGTTCGATTTTGTTCGTTGCATATGCTCGGGGGGGACGTCGTAAGACATCCGTTTAAGTTCGTTCTTGATCGATTAACTCAGGTTTTTTTTTTTTTTATTACAGAGGGAGCTAACCCTCTGACCAAACACACTGAGCTACCGTGCCGGCGACGCTTCTGACGCTACTCAGGAGGACGCTGCTCGCGACAATGAGCTGACAATGGACTTAGCGACTCGACAGTGACTACACTACCAAAGAGTCAAGAAAAAGAACCTAATATCGCTATTCAAATACAACAAACCCCTAAACCAACTTTAGTCCTTCAGAAGGAGCAGACTCCACAAAACAAGGAAACCGTGCCACCATTTGCCAGCGAACAGGACCGAGCGCAAGAAACACACGAGGCAATGGAAAACACTGAAACCTCCCCGAGAGGCAGTAATGCAAGGAAGCATAAAACATGGAGACTGGCTCACAAGGGCGCTGAACTACTGGCAGCCTTTGTGAGAGAAAGCATTCCAGATTAGCTACAACTACATGAAGAAATACCTAGTAATCTGGTTCTGAGTGTGTATCTAACCTATTGCAGGCCAAATCAAGTACACCATGCCACATGTCACCGAACCATTTGTCACATTTGTCACATGAAAGATTGAAGCTGATAGCCAGTTTCGATACAGAGGTTTTCCCTGAGACGATAAATGCAGAGAAAGACACATTGAGAATTAACCAACACAAAAACTGGGCTGATGAATCTGACAAAATAAACGAAGATGAAGAAATGAATGAAACTGAAGCAATGGGACTGATTCCAGCCCAACCAGATCAGCCAAACACGATGGATTCAACATTGCCGAAACATACATGTGAAAAAGGACTTCTTATGACGAATATTGACTTTGATAATGAGTAAGACAATGCGAACGAAGCGCAAGCGTACAAAATCACCACGTTGAACGTTAATAAAACACGCTCCTCTTTCCATTTACAACATCTGCAAGACTTCCTATACTCAACTGACGTTGATATACTACTGTTATAAAAAAAATGGCTCTGAGCACTATGGGACTTAAGATCTTAGGTCATCAGTCCCCTAGAACTTAGAACTACTTAAACGTAACTAACCTAAGGACATCACACACATCCATACCCGAGGCAGGATTCGAACCTGGACCGTAGCAGTCCCACGGTTCCGGACTGCAGCGCCTAGAACCGCATGGCCACCGCGGCCGGCTACTGTTACAGGAAGTAACAGATATTAGAAAAGATACGCGGGTACAACGCCATAACTAACCCTGGTCTCGATGCAGAATAGGAAGCGCCATCACGAAAGAAGACATCCGTGTCACACAAACAGTAAAGGAACTGCAGTGACTGTTAATAATGCCCTCATCATCAACGTTTATGCACCATCTGGCAATAATAACAGGCGTGCTAGAGTGGATTTTTTAAAAGTGAAACCATTCCTCTCTTCGGTACACATAAAGATTATATAACCCTGGCATGCGATTTTAATTCTGTCCTTAGCCGAAAAGACCAGACACTTAATTCCAACAAGTCCTTAGAACTGGAAAGAATGGTCCACCAACTGCAGTTGACCGACGTACCCATGGCGCATAGCCCGGTTTCACATATTTTACCAGCCATTCAGCAAGAAGGCTGGTCAGGATCTACGTATTGTCCAACCTAAAGAACCATGTGCTACAGTCTGAGGTCTGGCCCACTACGTTCTCTGACCACGCCACATACATCACCATAGCAAATTTAGAAAAACAAGAGACTTACCGAGGGAGGAGCATATGGAATCTCAACATTACACATCTACAAGATGAGGCATATGACGTGGCATTTATTAATGTATGGAAAGAACGTGAAAAATGATTCCTGCTATACAGTTCTGCCATAGCTTGCGGCAGAAATGTGCTAACCCTAAAATAAGACGAATGCTGGCCAACTAC
The DNA here is from genome assembly GCF_023864275.1 of Schistocerca cancellata. Classification (NCBI taxonomy): domain Eukaryota; kingdom Metazoa; phylum Arthropoda; class Insecta; order Orthoptera; family Acrididae; genus Schistocerca; species Schistocerca cancellata. Next base: position 725,013,353 of record NC_064627.1, read on the forward strand.
TCATGACAGAGAAGCTTCTGGATTAAAAAGACGACTGAGTTTTACACTCCTGGAAATTGAAATAAGAACACCGTGAATTCATTGTCCCAGGAAGGGGAAACTTTATTGACACATTCCTGGGGTCAGATACATCACATGATCACACTGACAGAACCACAGGCACATAGACACAGGCAACAGAGCATGCACAATGTCGGCACTAGTACAGTGTATATCCACCTTTAGCAGCAATGCAGGCTGCTATTCTCCCATGGAGACGATCGTAGAGATGCTGGATGTAGTCCTGTGGAACGGCTTGCCATGCCATTTCCACCTGGCGCCTCAGTTGGACCAGCGTTCGTGCTGGACGTGCAGACCGCGTGAGACGACGCTTCATCCAGTCCCAAACATGCTCAATGGGGGACAGATCCGGAGATCTTGCTGGCCAGGGTAGTTGACTTACACCTTCTAGAGCACGTTGGGTGGCACGGGATACATGCGGACGTTCATTGTCCTGTTGGAACAGCAAGTTCCCTTGCCGGTCTAGGAATGGTAGAACGATGGGTTCGATGACGGTTTGGATGTACCGTGCACTATTCAGTGTCCCCTCGACGATCACCAGTGGTGTACGGCCAGTGTAGGAGATCGCTCCCCACACCATGATGCCGGGTGTTGGCCCTGTGTGCCTCGGTCGTATGCAGTTCTGATTGTGGCGCTCACCTGCACGGCGCCAAACACGCATACGACCATCATTGGCACCAAGGCAGAAGCGACTCTCATCGCTGAAGACTACACGTCTCCATTCGTCTCTCCATTCACACCTGTCGCGACACCACTGGAGGCGGGCTGCACGATGTTGGGGCGTGAGCGGAAGACGGCCTAACGGTGTGCGGGACCGTAGCCCAGCTTCATGGAGACGGTTGCGAATGGTCCTCGCCGATACCCCAGGAGCAACAGTGTCCCTAATTTGCTGGGAAGTGGCGGTGCGGTCCCCTACGGCACTGCGTAGGATGCTACGGTCTTGGCGTGCATCCGTGCGTCGCTGCGGTCCGGTCCCAGGTCGACGGGCACGTGCACCTTCCGCCGACCACTGGCGACAACATCGATGTACTGTGGAGACCTCACGCTCCACGTGTTGAGCAATTCGGCGGTACGTCCACCCGGCCTCCCGCATGTCCACTATACGCCCTCGCTCAAAGTCCGTCAACTGCACATACGGTTCACGTCCACGCTGTCGCGGCATGCTACCAGTGTTAAAGACTGCGATGGAGCTCCGTATGCCACGGCAAACTGGCTGACACTGACGGCGGCGGTGCACAAATGCTGCGCAGCTAGCGCCATTCGACGGCCAACACCGCGGTTCCTGGTGTGTACGCTGTGCCGTGCGTGTGATCATTGCTTGTACAGCCCTCTCGCAGTGTCCGGAGCAAGTATGGTGGGTCTGACACACCGGTGTCAATGTGTTCTTTTTTCCATTTCCAGGAGTGTATTTTAGCTGCCTTCAGAGACCTGCACACCCTGGACACATGATTAATGACGAACTGTACATATATTCTGAAAATTAAATCAAAACTTTTAGCAATGAAGTGTCGACAGTCGGAAGGTTTTAAAATCAGAGCGAGGATACAAAAAATTATAAAAGATGAAGAAACAGCTATATACCATGTAATACGTGAGAATAAGAAAGAAAACAGAAAAATATTGACAGAATTAAGTGACGGGCTTAGTCTCACAAATCAGAGTAAAATTCAAGATAGGGTTCATAAATATGTTTCAGATATTATGTCCAACAAACCTACCAACGACAAGGTGTAGTGAGATCTTGTTAGGAATGTATTAGGCAGAATTAGCACGAAGCAAGTAGAAAATCTCACGCCTGAAATAGAGGACGACGAATTGAAAGATACCGTAGCACAAGGTCCTAAAAATAAATCTCCAGGACCCGATAATATCCCTTTGGAATTCTACTAAGTGTTCTGGCCACATATAGAAAGCAAGTTACTATGCATATTCAATGGACTCATGAACGGAGTTGCTGCTATTCCAAAGAATTTCCTGAAGGAACCATAATTCTAATTCCTAAAAACTCACTTAGCAAAGGAATTGAAAACCTTCGCCCAGTAACACCACTCAACTGTGATTGTGAAATTATGGCCCGCGTATTAGCAAGAAGAATGAAAATGTTTATTAACTCTATAACTGGCCCACACGAAACATGTGTAGGCAAAGACAGAAACACCTGTTGTGTTGTTGTTGAGTGTGAAATCTTATGGGACTTACCCGCTAAGGTCATCAGTCCCTAAGCTTTCACACTATTTAAACCTAAATTATCTTAAGGACAAACACACACACTCATGCCCGAGGAGGACTCGAACCCCCGCCGGGACCAGCCACACAGTCCAGAAACATCTATCAGAATATATGTGAATATAGCGATATAAAGTCAACCGCAAATATTTGCCAAATAAAATGTGCATTAGTGTCATTAGACTTCGAGAAGGTGTAGATCGTAGAGCAGGTGTAAAGTGGATCGTAAGTATTGTAAGGTGTCAAAGAAATAGCTCACCTTACATCGAATTCCTGAAACAATTCCGGTTAACTGGATGTGTCACACGACATAGGTACGTGAAATTGTACGAATTTTATTAATATGCATATGTAATAAATAAGCCAGCATTTCATGAATATAAACCACTAACTCTCACACTAGTAATTGCACGCAAATAATTTCCTCGACCCGAGCTACGAGACACAGTTCTGAGGGAAAGGAGAATTTTATGACGGTACGCCGTCCCGTGCGGCTGGAATCCTTACCACAAGATACCTAGCAGACACAATGAGACACCACAGCCACTGTGTAGGCCGCTGGCAAAAGAAGAAACCCAACTCAAAACATTAGTGACTCACTGTAGCCACCTGCATCAAAACTCGCACGAAAGAAAAAGATGATTACCTCAGTATTACATAGCGTAAGTTAAACTCTGCCCTTTGAAAGAAACGACACCTGTGATAGGCTACAAAACTGTAGTGGGTGGATTTGTAACTAGTACGAATGCTCTGATTGGCCAGAAAGAAAACGCGTGGCCACCAGTTTTGATAAGCCGGCCGTGGTGGCCGAGCGGTTCTAGGCGCTTCAGGCGACTGCAGGTTCGAATCCTGCCTCGTGCATGGATGTGTGTGATGTCCTTAGTTTAGTTAGGTTTCAGTAGTTCTGAGTTCTAGAGGACTAATGACCTCAGCTGTTAAGTCCCATAGTGCTCAGAGCCATTTGAACCAGCTTTGATATACGCAAATTGCAGACAGAGTAATTCGCTCTCCTCTTTCCGAAAATCATGGAGTGTTTGCGCAAGGCGACTCGTGCCACGCTGAGACGATTGCGAGAGTCATCATGTGAACACTTGTTCACAGGCGCGTCTTAACTCCTAAGGAGTTAAACTGCAGAGTCTCCTAGTATGGATAATTGCACTGAGGACTGACAGTTATCGCTTGCATGCGATTTGAGGGCAATAACTATTCCAGCCAAACAGGATGTACCAAGCCCATTAACTTAGCTAGGGTATAATTAGGAGTCTCGGCTTCACCAAAGACATAGGAAATGTCTTCAACGGGTGTTTAACAGATGAGAAAGATTTAGAATAGATTCTCAGGTTCACAGCTCGCGCTGACAGCCGCCACTGCCGCCGCCGACGAAAGGTAAACACAGGCGCTCGTGCCACGCCAGCAAGTGATATTCAATTGACACTCCGAACTGCTGTCATCTCCTTCTCTCCTAATTATCGTGCATTCAGCCATTACCTGTAGCTAAACGCATTCCCAATTGTCGGGCTTAATTGAAGTAGAAACGCGAGGTGTCTGATCTAACGAAAAGGATTGATCAGCCACTGTACAGTTATGAATTGTTTCAATTATGTACTTCTTTTTGATTCCTTTTTACCGACCCCCATTCAATTTTGGGTAATTTAATTGTGCATTTTAGCGTGATTGATTTATCTGGCCCCAATTCTATTTCATTTGTTTGTACTTTCATCGACCTCCAGACAGGGTCATCAACCATCTTACCATTAAAGAACCTTGTAACAGTTATGAATTTTGCTTCACAGTTGTGGACACCCATTATCAATATTTTACCATCCTGCATGTAATTTTGCTAACATTGCTATGTCATGAACTCATACTTAGAGTAAAAATAAACATTAATAACGAAAATCTAAAACCTTAATTTTTGCTAACAAATAGTTACGTCTGAACCCATACATTAATTCTGTTAGTGATAACGTTTCCTTTACAGGGAGTGTAGTGGAACCGACATTGAGATCATTGTGTAATTACATCACTGTCCGTACTGCTGCAGTCTTCTAAACTCTGCATGCGTGACATGGTATCTTCCTATCTTGCAGGCCATAGGTTCCATACCAAATTCTAAAACACACAGCGTCCTTGCTCAACTGTGGTAGGAAGATAGATCAGAACCAATTTCACACTTGTCAGAGTATCTTCTTGGAATCATGGAACCCATGGGATTCTCACCCCGATTCCTGAGGATTATTCAACTAATATTAAAGAACAGTATAACATGAATAATGATAAAAGGACAAATAAGCAAAGAGAGTGAGATGACATACGACAAGGTTGCCCAATGTCAGTGGCCCTTTTCGCAATAGAACTTCTCCTCTTGACAGTCACGCATCACCTACAAGGACTGCATATAAATTGTAAGAAAATAGTGCGCAATGCGCATGCAGGTGATGTGGGCGTCCTGATCATAAATGTAGATGAAGTGGTGAAAGCTATTCAGAATGAGATTGCTCCTACAAGTATGCAGCCGCCAATAGATAGCAGCATATACAAGATGGTCTTTGTCACCTAAAAATTTTTCTCGTTTAATACAGTTATATCTCAACGAGGTTCTTAGAACAGCAGTTGATGAAAGTAAAGGACATCTGTACATATTTGATGGAAGCTAAGGAAGGAAATATCATTGAAACAAAATACCCTAACAACGACTGGTTTGCAATTTGGAAAAACTTCCACGACCGAAATATACCCTCCAAGGTGAAAGTAACTTGGTGTAATGCCGTCAACAGGAAAATGTCAACTGATTCCTAACAGCATGCTATACATCTTATATATTTGCCCATGTGTATGTCATGCCACCTTCAACACCGACTTGTTTAAGAAACAGTAAGAGAAAGTTGCCATATAGTTAAGGAGAAGTTAGCGATAGTCAACAGACCATCTGCAACCATCTTCACTGCCGCAGATTTTCTAACTCCAGACGTAATGCCATAACATAATACAATAAGAAAAGCTGTTAACTGGCTAAAAGGGCACATACTGCATTATATCTTGAAGGTAGAAAATAATAGCAAAGAAGATAACAGGATGTACCTAATGACTCAGCACCATCATCTCATGCGGACAAAACACTACAAAAAATTATGAATGCTTCTTAAATGTAATCATGGAATAAAATGCTACAGAGAAAATAATAGATGAAAATGGGTATGGATGTTAGAAATGATAGCCTTGCACGATTACAGATAACTGGCACAAGAATGTCTTAGATCATTTCACAAGACATTGCAGAAAAGAAATGAAGTCCGTGGCAAGAAACATCCTCATTAAGAAATTAGACAAAAAATTTCTTTTATTGTATTATTTTATTTTATTCTATTTTTAATCATCTCATGTGATAAGAAAAGAAGTTTTATGTTCTAAAACAGTTTTAACTTGAAGGGGAGACAAGATTTTATGTTTTCCTTACGAAGATGAGAGACTTCACGTTCAGTTTATTTCAATTTACTTGTCTTTCCATTCTCAAGAGGGAGATTAATTTCCTTTAATTAATATTAAGAAGAAATATTTATTTCCTTTATGTTAGCAAACAAGAAAAAAGAAAAAAGTGGTTAAGGCGTCTAGATAGATAGATATCCAGTGACCACAGGCCTTGCCGCCCATGAGCTGCTTCCACAAACCGCCTCCATTGCTACCTGTTTGGTGCCCGGTCCCTCCAGGTGTCTTCAATCCTCAGGGCTGCTAGATCCTTCGCCAGGTCGTCCATTCAGCTCTGCCTTGTTCGTCAAAGAAGTTGTTTGGTGTTTGGTTTCCCCCCTAGTGCTACCTTCGCCTGTCTTCCTTCTGGCGTATGGGCTACACGGCCCACGCATTGTATTCTTTTGCTCTATATCTTCTGTAGGATAGATGGTTGTCGCATGGGAAGGTAGATTTCCTCGTTTTTCCTCCTCCTCCTCCTCCTCCTCCTCCATTCTCTGTTATCTAAAACTGGTCACCGTATCTTCCTCATTATTCTTCTTTCAAATATTAATAGTTTTTTCCCTATTTCGCTTAGTCATGCTCCATGTTTCTGAACCGTACACTACTGCTGGGCACATCACTGTGTTGTAGATTTTCATCTTGGTGTTCACTGAGACTGATTTAGAGCCGTGCGTCTCTGAGGGAATGCATGCATTTCATGCCCACTGCTATTCTTTCCTTGATGCCCATTTTTAAGTTGCTGTCCGTGGTAAACCAAGAACCCTAGTATTTGAACTGGTGTACTCTCTTGAACCTCTTGCCATCTACCTCAAGAAATACTTCCTAACTGCATCAATTCTGTTTTGTCTTGATTTGCTTTGAGCCCTACCTTCTGTGCATAATTGTCCATTTTCTGGTACATTCCTTTCAACTCGCTCTTTGATTCACTTAGTAGTACTATGTCATCTGCATATGCAAGACAATTGAAGTTACCGTCCATCCGTACTCCAGCCCACTCTTGTTGCCTACACTCTTTTATTACTTTCTCTAAGATGACGCTGAACATAACACATGAGAGAGCATCCCCTTGTCTGAGGCCTGCTTCAATCTCGAATGTTTCTGATGTGGCTCCTCGGAAATGTACTGCTGCCTTTGACCCTTCCATCTAACTTGCACCATCCTCACTAGCTTCTCAGGGATTCTGAAGTCACGCATTGCACTGTAGAGGCTATTCCTGTGGATGCTGTCATATGCACGTTGAAAATCAACGAACAGGATGTAGATACCTATCATATTCCCAGAGTTTTTCAAAGAATTGTCTTAGTGTGCAAATATGATCTACTGTCGATCGGTTTGGTCAAAACCCAACTTGGTGCTCCCGTATATTGTTCTCTATGAATGGTTGCAATTTTCTGAGGGTAATTATGGACAGTACCATTTACGTTACATTCAAAAAGCTAATTTCCCTGTAGTTGCCATATTCCATTTTGCATCCCTTCTTGTATATTGGGCATATTATAGCCAATTTCCATTCTTCTGGCAGTGTCACATTCTCCCATATCAACTGGATCAGTTGCGTCTGGGCGATTAACAGTTTTGAGAAGTATTCTTTCCATCTCTCTACAATTCAACAGTTCTGAGAAGTATTCTTTCCATCTTTCTACAATTATTTTCCTGTCATTTATCAAGTTGTCTTTCTTATCTCTAATCAAAAAAGTTGGGCTCTGAAATTCACGTTTCCGATTTTTGATGTATAGGAAAAATTGCCTTGAATTATTGTTTTGTCTCTCTGCCTCAACTTGTTCTAGCAAAGTGGTTAGATACATTCTCTTCTCTGCTCTTAGGATTCGCTTTGTCTCCCTTCTGACGTTGATAAAATGCTCCATTTTCTGCTCATTCTCCCTGTCAGCTAGCCACTTCTCCCTCACCTTCCTTCTCTTTTCTGCAGCCTTCTGGCATGTCTCGTTGAACTATTTCCTCTTCTTCATATCTTCTTTCTTCCCAGTATATCCTCCACTACACTTAATACCGTGGACTTTATTTCTTTCCACTTTTCCTCCACATTCTCTCTTGCTTCCACGTTCTCTAGGACCTCCAAACGGTTTTTGATTTCTATAGCATATAGTTCTTTAATGGCACTTTCTCGTAGTTTCTCAACATTCAAAGCAGCTTCTAGTGTCCCCTTCTTCTTATGCATGTAGGTGAACGTAAGTTTCAGCCTGCACACAATGAGGAAGTGGTCTGACACACAGTCGTTTCCTCTATACGACCTGACGTCAATGAGCCTATGGCTATAGCGCTGGTCCTCCAAGGTGTGATGTATCTGGTTGGTGGTTCTTCCATCCGGTGAGCATCATGTTCTCTTATGTATTCTCCTGTGTTCGAAGAAAGTCTAACTTACTCTCAGGTTCTTTGAGATAGCTAAGTTGAACATCCTCTGACCATTCTCACTGGTCTCATCATGCTAACTGTGCCTTCCTGTAGTTGGAATGTAGAGTTCTCCTTTTCCTGCTTTTCCATTAAAATCTCCCAGTACTGTCCTGATATTTCTAGTTAGTGTGCTCTCAATTGTTTTTTCTAGTTGGGCACAGAAATCTTCCTTTTCCTCATCTGTTATTTCCTCAGTCGGGGCATAAACTTTGATGAATGTCACGTCCGACACTGTTTCCAAGTACATGTACGATATTCTCTTGTGAACAGCCTTGAATTCATTAACCGAATTTGCTGCTTTGTTGTGTATTAGAAAACCAGTGCCGAATTCGTGTTTATCTACACATCCGCCGTAGAATACTGTGTATCCAGCCTCTTTGTAAGTTCCCTCTCCCAGCCATCTTGTCTCTTGTATCGCCACCAGGTTAATAGTCTGGATGGTTCATGGCCTATACAGGCTCTGAACATTCTAAGATCCAAAATTAAAATTTCTAAATCGTATAATGTTTTCCCTTTGCAGTTTTCATATTCCACTGCATCCATCCATGTCCGAGGCAAGTTTGTATTTGGTAACAAGGAGTTTTTTTTACAGGACTGGGTTGTTAGCCCAGTGCCCAACCCCCCTCCTTTATTCGGGCTTGGGACTGGCAGTGGCTGTTGCAAGGCAACTGACCCCAGGCGGAGTTGTTTAAGGTGTCTGGCTTATAAAAAAATTGGAAGCCGACCGGAAAAAAAAGTGGCAGGGCACTGGCCAAATAAGGTAAGAAAAATGTGGACCAGCTTAAAAAAAATACAAAGGCATAAAAAAAGGTTGGTAGACTGGTGGAAAAAAAGCGGTCTAAGGCGCTGGTTTTAAGCACGTGGGTTCAAATCACACCGTTGCCAATTTTGACGTCTCACTTTTGCGCGTCGTGCTCGAAATCCCATAACTGTTTTTATTATTTCATTTTCTTCATTTATGTACCCATATCTGCAGAAGGTTACCCCACACGAATATTTCTTATCAAGCTAGAGGATACAGGGGTGTAACATAAATAATGTAAAATTACAATGGATTTCACAATAAGCGTCATACATTTATTACCTAATCGATGTGTATGATATATTCGGGAGTCGCAATCTTTTCTAATTCTCATGTTCTTATATTTCAGTCTTATACCAAGTCTTATATTAATTCTTATTTTTTATTCTTATGTTTATTCTTCTTGACGATTTAGTGCGTTCCCGTTATTGGTACTAAACGTAGAAACATTGGAAACATAGAAATTCTCTTAACACCACGAGCGTCACAGGAAGGCACGTTTCCCACAATGACATTTTTTCGTATCAAAATCGCTCGGGAAAGAATCGTTAACTTGGTTGAATCTTTAACTTTCACGCTTTCACAATACTGTCGCGGTAAACCACGTATAACAGATTGCTTTTCCGGAAGCCAGCGTTTGCAGTTGATTATGAATCAAGACAGATTACAGGAATTTTTCCGAAAACAATTTCGAATAATTTTCTCATTCATTTATTGCTTATTTTTAATTTTTATTCACCGGTCATTCAATTAGTAGAAGAATAAGGACAACGTTGTTTCAGAATACACTGGAAAACTTTAGTGTAATTCTCTATGGAGATGGGTAGTGAAATGGAAAGCAAAAACGAAAGTAACAGTCGCGTTTCGACCACAGGGCGCAGAAGTGTGAAGCAGCACCTATAGCCACTGTGCCACCGCTTCGGCTGAACTAGTTTTGCTTTAAAGTACATATGAAGTCCCTCCAACACTTAGACCATCGTTTTCTCAGCCACGATCGAGTATCTACGTATTAAGCCGAGACACTTGTTCGCTTCACTTGACCCCTCTCCCACTGAGCGACGTTTCTGGGAAATCGGATTATAGCGCTTGCTAGTTCTCCTCGTCAGTATAAATTCACAGTTTTTGTGGGAATTATACCACTGCGCAATATGAAAAGAAATTTCTCTTGGTAAATTAAAACAGTGTGCTAGACAAGTGCTCGACAACAGCTGTCGATCAGGCAAAGAGTTGCTAATAAAAAAATTTAAATAAAAAATTAAAAATGTGGTATCAGGGTTGTTAGAGATAGAGTACAGGTTCAAATTAGACAAGAATGGGGATATAAAAATATTATTCTCTCTCAAAGGCACTCTGACCTCATTCCCCTCTACTGATTAAAGAAAACCACGGAAAATGTAAATCTAGCCAGCTGGAGAACGAACACCAGTCCTGCTGCATGTGAGTCTAACTGCTCTTTGGCGAAGGGATGTCTTCCAGTGACAGAGGAGATCGTGGAAGGGAGACAATATAAATTGTAATTGGTTTTGTTCATATATTTATAAAATGTATTATGAAATAAAAACTGTAATAATTAGAGATTTGTGCAGCAAGAACAACTTTATGATGATTTTTTAAAAATATTTTTGACTACAGTCTCTGTAGCCCAATCGTGAGCGTCGCTGTTTTTAGTGTTGAAGGACTCGAGATCGAATCCCGATAACTCCTCAGGTTTTTTTCTGGCCTAGGGAGGTCTCGAACGAAGTCCACTCAGCCAAATGAGGTCAAATGAGGGAAGGAATACTTGAATGGAGAAACTGTGGCCTAGTCAGTCTTCGTCTGCCTGCAACAATGTGTGGAGTCGAGATTGGCTGATCACGCGTTCCCCGATCATTGTTCGCACCTTATACTGCCTTGTAGGCGGCAGTCGGCGATTTAGGAAAGGTCTAAGGCAGTATTTACGTTTTTTTTTTTTTTTTTTTGAAATTTGGTGCAATAAAACGATATGACTATCACAAAGATTCTCTACAGTTAACTGTCAACAGTATTGTAAATTATACTAAGCAAAAATCTTTTGCTTTACCTCTGTGGATCTTAAGTTAGACAGCCGTCTCTTGAAGGTAATGTCTTAAACCTCCTTGGTTTTAAGAAAGTATCTTGGTATTGTTAATGTACCAGAGCTTTTCGATTGAGTTAATAAAGAGGAAGGGTATTAGTAATAATGGGGCTGTTACTGCGTCACTGCGTGTTCCAAGGAGTTTTACGAAAGGTAAAATATATTTTTGCATGGTTCAAATGGCTCTAAGCACTATGGGACTTAACATCTTAGGTCATCAGTCCCCTAGACTTAGAACTACTTAAACCTAACCAAGGACATCACACACATCCATCCCCGAGGCAGGATTCGAACCTGCGGTCGTAGCAGCAGCACGGTTCCGGACTGAAGCGCCTACAACTGCTTTGCCACAGCGGCCGGCTATTTTTGCATAAAAATTTCATACGCAATAGGAATAAAACTATCTGTGTAGTCAACAGCAAATATTCAGCTTTGAAGATGTGGAGCAAAATAGGAAGAAATTCAAAATCACTGCGTAACACACCTGACATCAGTGTGTACCGAGGAAAGTTGCGAGGGATAGTAACGAGCCACAGTGCTACAGCATTTGCTTAGGAACTTGCAACGAAAGAAAAGAGCGCATCTTCATAGACTTCATTCACAAGTAAAAGCTGAACGAATCCAAAAACCAAGAAGAGCAATGTGTCAAGTTTTCACTGAATTCGAGAGTAAAATTTAGCCAGCGGATTTTTCCAAAAATCCTGAGAAGTGTGTCTTATATAAAATCAGGAAGTAGATCTAAATCACCTATCCAGTTGCCACTGATCAAAATGTCCCGAAACAGAATATGAGAGAGCTAATGCCGAAAAAGTAATGTGATTATTTCGGAATTCTTTCTCTGCGGGAGACTGAGATACGCTTCGTCCTTTCAGTTATCGCACTTATGCCGAAATGGCTGTTATTGTGACAAGTGCACACAGAATACTGTACGCGTGCTTAGCCACGTGTAAACGTGATTGTCTTCCTTGCAGTGGGCCTGGGTTCGATTCCCTGCCGGGTTGCAGATATTTCCGCTCGTGGACTGGGTGTTGTGTTGTCCTCATCCTCATTTCATCCTCATCATCGGGCGCAAGTCACCCAGTGTGGTGCCGTATGAAATAAGTCTTGCAATTGGCGGTAGACTCGAATGGGACATCCCGGCAGACAATGCCATACGATCATTTTATTTTTATTTACCACAGAATAGAAAACTAAATCACTCAATGATGGAAAGGAATTTGGACCGGATGACTTACATGTGCGACTCTACAGAGCTTATGGGAAAGAATTAGCTCCCGTCGTATTAGCTGTAAGTCTCTGAAACTACACATTTATCCATGTAGTCTGTACCTGTACATGGAGCCTTACGAAATAAAACGCCAGTGGTGTCTTCTTATACACTGAAGCGCCAAAGAAACTGGTACACCTGCCTAATTTCGCGCAGAGCGCCCGCGAGCACGCAGAAGTGTCGCAGCACGGCATGGCATGGACTCGACTTATGTCTGAAGTACTGCTGGAGGGATTTGATGCCAGAAATCCTGCAGGGCTGTCTATAAATCCGAAAGAGAACGAGGGGTGGAGACCTCTTCTGAACAGCAGGTTGCAAGGCATCCCAGAAATGCTCAATGATGTTCATGACTGGTTGGGGGGGGGGGAGGGAGGGAGGTTTTTTGGCCAGCGGAAGTGTTTAAACTCAGGCGAATGTTCCTGGAGTCAGTCTGTAGCAATTCTGGGCATATGGGGTGTTGCGTTATCCTGCTGGAATTGCCTGCAGAATGCACAATGGACATGAATGGATGCAGGTGATGAGACAGGATGCTCACGAACGTGTCATGTGTCACGAATTGGATCTAGACGTATTACCGGTCCCATTTCACTCCAGCTGCACACATCCCACACCATTACAGAGCCTCCACCTGCTGACATAACATGCAGGGTCCATTGATTCGAGAGGTTTTCCCCATAACCGTGCACGTCAATCCGCGCGATACAATTTGAAACGAGACTCGTCTTACCAGGCAACACGTTTCCCGTTATCAACGTCCATTGTCCGTGTTGTCGGACCCAGGCGACGCATAAAGCTTCGGGTCGTGCATCATCAAAGGTACAGAAGTGCGCCTTCGGCTCCGAAAGCCCATATCGATGATGTTTCGTTGATTTGTTAGGGCGCTGGCACTTGTTGATGACCCGGCATTGAAATATGAAGCAATTTGCGGAAGGCTTGCACTCCTGTCACCTTGAACGATTCTCTTCAGTCGTCGTTGGTCCCGTTCTTGCAGGATATTTTCCAGCCGCAGCGATATCGGAGATCTGATGTTTTGCCGGATTCCTGTTACTCACTGTACACTCGTGAAATAGTCGTAAGAGAAAATCCCTACTTCATCGCTACCTTGGAGATGCTGTGTCCCATCGCTCGTGCGCCGACTGTCATACCACGTTCAAACTCACTTAAATCTTGATAACCTGCCACTATAGCAGCAGTAATCGATCTAACAACTGTGCCAGACACTTTTTTCTTATTTAGGAGTTGCCGATTGCTGCGCCGTATTCTGCCTGTTTACATATCTCTGTATTTGAATATGCATGCCCAACCAGTTTCTTTGGCGCTTTAGTGTGTATCACCAAGGTCCAGCTAGGACAGTTTATCAGTCACTCACTTTTCGACAGCACCCACTGCCCTATTACTCACTGAAACCGTTCACTGCCCAGCCGTGGAAGACCGTACGTGAATGTGTTAACCATGTAGATAGCAAGGTGAGTGTCAAGTTGAGTACTACAAACACAAAAATACACCCTAGCTTTTTATGAAAATCCTTCAATTAAAATAACCAGTTGCACTTTACATTTTATAACTGTTAATCGTTCGTCTAAGGCCGTAAATAGTTCTTCATTATTCATTATTGCACGAGTAGTGAAGATTATTTTGGCGACCTCTTATTGAGGTAGCGTTTTTAGGTACCAGCGTCGTACTATCGGTAAACACGGTTCAGTTCACTAATATGCCTCGAACTTCTCAGTTTCACCGTCACCGACATCTTGACAATAATCTCGTTCGCTTGTACGTAAATACTGCGAGCTAACAACAGTTTACTTTTGTTAGAGAATACCATACACATCAGTAAAAACACTTTCGTCTGATTATTCACAATATTCAAACAAAATGGCAACGAAACATTGTAGAAACGTTACCATGTTCCGTAGAAGGCGATTTGCTTTCTGATACCGCCCGGTGTAGCTGCTAACGTGGGTCCTAGTACCAGCTGACTGCGTCGTGTGTGAACTGGAGACAAATGCCAGCTCGAAGACAATATACTCATCAAATTACAAGCGCCAGCGCTCTGCTTACATGTTAAATTTCCCGTAAGGTGCGAAGACAGTGCGCTCACAGTGTCATTTCCATTTTCAAGGAGGGTCGTCAAAGTGATACAGCCGGCGGCTGTGGCCGAGAGGTTTTAAGCGCTTCAGTCCGGAACAGCGCGGCTGCTACGGTCGCAGGTTCGAATCCTGCCTCGGGCTTGTATGCGTGTGATGTCCTTAGGTTACTTAGATTTAAGTATAGGGGATTGATGACCTCAGGTGTTAAGCCTCTTAGTGCTTAGCGCCATTTTTAGAAAGTGATACCCATTATTATATGCCTTTATAGCTGAAGACAACATGTTCTGTGCTCACGCATTATAACTTTTCTACAGACCGAAAGTTTTCTCTATAAAAACCAAAGTGGATTCCATAACCAGAGAGCTTGCGAAAGACAGCTCTCTTTGTTCGCCCAGGAAATCCAGACGGCTGTAAATAAAGCCGCCTAGGTTGATGTGGCCTTCCTTCCGTAAGGCACAAGATTTAGTTTCGCACTGCCGTTTAGTGAACGAAAAAGAAGCCTGTTGAGTATCGGACTAATTTTGTGAGTGAATTCAGTTCTGAGAGAGAGAACTCAATCTGATATTTTTATCGGAGCGAAATCGACTGTCCAAAAGGTTACTCTGGGAGTACCCCTATAGAGTGTTTATAGGGACATTACTGTTTGTAATTTATATAAATGATCTATAAGATGCTACAAACTCCAGGAGACTGCAGCGATATGCAAAAAGTCCTACAGAGGACTGGTAAAGGGGTGACCGTCGGCCCGGAACGTACTTAAATATAACGCACGTAAGTAGGGGAATAGATCCGTTACTGCTCTATGACGCTACTGGTGAAATATCACTGGAAACAATAACAGACTTGAAATACCTAGGAGTAATCGTCTGGAGAGATCTAAAGTGGAATAACCACATAAATCAAGTACTAGGAAAAGTAGACGCCCTGCTGAAATTCATGGGTATAATCTCAAGAAATTGTGGCCCATGCGTCACAGAAGTGGTTCACAAAACACTAATTCGACCCATTCTTGAAAACTGTTCATCTGCCCAGCAATTTATCATGTATAATTAAGAGAAGATATAGAGAAGATCCATGCAAGAACGACATTTTTCGTTTAGGAGCTGCGAGAGCCCTAAACCATACCTGCACGGGACGGGTTAGCTAACGTTTAAGTGCAGCTGTACGAGTTTCGCGACCTCACGTTGAGGAGTCATTGCGTCACGAGAAACGCAAAATACGTTGTGTGATATTTCGGAAAAGTACCGCGTAAGGTAGAACCGTTAAGAAGCAAGAACACTTTCTATGTTACAAGTACTTAGAACTAGCGAGACGCCGTATTTTACTTGTCGTTTCCATGATATTTTGAGGAACCAGAAAACTGTGAAACTCTAGCAAAACGCGTCGTTCTTGGTACGATTCGTTGTAATAAAATGACGGGATTTTTTTTTTTGTGGTTTTAGGGCGCACAACTTCAATGGTCATTAGCGCCCTGACAACGTTAAGAATGCACCGCGAGGCACAAGTTTAAAACAACAACTAAAAGGGAAAACACGATAACAGACAGACTGACAGGCATAGGATTAAAAAACAGCATCATCAAATGTCCTTAGAGAGGTTGGTCAAATTGATGAAACGAAGACCACGAGCAACTGCTCGTGGGTCATCCGCTAAAATGGCATCGAAAGTACTTGGCAGGTTAAGATCTAGACGCAGTGTGTTAAAATCTGGACAGGACATTAAAATGTGTCGAACCGTCAGCAAGTGCCCACATGGGCAGAACGGCGCCGGCGCAGCCGTCAGCAGATGGCGATGGCTGAACCGGCAGTGTCCAATTCTTAATCGGGCCAAAACTACCTCCTCCCGCCGAGAAGGGCGTGAGGAGGACGTCCAAGCCACGGGAAGAGGTTTTATGGCCCGAAGCTTGTTGTCTGTAAGTGTAGCCCAATCGGCATGCCACAGCGATAACATGCGCTGACAAATGACCCTGCTAAAATCGGACGAAGGGACACAACAAGAAGCTGTCCGAGGCTGGAGGACCGCAGCCTTGGCCGCGGCATCTGCAGCTTCGTTCCCAGGGATACCGCAATGGCCAGGAACCCACATAAACCTAACCGGAGAACCGACGTCCACCAGCTGCTGAAGAGAGAGTTGGATCCGGTGTACAAAAGGGTGAACCGGGTACGGATCACTGAGGCTCTGGATGGCGCTCAGGGAGTCGGAGCAGATGACATAAGCAGAATGTCGGTGGCGGCAGATGTAAAGAACAGCCTGGTAGAGGGCAAGGAGCTCAGCTGTGAAGACCGAACAATGGCCATGGAGCCGGTATTTGAAACTATGTGCCCCGACAATAAAGGAACACCCGACCCCGTCATTGGTCTTAGAGCCATCTGTATAAATGAAAGTCATGTTGATGAACTTCGAACGAAGTTCCAAAAAACGGGAGTGGTAGACCGAACCGGGGGTAACCTCTTTTGGGAGCGAGCTGAGGTCAAGGTGAACGCGGACCTGAGCCTGGAGCCATGGTGGCGTGTGGCTCTCGCCCACTCGAAAGGTTGCAGGGAGTGAAAAATTAAAGTGTTGAAGGAGGCGACGAAAGCGAACTCCAGGGGGTAGCAGGGCAGAGACATACAACCCGTATTGACAGTCGAGAGAGTCGTCAAAAAAGGAACGATAAGACGGCTGGTCGGGCATTGACAGTAGCCGACAGGCATACCGACAAAGCAGTATATCGCGCCGGTAGGTGAGCGGCAATTCGCCAGCGTCAGCATGAAGACTCTCTACGGGACTAGTATAAAATGCTCCGATCGCAGGTCGTAAACCCCGATGTTGTATGGAGTTGAGGCGGCGTAAGATGGATGGCCGTGCAGAGGAGTATACGAAGCTCCCATAATCCAGCTTGGAGCGGACGATCGACCGATATAGACGAAGTAGGACGGTTCGATCCGCTCCCCACGACATACCACTGAGAACACGGAGGACATTTAAAGAACGGGTACAACGGGCGGCCAAATATGACACATGTGGAGACCAGCTAAGTTTCCTGTCAAAGGTAAGGCCTAAAAATTTGGTTGTCTCCACGATTGGGAGAGCAACGGGACCGAGTCGTAAGGACGGTGGGAGAAACTCTTTGTAGCGCCAGAAGTTAATACAGACCGTCTTCTCGGCAGAAAAACGGAAGCCATTGGCGACACTCCAGGAGGAAAGACGGTCAAGAGAACGCTGAAGACAGCGCTCCAGGACACGTGTACACTGCGCGCTGCAATAGACGGTAAAATCGTCCACGAAAAGGGAGCCTGACACATCAGCTGGGAGGCAATCCATTATTGGATTGATCGCGATGGCGAAGAGAGCGACGCTCAAAACTGAGCCCTGTGGCACCCCATTCTCCTGGCGAAAGGTGTCGGACAGGACAGAACCCACACGTACCCTGAACTGTCGATCCATTAAAAAGGAACGAATAAAAAGAGGGAGGCGACCGCGAAGGCCCCATGTATGCATGGTGCGGAGAATGCCCGCCCTCCAACAGGTGTCGTAAGCCTTCTCCAAATCAAAGAACACAGCCGCGGTCGGGCGCTTCCGCAAGAAGTTATTCATAATGAAGGTCGACAAGGTAACCAGATGGTCAACAGCAGAGCGGCGCCTACGAAATACACATTGTACATTGGTAAGTAGGCGTCGAGACTCGAGCAGCCAAACCAATCGAGAGATAACCATTCGCTCCATCACTTTACAGACACAGCTGGTAAGCGAGATAGGTCGATAACTGGAAGGCAAGTGCTTGTCCTTCCCCGGCTTAGGAATCGGGACAACAATAGACTCGCGCCAGCATGCGGGAACATGTCCCTCAATCCAGATGCGATTGTATGTACGAAGAAGAAAACCTTTAGGCGCAGGAGAAAGGTTCTTCAGCATCTGAATATGAATAGAATCAGGCCCTGGAGCGGAGGACCGTGATCGGCCAAGTGCGTTTTCGAGTTCCCACATGGTGAATGGGGCATTATAACTTTCACAATTCGAGGAGCGGAAGTTAGGTGGCCTAGCCTCCTCTGCCTGTTTGCGGGGGAGGAAGGCAGGGTGGTAATGAGCGGAGCTCGAAACCTCTGCGAAAAAGCGGCCGAAGGCATTGGAGACAGCCTCAGGGGCCACAAGGACGTCATTCGCGACCTTCAAGCCAGAAACTGGTGAGTGGGCCTTAGTGCCAGATAGCCGGCGCAGGCTACCCCAGACAACAGAAGAAGGAGTAGAACTGTTGAAGGTGCTTGTGAAAGCAGCCCAGCTGGCTTTCTTGCTTTCTTTAATAATACGACGACACTGAGCACGTAATCGTTTATAATTGATACAATTCGCCACTGTAGGGTGGCGTTTAAAGGTGCGTAAAGCACGTCGACGAGCACGTAAAGCGTCTCTACATGCTGCGGACCATCAGGGGACCGGTACGCGACGTGGAGAAGAAGTAGGGTGAGGGATGGAACATTCAGCAGCAGCGAGAATGACTTCCGTGAGGTGGGCGATCTGACGATCGCGGCTTGGGAAGGTTTGATCCTGAAAGGTCGCCCTGGAAGAGAAGAGCCCCCAGTCTGCCTTGGAGATGGTCCAACTAGAGGAGCACGAAGAGGGGGTATGCTGCAGGAGATGGATAACACACGGGAAGTGGTCGCTCGAATATGTATCAGAAAGTGCATACCACTCAAACCGGCGTGCAAGTTGGGGAGTACATATAGAGAGGTCTAAATGGGAATAGGTGTGAGATGTGTCCGAAAGAAAAGTAGGGGCGCCAGTATTGAGGCAGACAAGATTGAGCTGGTTGAAAAGGTCTGCTAACAAGGAGCCCCTCGGGCAGGATGCTGGAGAGCCCCAAAGGGGATGGTGGGCATTGAAGTCTCCAGTTAACAAAAATGGTGCAGGTAGCTGAGCAATAAGTTGCATCATGTCTGCCCTGGTAACGGCAGATGACGATGGAGTGTAAACGGTACAAAAGGAAAACGTAAAAGTGGGGAGAGTAATGCGGATGGCAACTGCCTGCAGGCCGGTGTGCAACGTGATGGGATCGCAGTAAATATCATCCCGGACCAGCAACATAACCCCTCCATGAGCTGGGCTACCTACCATAGGGGGTAGGTCAAAACGCACAGAGGTGTAGTGTGCCAAGGCAATTTGATCGCATGGGCGTAGCTTCGTTTCCTGGAGGGCTACGACGAGCGGACGGTGCAAGCGGAGCAGCAACTTCAAGTCCTCTCGGTTGGAGCGAATGCTGCGAATATTCCAGTGAATAAGTGCCATCGTAAGAAAAGGAAGATGAAAGATGGGGTCACCTCGAAGGCCGCTGAGGGCCTTGCTTCGAGCGAGCACTGCCGCCGCTATCAGTAGGCGGACAGTCATCGTCCATTGGGTCGATAGGTTCATCGGCCATCTCGGGAGGATGGCCGGGAGGGGGAGCTTCTTCCGCCGGTGAACGGCCAGACGTTCGGCTACCAGCGGTGCGGCCAGGCGAAACGGATGACGGCCTGGGGCGGCAACCGCTGGGTGGCGCAGGAGAAGAAATGCGCCGTGGTGGAGAAGGAGAACTGTGCTTCCTATGAGCCTTTTGGGAAGGACGTTTGGTGGAAGTACCGGTCGAAGGCTGGGAGGTCGAGGTACGTAGGAAGTCTGCACGGGATGGTTCCTTCTTGAAGGCCCGTGCATCTGACTTCGGGTTCTTCGTCTTAGCAGAAGCTGATGAAGGGGCTGGTGTCTGTGGGGCGATGGGAGGAAGAGGAGACGTCGACCGCGCGATCTTAGCACTGGCCGAACGGACGACCGTGGTGCTGAAGGTCAGATCGCATGTCTGGGTTGCTACCTCCCTGGTAGTCCGAGGAGAGGCGAGGACAGTACTGTATTTCCCCTCTGGGAGCAGCGCGGGCTTCCTACTAGCCAATAGCTTGCGAGCAGCCGAGATGGACACTTTCTCTTTGACCCGAATTTCTTGGATACAGCGTTCTTCCTTATAGACAGGACAGTCGCGGGAGGATGCGGCATGGTCACCCTGACAGTTCACACAACGAGGAGACGGAGGTGGACAGTCGCCCTCATGGGCATCCCTGCCACAAGTGACACATTTAGCCGCATTGGAACAAGACTGTCGAGTGTGACTGAAACGCTGACACTGGTAGCAGCGCGTAGGTGTCGGGACATAGGGGCGAACAGAAATAACCTCGTAGCCCGCCTTGATGCGCGATGGCAGCTTAACACTATCGAAGGTCAAGAAAAGTGTCCGGGTCGGTACAAGGTCATTGTTGACCTTTTTCATGACCCTATGGACAGCCGTCACGCCCTGCTCAGCGAGGAAAGATTGAATCTCCTCGTCAGTCAATCCGTCGAGAGAGCTAGTATAGACTACACCAAGAGACGAATTCAAAGTTCGGTGGGCCTCCACCCGGACAGGGAACGTGTACAGGAGTGTGGCCCGAAGCAGTTTTTGTGCCTGAAAGGCACTCTCAGTTTCTAGTAATAAGGTACCGTTACGCATCCTGGTACAAGATTTGACAGATCCGGCTATGGCATCTACGCCCTTCTGGATAACGAAAGGGTTGACAGAGGAAAAATCCTTTCCGTCCTCAGATCGAGAAACGACGAGGAACTGTGGGGCAGGCGGTAGTACTTTTGTCACTGGTGGCTGGTCACGTTTCCGTTTTTGGGCAGAAGTCGAAAGCGATGGAGTAGAATCCATTGCGGAGGAATCCCCCATGATTGCCAGCGTCTCCGATGGCGCGCTCCTTCCTTGTGGGGACCCTCTCAGAGGGCACTCCCGCCTTAGGTGAATGTTTACACCTCAGGTCACACCTCCCGAGAAACAGACGGAGGGACCAATCGGCATGGTCAGAAGGTATCAGCTCAGGCAATCACCCCTCCCCGGGCCTGGCCTTTACCAGGGGGTACGCGCGTGCCTTACATGTCTACCCAGGGCGGGGACTTACGCGTTACCCCGTCACCGGCTACGCGTGCGAACGCGTGGGTCGGCCTTCAGGCACGCACAGGGAGGAAGGAAGAAGAGGAAAAAGAAGAGAGAGAGGGAGAAAGAGGACAGACTGTCTCAAACGCCGAGGCGGAGACCAGAGAAGGCAAGGAGAAGAAGGCAATGAGAAAGCAAGGAGAAGAAGGCAATGAGAAGGCAAGGAGAAGAAGGCAATGAGAAGGCAATGAGAAGGCAAGGAGAAGAAGGCAATGAGAAGGCAAGGAGAAGAAGGCAATGAGAAGGCAAGGAGAAGAAGGCAATGAGAAGGCAAGGAGAAGAAGGCAATGAGAAGGCAAGGAGAAGAAGGCAATGAGGAGGCAAGGAGAAGAAGTCAAGGGAAAGAGTAAGGAAGACAGTGAGGTGGAGAAGAGCAAAGAAAGGAACCAACCAAAGGAAGGAAGAAACGAGAAGTGAAAAACCAAAAAGACCACAATTATAGGTCGTGGAACCGTCCGTCTCCGGACGCAGGCGCTAACTACCCCCGTGAGGGGGATGGACTCCTTTTAGTCGCCTCTTACGACAGGCAGGAATACCTCGGGCCTATTCTAATCCCCGGACCCGCAGGGGTATGACGGGAAATGTCGTATTGGTGTTAAAATTTTCGGATTTACTAGATCTGTTAGAACTACCGCATCGTGAAAGAGCGTAGTTTTAAGGCAGGGGTACAATGAAGACTCATCAAAAACGCATCGTTCTCGGTAGGATTTTTTAGGTATAAATGCCAATTAATAACGCATCGGTGTTTAAAGTCTTCAGAATAACGTAAAAAATGCGAAATAGCTTATTGCCGAAGTTCCTCGCAGTGTAACTGGTTGAGGTGCCAAGTCTCAAAAGTTAACGTAGCGGGTTCGCATCGCGCTGTATACTGATCTTTTTTCATACCTTCGCGTTTCATGAAAGATTGGTGTGACTTTTTTGCTCAATTAACAGAAATAATGTCTGTAATACTCGATGTTATGTAAATATAAGTGCGCTGTCAATCACGAGTAAGTTTGTCCGGTTTATGAAGTTGTATAAGTCGATGTAATTACTGGCTGGACATGGAACTTTCCTTTGTTGTGTTATAACGTATTTTTATTTATGAGTACAACAGACAGAACATGAGTAGCGTATGGACAAGGGAAGAAATGTGCAATTTAATGGACATAATATAGCAATTTTACTCGGCTCCATTTTCGCCATCTAAGTGTTTGGTTTGCCAGCCAATAGCGCTGACACCGGCCGCTGTAGACCAGTGGTAGCGCAAATGACGTTACCCATTTCGTCCCGTGTGAAGACGGCGCTGTGACTCCTGAGGTCGCATGCCCCGTCCATGTTCACGTCATCATTAGCTACCACATACTAATACCGACTTCTTCGATTACAGCTCGTATGAAGTTTCAGCACGTTTACTACACCATTAGAAGTAATGTACATCCAAAAATCTTTTGAAAAAATCTAGCGTTTTTGCTAAAGTATCGACAAATTTAGTTAAAGGGCGTGATTATGAGTGTAGTAATCATTTAACAGTGGAACAGTTTCCTGAATGGTTGAAACAGGCTGAAGTTAGCCCTTCGTTTAGGAAAGGAGATAAAGTAATTCCATCAAATTTCTATTCAGTTTCTCTTCTGCCAGCAGGGACGTAAAGCTTCAGCTTACAGGTAGGGCATCAGGTCACCTCCTAACATACCAGATCACATAACCGCACTGACAAGGTGTGGGCACCGGATAAAGGAAAATAAAGCGGAAGTAATACGGGATAGTGTTTTGGGTACTCATCAATCCAAGTTCCAGTTTTTAGTTCCAAAAACGTGTAATAAGAATTATTTTTGGAGCGGACTTAGGAACATCCTACAGAGGCCTGTTTACGGAACTAAAGGTACGAACTACCGCTTCCAAATATATTTAATCCTCAATGAAATTTGTCGTTAAAAATACATCTCTTTGCAAACAAGCAGCTCAGTTCACAGAATCAGTACTAGAAATAAAAGATTTAACGCCAATTTGCTTTAGTCGAGAAAGGTGTCTGTTTTTGAGGAACATACGTTTTCAATAACTTTTCAGCACTCATAAGATGTTAAACTATTAACAAAATTCAGTTTGTACCCTAAATGGGTTATTAGTGACCAACGCCTTCTACCTCATTGATAAATTCCTTAGTAGAACCAATTGACGTGTACATGCTAATAATAATATCACATAATACGAGTATTACGTACGCCATGACTTTTGTACCAGTTCAGCGTAGTAGTGCAATCAATGTAAGTAAGTGTTGTAAAATTATTTTTATATTTTATTGTTATTTTTCACAATAGCCTAAGAACTGTGATATCCACTTTACAACGGAAGCTCCACATCGCAGCCCCCTCAGATTTATTGGTAAGATGCCCCATTGGATAGCCAGTCAAAATCTGAACACATATCAAGCACGAAAACAGAAAGAAGGTGTACTGAACTGTGCAAAAAATAAGAAAAATTGAAACAGGAAACGGTCCAAATGTAACAATTGCAATATCGAGCAACCTTAACCACCGTCGTGTTATGGTTGTGTGATCAGGGTTGTGCGCTGTGACAGAGGAGATCCGCGTTCTAATCTCAGTCGGACAAATTTTTTTGTTTCGCATAATTACGAACTTGGCCTCCTGTAATCGACGTATGAATTAGAATTTGTGTATGTGTGTCGTGATGTAATGTCAGTTTGCAACAGCGACGTGTAGCGAAGGACATCCAGACGAGCATACCTGCTCCTTGTTCTACACATGCACCACATGTTTTGCCTCTTACGTTCCGTTTTGGAAGTTTTGCCTCTTGAATTCCTTCGTTGTAACATAGTTTTAACACGTTTATTTGTCGTGTTCATTTCCGTGAGAGGTCCATGCGGCATCTCCTCTGCTCTCACTACTCGTCACAGAATATCAGTGGCAAGTAAATGTGATGAACAGCTACAGCAGGCGAGATGCCGCATAGACCTCTCATGGAAACATATATATACAGAGTGGTCCATTGATAGTGACCGGGCCAAATATCCCACGAAATAAGCATCAAACGAAAAAGCTACAAAGAACGAAACTCGCCTAGCTTGAAGGGGGAAAATAGATGGCGCTATCGTTGGCTCGCTAGATGGCGCTGATAGGTCAAGCGGATATCAACTACGTTTTTTAAAATAGGAACTCCACATTTTTATTACATATTCGTGTAGTACGTAAATTATTATGAATGTTTTAGTTGGACCACTGTTTTCGCTTTGTGATAGATGGCGCTGTAATAGTCACAAACGTATAAGTAAGTGGTATCACGTTGGTTGGTTGGTTGGTTGGTTGGTTGTTTGGGGAAGGAGACCAGACAGCCTGGTCATCGGTCTCATCGAATTAGGGAAGGATGGGGAAGGAAGTCGGCCGTGCCCTTTCAGAGGAACCATCCCGGCATTTGCCTGGAGTGATTTAGGGAAATCACGGAAAACCTCAATCAGGATGGCCGGACGCGGGATTGAACCGTCGTCCTCCCGAATGCGAGTCCAGTGTCTAACCATTGCGCCACCTCGCTCGGTGTGGTATCACGTAACATTCCACCAGTGCGGACGGTATTTGCTTCGTAATGCATTACCCGTGTTAAAATGAACCATTTACCAATTGCGGAAAAGGTCGATATCGTGTTGATGTATGGCTAATATGGTTCAAATGGCTCTGAGCACTATGCGACTTAACTGCTGAGGTAATCAGTCGCCTAGAACTCAGAACTAATTAAACCTAACTAACCTAAGGACATCACACACATCCATGCCCGAGGCAGGATTCGAAGCTGCGACCGTAGCGGTCGCTTGGCTCCAGACTGTAGCGCCTAGAACCGCACAGCCACTCCTGCCGGCGATGTATGGCTATTTTGATCAAAATGCCCATCGCGCTTGTGCTATGTATGCTGATCGGTATCCTGGACGACATGATCCAAATGTCCGGACCATTCGCCGGATAGTTACGTTATTTAAGGAAACAAGAAGACTTCAACCAAATGTGAAACGTCAACCACGACCTGCAACAAATGATGCCCAGGTAGGTGTTTTAGCTGCTGTCGCGGTTAATCCGCACATCAGTAGCAGACAAATTGCGCGAGAATCGGGAATCTCAAAAGCGTCGGTGCTGAGAATGCTAAATCAACATCGATTGCACCCGTAGCATATTTCTATGCACCAAGAATTGCATGGCGACGACTTTAAAGGTCGCGTACAATTTTGCCACTGGGCACAAGAGAAATTACGGGACGATGACAGATTTTTTGCTCGCGTTCTATTTAGCGACGAAGCGTCATTCACCGACAGTGGTAACGTTATGTAACGTCCCCTTTGAAAAATTTATACAAGACTGTGCTTAAACTGACATACAATATTACTTAGCGCAACGCAATCTGACTTTCAAAAATCCCTACAAAAGAATGGCCCTGACTAACATTAACCTATACCTTTCACAAATCACTTACCTCACAAAAATCTTCATTACTCGAACTACTGCAATACAGCGAGCGCCACTACTGCCAGCTAAATAAAAGATTCAAACTACTGAAGGCACTAACTACGGATAGGGATAGTTAGCAAATGAAAGATTTTAATAGAGAACAAACAATGTATTTACCTTAATAGTCATATGATATCCAGTATTACAAACTTCGAAACTCCGCCATCTCTCTCCCCACATCCACCACTGCTGGCGGATCACCTCCAACTGCGCAACGCTGCGCGCTGTTCACATCCAGCTGCCGCTGCCCAACACTACAATGGCAGACAACAATGCAAACTAGCCACAGACTGCACACAGCACAGCCAGTGATTTTCATATAGAGCGCTACGTAACGTTGCCAATAAGAAAACATAAACAGCCTACTTACATAGCCCCCATGCTCCCCACAAAAAATTTTGCAAATTGTTTTGGGCAGTGGCCAATAATGATTTGATAAAATTTTTCATAATTACAGTAAGAAAGATATCAAATGCACACACTTATTAATACAATGTTGATCAAGAGCTAAAATTTTCTCACAGTCCATAAAGATAGTCCTGATCATTCTTCATAATAGTAATTACAGTTTTTGTTTTTCACAAAGTCTCATTAGTAAAAGAAATTGCACACAGAAGTAGTGGATTTCCTTGCAATATTGACGAAGTAGTGTTGTCCTTCCAACGGAAAGACAGTGCTGACTCTTGACATGCTGACAGGTAATGGGCCACAACAGAGCAAACCCACAGCAGAGTCATTCGACGTTTTGAAGAAGATAGGTAGGTAGGTCATCACAGAGCGAACCCACTGTAGTCCTGGTAGAGAGTATGGTATTGGTGGGCCACCAGAGGTGCAGACCCACTGCAGTCCTTGTAGAAATAATGGTACTGGTGAGTCAGCAAAGGTGTAGACCCACTGTATTCCTTGTAGAAATAATGGTACAGGTGAGTCAGAAAAGGTGTAGACCCACTGTAGTCCTTGTAGAGACGGCCAGCAGCGATCTGTTGCGACTGTGCAGGTGCACAATCACCATCGAAGAGTCTTGCAGAGAAGATAGCAAGTCCATAACCACCACTTGTGCACTCACAAAGTTTTTGGAATTGTCCTTAGAACCAGCAATGCTGTTATCCAGTCCCTTGCTGAATTATTAACACATGTGCAAACACTAACAGTCCCAAGTTATCACATATTGTGCATTACTATGACCAACAGAATTGTGTGCAGTGAAATGAATGCTTACAAGATACTTAATTTGATGAACTGGTGTCAATTACAATATTATAACATGAGAATACAATTACAAAGGAACAAAATACATCATTAAAAACATAACAATACAGATAACATATGTAGTACAGGCTTTACAAAAGAATAGAAATAACATACATCAGTGTTACAGGAATTATGACATGTGTACATACATAAAAGATCAGAATAATTATTGAAACATCAACTTTACACATGAGCATTAAAACAAAACAGAATAAATAATGTCTAAGCATCTTTACAAAGAAAATAACATATTATAATGCAAAGTATATTTGAGGATAACAGTATTCCCCATCATAGTTCATGTAGCTGAGCATTAGAAAAATTCTACAACATAAGTCTTATCAGATAAACATATAAAGACAGGAAGAACATAAATACACAAGGGTACACAAACACATAGTGGGATAACACAAAGGGAAAGGACAGGGTTTGTTTTCAGTGCAACATTTGGTACTGCAGTCCAACCCAAAACTTCATTCCATAGATCTTTCGTCTTATTTCGATATTTACTCCAGCCAAAAAATCCTATCCAAGCATGCTTTCTGTATTTTTCTCGTATAACCTCTCAGTGCATTTCTTCAAATTCATCGCAAATCATTCTCTTATAAGATACCCCCTCTTAAGCTAACTTAAATCTAGTGAGCTCAGATGCTAAACTAAGGGACGAGGCAATGCAGCAGCATAAAACAATTAACACAAACATCAATGACAAAAAAATTCAAATTGGCAAAGCAATTGCAATATTACAACTAATATAAGGCACTGTGCAGCAAAGAAGAAAAATACATCCGTAGTAAAACTGGCTTAGCAGAGTAACACAGTCAAATTCAGTAACACTATGCCTGGCAAACGGAAACAGCAAATTCATTAACTTATATCTAAACATGTCAAACCCACATGCAGAAAAAATATTACACTAAAGATGGCCATGTCTAATACCTATGTCACATCTTAGTGTCTATGTAATTAAAGTGGTGCACCTCAAAAACTAATTCTACAAAAGAAATTACCAAGTATTTGAAAAGAAAATTCCGTATGCAATTCCTGTGAAGGGAAATGTGTTTTTGTGCTCCTTCAGTTTTTTTTGAAGTACATTATAAAATGGTTATTTACTGGATCTGTAGGCATAAAATATCTATATTAGTACATCTATTAAATTTTATTTTAACCAATGCTGCAGTGCAGCTAGATATCAAATGAAATAAGCAACTATGAAAAGCAAAGCATAAAAATATCATTCAATAGTCATGTGACATTTCATAAGTTAGTAGGAATTCTCTCAACTCTCGTAGAAAGACACTTGTCATAATCAGGTGTGCAGATGTAAGTATCTTTCCAAATAACGAGCGTGTCGTATTTCTGATGCTTTCTCTAAAGGAATGTCAATGGCGAGGATAATGGCCTCTTTTTTCTCCACCTAATGGCTTTCTTTTGCCAGACAACTACCTCTCAGCTGGGCGCCCAAAACGCATTATGTGCAGGTGGTCACTTACCTTTCTTACTGAAATATTTATGACAGCAGTTTCTGCTACAGTGACAGTCTCATATACAGAATTTCATGGGTTGAGAATTTGCGTTGCAAATGTGTAGAAACAAAATCTTTTGAATATAACAGTGTCCAAAAAGTTTTCGTCGGCATTGTAATACATTCACACATTTATATACATTTCATATCTCTTAAAGTACGATTCTTGGTTTCCAACATCCTTATTCTCAAACCAGAGTCCCTAACCACTACTCATTATTCTTTACCTCATTATACATATACATATTCTTTGACACTTCTTCAATATTTCATCATAAGAGATACGTAGCATAATCAAATAACTCATATAACATCAGCCTATTAATCATAAACATACCTCAGCAGCATAATACACATCGTCGTCGTAATAATAACATCATAACACCTCAGTCAAATCTCAAAAACGTCGTAGCTTTCTCCAATAATTTCAAAACCTAAAAAAAATTCTCTGCTCATGTCAAAAGTGTCATCTGCCTCAAACGTACTTGAAAATACATTCTGAATTAAAGTACTTTCTGAGAGATACCAGATGACACAGTGGTTAGTTTATGTGACAGCTACACGATTATGTCATGACGTTACTAATGAGTGACAATTTACAATGTTGCTTTTGCAGAGTATTTGTTTTATATCTGCACGGTTTTTCCGAATTCTTCTGGAAAGTAAAATATGTTTAATAGTAACTTTTGTGGTACAGCTACAATGAGACAGCCTTTTCCATAGCACAACAATACGTTACAGCACAGTACTTTCTTCATCACGGCAATAAGCGTAATAAGTAAGATATCTATACGCAAAGCATTTCACTTTTGTTTATCATGAGGTCAGTACATTGACTTCTGCAGAACTTAGCTTTTGGAGGACGATAACTACGACACTTCCACAGAGATTATCTTACAGCAAGACGCACATTTAGCGCTACAGGACTCGTATTTGAGTGATTAATTTTGTACTTAAATGTTTATTTTTAAAGATTTTTGAATTACAAAGAAAGTTTTCCGTGATACATTTCATTCCATTGCTGTAATCTGTAACACCTGAGGGTATAATTACAATAATCCTCAGGGGGGTACACGCCTACTTTGTGTACCATGTGTTTGGCAAGCACAAGGAGCCCTAGCTAATAAGGTATTTGCTTAAACAACTTTAAACATCGGTACCATATTTCTCTAAAACACAAATTACACAGCTATCTGAGCGGCTCACCTCCAACTGCGCAACGCTACGCGCTGTTCACATCCAGCTGCTGCTGCCCAACACTACAATGGCAGACAACAATGCAAACTAGCCACAGACTGCACACAGCACAGCCAGTGATTTTCATATAGAGCGCTACGTAACGTTGCCAATAAGAAAACATAAACAGCCTACTTACAACGTAAACTGGTATAATATGCACTATTGGGCAACGGAAAATCCACGATGGCTGCGACAAGTGGAACATCAGCGACCTCGGCGGGTTAATGTATGGTGCGGCATTATGGGAGGAAGGATAATTGGCCCCCATTTTGTCTATGGCAATCTAAATGGTGCAATGTATGCTGATTTCCTACGTAATGTTCTACCGATGTTACTACAAGATGTTTCACTGCATGACAGAATGGTGATGTACTTCCAACATGATGGATGTCCGGCCCATGTCTCGCGTGCATTTGAAGCTGTATTGAATAGCATATTTCATCACAGGTGGATTGGTCGTCGAAGCACCATACCATGGCCCGCACGTTCACCGGATC
This sequence comes from Schistocerca cancellata, assembly GCF_023864275.1. Classification (NCBI taxonomy): domain Eukaryota; kingdom Metazoa; phylum Arthropoda; class Insecta; order Orthoptera; family Acrididae; genus Schistocerca; species Schistocerca cancellata. Next base: position 725,043,733 of record NC_064627.1, read on the forward strand.
TGACATCCACGGATTTCTTTCTGTGGGGAAAGTTGAAGGATATTTGCTATCGTGATCCACCGACAACGCCTGACTACATGCGTCAGCGCATTGTCAATGCATGTGCGAACGTTACGGAAGGCGAACCACTCGCTGTTAAGAGGAATGTCGCTACACGTATTGCCAAATGCATTGAGGTTGACGGACATCATTTTGAGCATTTATTGCATTAATGTGGCATTTACAGGTAATCACGCAGTAACAGCATGCTTTCTCAGAAATGATAAGTTCACAAAGGTACATGTATCACATTGGAACAACCGAAATAAAATGTTCAAGCGAACCTACGTTCTGTATTTTAATTTAAAAAAACCTACCTGTTACCAACTGTTCGTCTAAAATTGTGAGCCATATGTATGACTATTACAGCGCCATTGATCACAAAGCGGAAAAAGTGGTCCAACTAAAACATTCATATTTCTTCATGTACTACACGAATCCGTAATAAAAAAAATGGAATTCTTATTTTAAAAAACGCAGTTGGTATCCGTTTGACCAATGGTAGCGCCATCTAGCGGGCCAACCATAGCGCCATCTGGTTTCCCCCTTCAAGCTAGACAAGTTTCGTTCTATGTAGCTTTTTCGTTAGACGCTTATATCGTGAGATATTTGGCCCGGTCAAGATCAATCGACCAATGGATCACCCTATATATCCCATCTGCTGTGCTGTCCTCATACAACCCGGATCGCAGTCGTTCTTCTATCAACAGACACTTGTTCCTCTTCACTTAAACACTCTACAAATTTGCTATAGGATGAAATCAACGTACACCAGTCTCCTGATCGGATCTCATTGCTACACTCGGCACGAAACCCAACACCGCCCCTGGTCACGATCGTGTCACCTGCCGTCACCTTCGTGAAGCTCCATTCTCTTTCCTCTCCACCCTGGCCAGGCTCTACAATGTAGTCCTGTCCACCGGTTACTACCGTGACCTGTGGAAAACCTCCCGTATCCTGACGTTCCTTAAACCTGGTAAACCGCTTTCCGCCGTCTCCTCCTACCGTCCCATCAGCCTTACCTCGGTTTTCAGTAAGGTCCTGGAATCTATCCTCACCCGCCAGCGTCTCCGCCAGCACCGCCTCCTTCCCATTACCCAGTGTGGCTTTCGGACATCCTTCTCTTCCGACGACCTTCTCCTTCACCTCACTCATCTCCTTTCTGAACAGCTTAATTCCCGTCGCTTGTAACCTCCCCCTCACTTATCGACCTTAGTGACAGTGAAAAATTAAACCGCGTGTACCTAATGGAAATTTGGGAAAAGCAATCGTCACCGAGGTTAATTTGTCGGTAAAGAGGGAGGAAAGGGTTACATCTAAATGAAAGGAAAAATGCTAATGAAACTGGTAGAAATTAATTTTGAAATAGGGGTAAAGTTAATAAAGAAAGTAAATGTGCGGCCGTTACGTTAACAGTCAACTAACGGTAATTAGACATTTGAGATTTGGGGGAAATTACGGTCGCCAATCCTAAGGACAATTACTATAGTAACTGAAAAAGAAAGCTTATTACACATATAATTAGCACTAGAAGCGTGGCAACTGAAGGTTGACACGTGTAGTGTGAAAACTGAAAGTTTGTCAGAAGTAATGAATTTCGCTACACTCTGACTTAATTTAGCAAAAGAATTAATAAAACCGTAAAATCGAAAGTTAATTTAGTGACTGAAGTTAATAGTGAGCTTTCTTTCTGAAGCACATCGAAATTCAGTAAAATACGGTTAGTCTTGGACTACCTCGACAATCATTTCAAAAGCTACTTGAATCTACGCAATTTAGAAATAAGAGATTTAACTTTGAACTTGAATTAAATGATTCTGAACAATTAACAATAGTAAAATTTAGTACGTACCAAGCTGAGCTGCAGTCACAGGTAAGCTAACATATGGTAACAAAACTCGCACTCTTAATTTGTGCTTTTGTAATCTAAGTTTTGTAGCCAGCTATGACTACTTTAACTGAACTTTGAAATTAAAGCAGTGAAATAGAATATTACTTTAATGCTGGCGTTTGAGTTTCAATGACACTCGGGTTCATTCCGGAAAAGGAAGGGACCCTGCTTGGTAATGCAATTGGGACAATGAGCAACAAAGGTTCATGCCACGTTGCTGTAATTTTGTGATTTGAACAGTTTTAAAAGCTGAGGTCTGCCATACAGTTCTAAAACTTTACGTGCTTCCAGTCTTCCTTGTTGGTTGATTGAAGGTTTGAAGCCGTCGATCGAGGAGGTGGCGACAGTCACTCATTGTCGGCCGTAGCTGTTGCAGAAGCTGGATGTTGGCGCGCCTTCTTCTCGACACGGTCACCAGGCGAAACGGGCTCTTGATGTGCGCCAGCTAACGCTTCCCGTCCGCGACACCGTGTCAGAAACTATCATAGCAAGTCGAGCGCAATTACATGCTGCTCAACCCCGAAAGCGCGGCAGCTCGCGGGAGCGTCACACAACACACTTGCTCCACTCGCTACTTCAGCCAGACTCCCTCTCTGCCCGCGCTCCACGCGACACACTATCAAAGATCCTACACACTTTGATTCTTCACACGACATATCGATGTAATCGTTCGATAGCAGTTTTCCCTAGGCAAGATCCAGCGTAAAAATACAAATAATATTTACGAAACAAACCAATTATACATCGACATAAATGCATAAATTATATATATATATATATATATATATATACAAATAGTAAAACAATTACAATATGTAAAGACAGAGAAATGTCATATATTCAGGTAACAAAAATAGGAAAAAATTATAGTACAATAGATGGAAATAGGAGGATATACATTTCCGGCGTTACACACTCTGCAATCTTCCTCTCCCTGGACCTCGCACGTGCTTATGACCACGTATGGCATTCCGGTCTCCTCTTCAAGCTCCAAACCTCCACCCTTCCCATTAATTACGTCCGTCTGATCGGCTCCTTTCTCTCCCACCATCCTTCCTACGTCACCATCCATAACACTGATTCCTACACCCTTTTTCCCTCTGCCGGTGTGCCCCAAGGCTCCGTTCTCTCCCCCCTTCTGTACCTTTTATGTACGGCGGACATGCCGCCGCCGTCACCCCCCGTCCACCTTCTCCAGTTTGCCGATGACACCGCCTTCCTTGCCCTTGCCCCCACCCTGCAGTGCTCCCAACACCTTCTCCAATCCCATCTTGACCGGTTCACCACTTGGTGCAACCAGCGGTTGCTCAAGGTCAATCCCTCCAAAACCCAGGCGATCATTTTAGGCAAAACCACCCCTTCCTTCCGCCTCTTTGATTTCTATCTCACCATCTATGGCCGTCCTATCGCCCTTACCCCCACCCTTAAGTACCTTGGCGTCACCCTCGACCGTCGACTCTTTTGGACCCCCCATCTCCGGACAATCCAAGCCAAGGCACGCTCCCGACTGCGTCTCCTCAAGCTCCTTTCCGGCCGTACGTGGGGTCTGGACCCCTCCACCATACTCCACACCTATAAATCCCTTATCCGCCCTATCCTTTGTTACACCCATCTGGCCTGGATCTCCGCCCCCCCTACCTTTTATAAATCCCTTCAAATCCTTGAACGCCATGCTCTCCGCCTCGCCTATCGCATCCGTCTCCCCTCCCCCACGCGGATCCTGTACGATCTAATTCCGTTCCCCCCCTCCTCCTTTTCCTTGAAAGGATACAGATCCTGTACACCTCCCACCAGCTCAATCCTCCTCACCCGCTTGTCTCGCTCATCCTCTCCCACCCCCGCCCGCTGCAGCGCCTGTATTCCCACGTCCCACCTGGTCTCCATCTCTCCACCCTCCTTACCCCCTCCCAAGGTGGCTTCCGCCAGCTCCCTCTCCCTGATGATGCCTTCCTCCCCTCCATCTACCCCTCCTACCAACTTTGATCCTCCCACCCTCTTCCTGTGTTTGCTCCTTTGGGCACCCTCCCTCAATTCTCTCCCTCTTCCCTCCCTCCTCCATTTCTCCCCACTCCTCCCCTGGGCTTCCCCTCCCCTGTTCCTCTCCTCCTGCCCCCCATCTCCTCAGCCATTGGCATCTCCCCTCTCCCCCACCTCACTCTTATTCTCCTCTTGGCAGGTCCCCGGACTCACACACGCTGACATTCGCGCGCCGGAGATCATCGCCATCAGTGTCTCGTGTGTGCCGTCGTGTTTAGTGTTCAGTGTCCACCGTCACACTCCATCGTTCACCAGTGCCATCGACATCTTCAGTGTTTGTGCTTCGTGTTAACAGTTTGTGGTGTGGATTGTCATCGAGTGTGAATGGCTTTATGTTTTTTATGTTCACGTGTCTACTGTTTTTTCCCCGCCGTTTCGTTCCATCTCATGTATCTTCTCTGTTTTTATCATTGTACTATCCTTGGCTGAAGAGCGGCGTATCGTGCTGCTGCCAGCCTACCTGTTCTACGGGTTTTAAAATCACAATAAAGAAAAAAAAAATTCTCCTGATCCATAAATCTACGCGGAAATCCTTGAAACAGACGACAGCCACATAATGAGTTGTTCTCATGTCACCTCAATAAATGAATCCCTAGTTACTGACTAGTGCTCCACTACGTACCTAGTAAACATATTAACAGTATCTTTAACATCCATCTACAGAAGAGAGCTTCTCCTAGCCATTTTACTACACATTCCATACACCTGCACTTCTGCATTTACTAGACGCAGCTGTTCATTAACCAGCATTGTACAGCCATCATATTCCAAACGGCACCCAGTTATCATGAAGAGTTAATATATTCAACCTTTCATTTTTTAACCTTTTGTAATATTTTAAATCACTTCTGTTACTTTTAACATTTCATACAGGCTGCTGAGCACATTAATGGCAGCTGTCACAATCCGCCCGCTTGTTGTCAGAGAGAGAGAGAGAGAGACCTGGAAAGAGAGACAGAAAGGCAAAACTTCCGGCTTGCATTTCGAGAATCAGTGCAGTTCATTTACTTTCTTCTTGTGTCTGTCAGCAATGTCTGAATCATTTTCTGTGCCGTAAAATTCGACTTCGGACTGACTTACTGACTACTGTACAGTTGCGATATATATTTTTAGATTAATGATACACAAAAAGGAGAAATTCGAGGTTTTTAACGGAAAAAAATTCATTTAGTGTGAGAAGAAATCTATCGGTCGTACAATAGAAGATACCTCGGAAAACCTAATTATGGATTCGAACAGTGTATGTTAGCAAAAAGAGCTCAAAGAGCTTCAGACAATTTGTCATTCCGCTCGATAAAACGTTGCGAAAGCAATTAATATTTTTCGTTCGTATTCATGTGTCACTGACAGTACTGTAGGAGGTAAATCAACAGCTTCATCTGTTACTTCACACAATGTACAGTACAACACACAGTGTACACTACAGTTACAGAGAAGACAAGCCGAAGAAACGTACTGACGTAGTCGGCGCGCGTGGCTCCAATGAATATTCAGTAAGTAACATGTTTTGCAGGGAGCAATTATAACGGTACAGCAGACTGTTGGACTGTTTGCATTTAACGGCACTGCCATAATGAGATTCCCATAAACATACGCAAGTTAATTATGTGTAGATATGTAAATGTTTATCATTTTAACGACAGCAGTTTTACTGCTGACGTAGAAGTGTTCCAACAGTACTACCCCCGATGGAATTCCTGATTAATCTTGCGAGCAATGCTTCCATATCGCAGTATGTTGCATCGCGCATCATGTCACCTTAAGATAAAGGAGAACAACAAACTCTTCATACTTCCGTTGAAGAATTGAATATTTAATTCGTGCTTACATTGCGATGTAGATATTGCACGGGTAAGTCAGCATGTGGGGAATTGAAGGCAATCAGACGAAGGAACTCTACGGTCACTTTGCAACGGGTGGATTATGACGAGAAAGTACGCCAACTTCTGAGGGACCCTGCATACAGAACTTTGGAGTGTGACCCTACTGACAATTGAGAATTAAGATATTTTCTGATATGCTTACGTTCTCGTTATCCTTTGAACCCTTCCTTCCAACAAACCTCCCTCAATCTCTCTGATATCCCCGTGTTCCCAGCTGGTGCAGTTACCTAAGTTTCCTTTCCCTACAATTAGCTATATCAGGAAACATCTTTTTTGTACATCTACAACTTCTTTTCGTATCTGCTTATATCACTATTGATTATTGTCAGTGGCTGCAGTAGTTGAAGTATATCAGTATTAATTTTATTAGTTCATAGTGTTATTTATACATATTGTCTCTATAGACTAAAATTATTTTAATTCTATTTCTCGTATTGAAATTGCTGTTTCTTAGGTAACCATTATGAAAACAAGGTACTGTTTGTGTGAAAGGCTGATCCAATAAACGAGAGCGCTTGATGGCTCGGAGGCTTTATGATTAGGTTAAATAAATAATTAAATAACATAAACTCCATTGACAATGCAATAAAGGGATGCGGAGGATATGTTTCCTTTGTATTCACGAACATATAGCGTAAAATCCACGAAATATCATCAGGATAAAGAAATTAATGACTTGAGACTATACCACAGCAGTACGAGCATTTTTGAGACACACGTAAGATTCATTGTCCGTCCTAAAAACAGGGGTTGCTTTAGTTACGTGGCTGGTTACGTGCGGCAGATCCTCCTCTTCTCATGCAGTCCGTTGTAGCGAAGGCTTTGTGGTGTACTGCAATGAATCACTCGTTAGCGTTCCGTAGAAACCAAAAATTTCTTACATGAATACGAGAAAAACTATATTGACGGAAACAATGGTTTCGTTGAAACTTCCTGGCAGATTAATACTGTATGTCGGACCGAGACTCAACTCGGGACCTTTGCTTTTCGCGGGCAAGGGCTCCACCAGTTTTCTTTTCTTTCAATTTTGTTCGGTATGGTTCGTTTCGTTGGGCCTGTGCGGGCGTCACGTGTCATCCGTTCAAGTCTATCGTTGACTCCTGGACTCAGTTTTTTTTTTTTTACTATAGAGGGCAATCGTGTAAGTAGGCTGTTTAGATTTTTATATGGGTAATGCCACGTAGCGCTCTCTGTATGAAAATCACTGGCTGTGCTGTGTGCAGTATGTGGCTAGTTTGCATTGTTGCCTGCCATTGTTGTCATGAACTGCTATAGCTGGATGTGAACAGCAGATTGCGTTGGGCAGTTGGAGGTGAGCCGCCAGCAGTGGTGGACGTGGGGAGAGAGATGGCGGAGTTTTGATAATCTGTAAGACTGAATGTCAATTATGAATATTAAGGTAAATACATTGTTTGTTCTCTATTAATATCTTTCATTTGCTAACTATCCCTATCAGTAGTTAGTACCTTCAGTAGTTTGAATCTTTTATTTAGCTGGCAGTAGTGGCGCTCGCTGTTTTGCAGTAGCTTGAGTAGCGAAGATTTTTCTGAGGTAAGTGATTTGTAAAAGGTATAGGTTAAAGTTAGTCAGGGCCATTGTTTTGTAGGGGTTATTGAAAGTCAGATTGCGTTGCGCTAAATAATATTGTGTGCCAGGTTAAGCATAGTCTTGTATAAATTGTTCTAAGGGGACGTTTCACATCAAAAATTGTTCAAAGGGGACGTTTCATATGTCGACCCTTAGCCTAGGATACCTCACTGGAATCTTCTGATTTTTTCTTGTAGTTTGTGTATTTAGTGTAGCTTTTGTTTATTGCTAGTGCGTAATTGTAGAGAGAATCTCCTTTGTAGTTGCAGTCTTTCATTGTTGTACAGTAAAACAGTTGTGGCATGCATGTAGCTTTGCGCCAAGTATTTCGCTGCTGCAATTAACTAGATATTATTTTCAGTGCTATCTTAATGTGTTCTCTTATTTTTGCTATTCAAATTGTGCTTTTCTGTGTTATCGTGTGAAATATTGTGACAATAATGGCGTGTGAAAAACGTAACACTCGGCTCCAAAGTAAACTAAGAAATGACAGTGAAGACGAAAGCAGTGTGTCGGCCCCACCATGTAATGAGTTAACTAATGTTCAAAGTAGTAATTTGGTAACTGTGCATAGGGAAATGGAGCGGGCGTCAAACAATGGTGTAGCCAGTCAAACAGTTAATGAACAGGGAAGCATTATCGATCGATCGGTCGGCAACAGCTCGCCTCAGGAATCCGAAATGATAGGACACAATTTTGCAAATACTGTAGATTCAGGTTTTGCGTCCTCACCGTTTTCTCAAATGAGTCAAGACACATTTTCTGCTTGTCAAAATATGAATGTTGCCGGTGAAAATCCACTGCCAAAAAGCATAGAGAAACAGATTCCAGACACTAATACATTATTATTGCAATTAATGCAACAAATGGAACAAAATCAGAGACAAATGGGACAAAATCTTCAAAAGTTAGACACAATGGAACAAAATCTTCAAAAGTTAGACACAATGGAACAACACCAGAGACAAACACAGCAACAGTTAGACGCAGTGGAACAAAATCTTAAAAAGTTAGACACAGTGGAACAAAATCTTCAAAAGTTAGACACAATGGAACAAAATCAGAGACAAACACAGCAAAAGCTTCAAAAGTTAGACACCACACTTGAACAAACACGTGAAGATTTAACTACTGAATTACATAACATTGAATCGAAATGTCAGAAAGTCTGTAATGATGTAAAAACACAAATTTGTGAGCATTTCCAACCTATTTTTTCGCGGCATGAAAATACATTACAGAATCACGAAGCAGCCATAAAAGAACTGCAAACTATTGTTCATGAAAATCATGAGACCTTGCAAGCTAAAATTGACTCAGTTGCATCTACCGATTCGGTTACGCAACTTGCAAAAACTCAGGAAAACTTAAAGGACACAGTAGAAAGACACATGGGGGAAATTAGTTCATTATCAGAGAAAGTAGCCGAACTTTCGGATCAGGTCACTAACTTATCTACAAAGGTAGATGATGATCTGAATGACACAAGACCCATAGCCTTCACTGACACAGAAGAGTATGAACAAATTAGAAAATTCAAACAAAATCAAAATCAAATCAACACACAGTACAAAAGAGAAATGCGGGAAGTACAAGATCAGCTGACACAGGTAATACAAGAATTACGTATTTCAGAGGACACTCGCGCTCCAACACGGGAAGAGGAACTTAGAAATACGCAAAAGCCACAAAATAATAACACAGGGCATTTCGGTAATTATGAAAGAAATTGGCAAGGTACACCGAATTTTGAGATGGAACCGCCGACACGAAATGCTACTCGCCGACACGATGATTTTGACTATAAGCTGTTCATTACTACACGTAAATTCAAAACATTTAAGAATTCTGGCAACGACATTCATCCACAAGCATGGCTCCATCAATTCTCTCATTGTTTCCCTCCCAACTGGTCATTGGAGCACAGGTTAGAATTTATGTGTGGCTACTTAGAGAATGAACCAGCTGTAAGAATGCGATCGGTCATTCACGATTGTCACAGTGAAGGAGAATTTTACCACGCCTTCCTCTCAGCATATTGGTCACAAGCTACACAAGATCGCGTAAAACATAGCATCATGATGATGAAACACTTTGAACAATCTGAATTTTCCAGTCTTGTCAAATATTTTGAAGACATGTTGCACAAGAATCAGTACCTGTCAAACCCATACAGCCCCTCAGAACTCATCCGCATTTGCTTAATCAAACTGCCTGAACATTTACGACATATTATTTTGGCAGGACGTTGCAAAGACGACATTGAAGCTTTTCAGGGACTGTTACAAGAACTGGAAATTGACACAGACAGTCGCGGGATGCGAAAACAGGAAAACAATCACTATAGGTCACATCCGTCACAATTCCGTGACGACAGAAACAATAAATGGCCACGACAAACCTATTCTTACAACGTAAATCGTGACCAAAACAGACACCACCCATATGACAACCACTGGCAGAGTAATAGTTACAGGGAAAGATCACCTTTCCGCGGTAATGACTATCACAGAGACAATCAGAGAAACAGACAATATGGGAACCAATATAACTATTATCAAGGGAGACAGAATAACTTTAGACGCAACGGTCCAGCACGCAGTTACGACTCAGGCAGAAATTCTCCACCACGTGACCGACAAACAAGAAACTATGTAAACTACCGACATGACGACAGACGATATGATCGTAACGACAGACCTGAATTGCATCAGAACTGGCGAGATTTAAACAGAGCAGAGCACTCTCGTCACGATGAATTTGTAGAAGTTAGGTCTCCAAATCCCAATAACGACGCGCGCCAACAAAGAGACAATAGGCAATGACTCACTCCGCTGGCAGCGACAATATGTACTTATGAAACTGACGACGGAGCTGCCGTAGCTAGTAATTACGTAAAAATGGAAGACATTAGGGACATCTTACTCCAGGAACACGACGTAAAACATAACAACATTGCATATCCTGTGATTCACATTACTGTAAATGACGTAAAATTTACGGCAGTACTTGACTCTGGCAGTCCCATTTCAGTAATTAGTGAAACAGCTTTTAGCAAATGCAACAAATCGAACGATTGCCCCACACTTCCGTTACGTAAGATTAAATTACAAGGTGCAATCTTTGGAAAAAGTGTAGATGTACGCCAACAAACCAATTTAGAATTCGTTTGCCAAAGCCACAGCTTCTCTATGAACTTTCTTATTGTTCCATTATTGTCGACGGAAATTATACTGGGAGTAGACTTTTTGAATGAATACAAAGCAATTTTAAGCTTTCACGATGCTGAAATAAGTTTAGAGAAAGAAGGTAAGTCAATAGCTTTGAAATTTGAAGACTGGCTCTCAAACCATGATGAGGAAATTAATCGGCTTTACCTTCTGTTAGATAACAGTTCGGAATTTTCTACGGAACTAGACACTAACAATCACTCTGCAAGTACTGACAGGGATGACATCGACGGCATATTTGAAATTAATGAGTTAATTCAGAATAAAATTCAAACAATTGAGAATTGTAATGACACTGATAGGCAGGACCTTTTTGAGATTTTACAAGCACATTCCACAGTTTTTACTCACAAAACAGGAACAATCAAGGGATTTCAATACCAATTTCGTGTTCGTGAGCATACTAAATTTTGTGTTAGACCATACGTAATTCCAGCACATTATAGGGACCGTGTTAGAACAGAAATACAATCTATGCTTGATGAGGGCATTATTGAGCCTGCAGCAAGCTCATACAACAATCCGTTACATGTTGTTGAGAAGAAAAATGGATCGATCAGACTTGTCTTAGATTCGAGACAAATCAATACTATCATTATTCCTGAAACAGACAGGCCGCAGACGATGGAAGAACTTCTTCAAAATTTTAATGGTGTAAAAGTGTTGTCTTCCATTGATCTCAGATCCAGCTTTTATCAGATCGAACTTCATCCAGAATGCAGAAAATACACAGCTTTCCTTTGTTTCGGCGTTTGTTATCAGTTTCGGAAACTTCCTTTTGGTTTGAACATTTCTTCCGCAGCATTCATTCGCGGGTTAAATTCCATATTACCTGAGTTCTTAAAACGTCACATCACCTTATATGTGGACGATATTCTAATAGCAGAAGCTTCATGGGAACAACATAACCGCATCCTCAACAATTTGTTACGTATTTTTGCAGAATCTGGAATTACAGTTAACTTGGAAAAGTCTGAATTCGGTAGGACAAAGGTGAAGTTTTTGGGACATATTATTTCTTCTGAAGGCATTCAGCCGGATCCTGAAAAGTTAGAAGCAATCAGAGCCATTCCAGTTCCATCTACAAAAAAACAAGTACGTAGTTTTTTAGGTCTCGTAAATTTTTACCGTCGTTTTCTGAATATGCAAATTCTAGTTACACCAAAACTTTGTTCTCTCATTGGAAAAAATACTATTTGGAACTGGGACGAACAAGCACAGTTGGAATTCAATTCTTTGAAAGAAGCGTTACTTCACGCGCCAATACTAGCTCATCCAGATCTGTCACAAGATTTCTGCCTTAGCACAGATTCTTCTAAAGTCGGTCTTGGTGCCCACTTATTTCAAGAAGCCATAGAAAATGACACTACTGTTCAGAAAACCATTGCTTTTGCTAGCCGAGTGCTAACAAAATCTGAAAAAAATTATTCCGTTACTGAATTAGAAGCTTTAGCTATCGTTTGGGCATTTAACAAATTCCGTTTCTTTCTTTCTGGTAAGCACGTAAAAGTATACAGTGATCATCGTGCATTACAATTTCTTATGTCTTCAAAATTAAATCATGATAGGTTAAAACGTTGGGCATTGTTTCTGCAAGAATTCCGCTTCACAATAGTCTACATTCCCGGCAAGGAGAACATTGTTGCGGACGCGCTGTCACGCGCACCGGCTGAGCTTGAGAAAAGTAACACAGAAGGCAACCTCGAGAAAAATTTCAGTATTCTTTACATTCAGAAAGTCGCCTTTGAAAACTTCATCACCACATCTTTAAAGGACATTGCTCATGAACAAGATAAAGATCCGATTTGGAAAGACATCAAAAGTAAATGGCATGAAAAGACACACACTCAGATTCGGCATTATTACCTGGTTAGAAACAACATACTCTTCAAACGCTGCACTGTTGATGACAAGCTATGGGTACTTTGCATTCCAGACGATTTTGTTAATAAGCTCATTTGGTACATTCATTTCAGCTACGCACATTTTGGCCCACGAAAATGTTATCATATTCTTCGAACGACTTGTTATTTTAACAATATGGAAAAGCGAATTCGAAGAGTCTTGTCTATTTGTAAACTTTGTCAAAAGGCGAAACCATCTACTATCTCACATTGTGCTCCGTTGTTTCCTATTATTCCTTCCAAATTAAAAGAATTTGCTGCTGTTGATCTCTTGGGACCCCTTGTCACAACATCGAATGGATTTTCGTACGTTCTAGTCGCTGTTGAACTTACTTCAAAATTTGTTTCTTTCACTCCGTTACGTAAAGCCACTGGACGGTCTGTATCCAACGCCTTTGTTAAAAATTTCTTACGTGAAGTGGGACACGTTAGTAAAGTCATTTCAGATAACGGACCGCAATTCAGATCTGCTGTTTGGTTACGCATGCTTCGGAATCATAAAATCAAACCTGTTTTTATTTCATTGTATTCACCACATTGTAACCCGTCTGAACGGATTATGAAAGAAATCAATAAGCTTTGCAGACTTTATTGTCACAGAAAGCATCAGCATTGGGACAGATATTTACACTTATTTCAAAATGTGCTGAATGAAATGCCTCATGATTCCACTGCTTTACCACCTACTCTTGTACTGAAGAATGTAGAACCTCCGAACAGAATCAGAGAGCTTGTACCTTTCCCGAATACACGTAAACCTCGACACAAAGACATAATTGATTTGGCTCTTAAAAATATAAAATCTGCAGCAGACAAAAGGAGAAAACTACACGGTAAAGCAAATGCAAAGAAATTATATATTGGTCAGAAAGTTCTCATTAAAGCTCATTCATTGTCACATAAGAAGAAACACTTGAGTCACAAATTCTTTCTAGTTTACAATGGACCTTACAGAATCCGACGTATACCACATGATAATTGCGTTGAAGTTGAAACTCTGCGTACTAGGAAGAGTAAAGGTTTACACCACATTTCTCATGTAAAACCATTTATTGACAGATAATCTGCTTTTTAACTTAGTCTTTGCAATTTTCACTTCACGCTACTTGTACTATTTGTCACACTGAGAAACTGTTAACATGCAACATTTTGGTTTGCATAGCTGGCAGTAGTGGCGCTCGCTGTTTTGCAGTAGCTTGAGTAGCGAAGATTTTTCTGAGGTAAGTGATTTGTAAAAGGTATAGGTTAAAGTTAGTCAGGGCCATTGTTTTGTAGGGGTTATTGAAAGTCAGATTGCGTTGCGCTAAATAATATTGTGTGCCAGGTTAAGCATAGTCTTGTATAAATTGTTCTAAGGGGACGTTTCACATCAAAAATTGTTCAAAGGGGACGTTTCAATCGGTCCTGTGACCGAACACGTTGAGCTACCGTACCGGCACCATTTGAGCTACCCAAGCACGAATCAGGACTCGTTATCACAGCTTTATTTCCGCCAGTACCTTGTCTCCTACCTTCCAGGAGAGCTTTTGTGAAGTTTGGATGGTAGGAGACGAGTTACTGGCGGAAGTAAAGCTGTGAGAACGAGTCCTGAGTCGTGCTTAGGTAGCTCAGATGGTAGAGCAGTTGCCCGCGAAAGGCAACGGTTCGGAGTGCGAGTCTCGGTCCGGCACACAGTTTTAATCTGCCAGGGAGATTCATATCAACACACACTGTTGCAGAGTGAAAATTTCATTCTGGAAATAGATTCGTTGACTCGGGATGGAAAGCGAACTATTGGAATTTCTAGACGGCGGTTCACCTCGATACACAAACCACTTCATCTACATCTACGTGATTACTCTGCTATTCACAATTAAGTGCCAGGCAGAGGGTTCAATGAACCACCTTCAAGCAATCTCTCTACCGTTGCACTCTCGAACAGCGCGCGGGAAAAACGAGCACTTAAATTTTTCTGTGCGAGTCGTGATTTCTCTTAATTTATGGTGATGCTCATTTATCCCTCTGTAGGTGGGTGCCAACAGAATGTTTCCACAATCTAAGGAGAAAGCTGGTGATTGAAATTTCATGAGAAGATCCCGCGTGTTGGTTAGAGGCCTGCAACTAACCTTTCTGCATGTTGGACTCATTGAAACTACATCTGCAATAATCGTCTGGGGTGCGTTTTCATATGACAACAGGAGCGCTGTCGTGGCTATCCCATGCAGCATGACTGGAAATCTGCATGTCGGTCTGATGATCTGACCTACTGTGCTGCCATTCATTTCGGACTGTATTTTTCAATAGGATAACGTTGGCCGACATACTGCTGATGTAACGCAATATGTTTTAGAGACTGTCAACATGTTGCCTTGGCCTAATCGATCACGAGATCTGTCTCCAATAGGGCACATATGGGACATCATCGAACTTCAGCGTCATCGACAAACAGCCTTATCTGTCCCTCTATTGCCCTACCCAGTACAACAGGCATGGAGCTCCATCCCGCAAACTAATAGCCGGCACCAGTAAAACATAATGCAATCACGTTTCTTGCTTGGATTGAACACCCTGTCAGTTACATTCATTATTAATGTACCAGCAATTGATATTTGTAAAGGCTCATGTTGGGCTTAAATTGACCTATGATCTTGAAATTTCAATCACTTAAATATGTGAGCTAGACAATTGTACCCTCGAAATTTCATTGCTCTAAAATAATTATCTTTTGTTGTTGCGATTCTTTTTCCATCAGGGTGAATCGCCTAAAGCTCTTAACGCAAATATTGAGGAAATGCAAAGTGCTAGTGATGTGCTGTAGTAATCAGGGCCTCGTACTGTTAGCCGATAAACAGACTGGAATAATACAAAGTGTGTTGGCGTAACCTGTCGCCAGCATACCGTTCGGCAAAGATGTACAGCGAAGATCGATAGGAGGCGCTGGATTAAGCGCGCCTATCACGAGTGAGGCCAGAGAGACACCGACAAGCAACAGGCCTCCAACGCCCTCTCGACAGCATGTATTTAGGCCGTTGCCACTGTCTGGAAGGCCTCACTCGACTCTCTGACTCACTCTTCCAATTTGGTTTCTGTCAGTATACTCCTGGAGCGCCTCAGTGCATCACAGGCTATGACAGTGAACAGCGACAAGATTAGCGATTATAGCAGACCCACAATGAGAGATTAAAGTTTGTAATAGCAAGAAAATCGATACTGTCTGCAAGAGAACTATTACTGATGAGCTTATACCACAACAAATTGAGCCGCGCGGTCTAGGGCATCTTGTCACGGTCCGCGCCGCGCCGCCCCCCCCCCCCCCCCCCCCCCGTCGGAAGTTAGAGTCTTCCGTCGTGCATAGGTGTGTGTGGTGTTCTCTGAGGGACCGAAGACCTACGATGGTCCCATAAGGTCTTACCACAAATTTACAATTTTTTCCCAACATATGTGAGCCGTGCGTGGCTCGTGTTCATGCCATATCTCATTTGACATCCTGTTTTTACCGTACCACCACCTCGTTATGTTAATTTCAATTACTGGTGTCATTGAGTTGTCGCCTTGCCTGCCCGTGAACGGCAGGAGTGGCGCTAATCGATATAAGCCCTAGCGTATTATCTTTGCTGGCTGCTATTACTTCCCGGTTTTCGTGTGTTCGGAGTTAGTTCGGATCTGCCAGTGAGTTGGGAGGCGCTAGCAGTGCAGTTCGGACGTGACCGTGTTTGACTTAGGATGCGGCAGAAGTTCAGTCGGGGCGCAGCTGCAGTGAGGTCCAGATAGCCATGACTCGCGCAGCTGCTGCCGATACATGTCACTTGAGTGCGGACCACCTTTGTTGGTCGTTGGTCGGTCGTCTTGTCGGACGACGTGTATGTTTGCCGGCGACCTCTTATGGGTCACCTGCGTGTGCCGACTCGTGATTCTTCCTTGTTATGCTGTCGTTAGTATTTTCTAGTCCTTCGTGCAAGTGTTCGTGAAATTTTGTATAGCTTGTGATGTGGACTGCTTAGTTATTTTATTGCTGTCTCCATGCTGACGTGGGACAGTTGGTCGGTTGGCGTGGAACATCGAGGAATTCTCCGCAGGCCTTAGTTTGGCCAGGCCTGCTGGCGGTCTCTACGCGGTGTTGGAGTGTGTGGCGCTGTTCCCATTGCTACGAGGTCCGTGGCTCACCGACTCTGGACACGAAAGTTGAGTTTTGATTTAACTTACCAGCAAGTTAAGACTGTTCACATTGTGTCGTTTGGAGTTCATTGTCGGCTGTTGGGATATTACCACGATCAACAACGTGGGTTTCAAGGTGGAAAATTCTAGCCACCCTCCGGTGGAGTTTCAGTGTATTTGGTTATTTGAACTGAAGTGCTCCAGCGGAATCTTCTGCCTTGTGGTCGTTAACGTTCCGGTTACCTGCCCTCGGCGTTGACGTAAATTTCAGGCAGTGTGGTTTCCTCATTGTGTTGTTGCTGTCCAGCACGGTGTGTAGTTAGACAGCTAAGTGTATGACTCTTTGTGGGCTCCAATATCTTCTACGTTGTTCTGTTGAGCTACCTGTTGTGCCCTAGTCTGGTGAAGTGGAAGCTATCTTGTCAGTTGGTCCGCGGACTGTCGGTCGATTGGGTTGTCATCGGATCGTGAATGGTTGGCCAAACTGCCTGTCTCGCCTAAGCGAGCGTTAGTGTTTGAATTACAGACCAACCCTCGAACATTGGGGAGCCCTTGTGTGGAATGCCCTTATTTTTTAATTTGTTCTTATTGTTGCCACTTGTATGGCTTCTAGACGGTTGTGTGTTTTAAATTAGTAGTTTTGCTTTTAAGAACTTCAGCCTTGTTTAAGGTACTGTTTCACGTAAGCCCATTGGCATTTTAAAAATTTTTTGATTTTTAAGTCTTCCGCCTTCAGCCGATTTGAGTTTCAGTTGTTTGTCCTTAAGGCCTTTAGCCTAAATTAAAGAACTGTTTCACCTAAGGACTTTGGTATTTTAAAAAAATTAATGTTTTTGAGTTTTAAGTGTTCAGCCTTCAGCCGATTTGAATTTAACTTGTTTACTTCAGCCTAACTAAAGAACTCTTAAGATAAGGCTTGCCTTTTAAATGTCTGATTATGCTTGCGTTTTAAGTTATGGACCTTCAGCTGTTTCTAAATTAAGGTGGCTTTCAGCCGGTAAATAAGTCCCAAAGGTTAAAGCTGTGTTTAAAAAAATATTATTTTTGGCTCTTGTAATGTTTGATCAAATAATAAAGTTATATGTTCGAGTGTAACTGATAGCTCCCTATTTTGGGCCGTTTTCACAATTTATTCTATCTGTCCTGTCCTGTGGGTTTAACAGGGCGTTTCAACATGGACTGTTCCAGTTAAGTGAATGTCCATGTAAATAAAGAACCGTTTTAATTCGCGTGTGCATTTGTGTTGTAGAAAGAGGATGCCAGCCACCCACAACAACATCCTCTTCATTGTGGTAGAAGACTACACAAAGAAAGCTTACTTTTTGTGGAAACATGTACTTTTTAAGGAACAAACTAAAAGCAGGAGAAATTAGAATTTCAGTGCTGCTAATGCAGGTTTCTAGTGTGAGTCGTTTAGGAGATAGAGTATTTTGAAAAATTTCCACACTAACACTTATTTGTGCCAGTCAGCGAGCGTAGTTGGTAGGTGCAATGTTATTTTTGCTTGCCTTATGCTTGTTTGTTTTTTGAGTGCATTGCGACTGGCTGGTCGCTTAGTGTGACAGTCCACGCAGTAGGTCGCGAGTGGAACATGGGATTTACCAATGCAGAAAATGCCGACATGCTCATGGTACATGGAGAGTGTAGGAACAAAGTAATTCGTTCTTGTACAGTGTATGTGTAAAGATAACCCAACAGTCGTCAACCATCTCTGCAATTATTTATCGATGTCTTCAACTAGTTACATAAAAGTGGTAGTGAACAACTAGACAACGTAACAGAAGAAAACAAGTGGGAACATAAGAGGAAGAAATTAATGTTGTTGCTGCGGTTTCGGTAGGTAAGCACGTTAACTCCTGCGCAATTGCACGAGGAAAATGCGTGAGTCAGGCAAGTGTCCTAAGCATTCTCTATCAACGTAGGTTCCATTCTTATGACATTTTTCTCCATCAAGAGCTGCATGGAAACGGTTGTGAGAATTGTTGACTTCTGTTATCATTGACGGAATACTGAACGGGCACAAGTATAACAGCCTCCTAACAGACCACCTTCCACGGATGCTAGAAGACGTTCATCTGGACACTAGAAGGAACCTGTGGTACCAACATGATGGCTGTCCAGCCCATAGTGTACGATGTACAACAGCATGGCTTCACGAATTGTTTCCAAATTGTTAAATTTGGCGCAGAAAACCTGTACCTTGACCGGCCCATTCCCCGGATTTGATACCTGTGGACTGTTTTCTGTTGGGGAAGTTGAAAGTCGCTATCTACAAGGTCATATCAACTACACCCGATGATACGCAATGGCAGCCTGCTGCCTGAACGTATGCAGCAGTCTGGAAGCGAGTGTTGCCAACCCGTTGGTCATTTTGAACACAATCTGCGATGGTCAAATGTCTAGTTACTGGTCAGAATCCACATAACTAGTGCGTACACTTGCAAAAGACTTATCGATTACTTTGCAGCGTCGAATTCGATTAAAATTCCAAGCTTTCGATAACACCCTCCTTCGTCGTCGTCAGGGACTAAATTTGACTGACGTGAACAGGCGAGGTTCCCTCTTTTTTTATAATCATAGGACGGCATGCGATTGGCTGGATTACGTCATGACGACGGTAATCTGTGACGTAGTAACTGAACAAGACTGGCAGTCGTAGTCGGGATAAATCAACCTAGCCTAGAATTTAATATTCCTGGTGTTACAGTGTGGAATGTATTATGAAATGCCTTTCACCAAACCCTACAAACTATAACTGCTGCAGACTTTAAGAGAAACTGATAAAGAAAA
This sequence comes from Schistocerca cancellata, assembly GCF_023864275.1. Classification (NCBI taxonomy): domain Eukaryota; kingdom Metazoa; phylum Arthropoda; class Insecta; order Orthoptera; family Acrididae; genus Schistocerca; species Schistocerca cancellata. The sequence goes on from NC_064627.1 coordinate 725,063,228, forward strand.
AAGAGCTGAGTTTCCTATAGTAATACACACTGAAGATGATTTTCGTAATAAAATAGAGGTATTTGATGAAGTCGATCCATACATTCGTTAAAGTGAGTCGTCATAATGTTCGGATATGGCGTCAACAGAAATCACATTACGTAATCAAAAATGTGCGGGACTTACGTAAGGTAAATATCACTTGCGCTGTAAGTCAAGTCGGCTGTAAGTGGTATACCGTGCGTGGACATTTTCGCACATTATCAAATATCTCAATTACAACAGGATATGGGCACATATTTTCCAACAAGATGGTCACTACCGCATTATAATCATAGAGTGGTCGCTTATCTCAGAAGGAATGTGCCGACTTGGGCAGGGCGTAGTGGAACAATATCCTGGTGATCTTTGTTGATCCATTATGTACTGTGGTACAACGGCTAGCACGTATTTCTTGATGCAATAATTTACCAACAGCTGTATGTATTGTAGAAATTTATTTTATCAACTTGTTATGTGCTACCAGTTTCGGGATTACAGTGATGCCATCTTCAGGCCCCTGTACAATGAGTAGAACAAACGTACTATCATAAAAATATAGAACATACGTTAACAATTGACAGGTATCATGTTAAATATGTAATTGGCTCAGAGGGACATATTGTATATCATTAAAACAACATGTAACATTAGATCAAATATGCTTCTGCCTATGTATGCTATTGTTAATAGTTTCCACGTTTTACTCGAATATAGCATACATGTATACGCTATTATTCATAAATCCGAACCAAACAGTTGTAATAGGCCATGCAACACAACAATCAAATGTACTGCATACAATAATACGTCGAGTGGAAGATTTTTTAAATAATATAAATAAATAATAAAACAAATTAAAATATAATGTGACATAACCGTGTCAGAATACGTAAGTTACGTATGTGTATCCTAGGTCGTTTTGTGTGTGGTATGATAAATAGCTGCCGCAATATTAACGACAAGAACCACAAAAAAAGTTTGTCTTAAAATCGAATTGCATTCACGAATTACGCTAATGTAATCGTACTATAAAAATCAACGAACACCTGGTCCCGTAGGCAATACATGAGAACCCCTATGTAGGACCACCTCGCACTGTGCTGAGTGGATTAATGCAACGACAATAGCTGCCTCATATAGTCATAGTGACAAAGAAGATTCTCGATCTCTGTATACCAAAAAATGTCTACCTCCCTACATATGAGTCCTATACAATTGCGTAGGATTATACCTAGTGGAATCGAATGAATAAAAAGAAAAAGAAAAAGAAAAGAGAAATATAGGAGGCCGCCTATAAGTGCGAACATAAACCTCAAAATGAAAGGTATACCATCCCTATGACTAAGGGTACCACCTATAACCATGTCAAACCATTCTCAAGGTTGCATTAAGGCCGTATGTAGTAACGTTTAAGATGACTGTCAGGATCTTAAGTACATCATCCAGTGTCATCATATTCTGTGTAATGACCTTAGTGAGTTGGGAACTGTCTGCATGGGTCTAAATGTCACAGTACCAAAAACCTGGTCAGAATATTTGGCTAGCTGAAATCAAACAATAACGAATTTATACATCAGCTAAGTGTGAAGGAAATGCAATGTTACATGAAACATAAAAATTGGTTAAATGGTAATTTGAAACCTCCCCTTAGAAAAATTAACGGATTACTGTGCTGGTAACCCTTACGTTATTTGAGTTTCAAACAGCTGAGCAAAACTGAAAGTACTCAGACATTTCTCTCTTTGCTTATTCTGATCAACACTAAACTGACAATACTTTTGGCGCAACGCAATCTGACTTTCAATAATACCTACAAAAGAATGGCCCTGACTAACAACAACCTATACCTTTCATGAATCACTTAACTCACAAAACTCTTCGTTACTCGAACTACTGCAATACAGCGAGCGCCACTACTGCCCCCTAAATAAAAGATTCTAACTACGGAAGGCACTAACTACTGATAGGCATAGTTAGCAAATCAAAGATTTTGATAAGGATAAACAATGTATTTACCTTAATTCATGATATCCAGTATTACAAATTTACTCTTTCTGATGGACACACGTCCAGATCGTCTGCTCTCAAAACTCTGCCATCTCTCTCCCCACATCCACCACTGCTGGCGGCTCACCTCCTACTGCGCAACACTACAATATCGAATATTCCAACAATGCCAACCAGCCACAGACTGCACACACCACGGCCAGTGATTTTCATACAGAGCGCTACATGACGTTACCAACATAAAAACCTAAACAGCCTACTTACAAACCCAAGAGTGCAACGACAGGTGAACAGTACAGTAATCCAACGGGATTATAAAATGATGTTGAACACACTTGCAAGTTGTGATAGTGGACTACCTCCACAGGGTGGAAAAATGCAGTATTAACCCACATGTGCCTTATATTGGCAAATATCAAAATAGCATTTAAGTACAGTACGCAAAATTCCGAAGTATTATCAGCAACATAGACCTAAAAATATCTGTGAGAGTATAAGTAATGTTGCTGGTACACCACTGATGACCTGGACCAACAAGTTAAAATATAAGTCACTGCCTTTTTAAGCATACCGACATCATTAAATCTTGACGCTGTGTCGGTAAACTGCATCATCCATCGTAAGTACCAGCTAACCACATACTCACTGTGGTAAACGCACCCTTATTACTTTATTGTAGTAAGGTTTTCGAACAACTAACAGGAAAATGTTATGAGAAGTAAGTCTAAAACATCTCCAACGTTACGATATAGGTGTAAAGACGCACTGGCCTCAAATGTATCAGAGGCCTAAAATTCGATGGGGACACAGTGGTTAGATAAGGTTCAAATAATACAGATCTGATGCGAACCAAGCACAAACACTCAACATATAGCAGTCATAATTAAATATATAAAATGTGAACTTCGGATAACAACCCCCTAATGCAGGTGCCAATGGCTACCTACACCTTAGTTTAAAATATTAAATATTGTCCATCCTGTCACTTATATCTTCATCGGGCGCTGCCGTGATATTAAAAGTTAATACAAACAACTACTACGATTCATATTGGAAGAGGTTGACAGGCGAAACGCAAGTATTGCATAACCCTACTGTCCAATATGCCAGAGAGGTGACGTAAGCAATTGGACAGAGTAAACATTATGAAAAAGCTGTATGAAGAATCACTGCCTAAATTATTTTTTTGTATTGGGTGAGATATTTATACACCAGAATCTAACTCTCACGCTATCTATAACTTTTCGAGCACCTTCTCTAATACATTAATACAATATTAGGATGCATAATCAAAAAGGACGGTAATTTGGATGTTATAGAGTAAAATGTATCACTCACCACACGTCATAGTCACAAAATCGCTATACACGGAAGGAGCCACATAACTGGTTCCGTGAATCAAATCTAAAGTACAAAACAGTGGGGTGAATGATAGAGTTTCAAGAAGACAACAACACACTACGTTTTATGCTCGACATACCGATATGCAACAGCTCTTGGAGGCCAGGCGACACAGACTGGGGCGGTTTGCAAACATCGATGTGTGGTTGAAGATGAAACCATAGAGTCAAAGGTTATAGGAAGCGTTGCTGGTAAGAATAGATAATAGTACAGTCGTTTCTAGTGGAACTCTAGTGAGGACGACACATTACAAACCAAGCTATAGGGAGCCTAACGTGTCCAGGGACTATTAATGTTCTTGATATCGAAGTAGTACGCCGTGAAAAATTTCGAAAAAGAAATTATTTTTGATTCGGTCTCTTCATTCAACAGATTTTTATCCTCTTGCCTTGCGTGGATGTAAATTTCCAACTCTTCAGGTATATCCCTCGTACCTCCTTCATCGACAATATGTAGTATTTCTGAATTATCATGAATATTTGTGATCGTATCTTTCGTTTTTCGCAAATGTTCTTTAAAGGTGGAGTGCTTAATAGTATGCAAAGCTGTATGTTTACGGAACCTTTCTTTAAATGTTCTACCAGTCTGACCAACATATATTCCGTCATAGTCACTACATTTAATTTTGTAGACCCCTGATCTCAGAAGGGGGTCGTGTTTTTCTATAGAATGAGTGAGTGTGTTTGCTAATGTGTTTTTACTGGTAAAGCCTAATTATACATTGTTTTTCCGAAACGTATTCGCGACTCTGTAAGAGATAGGACCTAAGAATTCCATGCTAGAATGTATCTTTCCACTGCTTTCGTTCCGGGAGAGAGTAATCTCGTGCAGTAAATTGGACTACTTTTTGAGAACTTTACTATGAATCTCATCAATAATCTCAGGTTTTTGTCCATTGTTTACCGCTATATCTTTTAGTATGATCTTTTCTTTTCGATTTTGCTCATTCAGCTAACCACGCTGTAAGAGAAAGAGGTTTTGTATCTATTGAAATGCATAGAACTGATAGGTATAACACCATCAGACGTGTAAATTTCCTAAAAATGTCGAAACAATGCCTGCCATTCATATTTCTCACAGTTATTTCGAGAAAATCAATTCTGTCCTCAGTTTGTTGCTCATATGTGAACACTATTTTATGGTGGAGGTTATTGAAAATACTTAAAAGTTTATGTAACCAATTATTCCTTTTTTTGTGTAATCTGATGGTGTCGTCTACGTATCGAAAGTAATAACGGATTAAGTCGTATAGCTTTGAGTGTTGTGTAAAGGCCAAAATTTCAATTTGCTTCAAAAAGCTATCAGATAGTGTCCCTGATAAGCAACATCCCATGGCTAACCCGTCTTGTTGTTGAAAGATTTCACCATTGAACTGAAAGTAATTGTAAGAAAGAACGAACTTGAGCAACTGGATGAACTCTTCAATTTCTCTTACTGACATTCGTTTGGACTTGAGGAAAATCTTCTTAACAGTGTTAACAATTTCTGTAAAAGTACATTTGTGTACAAATTAGTAACGTCCAGGGGATTTTTATGTTTTTGATTCTCTCTACTAAATCATATGTGTTCTTCACAGAGTTAGTCAAATATTCTGACCAGCTTTTAGGTACCGTGACATTTAGACACAAGCGGACAGTTCCCAACTCATTAAGGTCATTAGGCAGAATATGATGACACTGGATGATGTACTTAAGATCCTGATAGTCATCTTACACGTTACTACATACGGCCTTAATGCAACCTTGAGAATGGTTTGACATGGTTATAGGTGGTACCCTTAGTCAGAGGGGTGGTATACCTTTCATTTTGAGGTTTATGTTCGCACTTATAGGCGGCCTCCTATATTTCTCTTTTTCTTCTTTTTCTTTTTATTCATTCGATTCCACTTGGTGTAATCCTACATAATTGTATCAGACTTATATTTAGAGAGGTAGACCTTTTTTGATATACAGAGATCGAGACTCTTCTTTGTCACTATGACTATATGAGGCAGCTGTTGTCGTTGCATTAATCCACTCAGCACAGCGCTAGGTAGTCTTACGTAGCGGTTCTCGTGTAGTGCCTACGGGAACAGGTGTTTGTTGATTTTTGTAGTACGATTGCATTAGCGTAATTCGTGAATGCAATTGGATTTTAAGACAAACTTTTTTATGCTTCTTATGGTTAATATTGCGGCAGCTATTTATCGTACCACACATAACACGACCTGGGCTACACATACGTAACTTACGTATTCTGGCATGGTTATGTCACATCTTATTGTATTTTAAGTTGTTTTATTATTTATTTATACTATTTAATTATTTTTAAAAAAATTCCTCCACTGGACATATGATTGTATGCAGTACATTTGATTGTTGTGATGCATGGCCTATTACAACTGTATGGTACGGATTTATTAATAATAGCGTATACATATGTTGATCTGCTATGCTATATTCGAGTAAAACAGTGAAAACTATTAACAACAGCATGACATAGGCAGAAGCATTTTTGCCCTAATGTTAAGTATAGTTTTAATGCTATACGATATGTCCTTTTGAGCCACTTACATAGTTAACACGATACCTGTCAACTGTTAACGTATGTTCTATGTTTTTATGATGGTACATTTGTTCTGTTCATTGTACAGGGGCCTGAAGATGGCGTCAATGTAATCCGAAACTGGTAGCACATAACAAGTTCATAAAATAAATTTCTACAGTACATACAGCTGTTGGCAAATTATTGCAACAAGAGATATCCTGGTGAACACTATCACCTGAGTTAAACCCAACGGACTTCTGTGTATGGGACTACATTAAAGGTAGAGTGTTTGTTGCTCCCTTTCCAGGATATTTCGACAAGCAGCGAGAACGGAGAACACGACGAGCAGCTGCCCCTTACACCAAGACATGCTTCATAGGATTTGGCAGGAACTTGATTTCAGATGGGACATTTGTCGAGTTACGGAAGGTAGCCACGTTGAACGTTTTTAAATAAAACTTGGAGACATACTCCATTCATTGCTGTATCAAACATTTCTGTAAGTTATTTACGATTTCAGATTTAAAGATTATTTTTGTATAACTAATTTATAAAAGCCTGACATATTAAAAAGATATATAGCCTACTTCCGTTCGAATGTTTATTAGAGCATTAAGTAAAAATTTGAAGCTAATTGGTCAAGTACTTTTCCAGATTTTCGCTAACAACTTTAAATAACGATTTGTTTTTGTATATTAGAAAAGATGATGAAAATGTTTGTCACATGTGAACGTAGCAGGTAATATGTTGCAACCGGTAATGTGAATGTTTATAGTACTTAAAGCGATCTTGACATAATAAATTACTGTCTGAGACTTATTTCTTACGTTGGGCTGCCGGCCGGAGTGGCCGAGCGGTTCTAGCGCTACCATCTGGAACCACGCGACCGCTACGGTCGCAGGTTCGAATCCTGCCTCGGGTATGGATGTGTGTGATGTCCTTAGGTTAGTTAGGTTTAAGTAGTTCTAAGTTCTAGGGAACATATGACCTCAGCAGTTGAGTCCCTTAGTGCTCAGAGCCATTTTTTTTACGTTGGGCTGTTATTTTATGTCCACGGTATCCACTTTCATGCATCTCTCACATTCCACTCGTTCCCGGCGCTAACATTTCACCGAATTCCTCACCGTCGTTGCACACTCTAGAGTCATACGATTTCGCGGTGCTTTAGACGTATGATTTTTTCGTCAAGAAGCAGTCGCCACTCTCCGGCGTCTTTGCTGTCACCTCAAGAAGTCTAGGGAAGCAATATTTTATATACTGGCTCGTAAATTTCCACGATGATGTGATTGCTTGAAAGTACAGACAAAATTCAGCGACAGTCTTTAATTTTCTGTGTAATGTTCTAGAATATCCCCAGACAGCGGGCGGAGCGCGGTGCTACTGAGTGGGGTGCGTCCACCCGAGTCCTCAAACGTGCGGGAAGAGCAATTCCGCACAACTGTTCGGAGTGTTCTGAGATGTTGCTCTCTGCGACTCGACAACAGCCAGAGTTAGCCGTGTGAGCAGACAGTGTTGATCCCCTCAGCGCCGCTCTGCGCCCGCCTCATCTTCGTTGCTATGCCACTGCGAGTGCTGGCACGTACTAGCATTAACCCTCCGCTGCTCTTTTGTTCCATCGTACTGCTTCTCTGGCCGCTTACTGCTGCTCCACTACGACAGTACAACAAAAGTGAACAGCTTTTGGGCGAAGCCAGCACTTCGCTTTGTCTGACTCTTTATTTACATTCGCAACCAGTACATAGCCGTAGACCCAGGAAAATGGCGCAGCGTGTTTAAATACGCTATCTCTGACCTGTTTTTTTGTTAGCGGAACGGCGGTTGGTACGGGGGTGCAGGAATTATGGGTCACTTGCTGTTTCTCGGATTTTCCCCCAAACAGCGGAGACATGCAGCCCTTGGAGTAAGGCGCAGACATCACTCCACATTTTGCTAGAACGTGACTGATGTAGCTGTTGAGTTTTCTTTGTTTCTGAGTTCGAATATGATGAGCGGTGTAATTTTCAGCATCGGTCTATATCTTTAAGGTACGACTGTACTGGGCACTACACACTGAAGTTTGAACAGTTTGGCTCGAGCCTCCACGTTCTATGGCACGAATATATACATATAATTACAATCAATTGAGTGGCCCAGAGGTGTGGCTGGTCTCACTGTTTGGCTACGTTTCTCGTCATAGGGTGCCAGCTCACACCTGTCGTAAACTCATTTTTTAAGCTGAAATAAAATATTACGAAATAATGCAGGCAGGTATTGCTGTGAAATTTAAAAAAATAATTGAGTCACGTTCATGTACAATTTGAACAAGTAGTTTCTTTTTCTTCAATGTATTCACTGAACACTTAAATTGCAGTCTCAGGGGTGACCGTTAATAACTGGTGCTATAACACTTCACTATGAAATTCACTTTTCGCGATCACGGCACTCGACAGTCTGTTCACAATTCACAAAATACACTCTTGTCTGCTGTCCTGTAGTACTATTAAAAAAATAATTGAGTCACTCACGTTCATGTACAATTTGAACAAGTAGTTTCTTTTTCTTCAATGTATTCACTGAACACTTAAATTGCAGTCTCAGGGGTGACCGTTAATAACTGGTGCTATAACACTTCACTATGAAATTCACTTTTCGCGATCACGGCACTCGACAGTCTGTTCACAATTCACAAAATACACTCTTGTCTGCTGTCCTGTAGTACTATATTGCGCTCCACTTGATCGCATGCGAACGTCGCTACATACATACTTGTCCCCGAACGTGGCTACCAACGCACTAATATCCCCAGATTGTATTATATTGTATTGTATTGTATGTTCACCGGGGACCTAGACAGCCGCAGTGGTCCACAACCCCACGACGACTACCGCAGTCCACTTCACCCCTCCACCGCCCCACACCGAACCCAGGGTTATTGTGCGGTTCGGCCCCCGGGGAACGTCTCACACCAGGCGAGTGTAACCCCTATGTTTGCGTGGTAATGGTGGTGCACTCGTAGGTGGAGAACTTGTGTGCGCAGCAATCGCCGACATAATGTAGCTGAGGCGCAATGAGGGGAACCAGCCAGCATTCGCCGAGGCAGATGGAAAACCGCCTATAAACCATCCACAGACTGGCCGGCTCACACCTCGATACAAGTCCGCCGGGCGGATTCGTGCCGGGGACCAGGTTCTCCATCCCCCTCCGGAGAGCCGTGCGTTAGACCACTCGGTTAACCGGGCAGGCACTACCCCCAGATGCACGGCATGTCCAGCTCTTAGCGTCGCTCAGAGCCAACTCCTCCTGTCATCAAAGATGGCAGCCCTATCCAACCCTCTAAACGACTGCCTAACTCAAGACAATCTTTGACAGAAATTAAGAATATTCTAATATATCATATGATATACTGAATAATTCCTGTTTTTCGTATCTGCCACCGTTTTTTCACAAATAATGTTCTTGTGGCGTGATACTGCTTTTCCTGGATTTTGATACTTAACAAAAAGAAACAAATAAAATTACATACTTAATTACTCATCTACCTCTTTAAGCTTTAGAATGCTGCCGCTAGTTTCGTCTCTTTAAATTTTATATTACTAGAAACACAGTTTCTCTCAGTCGAACCCCATATTCCGACCTCCCATTCAAAATGGGTACATGTTGTGCTAAATCGGCTATGATTGCTCGATGCAGCTCTTCTAACCGCATCCGTAGACTCTTTGTTCATATTAATAGGCCAAATCATTGCCGAGATGTTAGCTTTTGAACAACAATTACTTTTAAACTATTATATATTTTTGTGGCGCGTCTAGATAATTTATCTTTACATATTTTTCTGTCAGTGAGTGCCAACTCGCACCTCCGTGTCACTCTTAGCTCTGTCGTTATAAATTTTTCTGAGGCATATAAATTTCTCCAAGAGCGGTAACACGGCCATATGCGCCCCTGCCAAGCATCCACTCGGGTTTTTCTAACACTTCTTACACGCTAGCCGCTCGCCACGCCCCGTAGCAACCGCCAGGCACGTGCTCTGCGGCGGGAAACTGCCGCCTTAAACTCCTGCCACAGATTGTACGCTCACAACAGGTATGAAGTAATATTACCATACAAGTATTAATGTTTAACTAATGTAATGTAGATTTTGCCTGAATAATGAAATTCGGTTCACTCAAGCCTGTTTCTGTTTCCGGCATGTTTCAATGTGCAATGTCAATCGGATAGTACGGACTATATCAAAACAAAGTCGAGTGGTAAAGGCCATAAAGGCCATGTAAGTAACTTTCTCCTTTTTTGGGGGGGGTGGGGGTGGGGAATGGGTGGTTGCGGGACAATACCAAGTTTGAAGAAGACGCCGGTGGTTACGTAGTGGGGAGTAGTCTGATTGTGAGACAGCAATGAAGAGTGCAGTTTCAATGTCTTGGAAGGGGAAACGACCGAAAGTGCTGCTGCCGATAGTTTTAATTTTCCTAGGACTACGCTTCAAAGGAGATTAAAATCATTTTAGGGACTCAGCAGATATCTGTGACATCTCAGCTAGTCTTTTTCCAAAAAAAACTTATGAGGAAAACCACGAAGAAATTCTTGTAGCACATGTGAGATATGTATATTCCAGGTTAATAGCGCTAGCTGAGACTGAGTTTCAAAAGTTACTTACGATTTGGCAGAAAATTTAACAGATCCGTAGGGAGAGATTTCTGTCAAAGCTTTGCGAAAAAGCAGCCAGAACTGGCTTAGAGAGAACATCAGCACTCAAGTTTATCGCGTTGTGTGAGGCTGAATTAACCACAAGTTAAAAGGTCTTTTAACCAGCTTTTCTTTTATTATATTCTACTTTCGATACTTAAACAGATTAGTTAGTTTGTGAATCTCTAAAACACTTTTTGTATTTTAAAACCCAATTTTTTTTCAATGGGCCATAACATCCGACACTTTTCTTAACATCTCGAACTGTAAGTCTTAGAAAATCTCTCCTTGCTTTGTGACATTTTCATTAAAACTATTATTTTTCACCTTTCACACAAAAAAATTGAGTTAAATGGATCACTCTACCCGGCCTTCCCCTACTGTGCCGTTCTCTCTATCAACACCTCGTCTTATTTACGTCAGATTTCGGGCTGAAGTAGAAGATTTGTGCAGTTATTCCGTATTTCTAAATAGAAAATAAAACTTTATACAATTTTTGGCTTAAGTGGAGCACTCTACCCGCCATTCCCTTAATGTACCGTTCTCTCTATCAACACTTTCTGTTCTTTACGTCAGATTTCGGGCTGAATCAGTTCTTAAGAAATCTTACGATTTCTGGAAATAGACCAGAACGTTCGGCAAGAAACAGATTCTGCTGCACTGAGAACTTCACATTGAGATTGGCATCGATGATCGCGAATGATCAGAGCCAACAAGTTGCATAGTGTCAGAAAGTAAACGAGAAAGTGTAACCTTCAGTAAATTGGATAAGGAATAGTCGACCAACTTCAAGAAATCTTTGTACTTAGTAAAGTAATTAAGATGAGTGAGATCCTCCGTAGTGCACAAACGGTATCAGGAGATTTCCTTAGAAAAAGCGTCTATTGCAAAACATGTACAGAACATAAACCCGTAGATAGGCAGATGCTGACTGCTACTCGCTCGGCTACGGGAAGGGTAATGCGTTAGCCTTAAATAATTGCACAGAAAAATATCTGAGAATCTGCCCCAATAGGCATTTTTGTCGGTGGCACAAAATCAGAATCCAGACGCTTGAGAACGCTACAGGATACGAGTTAGAAAACAGCACCTTGAAATGTTCCTTCGCAGTTGGGAAGTCGAGGAATGTTGTCACCACACAAAAGCCATAAGTGTATTAAGTGATATAGTAACCAGCGCTCGTGATGACGAAGAGCAGCTTAATTTACTTAATCTCAAAAAGTCCCCACGGCCAGAAGCAGTGTCAAGTTATATAAAATATACGAGTGACTTTCTCCACCCTTGATATTACCTTAGACCTCACGATATAACATATTCCTCATGATTGCAAAAGAGCATAGGCTACACATGAAAGGAAATACAACTCATCCATAGAATTTACATCCTGTATTACTCGCATCTATTGTCAGCATAATCCTAGAAATTCTTTATTCAAACAATTATAGCCATTATTATCTTGTCCATGGAAATGAGTATGGCTTTTGAAAAATATAAGCAATTGAAAAGCAATTCCCGGTCTTCACGCAAAACATCCTTAGTGCCATGGGTAGAGGAAACCAGTGTTATTCGCCTTCACGAAACAATCGAATGAGAATCATATCGACACTTCTGATACGTTCCTGAGACATATCTAACCAGTTTTGCAGGTGGATCAAATATTTCCTTACAGTTAGAACGGAACACATTAATCTGGAAGGAGAGTCATCTACAGATAAAGAAGTAATGTCTGGTGTGCTCCAGAGGTGTGTAGTAGCCTACAGCAGAACGGTATGGCATTTACCTTTTCTATTGTATTTTGCGTTGTTCACATTAACCATCACTAAAAGTTCTACCGATTTACCGTTTCTGTGAAACCATTGACTTTAGATTGCTGTGCAAGTACGTGATACGTAACAACTTACGGTTTCGTAATTTTGTTCTGTACGTAATCACTTTCATTAATATAAATCGTAAACGACGGTTTTTGTAAATTTGGGAGCGTGGTTCTCAACTACAGTCGTAAGGGTAGCTCAACACCTTTTACTTTGCCTTTCTACATATGCAGACGTGAAGTACCAGATAATAGTTGATATTTAGAGAAAATAAACCAAGGTCTTTTACTGCTCATAGTATTAAACTTCCATAAGTCGCACGTACCTCACAGGTATCTGGCACTCAGACGTCAATACCCTCGCGGTCCACATCACTTAAAAACCAATAATTTTCTTTTTATTTATGTAAAATTTGTTGTTTCCTACTTTTCGCATGGGTTTAAAAAAGCCCAGAGGCTTGGAAGTTTTTTTACTGGTAAAAATTGATGAAACACTCACAGGAGTGCATTGCTATGGATAGCAGAGAAAGGAGCGCGAATGTCGAAGGGTCAGTGACTCGTGACTCACAAATGGACTCAGTCAAATCACAAAAATACTTAACAATAACGACGTGTAGGGATTCCAAGTGGAGCAAGTTCATTTGCGGATAAAGGAAATGGTACGCAACGATTTGTTGGTAGAATACTGGGAACAAAGATTTCCTATACTGTGACGGAACACAAAATGTCTTTATGTCTCATAATTGAAAACGGCTCAAGTGTGTGGGACACGTATCAAAACCCAGACTTACTGATGCCTTCTGACAAGTACAAGAAGGCCCGGGTAACGGTTCTAAATTTGTCTGACGGCGACAGAGTGGTAAAAAAAAATGTAGGAAGACCTTAACCAACAAACGATCAAAGAAAGGTCATCTCGCGACGTTCCTGGTTACAAAATTTGAGAATCGTCTTTCATAGCAGAAGCTATGTATATTTCTCATTTCCCTGCGTATCTGTCCCGCAGAAAGCGCACCAACAAAGTTAAGTTAAAACATCAGCTCTTACAGAGTTGCACGATACGATCACTCGTGCTTCTAACACTCCATCGCGATTGGAACGAGAAGAAATACTACTCCAAACATATTGTAAAAAATATTTGTGTGTGTGTGTGTGTGTGTGTGTGTGTGTGTTCCACATCTGCTCCTAAGCCACTAGGCCGATTTCAGCCAAACTTGGTACACATATCTTACTGTCAGGCAAAGAATCGCTGTAGAGGTAAGAACCATCTACCTATCGAAGGGATGGCAGTAAGTGTGAAAAAGAAACGTAGACCACGACGCGTGATTTTCCAGACTTCGTTCATCAATAATTTGGGAATGAGAGCACTTAGCAACTTCCAGCAAACTTTACACGTAATTTCAAACCGTTAAATATTGTTTTCTCGCTAATAACCTCTACAAAATGATGAAAGGAAAAATGTTTATCGGTTACTATTCTTCTGCTGTTCGCGCAGTAAAACTGTCACATGAAGTATGACGTTTTAATTTATTCCTTCTTTAGTGCTAATTGCATTCGCGACACTTTTTACAGACACCACTGAATGTAAGTGAAAAACTATATCATTGTACAGCAAATTGTTGCGCAGATAAGACGTGATGAATAATGACATGCGTGAAAAACTGCCGCATCATCCATGACTTTTCAAGTTATTACTTCTTTGCAACTAACTCTATTCGCAATGAATTTCTCATGCAGTATCCACAAGATATAGTACCTACAAGATTATATTAGTCTACGATACTTAGTGCAAGATATTCGTCATAAACAGTGACATGCGTGAAAAACTGCCGCATCGTACACGACGTTTAAATGTATTACTTCGTTGCTGGTAAATTCATTCGCAAGAAATTTTGCATACAGTAGCCACATACACCGCTAAATGTGACTACAGAATTATAACATTGTACGACACATAGTTCAGGAGATACTACGCCATAAACATTAAGCACACGGCCGGACTCTGTGTGGTACGCGTAAAGACGAACGGCTCTAAATTAGTACTTGGGCAACGCCGGATTTCTCCGGTAGTGTACAATGGAGAGTACCAATTCCCAAGCATTTCACTGTGGTTCTCTATGGAGTGGATGTTACAAGCTTGCGGCAAACGACGACTGCACTGGCTCCTACTGCCATATCTTTCGCTCCATTAAATTTTGTTACCGGGTAACATATTTGCAGTCATTTTACGACCGCAGAAGCTTTAATAGTTACTGGTCGGTGACGTTAAAAATGTCCATCCACATCGTTCATTAAGCGAATTAATCGCCTTCCCTTTTAATGAAGTGGCTGGTAAGTAGTCCACCATTCTCCCCTCGCCATCTACCCCTATTCCGCCAGATTAATGGACACTTGCTGCAAATCTTGGCTCCAAGGCAATCGTAAATTATTGGAAATTTCTGGGAGTTGACTAGTTTGGCCGCAGGAGAACATTTCATGATAAAAAATTTGGGGTTAATCTCCATCCTTTTTTCTCCCTGTCGTCCCGAACATAATAAAAACTTAACTGGACGCTATCCAAACGTGCCGTTAACTGCCTCAAGAGTGGAAAGTGCCAGGCCGCCGGGGGAGGAGCTCGTTTCGTCCTTAACCAAAACTGATCGCCTCGACATCGGTTCCCTCCGAGTATGGCAAGGGGTTGGGGAGACTGGCTCATAATTGTTCTATGATCTCCAGGTAGTTTATAGCTCGATTTCGGATTACAAATATTTCTCACTGGAAAGAAGAGATTTGGGAAAAGGATGATTCTGGAATGCATTTTATCGACATTATAGAATCAATTTTGCATCCTATCCTCAAGACGATGATTAGCTAAAAATTTGTTCTCGGCTATAAATATAAATCAACAAACACTGCCGGCCGCGGTGGCCGAGCGGTTCTAGGCGCTTCAGTCCGGAACCGCGCGACTGCTAAGGTCGCATGTTCGAAACCTGCCTCGGGCATGGATGTGTGTGATGTTCTTAGGTTAGTTAGGTTTCAGTAGTTCTGAGTTCTAGGGGACTG
Organism: Schistocerca cancellata; assembly: GCF_023864275.1. Lineage (NCBI taxonomy): Eukaryota > Metazoa > Arthropoda > Insecta > Orthoptera > Acrididae > Schistocerca > Schistocerca cancellata. Next base: position 725,078,691 of record NC_064627.1, read on the forward strand.
ATGACCTCAGATGTTCCATAGTGCTCAGAGCCATTTTTTGAACAAACACTGAACCAACCCAAAATCAAAATAAGCAGAGCGAAAGTACCATTCTACAGTACTGGCCATTAAAATTGCTACACCACGAAGGTGACGTGCTACAGAAGCGAAATTTAACCGACAGGAAGAAGATGCTGAGATACGCAAATTATTAGCTTTTCAGACCATTCACACAATGTTGGCGCCGGTGGCGATACGTACAGCGTGCTGACATGAGGAAAGTTTCCAACCGATTTCTCTTACACAAACAGCAGTTGACCGGCGTTGCCTGGTGAAACGTTGTTATGCCTCGTGTAAGGAGGAGAAATGCGTACCACCACGTTTGCGACTTTGATAAAGGTCGGATCGTAGCCTATCGCGAATGCGGTTTATCGTAACGCGACATTGCTGCTCGCGTTGGTCGAGATCCAATGACTGTTAGCAGAATATGCAATCGGTGCGTTCAGGAGGGTAATACGGAACGCCGTGCTGCATCCCAACGGCCTCGTATCACTATCAGTCGAGATGACAGGCATCTTATCCGCATGCTGGCCAAGCAACTGGCTTCACAATGCTCCAGTCACTACTCTTGGTGAACTGCGGTATCGTGTTGAAGCTGCATGGGCAGCTGTACCTGTACACGCCATCCAAGATATGTTTGACTCAATGTCCAGCGTATCAAGGCCGTTATTACGGCCAGAGGTGGTTGTTCTGGGTACTGGTTTCTCAGGATCTATGCACCCAAATTGAAAATGTAATCACATGTGAGTTCTAGTATAATATATTTGTCCAATGGAAACCCGTATATCATTTGCGTTTGTTCTTGGTGCAGCAATTTTAATGGCCAGTAGTGTATCTACCTACATCAGACAAATCCGGGGAAGTTCCAACGTTAAATTAATTGAGTAAAAATGTGTCGTTTGTAAGGCCACTGACCTTACTGGCTCCTAAAGGGAGGTAACGGAGAGAAGGCCTAAATTCTCTACCCCTTTTCTGAAATTGTTTCATTGAGGGAGAACGGAATGTGGTTCCTCCTACCAAATCGCCACTTGAAGACCTTAGTGACAGACGTCGAAATGAGTGACCGTGGAACAGAAAAAATCTGCTGAAGTTGATTATCAGAGGAAAGGCTTCCGGTCCTCACGAAATATCGCTGTAGTTCTACATTATGAGGAAGAACTCGCTCCTCTTCCAGCAGCACTACGTTGTAGGTCACTGAAGGTACGCATGTTCAACTGGTTGAAAAAATGGCTAGTCATTCCAGTTTTCACGAAGGGTCATCGAAAACACACACCCACACACACACACACACACACACCACACGCTACCATAGACCCATATCGCCGACGTTAGTCTGTTGCTGAATTTTGTAAAACACTTCATGCCAGCTTTTTGGAGATCGAAAATGTTTTCTTTAGGATTAATAATGGATTCAGCAAACAACGATCGTGAAACACAGTTCTCTGTTTCTTGACTAACGGAATGCTTTCTTAACAGTTACACACTGTCGCTTAAAATACGAGCGTAAGGTATGTCACGACTACTTTGTAATTAAATTGAAATGTTCCAAAGAAAAATCACGGAAAGTGATTCTCAATGATCAAAAATTTTCAGAGATAAATATAGTTTCGGGTTGCGAAGGCCTAATGATAATTTATCAGCGATACCATTTATCAATAGAAACAACACTACTATTGGACACAGTCACTAAACGTTTAACCAAAATCCTCCAAAAACAACTATTTTAAAGGAGCACAATAATACAAGGGAAATCTTGCCCGTTGGAATTCAGTAATAATAACCCCCAAACACAGAAACACAAAAGTGTTCAGTGAGTGAAATAGCATTATCAGTATTTCACCAACATTGGAAGTAAATCACTCTGCAGGTATGTTACAAGTCTCACAATTCATAAGGGCTTCAAATTCAATAATATTCGAAACACTCAATGAGAGAATAACCAACAAGTTAACACAAAAACCCTAACCTGAGGAGCAGAAAGTAATATTACAATTAAAACTTAAATCACACCGAATAGCCACGTACAATGTTTTATCAGTAAAAACACGAATCTGTCCTTAGGCCTTCCCATTAACAGTAGCAATGAGGTTGAGCAAGGTAGGCAAGCTCACTGTGCTCATTACCAGGTGGCTATAATTAAAGTGCAGCTACTCACAGAGGTCAAGCGTGAGCTGTAATTGTCGTATGACAGCGGAACTTGCTAGATATTCTAATGTGTTAATGCGGAAACGATTCACCATGCAAAAAAATTAGTTCTAACTTTGGCCACCAGGTGCAAATCTGGCGCTGTGAATGCAAGAAAGGTGTACTGCAATGTTTCCATATGTAATGGATGAGGAACGGGACGTGGTCAGAAAAGCTCAAAACAGTGAGAAAGGCATTATGTTGATTTTATTATTAAGTTCCACTTGCACAATTTGTTCAGTATAAGCATCGGAGACGTCGACGACGTGCTGTACAACGCCAAATTTGCACCTGGTAGCCAAAACATGTCAATTTTTTTTAGCGTAAATTGATTTCACATTACGGCATTAGCATACCTATCACATTTCGCTGCCGTACAAAAAGCACAGCTCAGATTGGACTTCCGTCAGTAGCTGCATTTTAATTATAACCACCTGGTATATTGCGTCTTCGATCGCCTGAAGTAGAATGTGAGTAGTTAGACACACAGTTTCGAAGTAAAACGAATTCACAACTATGTGTGGTAAGTCACGATATCGGTGACATGTATCAAAGATTGCTAGATGCACACTGCAAAGCTGGAAAGCTTCGTTAAGCAATCATGCGTATAGGGTGCAAACCACCAATTACAACCGCGTCCGAGCACTACAGGCACAGTCTTCCCGGGATACATGAAACACCGACCGGCCGAGGCTTCCCGTGGGACCGATGACCTCGGCAGTTTGGTCGCTTAGGAATTCACACACATGCACACACACACACACACACACACACACACACACTCACACACACACACACACACACACACACACACCAGATCCGCAGTGGCGCTGCGCTTGGCTACTTTGATGTTCCAGATGCCCTCCGCGGTGCCTTTGGATAACACGATGTATATGAAGTTGTATCTCCCTTAATCTGTTGGTCGGCCTGTTGCCGCCGGCACCACTGTTGCCTTCACTTACCACACCCACTTTCACGAAACTCCTCGCTCCAAACATAACACCCACAATCCTCAATAGAAAGGTGTGCAGTAGAAGTGAAAATACAAAAATTTTCAATTCAGGCTGCTGAAACCTCACGGAGTCTCCGAACCAGCGATATTTTTCTTTTATACACCAATAAAATTTGTTGAAACTGTATCGCATGCGTGTAGTAACGATATTTGCATGTAGCAGTGAAACGATTGATAGTAATTAGCGTCGAAATTTCATTTAGGAATGGGGATAGATGAACAGTACTTAAAGTACAATCACTCATTGGTAGATTATTTATTCGCTTAGTAGAGCTTGGGGGCAACAGTTATACCAACTTACGAGAAACCAAAGACCGTCAGTTCTAAACTAGGCCAGCTGCTTGAACAAGGACCCTGCCGTCATGGAAAACAGCCTCATCATTTGGTAACAAACATAGGATGGACCAGATAAGTCAAGTGGGTGACATATCACTTGGCAGTAATGTGACATTTCAGAGTAACCGTGGGGGTAGCGCATGAAATACCATAATATGATAGCCCATATAATCACCGAACCCACGGCGTGTTTCAGTCTTGCGACCCAAACTCGAGAAGAAGTTGAAAACAGTGTGAAACAAGACTCATCCGAACTTTGTGGCTGCGGCGTCACGTTTCCTGTTACGGGCATCCGCATCACTGATGAGTGGTTTCAGATTCCAGGTCGGCCTTAAATTCCCTGCTTATGGGGCTCCCTTCGTGATGTTCTAGTGCTCACAGTGTTCGCGAGTGCGACATTCAGCTCTGAAATGACTTTTGCAGTGGTCGTCGCTTATTTTTCGTCGCTGTTCTCTTCAACGTCCGTCTGTCACGATCACTCAGCACACACGTTCATCCGAGTCCCCTGTATGCCTTACGAATCTTCGATACGGGGCCTCTTGAAACAATAAACACTTATGAAACTTCCTGGCAGATTAAAACTGTGTGCCAGACCGAGACTCGAACTCGGGACCTTTGCCTTTCGCGGGCAAGTGCTCTACCATCTGAGCTACCCAAGCACGACTCACGCCCCGTCCTCACAGCTTCACCTTTGCCAGTATCTCGTCTCGTCGAAGGAGTGCTCTACCATCTGAGCTACCCAAGCACGACTCACGCCCCGTCCTCACAGCTTTACTTCCGCCAGTACCTCGTCTCGTCTCGTCGTAGGAGACGAGGTACTGGCAGAATTGAGGCTGTGAGGACGGGGCGTGAGTCATGCTTGGGTTGCTCAGATGGTAAAGCACTTGTTCGCGAAAGGCAAAGGTCCCGAGTTCGAGTCTCGGTCCGGCACACCTTTAAATGTGCCACGAATTTTCATATCAGCGCACACTCCGCTGCAGAATGAAAATCTCATTCTGGAATAAACACTTAGACTATCTTGGTCACGGACGCACCTTCCAGACGAGCACCAACAATTTGGCCACGTTCGAAGTTATCTAGCTACGACATAATGCGCTCACAACTGCACGGAACACTATTAAGAACACGACCGGCGCTATGCATCGAGGTCGTTGCTCGAGGGCCGTTCGTGGTCTAATAGAAGATAGCATCTGCTTGCTTGGCTGTCACCTGCATTTACATCCAAGCACGCATTTCTCGCAGAGTTTTCTTATTTTTATCCTACACCTACAGACGAGGTAATGCATGTTCGACTTCATGTCATCATCAAAATATGTCTATTAACACATGCACACACGCACAGACACACACAGCCAAACGCATTGTTGATCGTTAAAAGTGTTGTATCTGAAACGATAGCAACAAACGAGATTTTACTTATTGGGTGTTTTGTAGGAAGAATAGATGAATACATTTACGGGTAATTCGGGGTGCGAAATTCAATTCAGTTATCCGGTTGGGAATCGAATCGAACTTACCTGACAGATACGGGTACGTCAGTCCACCCTGTTCTGTGCCAGAGATCGTTAATGGTAGTGGCTGGTGGGTGGTGGTATGCCATTCTCTCGCAAGACATGCTGGGATGTTTTCAGAGGGTGGAAGATCTGAAAAATTTGCTGGCCAGGGCAACTTTCGAAGGCTCACTGTACTAATACAGGTCAAGAAGCTCGGTCAGCTTGCAGCCTTGCATTATCTTGTCGAAAGAAGAAGTGCCACAGACTTCGAAAACAGTGCACAGCAGTCTGGCAACGCTCATTCTCTGCGGAACCTCCGCTCAGTGATACATTCAGTTGTGACGACAAGTGCAGAAACGGGCGGGCCATGTCTGAAATTCTAATGTGGTACTGTTCCCGCATTAATGTGAACGTCAGGTACATCACTATTGCTACGCCGCTGTTTGATTCCATGTCGAACGAAGTCGCAACAGTGTACGGCGTACTGACACTTCGTAATGCTCCAGGCGTCGTCGAAATGTCCGTGTGGATGTCTTTCTGAAAATAAGTCCACCTACCTACTTCAGGTACCGTATGGTAGGGTCTGTGCAGAATACCGTGGCGGGCAGATGCGCTCAAGGCAGTGTATGCGCGATGAGGTGGCGGGGTGTCGGGGAAGGGGATGTCGGGGAGGAGGCGGGGGCAGGAGTAGTTGAGGATGGGGGTGCGGGCAGGTGCTGGAGGGGAAGAGCTGTTCTAAACTGAAGCCTACACTCAGACAGTTTTTGTGAACATTAAGCCCACACTTTTGTGGTAACCATTCACAAAGATGTGTCTTCTCTGCTTTGGTTAGTATTAAAAAGAAATGCAGCGATTTATTTTCGCCTGGCTTGTTAACCATTTGGACTTTTAGAGAAGTGTGACGAGTGGCGAATTTCGAGTAAAACTTATACATTTCTCTTGTTGCCATGTTAAAATTTTCTTCTTTGGCCAGAACACTGCGGGGTTTACATAGTCTAACCTCACTAACATGTTGTGCAGACGTAATTACTAGAGGATTCCGAAACACTGGTTTATTAAGTGAGGTTCAAATGGCTCTGAGCACTATGGGACTTAACATCTGAGGTCATCAGTCCCCTAGAACTTAGAACTACTTAAGCCTAACTAACCTAAGGACATCACACACATCCATGCCCGAGGCAGGATTCGAACCTGTGACCGTAGCAGTCGCGCGGTTCCGGACTGAAGCGCCTAGAACCGCTCGGCTACCGCGGCCGGCCTATTAAGTGAGGAACTGAATAAAAGTAAGGTCAGCATCTTATGAAAAGGCACATCCTCGGTACAAAATAAACGTGTAATGTCTTCAAAAAATGATTTAGGTTAATGAATAGTTTCTGTAAAATCGATTGAGAAAGATTGTAGGGCGTGCGACTCGATTGTGTCACCGCTGAGAGGCCGAAAGGTGGCAGACAGTGTCGGCCTCCCCTTCCTAACAAACGAATGAACTCGCCCAGCGCTTTGGACGAAAACTAGTCACTGCGCGTCGGCCACAGTATCCAGCACAGATTTCTGCACGGCTGTCTTGTCATGCAGGAGCGAGCGCTAGCCGCGTGGGACCTTTCACATCTTGGATGGCGTTGAGTATGGCTCTCACGAAACCATCGATTCCGTATTTTATGACAATCGTGGGGCCAAGACAAACGCGAGCAGCAGTATCGTAGGATGATAAACCGGACTCCCGATAGCCTGCTGATCTGCAGCTTTCCAGTTACTATTGAATGCCAATAGACAGTTTTCCTTCTTTCACGATGCATAGCATGGTATTCTAAGAAACCCAACTATCAAACGCAATTTCTAAAAAAAATTCGCTGCTTTACTTTTCATTGTGTAATAATATAGAAGGCTTTACGGCTGCCTACTATATGCGGCTGTGTTGAAATGCTAACTGTTGGACATTCAAGCACCTTGTGTACTTAATGGTAGTTTGACGACGTTTGTATCCCGCCTGCCTCCCACAGCATTTTGCAGTTTTGACAAGCAATGTAGTAGTCATCACTGTCACGTACAATTTTGATTTAGGCGTCCTTGCCCATTCCAATTTCAAGCAGAACGCAGCTGATCTTCCCATCTGTTCTTAGGATGCCCAACGTTCCTTTTCCCTTGAGGTGCATATTTGTATGTTGATTTATGTATTCGTTCATTTGACATCCTTTCAATGTGTTCACCCCATTTCTTTCTGTACTCCCCTATTTTCTTAAGAATGCTTTTTGACGCCCAATTAATTCCCTATGTCACTATATTTTATCCTACCTACGAGTTCGTAACCAGCTAGAGGTCTTAGGAATCTCATCTCCGCTGCCTCAGTGCTTCTCTTTTAGCTGTGGCTGACCCATACATTGGAACTGACACTGCCACAACATTACAAAATTTCCGTATTGTCTCTTTTCTAACTTTTTTGAGGAGGGTGCGATTCATAGTATCTACCAACTGGAATTTTTGCTGTTTGTATTTTTGATCATCGTGTGACATATGAGAGCTGACATCCCCGTTATTTACATGCATTTATTTGTTCTAGAGGTTTATCATTAATTATTATATTAGCTCTTGAATGCACCTTACCATTGAATTCCGTTATTTTAGTTTTACCGTTAGATATTGCCATATATAACAATTTGTTACCTTGTGGAAGGACCAAATTGCTCTCTGCAATTTTTCTGAGCCCGCTAAGATTATTTGATCATCTGCAGACAGGAGTGTATTTTTAACTTCATAATTAAGTTTGTACTAGTGCACTACTTTATTCTGCCATGTCTTTATAACGTCGTCTATTTGCATTTTAAATGAAGTGGTTGATAAAGGATACTCTTGTCTCACTCCTTGAGAGATGTTTCTTGCAAATGGACTTCCTTTTTATACTTTTGTTATGTATATGCGTACTTTGTATTACACTTGTTGGATGCTGGGGTATATCGTTGTTTTTTAAAATTTCCCATAATTTAACTTTGTTAACTTAATCTTAAACTTTCTCATTGTCAATGAAGACTGTGCACGTGAAATGATTTTATTGTCTGTGGTTTTCATTAATTTGACGGACTGAAAAAACACTTTCTAAGCAAGATCTTCCCATCCGAAACCCATTCTGTTCTTCTGTAAGAAACGTTTTCGAAAAAACCTTTAGCCTTTTTGTTATTAGGTTCCAGCATTCAAGAAGCTAACACCTCGATAACTGTCACACTTTCTTCAATCCCATTTTTGAAATAATGGGATAACAACTGATGTTTGCCAATCTTCTTGTTTGTTGTGTTTCCAACAATTGTCTACAAAATTCAGTAGTTTTATGAATAATAATTCCGAAGCATATTTAATAATTCCGCATGGAGGTTGTCTTCTACTGGGGATTTTCTGTTTTTGGACTTTTTAACACAATCTTTAGTTCTTCCACTGATATACGATCGACATGCTCGTCACTAACCGCTGTTTTCACGTTTTCTTCATCACCTGTCCATAGATTTGGGAAATAATCCAGCCACTTATTTCCTCAAATTGGATTAATTTCAACCACACCTCTTTCATCACTATTAAGTTGTTTCAGCGTTTCATAGGCATTATTTTCTTTCCCATGGACACCATGTTCCATTTCACTCAGAAAATTTTCCCAACTTTACTTTTATTGTCTCTTTTCTGACCACTGCTGTGTGCCGCTTTTGCTCGATGTAGTCTTCTTGTTTCTTTGATTGTAGATATTGCAGGTGGGCCTATTTCTTGCATTTTCTTGTGTCTGCTAGTCCTTGATTCCAGACTCGAAGTCCCCTTTTGTTTTTATGTTTCTTCCTTTTCCCTAAAGGTTTACTAGTAGCTACATGTAATATTCTTACTATTTCTTTCCGCTATTCATTAATGTTCTGTTTTTCTAGGACATGTTTTAGTACTTCTTCCAAACGTTTTCCGCGTAACCACCTCATGGTTGGACCGTATAGTAAATGTGTTCTGTAAACTTCTTCTCGTTTTTGATTTTGATTGCGCTATTATTGTTATACAGTGGCTTTCTTAGTTTTGATATCACCAGAAAATGGTCGGCAAAAACATAAAATTATGTGAAGACTTTGGTGTCTTCTGTTAATGGGATGGATTTTTCAATTGTATTATAGGTCTAGTTCCCTTAGCGTCCTATGCAAATTTATTAATAACTTTATGGAGGAAAAACTATTTGCTATACTTAAGTACTTCAAGAGAGAAAAATCCCTTAAATAATCTCTATTATACATTTTAGTGCGATCTCCATGAAGTCGCGTATTGCTTTAATGGTAGATTCACCTATCCCTGCGCTGAAACCTACAGCAACCATTAAATATTCTGCTTTAGATATTCCATAAATCGTCGTCTGCTGGCATTCGTAGGTACCATGCGTTTCTTCTCTCTTCTCCTCCGCTGACGCATGTCCACCAAGTATATTCACCAGCTTCCCCAGTATCTTTAACTGTGCATGTATCAGTCTTTCACTTATGGACGTATATGATGGCAACAACTTTTGATCAAAACTGCAACTCCAGCTCTTGTTCATCCAGTTCTGCTTGCTCCACTGTACTTTAGAGCGTTTTAGTTACTTCTTTGTTTCTGATACTACAACCATGTCAAATTTTTGCACTGTTTAGTTCCCTTGGTAGTTTTTCTTTTTTAGTATTTTATTCCTCTACCTTCCATGTGCCTAATTTCAACATTTTGCCACTCCTTTTATTCTTAACCTTTTTTGCTCACTTTAGTCGTCAGCGAGAGATCAATACTTTTTCTACTTGATGCTCTCTCCAACATAGCTCTCTGGATCACAGCAGAGTGTATAACACTACCTTCTGCTACTACTATACCTTAACCTCGAAGCTGGAGCCAGTTTGCAAAACAGGATTATTTTATTGGATTAATAATGGTATAAAGCAACAGAACAGTGTTACCCTCTGAGAGGAATTTTGTTAAGTTGACCGTGTTGTTCCTAACGGAGGTGGCTTATCGGAAATGAAAGTCAGAATTACGTTAATATTTGAACAGTAACAAATGGAATTTTGCTTATCTGCACTGTTTAATGGATAAAGAAAATGGTCGCCAGCCTAACTAGGCAAGAGAATGATTAACATTCTCGCTCAAGAAAATATTTATTAGTAATTTTAGTGGATAAACACAACCTATACCTTGTCACACGGGAGTGCAGTGAACTCTGACACATACATTTGTTTACGTTAAGAATGAAGCTAGCAGTTAGAGCAGCAGAACTATTTGCTAAATTATAAGAGATACCGAAACACCCTATTACTTTCAGGCTTACTTAAAGTGAATGGTCTTTATAACATTACTATTAACATGCACTTCTAATACACAAGATACACAAACACTTAGCAAACATGAATATATATTGTTTCACAACTGCAGCTTTCTCACTTTTACTACAGCGAAACACAATACTGACCAAATCGCAAGAAACTGACTCACCTTTTAGAATTTACTACAGACAATAATGTGATCATTTGCCTTATAAGCCTCAGTTTTAAGAACTTTTAATATTGAAGTTAGCAACAGCATTTTAAATAGCAGTTTTAATAGGAAAATTATTTTTAGTAAATAACATTTACTTTCACTCACTCTATTGCCACATTAACTTTAACTTTCTTTTTACTAAGATCAAGAGGCATTAATTAGCAAAACTCTAGGCTTTAATTTCTTTTAGTAAGGACACTCGGATATCGCTTTAGCTCAAATGGAGAGGAACCTGAGAGGTGTTATGATGAGGAGAAAACTCAAGGTGGGTACATAAATTCAGATACAAATTACCTTATATTTCAGCACATTAGCACGTCCATTAAGCTGATCCTTCACTGTACATCATTATAGTATTACGTTGCAATGATTGCACAATGTGATGGCAACTGCATGTTGGTAGGTGGAATTGTAGGCAGAATTGCTGGACTCTGTCATTTCTTGGTGGCGATGATAGATACACACTCCAGAATAGTTCCAGCTATTTATCCATCCATCCGAGGCCTTGGAAAGAAGCAGGAAAAGCATCTCTAAAAAAATGGTTCAAATGGCTCTGAGCATTATGGGACTCAACTGCTGAGGTCATTAGTCCCCTAGAACTTAGAACTAGTTAAACCTAACTAACCTAAGGACATCACAAACATCCATGCCTGAGGCAGGATTCGAACCTGCGACCGTAGCGGTCTTGCGGTTCCAGACTGCAGCGCCTTTAACCGCACTGCCACTTCGGCCGGCTAAAGCCTCTCTCGGAATGAGCACAATATGCATCTTTTACATGGCAGTGCACGGACTCGTAGCTCGTCCCCGACTGCTGGCTCGTCCCCGACTGACTATCAGTTCCACCTTTTCCACCTAGGCCAACTACAATTTGCGTGCGCTACACAGTTCCGTTCCCGAGGGGAACCACTACACCTTTTACATACAGAATAACTAAGAGCCCTAAGTGAGGATCAGCAATTTACATAACAGCAACCAAATACATTAAATAAAACAAAACATTTACGCATATTGACATCTCTACAAAAAATTATTCACACCAAATTACAATCATATACAGTAAGTTTTGTTCCCTCCAAATGGGACAAAGAATATAAATTGCAGATACACTACTTTTCATTGAAACAAATCACGACATCAAAGTTTTAACAAAGAAAAGAGTATACAATTTTGTGTTATATATTCAATCAAAAACATTTACAGGTTCTTAACGATGTAAAATGTATCTAAAAAAATAAACAAAATAAATGAGTACAGCATTAGAGCTATGGTGTTCCAAGTGCACAAACCTCCTCGCCACGGTAAGGCAACCGTCCTCGAGGAAGGCAGTGTAGTTCAAAATTGGCTCTGAGCACTATGGGACTCAACTTCTGAGGTTGAGGTCATCAGTCCCCTAGAACTTAGAACTACTTAAACCTAACTAACCTAAGGATATCACACACATCCATGCCTGAGGCAGGATTCGAACCTGCGAGCGTAGCGATCACGCGGTTCCAGACTGTAGCGCCTAGAACCGCATGGCCTTTCCGGCAGGCGGCAGTGTAGTAGTACGGCGCATAATATATGCATTTACGTAGCCATCTATTATTATTACACAAGGCAATGTAACATATTAGAGCGGATGCCGGAGAAAGCCCAGCGGTAGTCCTGATATGTAAACAAATCATTACACACAGAGCCTGTGCACAAACTCCGTCATCTAAGAGTTTAAACGCACACTGATGGATCTCACAGGGGCGATACGACGCCGAATTGTGGACTGTCTACGCTGCCTCTGTTATGGGAAGTAGGTGGCTTGGTCTGCTGTGGTCCCACAGCCGATGGTCCACTGCCTCTTGTAGCACTAACTTCCGGAGATTTGCGACTTGCATGGGTACCTCTTCCGAGCATTGTCGGTATCCATAAATATATGTGGCCGAGCGGTTCTAGGCGCTTCAGTGTGGAACCGCGCTACCGCTACGGTCGCAGGTTCGAATCCTGCCTCGGGCTTGGATGTGTATGATGTCCTTAGGTTAGTTAGGTTTAAGTAATTCTAAGTTCTAGGGGACTGATGACCTCAGATGTTAAGTCCCACAACGCTCAGAGGCATTTGAACCATAAATATATTATAGGGAAGCTTGTAGCATCTGAAACCTGAGATTCTGCGAGATAATTGAATGTAGCTTAGGGTAAAAATATTCGACAACCTCCGCAGTACGACGACTCGTCGTTTTCAATTGACAAATGAAAGAAGAGATGGTTGTGCACTGCAAGTTAAACAGTCGGTGGGTGGAGCTACGCCAACCAGGAACCAAATGACAGCGTATGCAGAAAGACAATGCACTTTGTATACAAGAAGCACCAGGACGCGACCAAAGATCTACGTAAGACGTTTTCGATAGTGAAATATTAATTAAGGTAGCGGTTAAAGTTTACTAAACTACTAGTGAACTTACAAAGGTATACCAAGACTTGTGCTTGAACTCTGGATCCCTGCTGTCTCGTTAGTCAAACAGTAGAGGTACTGAATTAGCGCTAATTGCTCGCCCGTTGTTAATCTTCATTTCGCTGTTGAGCGCGTCTGATGCTGGTTCTGTTTGTATTCGTGATAATGCCAATAGTGTGCTGTGTGTGCGTTGTATTTCTCCATACGCAGTCATTTTCTGCTCCTGATGGGCGTAGCCCTGCCCACTGAGGGCATAAATTGCACGAAGAGGGATCTCTCCTTTATTTTATATGTTTAAAATGAAAGGATGTGCATCTGTCGAAATACCGGCGGTTTCGAGAACGTTATCCCACTACATTCCCGTAAGTTAACTGAACAAGCTTGTACTAATATATTAACGAAGGAGAACGTACATTTGCAGTGAATGTGTACAGCTATTTTCGGCATGACTTGTTTTCTGCTCCAAAGTGTGAAGTAGTTCGAGTATGGACAATTTCGCTCATGTATTGAAACTTCCTGGCAGATTAAAACTGTGTGCCGGACCGAGACTCTAACTCGGGAGCTTTGCCTTTCGTGGGCAAGTGCTTTACCAACTGAGCTACCCAAGCACGACTCACGCCCCGTCCTCACAGCTTTACTTCCGCCAGTACCTGGTCTCCTACCTTCCAAACTTTACAGAAGCTCTCCTGCCAACCATTCAGGACCAGAAGTCGTCAAAAAAAGGATAATGCGGAGACATGGCTTAACCACAGCCTAGGGGATGTTTCCAGAATGAGATTTTCGCTCTGCAGCGGAGAGTGCGCTGATGTGAAACTTGAAACGTCCCCTTTGAACAATTATACAAGACTGTGCTTAAACTGACACACAATATTTTTAGCGCAACACAATCTGACTATCAAAGATCCCTGCAAAAGAATGGCCCTGAGTAACATTAAACTATACCTTTCAGAAATCACTTACCTCACAAAAATCTTCGTTACTCGAACTACTGCAATACAGCGAGCGCCACTACTGCCAGCTAAATAAAAGAATCAAACTACGGAAGGCACTAACTACTGATAGGGATAGTTAGCAAAAGAAAGATATTAATAGAGAACAAACAATGTATTTACCTTAATATCATCACAAGTCATAATATATGTAATTTCAAAACTCCGCCATCTCTCTCCTCACATCCACCACTGCTGGCGGCTCACCTCTAACTGCGCAACGCTACGCGCTGTTCACATCCAGCTGCCCAACACTACAATGGCAGACAACAATGCAAACTAGCCACAGACTGCACACAGCACAGCCAGTGATTTTCATATAGAGCGCTACGTAACGTTGCCAATAAGAAAACATAAACAGCCTACTTACATAAAGAAAACATAAACAGCCTACTTACATAGCCCCCATGCTCCGCACAAAAAATTTTACAAATTGTTTTGGGCAGTGGCCAATAATGATTTGAAAAAATTTTTCATAATTACAATAACAAAGATATCAAATGCACACACTTATTAATACAATGGTGGTCAAAAGCTAAAATTTTCTCACAGTCCATAAAGACAGTCCTGATCATTCATCACAGTCAAACTGCCGTTTCTTTTATCAAAGTCTGAGCAGTAAAAGACAATGCACATGGAAGTAGTAGATGTCCATGCAGTCTTGAAGAAGTAGTGTTGTCCTTCCAACAGAAATACAGTGTTGACTCTTGACATGCTGACAGGTAATGGGCCACAACAGAGCAAACCCACAGCAGAGTCAGTCGAAGTTGATGAATATTGGTAGGTAGGTCATCACAGAGTAGACCCAATGTAGTCCTGGTAGAGATTATGGTATTGGTGGGCCACCAGAGGTGCAGACCCACTGCAGTCCTTGTAGAAATAATGGTATTGGTGGGCCATCAAAGATGCAGACCCACTGTAGTCCTTGTAGAAATAATGGTATTGGTGCGTCATCAAAGATGCAGACCCACTGCAGTCCTTGTAGAAATGGCCAGCAGCCATCTGCTGCGACTGTGCAGGTGCACAATCACTATCGAAGAGTCTTGCAGAGAAGATAGCAAGTCCATAAACCACCACTTGTGCACTCACAAAGTTTTTGGAATTGTCCTTAGAACGAGCAATGCTGTTATCCAGTCCCTTGCTGAATTATTAACACACGTGCAAACACTAACAGTCCCTACTTCTCACATATTGTCCATATATTATGACCAACAGAAACGTGTGCAGTGAAATGTAACTTACATGTTACTTAAATTGATGAACTGGTGTCGATTACAATATTATAACATTAGAATACAATTGCAAAGGTACAAAATACATCATTAAAGAACATAACAATACAGATAACATTTGTAGTACAGGCTTTACAACAGAATAGAAATAACATATACATCAGTGTTACAGGAATTATGACATGAGTACATACATAAACGATCAGAATAACTTTTGAAACATCAACTTCACACATGAGCATTAAAACAAAACAGAAAAAATAATGTCTAAGCATCTTTACAAGCTAAATAACATATTATTAATGCCAATTATATTTGAGGATAACAGTATTCCTCATCATAGTGAATATAGCTTAGTATTAGAAGAAGAAAAAATTCTATGAAACTACATAGAGACAGGAAGAAAACAACTACACAAGGGTACACAAACACATAGTGAGATAACACAAAAGGAAAGGACAGGGTTCGTTTTCAGTGTAACATTTGGTACTGCAGTCCATCCCAAAACTTCATTCCATAGATCTTTCGTCTTATTTCAACCTTTGCTTCCACCAAAATAGTCCTATCCAAGCATGCTTTCTGTATTTATTTCACATATGTCTTACCTCATTATTTATTTCCAAGAAAATCCTACCTATACCTGTACTTTGTTCGTATAACTTTTCAGAGCATTTCTTCAAATTCATTGCAACTCATTCTCTTAGAGGCTACCCCCTCTTAAGCTAAATTAAATCTACTGAGCTCAGATGCTAAACTAAGGGATGAGGCAATGCAGCAGCATAAAACAATTAACACAAACATCAATGACAAAAAATTGAAATAGGCAAAGCAATTGCAGGACTACAACTAATATAAGGCACTGTGCAGCAAACAAGAAAAATAAATCAGTAGTAAAACTAGCTTAGAAGAGTAACACAATTTAAAATTCAGTAGCACTATGCCTGGCAAACAGCAGCAGCAAATATAAAAAGTATAAAAAATATAAAACTTATATCTATACATGACAAAGCTCAAGCAGAAAAAATATTACAGTATAAATGGCCATGTTTAATACCTATGTCACATCTTAACACTAGAGTGATGCATCACGATAACTTACACTAGCAGATAAGTTACCAAATCGTAAAGAAATTATTTATGCAATTCCTGTGAAGGGAAATGTCTATTTATGTGCCCTCGTTTTCTTGGAAGTAGATCATAAATTTCTTATTGACTGGATCTGTAGGCATAAAATAACTATATTAGTACATACACTCCTGGAAATTGAAATAAGAACACCGTGAATTCATTGTCCCTGGAAGGGGAAACTTTATTGACACATTCCTGGGGTCAGATACATCACATGATCACACTGACAGAACCACAGGCACATAGACACAGGCAACAGAGCATGCACAATGTCGGCACTAGTACAGTGTATATCCACCTTTCGCAGCAATGCAGGCTGCTATTCTCCCATGGAGACGATCGTAGAGATGCTGGATGTAGTCCTGTGGAACGGCTTGCCATGCCATTTCCACCTGGCGCCTCAGTTGGACCAGCGTTCGTGCTGGACGTGCAGACCGTGTGAGACGACACTTCATCCAGTCCCAAACATGCTCAATGGGGGACAGATCCGGAGATCTTGCTGGCCAGGGTAGTTGACTTACACCTTCTAGAGCACGTTGGGTGGCACGGGATACATGCGGACGTGCATTGTCCTGCTGGAACAGCAAGTTTCCTTGCCGGTCTAGGAATGGTAGAACGATGGGTTCGATGACGGTTTGGATGTACCGTGCACTATTCAGTGTCCCCTCGACGATCACCAGTGGTGTACGGCCAGTGTAGGAGATCGCTCCCCACACCATGATGCCGGGTGTTGGCCCTGTGTGCCTCGGTTGTATGCAGTCCTGATTGTGGCGCTCACCTGCACGGCGCCAAACACGCATACGACCATCATTGGCACCAAGGCAGAAGCGACTCTCATCGCTGAAGACGACACGTCTCCATTCGTCCCTCCATTCACGCCTGTCGCGACACCACTGGAGGCGGGCTGCACGATGTTGGGGCGTGAGCGGAAGACGGCCTAACGGTGTGCGGGACCGTAGCCCAGCTTCATGGAGACGGTTGCGAATGGTCCTCGCCGATACCCCAGGAGCAACAGTGTCCCTAATTTGCTGGGAAGTGGCGGTGCGGTCCCCTACGGCACTGCGTAGGATCCTACGGTCTTGGCGTGCATCCGTGCGTCGCTGCGGTCCGGTCCCAGGTCGACGGGCACGTGCACCTTCCGCCGACCACTGGCGACAACATCGATGTACTGTGGAGACCTCACGCCCCACGTGTTGAGCAATTCGGCGGTACGTCCACCCGGCCTCCCGCATGCCCACTATACGCCCTCGCTCAAAGTCCGTCAACTGCACATACGGTTCACGTCCACGCTGTCGCGGCATGCTACCAGTGTTAAAGACTGCGATGGAGCTCCGTATGCCACGGCAAACTGGCTGACACTGACGGCGGCGGTGCACAAATGCTGCGCAGCTAGCGCCATTCGACGGCCAACACCGCGGTTCCTGGTGTGTCCGCTGTGCCATGCGTGTGATCATTGCTTGTACAGCCCTCTCGCAGTGTCCGGAGCAAGTATGGTGGGTCTGACACACCGGTGTCAATGTGTTTTTTTCCATTTCCAGGAGTGTACATTAAATTTTATTTTAACCAATGCTGCAGTGCAGCTAGGAACTAGATATTAAAGAAAATGAGCAAATATGTACAAAGGACGGCATGAAACATCATTCATTAGCCATATGGCATTTCGTAACACAGTAAAAATTCCCTCACCTCTAGAGAAAGACGCTTGTCATAATCAAGTGTGCAGATGTAAGCGTGTCGTATCTGCGGTGCTTTCTACAAAAGTATGTCAAAAACGAGGATAATGGCCTACCTTTTAATTCTTTTCTTCCTGTGCCTCTGAAAGGCTTTTTTTCTGGGCGCCTGTCGCACAGCTGGGTGCCCACGACGTATTACGTGCAGGTGGTCACTTAACTTTCTCACGGAAATATTTACGACAGCAGTTTCCGCTACAGTGACAGTCTCATATAAAAATATTTGACAGGTCAAGAATTTGCGTTACAAATCTGTAGAAACCAAATGCTATTGATATAAGTGTTCAAAAAATTTTCATCGGCATTGTGATACATTCACGCATTTACATATACTTCATAACTCTTAAAGTACGTTTCTTGGTTTCCAACATCCTTTTCATATATCAGAGTCCCTAACCACTATTCATTACTCCTTAACTTACTACACATATACATATTCGTCGACACTTTTTCAATATTTCATCTTAATAAGTATGTAGCATAATCAAATTCCTCATATAACATCGGCTTATTGATCATAAACATACCTCAACAGCATAATACACATCGTCGTCATAAAAATAACATCATAACACCTCAGTCAAATCTCAAAAACGTCGTAGCTTTCTGCAATAATTAAAAAAATTCTCTGCTCATGTCAAAAGTGTCATCTGACTCAAACATACTTTAAAAATCATGATCACATACCAAATATATCATTCAAAGCTCTCATAATATCACAATGGGTCCAAAAAAATATGAACAGTTCACAAAGTACAGACAAAATACAATTTCATAAGTGTGAAGTTATACAACGGTGTAATTGCGTAAATATATGTTACTGTCGTAGTAAAAAAACATGTTTGTTTCTCTGTTAAATAATCAGGTGGCTGTGTAATTCTGTGTTGGAGAAATATGGTACCGATGTGTAAAGTTGTATAAGCAAATACCATATTAGCTAGGGCTCCTTGTGCTTGACAGACACATGGTACACAAAGTAAGCGTGTGCCCCCCTGAGGATTATTGTAATTATACCCTCAGCTGTTACAGTTTACAGCAATGGAATGAAATGTATCACGGAAAACTTTCTTTGTAATTCAAAAATCTTTAAAAATAAATGTTTTAAGTACAAAATTAATCACTCAAATACGTGTCCTGTAGCGCTAAATGTGCGTCTTGCTGTAAGATAATCTCTGTGGAAGTGTCGTAGTTATCGTCCTCCAAAAGCTAAGTTCTGCAGAAGTCAATGTTCTGACCTCATGATAAACAAAAGTGAAATGCTTTGCGTATAGATATCTTACTTATTACGCTTATTGCCGTGATGATGAAAGTACTGTGCTGTAACGTATTGTTGTGCTACGGAAAAGGCTGTCTCATTGTAGCTGTACCACAAAAGTTACTATTAAACATGTTTAACTTTCGAGAAGAATTCAGAAAAACTGTGCAGATATGAAACAGAAACACCGCAAAAGTAACATTGTAAATTGTCACTCATTAGTAGCGTCGTGATAAAATCATGTAGCTGTCACATTAACTAACCACTGTGTCATCTGGTATCTCCCAGAAAGTACTTTAATTCAGAATGTATTTTCAAGTACACCAAAATTTTGCATTAAAATCTCATTAGCAGTACTGGTAAATGTTCTAAGTATGTGAGCCTTATAGTCGTTACGTAATCGTGCAACTAACAAGCAAGAATGCACACACACAATAACACTGTGTCGTCTGTTCGCAATAACAATGCATTCGTAATTTCTGTTTGAATAAGTTCTCTTGGTTCTTGACTGGATATTTAACTTTAAACATTGTTGCATGGTAACAGTTTCTAAAGCATACTAGTAACGTGAAGTGAAACGTTTTATGGCAAAGACAAAGTTAAAACTCAGATTATCTTTCAATAAACGGTTTTACATGTGAAATGTGGTGTAATATTTTACCCTTTATAGCGTGCAGAGTTTCGACTTCAAAGCAAGTATCATGTTATATACGTCGGTAAAGAATGCTAAAATTTTTTTCAAGGTTAGCGTGAATGTTATTTTTCCCTGAGCCAGCCGGCGCACACGGCAGCCTGCGGTGCGAGTCATTGTCTGTTCCTTTGTTGGCGCGCGTCGTTATTGATATTAGGAGACCTAGCTTCTTCAAATTCACGTTGTCGAAAGTGCGCTGCTCTGTTTGAGTCCCGCCAGTTCTGATGCAATTCAGGTCTGTCGTTACGATCATATCGTCTGTCGTCATGTCGGTAGATACCATAGTTTCTTTCTTGTCGGTCACGTGGTGGAGAGTTTCTCCCTGAATCGTAACTGCGCGCTGGACCGTTGCGTCTGAAGTTATTCTGTCTCCCGTGATAATAATAGTTCTGGTTGCCAAATTGTCTGTTTCTATGATTGTCTCTGTCATATTCATTACTACGGAAATGCGATCTTTCTCTGTAACTATTACTCTGCCAGTGGTTGTCATACGGGTGTTGTCTGTTTTGGTCACGATTTACGTTGTGACAATAGCCTTGTCGTGTCCAGTTATTATTTCTGTCGTCACGGAATTGTGACGGATGTGACCTGTAGTGATTGTTTCCCTGTTTTCGCATCCCGCGACTGTGTGTGTCAATTTCTAATTCTTGTAAGAGTCCCTGAAAAGCTTCAATGTCGTCTTTGCAACGTCCTGCCAAAATAATATGTCATAAATGTTCAGGCAATTTGATTAAGCAAATGTGGATGAGTTCCGAGGGGCTGTATGGGTTTGACAGGTACTGATTCTTGTGCAACATGTCTTCAAAATATTTGACAAGACTGGAAAATTCAGATTGTTCAAAGTGTTTCATCATCATGATGCTATGTTTTACTCGGTCTTGTGTAGCTTGTGACCAATATGCTGAGAGGAACGCATGGTAAAATTCTCCTTCACTGTGACAATCGTGAATGACCGATCGCTTTCTTACAGCTGGTTCATTCTCCAAGTAGCCACACATAAATTCTAACCTGTGCTCCAATGACCAGTTGGGAGGAAAACAATGAGAGAATTGATGGAGCCACGCTTGTGGATGAATGTTGTTGGCAGATTTCTTAAACGTTTTGAATTTACGTGTAGTAATGAACAGCTTATAGTCAAAATCATCGTGTCGGCGAGTAGCATGCCGGTCATTGTTACGTCGTGTCGGCGGTTCCATCTCAAAATTCGGTGCACGTTGCCAATTTCTTTCATAACTTCCGAAATGCCCTGTGTTATTATTTTGTAGCTGTTCCGTATTTCTATGTCCCTCTTCCCGTATTGGAGCGCGAGTGTCCTCTGAAATACGTAATTCTTGTATTACCTGTGTCAGCTGATCTTGTACTTCCCGGATTTCTCTTTGGTGTTGCGTATTAATTTGATTCAGATTTTGTTTCAGTTTCCTAATTTGTTCGCACTCTTCTGTGTCATTAACGACTACCGGTTTTTTGTCATTCAGATTATCATCTACCTTCGTAGATAAGTTAGTGACCTGATCCGAAAATTCGGCTACTTTCTCTGGTAATGAACTAATTTCCTCCAAGTGTCTTTCTGAACCAATTTTCAGAGTATCTACTGTGTCCTTTAAGTTTTCCTGAGTTTTTGCAAGTTGCGTAACCGAATCGATAGATGCAACTGAGTCCATTTTAGCTTGCAAGGTCTCATGATTTTCATGAACAATAGTTTGCAGTTCTTTTATGGCTGCTTCGTGATTCTGTAATGCATTTTCATGACGCGAAAAAATAGGTTGGAAATGCTCACAAATTTGTGTTTTTACGTCATTACAGACTTTTTGACATTTCGATTCAATGTTATGTAACTCAGTAGTTAAATCTTCACGTTATGTTCAAGCGTGGTGTCTAACTTTTGAAGATTTTGTTCCATTACGTCTAACTGTTGCTTTGTTTGTCTCTGGTGTTGTTCCATTGTGTCTAACTTTTGAAGCTTTTGCTGTGTTTGTCTCTGATTTTGTTCCATTTGTTGCATTAGTTGTAATAACAATGCATTAGTGTCTGGAATCTGTTCCTCTACGCTTTTCGGCAGTGCATTTGCACCGGCAACATTCACATTTTGACAAGCAGAAAATGTATCTTGACTTATTTGAGAAAACGGTGAGGACGCAAAACCTGAATCTACAGTATTTGCAAAATTGTGTCCTATCATTTCGGATTCCTGAGGCGAGCTGTTGCTGACCGATCGATCGATAATGCTTCCCTGTTCACAACCTGTTTCACTGTCTACACTATTATTTGCCGCCCGCTCCATTTCCCTATGCACAATTACCAAATTACTACTTGGAATGTCTGTTAATTCTCCACACAGTGGTGCTGATAAGCTACGCTCGTCGTCACAATTATTTCTCAGTTTACTTTGGAGCCTAGTGTTACGTTTTTCACACGCCATTATTGTGACAATATTTCACACGATAACACAGAAAAACACACTTTGAAGAGCAAAAATAAGGGAATACATTAACATAGCACTGAAAATAATATCTAGTTATTTGCAAGCGCAGCTGCGAAATACTTGGTGCAAATCTACATGCATGCCACAACTGTTTTACTGTGCAACAATGAAAGACTGCAACTACAAAGGAGATTCTCTCTACAATTACGCAATAGCAATAAACAAAATCTACACTAATTACACAAACTACAAGAAAAAATCAGAAGATTCCAGTGAGATATCCTGGGCTAAGGGTCGACATAGGAAACGTCCCCTTTGAACAATTATACAAGACTGTGCTTAAACTGACACACAATATTTTTAGCGCAACGCAGTCTGACTATCAAAGATCCCTGCAAAAGAATGGCCCTGAGTAACATTAAACTATACCTTTCAGAAATCACTTACCTCACAAAAATCTTCGTTACTCGAACTACTGCAATACAGCTAGCGCCACTACTGCCAGCTAAATAAAAGATTCAAACTACGGAAGGCACTAACTACTGATAGGGATAGTTAGCAAATGAAAGATATTAATAGAGAACAAACAATGTATTTACCTTAATAGTCATAATATATATAGCAGTTCATGACAAATTACAAAACTCCGCCATCTCTCTCCTCACATCCACCACTGCTGGCGGCTCACCTCTAACTGCGCAACGCTACGCGCTGTTCACATCCAGCTGCCCAACACTACAATGGCAGACAATAATGCAAACAGCACAGCCAGTGATTTTCATATAGAGCGCTACGTAACGTTGCCAATAAGAAAACATAAACAGCCTACTTACATAAAGAAAACATAAACAGCCTACTTACAAACTTCGTTGCAGATTAAAACTGTGTGCCGGACTCAGTTCGTAGAGCACTTGCCCGCGAAAGGTAAGGGTCCCGAGTTCGAGTCTCGGTCCGGCAAAAGTTCTAATGGGCCAGGAAGTTTCATATCAGCGCACACTCCGCTGCAGAGTAAAAACCTCATTGTCGCTCATGTATTACCAAAAGTTCAAGGTTATGTCGATACAATTTAAATCATAACTTAGGTGACGATAACAATACTTAATAACAACCACAAATAAAACAGATTACACTACGATATTTTATTTTAAGTGGAAGGTAGTAGAACGGTCAGTTATAGAATTAACAGTATCGGTATCCTGAGATTGTGATGGCCAGGGGAGATGCGACAATTTGTCCTGGTGCTCAGTAAACCTGACCTGGACGACGCGAATGAACCAGGGCCCTCTCGACTTGGAATACAGCGTAACCATTGGGTAACAAACTTTATATGTGGAACGGACCTGATCAGCCAAGATGTCACATAATCCTTGGCATTAATGCGCCCTTGCAGATTACCCATGGGCCCACGGAATATCACGATATGACTGCACAAATAATGACAGTACCCCTGGATTGTTTCACTCTTGGGAAGTAAACTCGGTCATTAGGGGGAAAGAGAGTGGAACGAGGTTCATTTGACCAAATGACTTTCTTCCATCTCTCCATAGCCCATATTTTGTGGCATCGGCACCACGTGTTTCCGTTACGGGTATCTGCACCACTGATGAACGGTTTTGTACTTCCAGCTCGCTCTGCAATTCCCTGCTTACAGCGCTCCCTTTGTCGCCTCGGTGCTGACAGGGTTCGTGAGTGCGCCACTCGGTTCTGCAGTGATCTGTAGGTGGTATAAATCCCTTCGATACGGCGCCTCTTGAAACACTGAACAGTTCGTTACATTAGTTACGGAAGCATCCACTGTACGAGCGCCAACAATTTGGCCACGTTCGAACTCACTTATCTCCTATACAGGGTGTTACAAAAAGATACAAACTTTCAGGAAACATTCCTCATACACAAAGAAAGAAAATATGTTATGTGGACATGTGTCCGGAAATACTTACTTTCCATGTTAGAGCTCATTTTATTACTTCTCTTCAAATCACATTAATCATGGAATGGAAACACACAGCAACAGAACGTACCAGTGTGACTTCAAACACTTTGTTACAGGAAATGTTCAAAATGTCCTCCGTTAGCGAGGATACATGCATCCACCCTCCGTCGCATGGAATCCCTGATGCGTTGATGCAGCCCTGGAGAATGGCGTATTGTATCACAGCCATCCACAATACGAGTGCGAAAAGTCTCTACATTTGGTACCGGGGTTCCGTAGACAAGAGCTTTCAAATGCCCCCATAAATGAAAGTCAAGAGGGTTGAGGTCAGGAGAACGTGGAGGCCATGGAATTGGTCCGCCTCCGCCAATCCATCGGTCACCGAATCAGTTGTTGAGAAGCGTACCAACACTTCGACTGAAATGTGCAGGAGTTCCTTCCTGCATGAACCACGTGTTGTGTCGTACTTGTAAAGGCACATGTTCTAGCAGCACAGATAGAGTATCCCGTAAGAAATCATGATAACGTGCTCCATTGAGCGCAGGTGGGCCCAATCAAGACATCACCAACAATGCCTGCCCAAATGTTCACAGAAAATCTCTGTTGATGACGTGATTGCACAATTGCGTGCGGATTCTCGTCAGCCCACACATGTTGATTGTGAAACTTTACAATTTGATCACGTTGGAATGAAGCTTCGTCCGTAAAGAGAATATTTACACTGAAATAAGGATTGACACATTGTGGGTGAACCATTCGCAGAAGTGTACCCGTGGAGGCCAATCAGCTGCTGATAGTGCCTGCACTCGCTGTACATGGTACGGAAACAACTGGTTCTCCCGTAGCACTCTCCATACAGTGACGTGGTCAACGTTAACTTGTACAGCAGCAACTTCTCTGACACTCACATTAGGGTCACGAGTCATAGGCTTGAATGTTTCCTGCTCCCTAAGACGCCGGTCAATTGCTTCGAACGTCTTCCTGTCGGGACACCTTCGTTCTGGTAATCTGTCTTGATACAAACATACCGCGCCACGGCTATTGCCTCGTGTTAATCCAAACATCAAATTGGCATCTGCCAACTCCGCATTTGTAAACATTGCACTGACTGCAAAACCACGTTCGTGACGAACACTAACCTGTTGATGTTACGTACTGATGTGCTTGATGCTGGTACTGTAGAGCAATGGGTCGCATGTCAACACAAGCACCGAAGTCAACATTACCTTCCTTCAATTGGGCCAACTGGCGGTGAATCGAGGAAGTACAGTACATACTGACGAAACTAAAATGAGCCCTAACATGGAAATTAAGAGTTTCCGTACACATGTTCACATAACACCTTTTCTTTGTTTGTGTGTGAGGAATGTTTCCTGTACCTTTTTGTGACACCCTGTATACTGCACTCACGACTACGTGGAAGACGGTTCTGACCACGATTGAAATTTGAAAAGTAATGAAGAGATTCTACAGGTGCGCTTTGGTTGTCAGGTATAACAGCGCAACCTGCAGGGTAGCCTAGAATCTGCATTCATCTTCAGGCATGCATTTCTCTCGGTGTTTCCGTATTTTTGACCACCCGCTGTACGTGTTGTATTCAAATGTAACCCTGCTGCTCCATCCTTGCTGATACACGCTGTAGTTACCCTTTCTAAGTTGTATTAAGTCAGTGAAGTAATGTAGCCAGTATTATGAAGTTGACAGATTTTACTAGCGAGGAGCATAGTCTTCTTACGTTCGCAGTACAAGAATGCAAGGGTTTAGTGAATACAGTCATGTCGGCACTTAAGTGTGAGTACATGTGGACGATGGTCTTCAGATACGGCCTCTCTAATGGTACCTTTACAAGATGGCCATCATTCAAGCTGAAATAAGATCCGGAGAGAAGAGCGAAAGATAAATCGTTTGATTATTACAAAAATACGAGGGTGAGTCAAATGAAAACCTTAAATATTTTTTAAAAAATATTCTTTTTGGTGCAGAAGAGGTACAAAACTGTATCACTTTTCAACATAATCTCCCCCACGCTCAATGCAAGTCCCCCAGCACTTACAAAGTGCATAAATTCCTTTAGAAAAAATTGTTTGGTAGTCCGCGCAACCACTCATGCACCGCGTGGCGTACCTCTTCATCAGAACGGAACTTCTTTCCTCCCATTGCGTCTTTGAGTGGTCCAAACATATGAAAATCAGTTGAGGCAAAGTCTGGTGAGTATGGTGGATGAGGAAGACACTCAAAATGCAGGTCTGTGATTGTTGCAACTCCTGTACGGAGACTATGGGGTCTTGCATTGTCATGTTGCAAAAGGACACCTGCTGACAGCAATCCACGTCGCTTTGATTTGATTGCAGGCCGCAGATGAATTTTTGGGAGATCTGTGTATGATGCACTGGTGACAGTGGTCCCTCTAGGCATCTAATGCTCCAAAATGACGCCTTTTTCGTCCCAAAAGAGAGTCTGCATAACCTTCCCTGCTGATGGTTCTGTTCGAAACTTCTTTGGTTTTCATGATGAGGAATGACGCCATTCCTTGCTCGCTCTCATCGGTTCCGGTTGGTGGAAGCGAACCCAGGTTTCGTCCCCAGTAACGATTCTTGCAAGGATGCCATCACCTTATCGTTCAAAGCGCCGAAGAAGTTCTTCACAAGCATCAACACATCGTTCTCTCATTTCAGGAGTCAGCTGCCGTGGCATCCATCTTGCAGACACTTTGTGAAACTGGAGCACATCTTGCACAATGTGGTGTACTGACCCGTGACTAATCTGTACACATGCTGCAATGTCATTGAGTGTCACTCGGCGGTTTTCCTTCACTATGGCTTCAACTGCTTGACCTGGACGAGGAGCATCTTCCACTGAAGTCACACCATTTGCAAACTTCCTACTCCATTCGTAGACTTCCTGCTGTGACAAACACGTATCACCGTACTGAACCTTCATTCGTCGATGAATTTCAATAGGTTCCACACCTTCAGTACGCAAAAACCGAATAACAGAACGCTGTTCTTCCCTGGTGCAAGTCGCAAGTGGGGCGGCCATCTTTATACTGACACTGCGACGGTACGTGTGCATCTACACTATGCTGCCACCTACAGACCATTCTGCGCGCTGTTTGTAGCACGCTTACCAACTTACAGGATAACGTCGCGAAAGTTCAATTTGTTATTACAAATTTAAGGTTTTCATTTGGATCACTCTAGTAGTTATTCGAAACAGCAAAATTGAAAATAATAATACTGTTGGTCTTATCGCTTGAACAATAGAATATTTATCTGATGGTTCATTTATTATCATATTTTTACCCTTTAACTAACGTAGTTCAGAAATGACCTTGAAACTCGGAAATTGATGTACAATAAATTCAACTACACCGAGGAATTTCCGGTCATTCCTCAACCAATAGGTTATTAGGCTGCGTGGTAGCTAAGCAACATCGAGAAAAGCAAGTGCGAAGCCAAGCCCCAGAAACGGTTATTCATCTCGAAGTAGCTGCATCATCAAGAACTTGAACTAACATCATCCTGAACAATGGTACAGTCAGAAACGTACTTTTCACCGGATAAATATCACTGCCTGATCGGAAAGTACACTGGTTTTTTTATACGTATATCTAAATTCTACAGCCATTTTGAATAACACTTCTGAGCTCTCGGCGGCTTCATTATCAGTTATAAAAGTTGGTTCTAGTACTGATGCTAGTATTTTACCTAGCGATAATTAATATGTCTGTAGATACGTCTGTACTCTGCGTAGGGTGCGCGCAAAGGCTTTAGGAACCGCTCCTATTCCAGCAAGTATTTATAGGTGATCTGATATACATAATTAAGTATAACAGGTCTTTTGAGGTCCCATTCCACATTTCCGGATTTTTTCTGGAATTTAATAAATTGTAGTTAACCCGAAGGATTACATAATCTAGCGTACTATTTCCTGGCGTCAGCAGTACCTCGATATCTTGTCCTGCAGATAATCAAAGGGGAATCCTTTACGGCTGCTTTCATGCTACGGCGGGTCGACGTGCACCACCTAGTTCCTAGGTCTTCGAGAAAGATTTAATTTTCCCATGTCACGCATACTCAAACTGTTACCGTTACAATAGCTTTGCCGCACCAAGACTATTCTAACGAAAGGAGTTTGAGTACCCGTTGCATGGGAAAATTGCATCTTTCTCGAATGCCGTAGAAGGCTAGGAGGCGCACGTAGACCTTCCCTGTATGCCTGACTGTCACCTCGCTCTGAGCTCCACACAACTCTCACGACGGAAAACTAATAAAGAAATTAATCTACGTAACAACACGCTCCATAACTGAATCACTTTGTATGGCATGCGTTATTCTTTCTGTAATAATTTAGATGAATCCTTTACGAGATTTGTTATTAACATGAAACAAATTGATCACGACGATTAACGTTATTCTGGATGTTGTACCACTCAGTGTATAAAATACTTTGCAAAACATAAACTATATAACCAACTTTTCGGCAATTTTAAAACTCAGGGGATGACTGGTATTATTGGAGGAAGGGTGCCCCTATTTATTGAAAACTATCTGTGTCAATACGACGTATTTCTGGATTTTTTGGCCCTGGAATATAACAGACTAGTCAACACGAATGGGAGAGGGTAGGAAGGAGGCTATTCGTTGACTATCTGGCTTTTTAGTTGTTGGCACCAGTATCACGAACGAGCGTTTCTGTTTTCTTGCTGGTGTGCTTGGAAATGCACCGTCAGTCCCTCTGTAGCTGTTTGTATAGGCTGTCGCGTCCGTGTCCGGGAAGGTTTCTGCCCGTCGGACTGGGATAGCTGGCAGCCAGGACGCCGGGAGTTTGTAGCCGTCCTCCCTATCAATGTTGCCTGGCTGCTTGATAATTTGAAGAGGCTTTCGAATTTTGAATTGGCGCATCCACAATTTTTTACTAGTAGACGGGCTTCCTGAAACAGGATAGGTTGTTCATGATCACGGTCATGTCCCTCTATCGCCGACTGATTCTGCTATTCTGATCGCACGTAGCTTGTTCTACCACGCATGTGATGATTGGCTTCCCTGTCTCCCCTATGTAGACGGCTCTGCACTCACATTGTAGCTGATATTTTCCTGCATTATTTACGTTGTTCACTGCATCCTTTATGAAACCTACCGTATCATGCATCCTGTGGCTGCTGCGGAAATTCGGTTGAAACATCATCGGCGGATGACGTTGCCTAGGCGTTCACTGACGCACTTCACACACACAGTAAGTGCACTGCGTTAAGCTTCACTTCTTTGCCTTCTTGTTTTATTCCGGTTGGTCTTGGATGCCTTACTTATAATGGTGTTGCAGTACCCGTCGACGCGAAAAGTGTGGTATAGCACATAATAAGCTTCACTTTTTCTCCTTAGTTTTCTGTGTTTCTGTTTTTAAGAGTAACACTGCAGAAAGTTTTCATGTTGGTCTTCAAAACTGAATAAAAGTCTGCTAATTGTGAAACCGACTTTCACTTGAGAACCCTGCCTATTACCATTTGTCCCGTTGTTAGGAGACCCGTGTTAACAAATTTCACCAGATGTACCGAAGCTGATGTTTCCAAACAATACTTACAGCTTCAACACGTCGTACCCGGACTATCAACATGTTTTTCACCCATTCTAGTGACGTATAACTACTGTATTAGAGCTTAGGTGTTAATATATAAAGCGTGTATCTACTACCGGACATTAAGTACAGCTCAAACAATCAAGATAGTACAGTACGCACCGTGTAATTCAAGTCTTACCTGTGGCTCTATTAGAGAATGCCTGCTGATACGTGTATGGCCGGCCGAAGTGGCCGAGCGGTTCTAGGCGCTACAGTCTGGAACCGCGAGACCGCTACGGTCGCAGGTTCGAATCCTGCCTCGGGCATGGATGTGTGTGATGTCCTTAGTTTAGTTAGGTTTAAGTAGTTCTAAGTTCCAGGGGACCTCAGCAGTTAAGTCCCATAGTGCTCAGAGCCATTTTATACGTGTATGGCATGTATTTACGTTATATCTATTGGTTTAAAATGCCTCGCGGCCGAAAAATGTCGCAAAGTAAATACCTACTGTAAAGGCGATATTGCGCAGTCGAAAGGGAACAATGGCTTCACATTAATCTCACAGCCAGTGGTAGCTGCGGAGCACTGAACCAACAAAATGCATAAATAATTTTTCATTCTGTTAGCACCCGCCTAACTGTAGCAGAGAGCGACGCTTTTCGCGCGTTTTCAGCCGGATTCATTAGAAACAATCACCCTCATCTCTTTATCTCAATTACATTGGGCGCCGTTGCGATTAATATCTGCATTATTCATTAGGCTCTTACAAATCGATTCCATGAATTTGAATTAGACTTCGAATTACTGCCGTCCAATGCTGAAAAGAGTGGGCAGCATTGATTCCAACAGGTGGCGGCTTACACGTTCCGAGCCGTTCTCGCGGAGGGTGGGTTCGCAGAATGTGGCACATCGCCTGCTAGCCGTTCACTGCTCACTGATAGTCGCCAAGTGACTGAGAAGCATTCGTTACAACCAGGTGTGACAGTGTACAAGGACGAAACTTCCAAAAGCGTGAGCGTGTAGCGTGTTTTGGTCAAAAATTACACAATCGCAGGAGACGTCCAATGATAAACACTACACATGTTTTCGTTGAGAAACCGAAACTCCGTGCTAGAAGATTAAGACGTCAAGCTAAGAAACTTTAAGAAATACTTGTACCCAGATGTTAAGCAAAATCAGTAGATGAGCCCATGTTTTTCTAAACAGGATGTGAAACGTCCCCCTAGAAAAATTGTACATGACTGTGCTTAAACTGACACACAATATTTTTAGCGCAACGCAATCTGACTTTCACTAATCCCTACAAAAGAATGGCCCTGACTAACAATAACCTATATCTTTCATGAATCACTTACCTCACAAAAATCTTCGTTACTCGAACTACTGCATTACAGCGAGCGCCACTACTGCCAGCTAAGTAAAAGATTCTAACTACTGAAGGCACTAACTACTGGTAGGCATAGTCAACAAATGAAAGATTTTGATCAAGAACAAACAATGTATTTACCTTAATAATGTTCAAAAGACATATATATATATACCAGTTCATAACATCCAGTCTTACAAATTTACTGTCTCTGACCACTGCGGGCGGCTCACCTCCAACTGCGCAACGCTACGCGCTGTTCACATCCATCTGTTCAACACTACAACGGCGAATATTCAAACAATGCCAACCACCCACAGACTGCACACAGCACAGCCAGTGATTTTCATACAGAGCGCTAGGTGACGTTACCAACATAAAAACCTAAACAGCCTACTTACGGATGTTACTCATCGACGAAAGCATAGTAAGACATTTCACGTTCAACAGCGTTCTAAATATGTAATCCTAATCATAAAAATTTCGAAAACACAACTTCACATTTTACATAATAAGAAAACCAAAAAAGCCTTTTCACAACCGTAAAACGGTTAACTAGGATTACATTCACAGTTAACTAGAAATACTGTATGTTTACCCTCTACTGCCACGGTAGTGATGTATGATTTCCATGAGGCAGTTTCAAGGCTCTGCTGACACATGGATTCCGGTTAACGCTTAGCTCGATTGCTTACGGACAGGCAGTGAGCCAAACCCGAATAGAATCCGGGTGATGAATTGACGGCCGTTGATTTGGTACACTGTCTACCCTGGGTATGGTTTTTAGGTGGTTTCACCTGCCTAATTAGGCAACTGCCTCCCAAACTCTACCTCAGAAAACCAATTACAATACGATAATAAACACAACAAAATGTACACGTTCACAGGCAACTGTCCCACTCGACTTCCCGTAAGTATTCTGAACGCTGTGTTGATAGAAAGGGCATGAGACCACAAAATCAAAATAAATTTGATAAATCCTTAAAAAAGCCGGACAAGATTGAGGGGTTACACCCCCAACGAAGAGAGAGTTCCACAACTCTAATGAAAGCAGATTTGAATCAAATGGAAGAACATTTTCTTGTATTACCTGGAACAAAAAGAAAATTATATATTTACCAACGCTCGATTAACTTACTGTGCAGCATGGTGGTTAGCAAG
Source organism: Schistocerca cancellata (assembly GCF_023864275.1). Classification (NCBI taxonomy): domain Eukaryota; kingdom Metazoa; phylum Arthropoda; class Insecta; order Orthoptera; family Acrididae; genus Schistocerca; species Schistocerca cancellata. Next base: position 725,111,139 of record NC_064627.1, read on the forward strand.
ACATGAAAATGAAATTGATTGAATCCAGGTACTGGTTGACCAATCATTCGTCTCGGGCTCACGATAGCCGGAATGTAGTTTCTATGCTGTTTTCTACAGTTGTCTACGCAAATTTTGGGCTGACGCTCACCTCCGTCTCATACACAAAAAACTGAAAAAATAATACAGTCTCAAAACACCTCGAACTGTACACAAAAACACGAAGCTCACGACTTGCCGCCCATAGGATTACAGACGTTATTGCGACGAGAAAGTCATAGAGCCACGAAATTAAAATGAAGGAAAAAAGACCAGATTGTCGCGCTTGGTCGGTGTTAGTGGACTCTGCCACAGGCAATACAAACGTTGGAGTCACACAAGATACGTCACAACATCAAACGAAAAAGTCGTCTGATTTACTGCTTGGCAGACTACTGTAATACATGTCCATAGGTCTTACATATTTACTGGCAGATACAGCTGTTTGGTCGGGTACCTTGTGATAATTTGTAATTTTTGTTCATGTATGTTAGTTACAATCCTGAACTTCTTCCCAGTGACCCACGTAATAAGGGCATCTCCGAGTGGTGTTCAATAAATAATGCAACACATTTTTTTCTAGGCGAATTTCGATTGGAGAAAAGTGGAATTTGTTGTGGGACATAGTGCAATCTTCCCACTTCAGCCCCTACAGTTTCATGAAGTTCCGATTTATGGCGGCGCGTACGCAGCCTTCAAAATGGCGCCTGTAACGGAGGTGTGTTCCGAGCAGACAGCTGTCGTTGGGTTTCTTTTGGCGAAAAATCAGAGCATCGCAGATATTAACAGATGCTTACAGAATGTCTACGGAATTCTGGCAAAGACTCGTTAGGCGAGCCCTGTGTCATCATCGTAACAAGGTTGCACAAACTTGTCCGATCTCCCACGTGCCGGCCGGCGGCAGAAGGCTGTGACTCTTGCAGTGTTAGAACGTGCGGACACTCTCATTCGAGGAGATCGACGGATGGCGGTCAAACACCTCGCTGCTTACCTGGACGTTTGTTTTGATAGTGTTGACGCATCCGTCCACCATTTGGTATCTGCCTGCTGGGTTCCTCGCCGCTTAACAGGAGATCATAAAGAAGAGCGAAGGACGCTCTGTGTGAACTACTTGCGCGTAATGGGGCAGATCGTGAAAATTTTTGGTCAAGCACCGTCACAGGCGATGAGACATTGGTTCAACACTTCGAACCCGAAACAAAGCGGTAACACTTGAAGTGTCGCCACACCACCTCTGCTTCGAAGAAAAAGATCAAAGTGGCACCATTAGCTGGTAAAGTCAGGCGACGATCTTTTGGGACCCTGAAGGGATTGTTTTGTTTGATGTCCTCCCTCATGGTGCAACAGACAACTCTCAAGTGTACTGTGCTCCCATCAGGGAATTGAAGAAATTACTTCTGCATGGCCATGGTCACAAAAATGCAAACGAACTTCTCCTTGTGCGAGACAGCGCAGGGTCTCACAACGCAAGGCGCACCCGAGAGGAGCTCACAAAACTTCATTGGGCTGTTCTTCCTCATTCACAGTACACCTCGCACCTATCGACTTCCATCTGTCTGGTCCAATAAAGGATCCACTCTGCGGGATGCAGTGCATGGATGATGGCGAAGTTATTGATGCAGCAAGGCGTTGGCTCCGACGTCGACCAGTAAAGTGCTACCATGTGGGCGTACAAGCTCTCATAGTTAGGTGACGTACAGCCGTCGCATTAAAAGGAGACAATACTGAAAAATAGTGCTTTGTAGCCAATGAGTGGGAAATAATATGTTGTATTGAAATCCTGAGTAAAACCAATCTGCTTTTAGAAAAAAATGAGCTCCATTACTTACTGTACGCTCCTCGCACATCTACCCATACCGTCCCAACCACTTTGAAGTGCGTGGCAGATGATACATCTCATTGTGTCACATTACGTTTTCAATTCACGTATGGAGTGGGGGAAGACTATTTGCTCAAATACTTCTGTGTATGTTGTAATTAACTAATCTTATCTTAGTGACCATTACGGGAGCGATACGTGGTGAGTTGCGGTATATTATTAGATTCTTCATTCACGTTCTTGAAACTTTGCAAGTAGGCTGCCGCTGAGAAATTGACGACAACCTTCAGACTCTGTCACTTTCCATTTTTCACCGTTTCCGTGACGCTCTATCAGGAGTCAGACGTGATCGTATCGGCTTCCCTTCTTTGTATATGTTGAACATTCCCTGTTAATTGTATTTGCTGTGCATTCCACACTTGAGATCTCTTTTCTGACATGGAGCGCACAAGTGCCTTTTAAGCAATCTCTGTCGCAGCCAGACTGAATTTTCCCAGTAGCCTGCCAATTAAAGGAAGTCTCCAACCACGCGACCGCTACGGTCGCAGGTTCGAATCCTGCCTCGGTCATGGATGTGTGTGATGTCGTTAGGTTAGTTAGGTTTAAGTAGTTCTAAGTTCTAGGGGACCGATGACCTCAGAAGTTAAGCCCCATAGTGCTCAGAGCCATTTGAACCATTTTTTGAAGTCTCCAGTTTACCTACGACTTAGTTTATGAGTTCATTTTTTCGTATCTCCTCATATCGCTACATCGAGACATTTGCATGACTTATTGGTTTCAGTCGTGACGCGTTAATATTTTAGTCATATGACTCTACTTTCAGGTGTTTTGTGAAGTACATTATTTTACATTTTTCTCCATTTAAAGCAAATAGCCAAATTTGCACCACTTTGAAGCGTTATCAAGCTCTGACTGGACATCTGTCCAGCTTTCTTTCAGTTAGCGCTTCATGCTGGATAAATGCATCAATGCGGGAAAAAAAGGTATGAGATCATGTGGAATTTTTGAAAGTCTTATCCACTCAGTTCCCTTTTGTCAATATCAACACTTCACATGCACTACAATACATTATACACACATGCATCACAGTCACACACACGACATAGTTACGTTTAAAACGTCTGATACCAAACAGCTCAAAGTGTGCCACTTAGAATGCCTTGAAGTGGGCTATGAAGCACATGAGTAAAATATGTTTGAAAAGCTCGGAAGTGACACATAAAGCCGAAACACGTCTCTAGTACTCACTTGCTTACGCACGGACCAGCAACATGTCACGTCGAAAAATGTCCATCTTCGTTAAAACGTGTGCCACGAGCATCAATGAAATACATCTTAAGAAGTCGACGTAACAGCCGCCATCCAAAGAAAGTACCAAGTGGAAGGTAATACCACATATCTGACCCCATGAAACTAACCCCGGGCCTTATAAAACAAATCAATTATTTGGCAATAACGTTGTTCGTTTTGCATCGGGTCGTGCCTACCTTCAACACGAAGTTCACATTTCTCTGACGTTTACCCTCTTGGAAAGTTTTTCGAGGCAATATTTTTGTCTATTGTTCGCCACAGCTCTGTATACATCATTTTTAGGCAGCGTTGACTTGTGATGTAACCTTATATTAAAAAAAATGAAGACACAAAGCTTGACTTTTGATGCTAAAAGGGCTGGAATTAACTATGTTACTTGTTAATCGTTGGATTCTGCTTTCGTACTGCAACATTTTCACAAACTGGTAGTTGTTCCATTCTCTCCTTTCATCCAATGGCTTTGGTGGGTTGGCTCCGGTCTTCAGGCTAAAGGCGAAACTGGAGTTCGCACCCCTAATACTTATACTGGGAAACTTCTCTGACTAAAAAGAGCATAGAACAGTTCATCGGACCGCCCTGGGCATTGTGGCAGGGAATTACTACACAGTGTTTCCCAAACTGCATTTAATAAACTCATGTATGTGTGTATATGTGTGTATTTTCATACCCCAGAAAAGAAAACAACAGGCTAAATTCAAAGCAAACATTGTTTCTAATTTGAATAGAGCGTCTAGTAAACTGTTAATTATCATGCCAGGTGTAGGAGTTCAGCCGCGAACAATGTTACTGATTTAAACGGCTACCATTTAATACTTGTCCGGAGCAGCATGTTAAGGTTTAACTGTCACATGAGAAGAAACAATAATTATTTGTAAGCAGACTTTTATCTTCTATGTGCCTGTGTTCGTTTTGTGAATTTTTTTTTTCTGGCTTGAAATTTATTACAATATTGTGGGCTGCAGTCACAGAAGCTAATTTATTTCTAAGTCAGTACATTCTTTGTTTATGATATGGTGCTGACTACACTATAACTGACAAGGTATTAGAGGATTTGGCACGTAAAGCAGCAGAAAGTTACGTAATGTCTTCAGTTCGTGATTATTTTTGACTGCATGAAAGTACATTAGAAGCAAGCAGAATCAGTACATGACACCGAGAATCAACGTGTTCAAGTAAACATTTCAAAGTTGTGTATTTTAACAAAATCCAAATACTGTTGGCAATATTGTTCATAAGACTTCATAAACCAAATCACGTAAATCGGGCACAATGCGGTCAGCAGAATAAATCATACAAGGAACATCATACAACAAATGACAGATTATGTGTTAAGTAGTCGCTATGTAGTTATGTGGCATAGAGCAAATTAGCATTTTACCTGTAAAGCTCGTAACGAAGTACTTGGCGGGGTTAATGCACAAACTAGTAGCAGATTTTAATACTAGGGTCCTAACTAAAACAACTAAATTGCGTGTTGCATCGAATCGGACGGACCACATTTACAGAGAAGAATAATCATCGTGATGATTGAGAGGATTCACAGCTACCGTGGGGAAATTAGCTTCAAAACTAGGATACTAGCAGAATCTGAAGGCTTAATGCATACATGGCTTTGACGACTGCAACACCGAATAGGAATCATTCCAGAAAGAAAAGGAAAAGCTATAGTTGTTACTGTGTTTTGCACGAGTGTGTAACGGCTCCATGTGAGAGGCTACATAGCTTGACACAGTAGTCTCATACTTAGAACACACCCGGGTACCCATCCGACACTCAGGGAAGAGCAATATTTTATTATTCGGAATTATGTTACATTATCACTCTTAGTAAAGTCTGCAAGTGTGAATGCGGGTCGTCTGCTCATGTATGCGTGGGCTGTGTGCTGTGGGTTCTGTGAATGTGGAGATGCAGTTCAGCCAACCAGAGAGACATGTTCCCCGCGCGTTAGCAGGCCCCATTAGGTAGGCAAATAGCCGCTGTGCAGACTCTCTGAGCCCTACCGGTCACCGTGTGTGGACCCTGGATGAGGGGAGACGGTTAGGCATTCCATTTTGAGACTCTGGTGAGTATAGATGCTCTGCGTAATGGCTCTTGTAGTCATCATAGTTAGGAGATGTTGGATAAAAATGCTACTTCTATTTGGCATTACTGATGATGGGCCAGGATTCCATATAATCGTACTATTAAGTAAAGTGAGTAATCAAGTATTATTTTTCCTGATTTTTATTAAATAAGTGTTGACGTTATATTAAATTCTTAACTTGGTTTTTCGCAGAAACGCCATATTTCTGTTACCATTCCAATTAATTTATTCAAACTTTCAACTTAAGGTTAACCAATAAGCAGATATGTTGTGTAGTGATGTTTGCTGTTGCAAACGGTCGTAGGCGTCTTTCATTACATTTCCGCAGGTGCTATTTTCACATTGAGGATGCCTGCCAAGACCTACTGCTTTGTTTTACCACTGAGTATACCATCTTGACTCAACATCGTATACTCAACAAGATGGTATACTTAGCAATAAAACAAAGCTGTAGGCTTTTACCAGAAATATTGACACTTAGACAATGTGTCTAATAGTGTATTTTAAATACGACAGTATGCCATCTAAGTCACTGTATAACATTAAACCACTTGATAACGGCATTGCAAAGCCGAAATCATGACCGTGTAAATGTAACACTGCAAATAAAAAACAATACAATGGCGGTACGGAGTTTAAAGAAATATGTTATGAGTGTGGCCCCACATTATGAAAAAATTGTGAAACAAATGAATCTGATTAAATTATAAAAGGAACTAATTATGTACTCAGTGAAGACTATTTAACTGAGACTCAGTACTGAAGTACATTATGAAAGTTGCGTAATACGAAGTGCAGTTTCTGACTTGAAATGTGCACAAAAATGGAATACTGCTCTGCTCAGAAGGAAAATAACAATCTGAAATTACCTACACTGCTCAATGTAAATTAGTCTGCTTGCTTAACACAACACCTGTTGATTATGACTACGGAGTGCTTCCTGATAAAAATGCAAAGTGAGATCTGGCATGAAATAAAAATAACTTTCCTCTTGTTCACCCTGCTGTTTTATGTCTTATGCATTGTTCTCGAAAGCAAATTAAAATCAGCAGATTCAGTAAGAAAAAATAAAACACTCATTACCAAATTTGGTTTTGCTTGTCAGAAACAATGTGTGGTTTTGTGTGGCATAAGGTGCGATGCACACACGACAAAACATTAAAAAAATTACTAAGAATGACAGGGATGTGTTTTACTTGAAAGAAACCGATCCTAAAGAATTACACTGTGATTATTGAAAAAAAAAATACTGTACAACATAAGAAGCCTCTAACAGTTACGAAATTCTCTCATAACAAAAGTTACACGCATTTAAACCAATGGCGTTATTTGTGACAAAATTTAAAAGAAGAAATCAAATTAACATACATCGTGAATGTTAATAGTTATCTAAGGGACAAAGTTTTCCTTCAGTTAATAGTTCTGATAAACAAACATTTCACTCTTTCGCATCTATTGTTTATCTTGAGAAATTACTCCGAAAAAAATCTTGTCCATTAGCAGCATCAATAACATATGTATACAAAGGTGTTTTTCGTCTCTGTAATAACGCTCCCTCTAGCTTGCCTTCAGAAGTTTCACGCCGTACACGTCAACGGCCATCTGTCTTGTGGTACAAAAAACGTGACTCAGCTGCCGCCACTCAGCGGACGTCCAGCTGCCGTACTGGACTACAAATTCCAACTTTCGTCGCCTATGAACAGCAGCCAGCACTGGAGCTAGAACCAGGCGCCTGCTGCGGAAGCCCGCACGCAGCAACGTTCACTAGATGGTCGTTGAGGACGCACTATTGCCAGCCCCTTGGATCAACTGGGACGTCTGTTTCTCAACAGTTTCCTGCCTACTCGCCCGCACACATCTCTGCAGCAATCTTTCACCCCTTTCATCCATGGCCCCTGGTGCACCACAGTTGCCTCACTTCTAATTTTGGATAGCGCTATTTTGCCATGCACGGTGTACTTTAAGCACAGCGGCAAGCAAACAGTTTACAAACTTAGCCATTTTGGAGATGCCTCCATCCTTGACCCAAAAGCCAAAGATGAGGTAGTTTTGGACGTCAGGTAAACTGCTCCATTTCCGCATTACGACAATGACCGCAGTGTTTTCCGCATCCCCCGACACGCTTTATATACCCGCACTGCTAATACGCCCACCTGCCTTCTGTGAGTGGTTATTTCACACTGATGTCCATCGTAGGTGGTGGTCCCATTAATGTCACTGTATCGTGCAGACTGCTCCAGTCAGCACCAGACAGCGCCGGAGACGACCACTTCTCTGCAACAACAAAAATGTCATGCTCAGTTATTCTGTGGGACGGCTGCGCTAACAATAGATGTGGAGACACTTGCCCGGTATTTAATACACTACTGGCCATTAAAATTGCTACACCAAGAAAAAATGCAGATGATGAACGAGTATTCATTGGACAAATATAGTATACTAGAACTGACATGTGATTACATTTTCACGCAATTTGGCTGCATACATCCTGAGAAATCAGTACCCAGAACAACCACCTCTTGCCGTAATACCGGCATTGATACGCCTGGGCATTGAGTCAAACAGAGCTTGGATGGCGTGTACAGGTACACCCGCCCATGCAGCTTCAACACGATACCACAGTTTTCATCAAGAGTAGTCCCTGGCGTATTGTGACAAGCCAGTTTCTCGGCCACCATTGACCAGACGTTTTCAATTGGTGAGAGATCTGGAGAATGTGCTGGCCAGGGCAGCAGTCGAACATTTTCTGTATCCAGAAAGGCCCGTACAGGACCTGCAACATGTGGTCGTGCATTATCCTGCTGAAATGTAAGGTTTCGCAGGGATCCAATGAAGGGTAGAGCCACGGGTCCTAACACATCTGAAATGTAACGTCCACTGTTCAAAGTGCCGCCAATGCGAACAAGACCTGACCAACAAGTGTAACCAATGGCACCCCATACCATCACGCCGGGTGATACGCCAGTATTGCGATGACGAATACACGCTTCCATTGTACGTTCACCGCGATGTCGCCAAACACGGATGCGACTGTAAACAGAACCTGCATTCATCGGAAAAAATGACGTTTTGCCATTCGTGCACCCAGGTTCGTCGTTGAGTACACCATCGCAGGCACTCCTGTCTATGAAGCATCGCCAAGGGTAACCGTAGCCATGGTCTCTGAGCTGATACTCCATGCTGCTGCAAACGTCGTCGAACTGTTCGTGCAGGTGGTTGTTGTCTTGCAAACGTCCCCATCTGTTGACTCAGGGATCGAGACGTGGCTGCACGATCCGTTACAGCCATGCGGATGTGATGCCTGTCATCTCGACTGCTAGTGATATGAGGCCGTTGGGATCCAGCACTGCGTTACGTATTACCCTCCTGAACCCACCGACTCCATATTCTGCTAACAGTCATTGGATCTCGACCAACGCGAGCAGCAATGTAGCGATACGATAAACCGCAATCGCGATAGGCTACAATCCGACCTCTATTAAAGTAGGAAACGTGATGGTACGCATTTCTCCTCCTTACACGAGGCATCACAACAACGTTTCACGAGGTAACGCCGGTCAACTGCTGTTTGTGAATGAGAAATCGTTTGGAAACTTTCCTCACGTCAGCACGTTGTAGGTGTCGCCACCGGTGCCAACCTTGCGTGAATGCTCTGAAAAGCTAATCATTTGCATATCACAGCATCTTCTTCCTGTCGGTTAAATTTCGCGTCTGTAGCACGTCATCTTCGTGGTGTAGCAATTTTAATGGCCAGTCGTGTAGTTGCGGGGCGGGTCGCTTGCCAGCTTAGGCAAAACTGCCCGTGTCCCCACAGCAGCCCGTCTTGAGCCAATAATAATCACAGGGGGCCTTCTGGCGACAAAAATGGCCATAGATACCAGTTTGCCGTCACACCACCACAGTGTGGCCAGCACAAGGCTGCGTTTCCAAAGACACTCCTCCAGTATCCTCACTAAAATAACCGTGAAAAATAGGCAGAAAGTTAATTAACATCGCAAAGCTGTATTTGTCAGTAATGTCACAATTACGTAACCATTGATGAACATGTATCAGTTTTTTAAATACGTCTTTCATAAACGTTTCAGTGGTAAATTAGACACATTTAAATTTAACTGAGTCGGTCTCGAGACATTTAGTACAGATCGATTCAGAACTATTTATAGCAATATCGTACTAAAAATTATAGTGTGAAAGTAATTTGTTGCATTTATATAACAGCTACTACAAACCATAAATACTAAAACTAAAAATTCAGGGGTAACATATTACGATCGTGTGTGGTCGACCCTAAGACAGAGGGCCAAAGTTTTTTATCCGGCAGACCACACAATGTCCCGATGCCCACTGCACGAATGTGTATGTTACTAAGAGGTGGCAGCCTCGTAATCTCACGAAGTACCTTTAGGGAGGTGAGACCGGCAGTGAACCATCCGCCCCTGAACGGAAACCCCGGTGGCCCTGTGCACGGCAGCCAGCATCGCCGGATGAGGCGGCCGGCAGCGCTGCCAATAAATCGGCGCCGGCAGTTATCTGTTTATTGCCTGTTTAGAGAGGCTCCGCCCCGTTTATTCCCTAAATGCACGGTCCGCATGAGATCCCGTATTCAAATCGGCATTAAAACACGCCGGCGGCCTATACGTCTATTTCACGTTATAAGCCCTGCGTAAACCCGGCCGTGCCGTGTCGGTCCTATTCTTTGCCTCACTTCTCAGGACTCCAATAAGCCAGTTCCCCGTCCGCAAAATATCCCTCCTCCGGCGTCTGCGGCAATAAAAAGTGGAAATTACTGAATATTTTATTGGCGTTTCTTTCGGATTCCAGTGAGCGTATTTTATTGACGAAGGCTCTAATAATGGAGGAAAAAAACTGTGGTGGGGTCGAGTCGAGGGGTTTGAGTTTAAAATTAATGAAGCGTGCTTAAGGAGCAGGATTTCAATGTTTGTTGATATTTCGGCTACGAACTCCATGGAAAGCTGTTCAGTTATCGTTAATTCATTTATTGCTAATATCAACAGTACACAATCGAAAAAAGCTGTAGCAGTACTTAAGAATAGGGATGCCATACATGTCTTACTAAAAGAATAATTTTCAGCCCTCCGTTTGTCAGCATGTCATGATCTACATAGCAGAGTGGAAACATTATTATCTAATTACTGACCTTCGAGTTCCTATTGAGTGTAAAATACTGTTCACTCACAATTTTGAGTTCTACAGGGTGGAGAAAAATTGTCACGAAATTTTAACCCTGGAAAGCTTATGCCAGTAGTAATCAAAATTACTAATGTTTTGTAGGTCGACAACGCACTATCTTTAAATTATGGAAACTTGGTGCCACGCGCTCCGATAGGCTACGGGATTGCTCTATTGCCAGATGCTCTGGACAACGTATGACCACAAATGCTTTGCCTGCCGGAGATAGTGAAGTATCCAAGGCGGCCAGCACGCTCGGTGGTAGTGCGCCAGCCTTCCATTCTGGGTTCAAGGGGGCGAATCTGCCGGGGTCCTAACACATCCATTGTAGATTCATGATAAGACGTACCGCGAACAAACCCGTCAACAACTGTCAGTTCACGTACAGAAACTCTTTTACAAACTATGTCGGCCCTGAAAAGGGAATATTTTGTAGCTAGGATTTTTTTCTTAAAGCAGGTGCTCGAACTGGCGACCCTCTGACACGACACAAGCTTGGTAAAGTCGCACGGTGTTTTGCCGAACTCTTTCAAACTTTCCTGGCATTGCCGTGATGTGATTGGCAGCCTGTTAAACACGATCCATTAGTTCCTCTTCGTTTCTAGGTGGTTCGCGTACGGGTGGGTGAACTAGAACCTTGAAGAATCCTCACAGGAAAAAATCCAGTGGCGTGAAGTCTGGTGATCGCGGGGGCCATGTCCTATGAGCACCACTGCCAATTATCCAGCCGTCAAAGAGTTCATTTAAATATACGCGCACAGCACCACTTTTATTTGCGGACGCGGCTTTTTGCTGCAACCATATGCGTCCAGGGTAGAGTTTCTTGCAAAAAGTGAAGGTAATTTGCCCTTGTATGTCGAGGAGATAGAAGGAGCGGCTCAATCAGTTGGTCAGCCGCAATGCCTGCCCAAATGTTGAGCCAAAATCGTTCCTGGTGTCCGTTGACGTACTTGACGTGAGGATTTCCCCTTGTCCATTAGCGAACGTTTAGAGTGTTATAAAGGCCACCCTGGCGCAAGGTGCACTCTTCGGTAAACAACAAAATGGAAGGGAAGTCGAGATCTCGTGCAACACGTCGCAGAAACGACCGAATAAAACCCAGCCTGTGTACATAGTCCGCCTGTGTACATAGATTTAGGTCTGGGACAGGGTGGAAACTAAATATATGCTGGCCGTCATCCCTCAAAACCTCCCAGACTAACCGATGAGTGACCCCAATGTCGTGTCCAACCGCTCGAGTCTTGTCGTAAACGCTTCCTCGAAGCGCTCGAGAACAGTCTCTTCAAACGCAGCAACCCGTTGTCTTCGAAGTCTTCCAGCATCACCATGATATCCCGCTAACGAGCCTGTTTCGCCAAGTCGCCGGCGAACTGCTGTAAACATTTGCAGGTGTGGGTGGCGACTTGCTGGGTACCGATCCTCATACAACCGTCGAGCTTCAAGCGCATCACCGTCGGCTACTCCATAAACAAAAACCATATCTCGCTGTTCTTCAAACGAATATTGTGTCGCCATGCTTACTGTATGACTAAATCGCAGGTGACGTGTGTGCGCTCCGAAGCGAAGCTTACGTGTGAATACTTCTGACGTGAGGTGGGGCAGAGACAAGCAGCAAGAACTATTCGATACTTGTTTGTATCACTTTGGGTCAGTGACGGTGCGAGGGACGGATGTATGTGTGAACCGAAAACCATAGCGCTGCTCGTAAACCGACGAACGGCAATAGGACAATGCCACGGCCAATCGGAGCGGGTGGCGTCAAATTTCTGTAGTTTAAAAATGGTGCGTCGTCGACCTACACATCATTAGAAATTTTGGTTTCTACTGGCATCAGCTATCCAGGGTTAAAATTTCGTAACACAATTTTTCTCCAACCTCTATACCTACAACGAATAATGTGTAAGAAATATGCATGCTCTGGCGTCGTAGAAACTAACAGAACACACCCTAAGAAAAAAAGAAGGAAGGAAGCAACGCACCACGAAAGATATATCCAAATGGGAATGAACAGTTAGATGCGACTTACATATTGAGACAAACAAGTGATTATAAAAATGGTTCAAATGGCTCTGAGTACTATGGGACTTAACATCTGAGGTCATCAGTCCCATAGAACTTAGAACTACTTAAGCCTAACTAACCTAAGGACATCACACACATCCATGCCCGAGGCAGGATTCGAACCTGCGACCATAGCAGTTGCACGGTTCCGGAGAGAAGCGCCTATAACCGCTCAGCCACAGCGGCCGGCAATTTAAAAAAAAAAAAATGGATGATTTCTGGAAGAGAAAGAGCTTCCCAAATTGAGGTCAGTACAGCCATGGTCCACCTCTGGCTCTTATGCATGCAGTTGTTTGGCATGACATTGACAGAGTTGACAAACTGCCTGTTGGCTTCTGTGTCGGGTTCTTAGGCCGACGTTCATCTAATGATTTTTCTGACGTTTCGCCAGCACGAGTGGCTGGCATTGTCAAAGCTTCACCCTCCATTGCCGGTGGTGAACTGGAGCCGAGCTCGCGGCCGCAGACTATATGTACCTGGCGCGCCAACGTCCGAGGGCTTCTCCGCGGTCATTTCCGGTGCGGTTCTCCTCTTGCTACCTGCGACGGTCGTTCGCTGCAGTACGGGAAGCCAGGACCCGTTTACCTGAAGGCTTTCCTCTTTCTTGTTGAAACTGTTCGCATGTTTTTGTATTTCTACAGCTTCTCTGATACGTCAGAAAAATCATTAGATGAACGTCGGCCTAAGAACCCGAGACAGAAGCCAACAGGCAGTTTGTCAACAAGTGGCCACGAAAGCCTTAACAATTTTGTAATACGTCTCTACGGGGAGGAAATTTGCAGATTGTACCGACGCCTCGACCAACGACGGAAGAAGAAAGCGCGATTGATGTCCTCTCTCGCCTTTCTGTCATGGTGCCGAGATGAATGTGCTACACCGAAGTTCTTGAGATGTAAGCGCCTATTCACCACCGCCCAAGCACATCGTATCTACGACAGAATGGAACGAGCTTTTCTTCGTGAGCGAATACATACAACACGGAGAGACTTGGCAAGAACGGATCAGGAACTTCTGGACATTTTCTATCAACTAAGTAGCAGAATGCATCGGGACGACTGGGACAAGATCGACAGCATCACTCACAGGAGCATGCAGAACGAACTCGAGCGCTGCACCGAGCGGCAGAAGAAAAAGTTTGAAAGATGCCGGAAGCAGACCAGCAAGGCGATTCCCGACATGTCACACACAGTGGTCAACCTCACTGAACGACAATTGTCCGAAGAGGAAGTGTCTGTTCTTCAAAAAGGAGGTAATTTCGCTATCGTCCCGAGAACTATACCTATGGAGGACATCATTGCCAACACCGAAGCAGCCATTCGGACGCTTCCTTGTGAAAGGGCAGAGTAAATACGCACGGAAACAGCCAGGATACTGCGCCGAGCAAAACCACCAACTTGCAACCTGACGAAAGAAGAGGTACAAGCCATTAAGAATCTCAACGCTGACAAGAGTATATCGGTACTGCCTGCCGATAAGGGGAATGCGACCGTCGTAATGAAAACCGAAGATTATGAGCAAAAGATCCGAGACCTGTTAGATCCGACGACGTACCGAAAACTAAGCGCAGATCCGACGCAGCGAATCACTCCGAATACGAATCGATTAATCAAGGCGTCTTCTCTGCCGGCGGACATACAGAGAAACCTGCGCAACACGGAAGCCCTACCACCTCGGCTGTATGGATTACCCAAGATCCATAAGAACAACGTTCCACTGAGACCGATCGTTAGCGCTCCTGGCTCACCAACGTATAAACTGGCAAAACACTTGGCCTCTCTGCTCCAGCCACACGTGGGGAAGACCGACACATACATTAAGGACTCAGGACATTTCACTGAGAAGCTGAAGAAGCTGAAACTTGCACCAAACGACATCCTGGTCAGCTCTGATGTTGTTTTGCTATTTACGAAAGTGCCACTCAGTGACGCTCTGGAGCACATCGGTTCCATGTTCCCGCAAGACATCAAAAAGCTCTTCCATGCATGTCTCACCACGAGCTATTTCACGTGGAATGGCGATTTCTACGAACAGCTGGAAGGCGTCGCCATGGGTAGTCCTCTCAGTCCAGTGGTGGCCAACTTCTTCATGGAACAATTCGAAGCACAGGCACTGGACTCGGTGACTTGCAAACCTAAGGTGTGGTACAGGTACGTCGATGATACTTTCGTGGTGTGGAGCCATGGTGAAGAACAGCTCGGTGACTTCCTAAGACACTTGAACAGCCTCCATGCCAACATAACATTTACAATGGAAGTAGAAAAGGACAAGAAACTGCCAATTCTAGATGTGCTGGTCACAAGGGAAGGCGAAAACCTGGGACACAGCGTTTATCGAAAACCGACACACACGGACCGATACCTTCACAAACTGTCAAACTACCACCCGAGCCAGAAAAGAGGCATGATTAGTACGCTCGTAACGAGAGCAGGACGAATATGTGAGCCGCAACACCTCAAACGGGAAATGCAACACCTGGAAACTGTTCTGAGGAGCAATGGGTACTCCACAAATTACATTAGAAGTGTAACAGAGCCAAACACTCGGCGAAGTAAGGAACCAGAAAAAGAAATGTTGGGTACGGCCTTTCTGCCATACATTCCCAGAGTGACGGACAGAATCGGCGGTATATTGCGCAAACATGGCGTAAAGACGATTTTCAAACCGACAAGGAAGATCAAAGAGTGTCTTAGATCGGCGAAGGAGAAAAGAGTCCCACTTGCAATGTCGGGAATATACCGTATACCATGCACATGCGGAAAAGTTTAAGTCGGAATGACTGGACGATCAATTAACACCAGGATCAAAGAGCATAAGCGACATTGCAGGTTGGGGCAGGTGGAGAAATCGGCCGTGGCAGAACACGCACTGAATGAGACCGACCACGTAATAAAATTCGCCGACACGGAAGTTCTGGCTGTAGAGAAGCACTATCACACGCGCTTGTTCAGAGAAGCTGTAGAAATACAAAAACATGCGAACAGTTTCAACAAGAAAGAGGAAAGCCTTCAGGTAAACGGGTCCTGGCTTCCCGTACTGCAGCGAACGACCGTCGCAGGTAGCAAGAGGAGAACCGCACCGGAAATGACCGCGGAGAAGCCCTCGGACGTTGGCGCGCAAGGTACATATAGTCTGCGGCCGCGAGCTCGGCTCCAGTTCACCACCGGCAATGGAGGGTGAAGCTTTGACAATGCCAGCCACTCGTGCTGGCGAAACGTCAGAAAAATCATTAGATGAACGTCGGCCTAAGACCCCGACACAGAAGCCAACAGGCAGTTTGTCAACAAGTGGCCACGAAAGCCTTAACAATCTTGTATTGACAGAGTTGTCGGATGTCGTCCTGATGGATATAGTGCCTAGTTCTACCTATCGGGGGCGCTAGACCTTCGGAATCCTGAACTGCTAGGAGGGCCCTGCCCATAACGCTTCTAACGTTGTCAGTCGGGGAGACATCACGCGATCTTACCGGTCAGAGCACGAGGACAAGCAATAGAAACTAGCCGTATGCGAGCTGGCATTATCTTGCTGAAATGTAAACCCAGGATGTCTTGCCAAGAAGGGGAACAAA